>NC_133539.1:145824106-146503749 GCF_048773025.1 Camelus bactrianus
GATGCATGTATCTTTTTCGGATCACGGAATTTCACGATGACGGGTTCTACGTAAATTGCATGTCTATTGGGTAGAACTCGCTCCAAGAGGATTTTTCTGTGAAAACTGCATGATTTAAAAACTGACACTACGAGAAATATACTAAATCAGAAAATAATTTCTATGTATATATATGCATTGTAAGGTGGATGAAAGTTCAGTAATACACATGTTCACAACTCATTAAAGAATGTTTGTCGAATCCGTGATGCATGTAACGTGTTCAGAACACGGAATATCACGGTGAGTGAAACTAGGTAAATTACATATCTTTTGGTTAGAACCCGCTCCAAGAGCATTTTCCTGCCAAATCTGCCTCATTTTCAAACCTGACATTAAAACTACTCTGTGAAATCTGAGAAAAGTCTTCAAAGTGTCAGTAAGCCATGTATGGTGGATGAAAGTGCAGTAATCCACTTGCTAACAACTCTGTAGTGAAAATTTTTGAATCCGAGATGCATGAAGCGTGTTCGGAACACGGAATTTCACGGTGAGCGAATCCATGTAAATTACATGTCTATTGTTTTGAACACGCTCCAAGAGGTTTTTGCCGTGAAAACTGCCTCAGTTTCGAAACTGGCATTTGGAAAGCTCTGTGAAATCAGAGAAAATATTTCTAAGCATCATTATGCCTTGTATTGTGATGAAAGTCCTGTAATCCACATGCAAACAACTCTGTAGTGTATTTTTGTCGAATCCTATCTGCATGTAGCGTGGGCGAAACACGGAATTTCACAGCGGGAGAATCTATGTAATTTACATATCTATTGCATAAGACACGCTCAAAAAGATTTTTCCTTGGTAAACTGCCTGATTTTTGAAACTGCTATTAGGAAAAAGCTGCAAACTCAGAGTTAATGTTTCCAGGTGTAAATATGCCTTGTATGGTGGATGAAAGATATGTAATACACATGTACACAACTCATTAAAAATGTTTCTCAAATCCGTGATGTATGTAGTTTGTTCGGTACACGGAATGTCACGTTGAAGGAAAAAAGGGAAATTAAATATCTATTGCTGAGAACCCGCTCCAGGAGCATTTTACTGTAAAATCTACCTCTGTTTGGAAACTGGTGTTATGAAAACACTGCAAAACCTGAGAAAAAGCTTTAAGGTGACAATATGTCTTCAATGGTTTATTATAGATGTGTAATTCACATTCTAACAACTCAGGAGTGAATATTTGTTGAATCCATGGTGCATGTACCTTTTTCGGAACACGGAATGTTACGGTGACGGTATCTATGGAAATGGGATGTGTATTGGTTCGAACATGCAGCAAGAGAATTTTTCTGCGAAAACTGCCTGATTTTCGTAACAGACGTTAGGAAAAATCTGCGAAATCTAAGTAAATATATCTAGGTGTAAATATGCCTAGTATTGTGTTTGAAACATCGGTAATCCACATGCTCACAGTCATTAAATAATGTTTGTCGAAGCCGTGATTAATGTAACGTTTTTTGAACACGGAATGTCTCACTGAATGAATCTCGGAAAATAACAATTCTACTGGATACAACTGGCTTGAATTGAATTTTTCTGCGAAAATTTCATGATTTTCGGAAGTGGATGTTAGGGAAAACCTGCGAAATCAGAATAACAGCATCTAGGTGTAAATATGCCTTGTATGGTGGATGAAATTTTGGTAATCCACATGCTCACACTCATTAGAGAATGTTTGTCAAATTCGTGATGCATGTAACGTGTACGGAATACAGTGTGTCATATTGAAGGAAACAATGTAAATTACATGTCTATTGGGTAGAACTCGCTTGAAGAGAATTTTTCTGGGAAATGTGCCTCATTTTCAAAACTGCCATTAGGAGAACCCTGTGAAATCTTAGAAAATGCTTCTAAGTGTCAATATGCATTGAATGGTGAATGAAAGTCCGGTAATCCACATGTTAATAACAGTGTAGTAATGATTTTTCAAACCGTGATTCATGTAGCGCTTTTTGAAATGGAATTTCACCGTAATGACACAATTTAAATTCAAATTCTATTGGGTAGAACTAGCTAGAATAGAATTTTTCTGCGAAAATTGCATGATTATCGAATCTGAAGTTTGGAGAAAGCTTCAAAATGAGAGTAAATATTTCTAGGTGTAAATATGGCTTTATGTGGAAGAAAGTTCTGTAATCCACATTTTCACAACATATTAAAGAATCTTTTTCTAATCCGTGATGCATATACCGTGTTTGGAACGTGGAATTTCACGGTGACTGAAACAATGTAAATTACTTCTCTATTGGGTAGAACTCGCTCCAAGAGAATTTTTCTGTGAAAACTGCATTATTTTTTAAACTGGCGTTTGGAAAACACAGCAAAATCTGAGAAAATACTTCTAAGTATCAATATTCAAACTATTGTGATGAAAGTTCGGTAATCCACATGCTAACAAATCTGTAGTGAATATTTTTCGAATCCATTATGCATGTAGCATGTTCGGAACACGGAATTTCATGGCCAGTGATTTTATGTAAATTACATTTCTCTTGTTTAGAAATCACTCCAAGAGATTTTTCCTGAGAAATCTGCCTGATTTTCGAAACTGTCGTTAGGAAAACACTGCGAACTCAGATGAATAGATTCTCGGTGTAAATATGCCTTGTAGGGTGGATGAAAGTTCGGTAATCTGCATGCTAACAACTCTGTAGTGAATATTTGTCGAATCCGAGACACATGAAGCGTGTTTGGGACACAGAATATTATGGTGAGTGAATCTATGTTAAATGAATGTCACTTAGGTAGAACATGATCCAAGAGTTTTTTCTGTTAATTCTGCCTCATTTTCAAAACTGGCATTAGGAAAAACTTTCGAAATATGAGAAAATGATTCAAAGTGTCAATATGGCTTTTATGGTGGATGAAAGTTCGTTAATCCTTATGCTAACAACAATATAGTGAATATTTGTCGAATCCGTGATGCATGTAGCTTTTTCGGAACACGGAATTTCACGATGACTGGTTCTATGTAAATTGAATGTCTATTGGGTAGAACTCGCTCCAAGAGGATTTTTCTGCGAAAACTGCATGATTTAAAAACTGACATTAGGTGAAATCTACTAAATCAGAAAAAACATTCTATGTATAAATATGCATTGTAAGGTGGATGAAAGTTCGGTAATACACATGTTCACAACTCATTAAAGAATGTTTTTCGAATCCGTGATGCATGTAACTTGTTCAGAACACGGAATGTCACGGTGAGTGAAACTAGGTATATTACATATCTTTTGGTTAGAACTCGCTCCAAGAGCATTTTCCTGCCAAATCTGCCTCATTTTCAAACCTGACATTAAAACTACTCTGTGAAATCTGAGAAAAGTCTTCAAAGTTTCAGTAAGCCATGTATGGTGGATGAAAGTGCAGTAATCCACTTGCTAACAACTCTGTAGTGAAAATTTTTGAATCCGAGATGCATGAAGCGTGTTCGGAACACGGAATTTCACGGTGAGCGAATCCATGTAAATTACATGTCTATTGTTTTGAACACGCTCCAAGAGTTTTTTGCCGTGAAAACTGCCTCAGTTCGAAACTGGCGTTTGGAAAGCTCTGTGAAATCAGAGAAAATGCATCTAAGCATCAATATGCCTTGTATTGTGATGAAAGTCCTGTAATCCACATGCAAACAACTCTGTAGTGTATTTTTGTCGAATCCGATCTGCATGTAGCGTGGGCGAAACACGGAATTTCACAGCGGGAGAATCTATGTAATTTAAATATCTATTGCGTAAGACACGCTCAAAAAGTTTTTTCCTTAGTAAACTGCCTAATTTTTGAAACTGCTATTAGGAAAAAGCTGCAAACTCAGAGTTAATGTTTCTAGGTGTAAATATGCCTTGTATGGTGGATGAAAGATCTGTAATACACATGTACACACCTCATTAAAAATGTTTTTCAAATCCGTGATGTATGTAGTTTGTTCGGTACACGGAATGTCACGTTGAAGGAAAATAGGTAAATTACATATCTATTGGTGAGAACCCGCTCCAGGAGCATTTTACTGTAAAATATACCTCTGTTTGGAAACTGGTGTTATGAAAACAATGCAAAACCTGAGCAAAAGCTTTAAGGTGACAATATGTCTTCAATGGTTTATTAAAGATGTGTAATTCACATTCTAACAACTCAGGAGTGAATATTTGTTGAATCGATGGTGCATGTACCTTTTTCGGAACACGAAATGTTACGGTGACAGTATCTATGGAAATGGGATGTGTATTGGATCGAACATGCAGCAAGAGAATTTTTCGGCGAAAACTGCCTGATATTCGTAACTGAATTTAGGAAAAATCTTTGAAATCTAAGTAAATATTTCTAGGTGTAAATATGCCTTGTATTGTGGTTGAAACATCGGTAATCCACATGCTCACGGTTAATAAATAATGTTTGTCAAAGCCGTGATTAATGTAACGTTTTCGGAACACGGAATGTCTCGGTGAGTGAAACTCGGATAATAACAATTCTACTGGATAGAACTCGCTTGAATTGAATTTTTCTGCGAAAATTTCATGATTTTCGGAAGTGGATGTTAGGGAAAACCTGCGAAATCAGAATAAGAACAACTAGGTGTAAATATGCCTTGTATGGTGAATGAAATTTTGGTAATCCACATGCTCACACTCCTTAGAGAATATTTGTCGAATTCGTGATGCATGTAACGTGTACGGAATACAGAGTGTCATATTGAATGAAACAATGTAAATTACATGTCTATTGGGTATAACTCGCTTGAAGAGAATTTTTCTGCGAAATGTGCCTCATTTTCAAAACTGCCATTAGGAGAACACTGTGAAATCTGAGAAAATGCTTCTAAGTGTCAATATGCCTTGAATGGTGAATGAAAGTCCGGTAATCCACATGTTAATAACAGTGTAGTTATTATTTTTCTAACCGTGATACATGTAGCACTTTTTGAAATGGAATTTCACAGTAATGACACAATTTAAATTAAAATTCTATTGGGTAGAACTAGCTAGAATAGAATTTTTCTGCGAAAATTGCATGATTATCGAATCTGAATTTTGGAGAATGCTTCAAAATGAGAGTAAATATTTCTAGGTGTAAATATGCCTTTATGTTGGAAGAAAGTTCGGTAATCCACATTTTCACAACATATTAAATAAGCTTTTTCTAATCCGTGATGCATATACCGTGTTTGGAACGTGGAATTTCACGGTGACTGAAACAATGTAAATTACTTCTCTATTGGGTAGAACTCGCTCCAAGAGAATTTTTCTGCAGTAAATGCTTCATTTTTAAACTGGCGTTTGGAAAACACTGCAAAATCTGAGAAAATACTTCTAAGTATCAATTTTCAATCTATTGTGATGAAAGTTCGGTAATCCACATGCTAACAATTCTGTAGTGAATATTTTTCGAACTCATTATGCAAGTAGCATGTTCGGAACACGGAATTTCATGGCCAGAGAGTTTATGTAAATTACATTTCTCTTGGTTAGAAAACACTCCAAGAGATTTTTCCTGAGAAATCTGCCTGATTTTCGAAACTGGAATTAGGAAACCCTGCGAACCCAGATGCATAGATTCTCAGTGTATTTATGCCTTGTATGGTGGATGAAAGATCGTTAATCCACATGCTAACAACTCTGTAGTGAATATTTGTCGAATCCGAGACACATGAAGCGTGTTCGGAACACAGAATATCACAGTAAGCGAATCTATGTAAAATAGATCTCTCGGGTAGAACTCGTTCCAAGAACTTTTTCTGCGAATTCTGCCTCATTTTCAAAACTGGCATTAGGAAAATCTGTTGAAATATGAGAAAATGCTTCAAAGTGTCAATATGGCTTTTATGGTGGATGAAAGTTCGGTAATCTTAATGCTAACAAGTCAGAAGTGAATATTTTTCGAAACCGTGATGCATGTAAATTTTTCGGATCACGGAATTTCACGATGACGGGTTCTACGTAAATTGCATGTCTATTGGGTAGAACTCGCTCCAAGAGGATTTTTCTGTGAAAACTGCATGATTTAAAAACTGACACTACGAGAAATATACTAAATCAGAAAATAATTTCTATGTATAAATATGCATTGTAAGGTGGATGAAAGTTCGGTAATACACATGTTCACAACTCATTAAAGAATGTTTGTCGAATCCGTGATGCATGTAACGTGTTCAGAACACGGAATATCACGGTGAGTGAAACTAGGTAAATTACATATCTTTGGGTTAGAACTCGCTCCAAGAGCATTTTCCTGCCAAATCTGCCTCAGTTTCAAACCTGACATTAAAACTACTCTGTGAAATCTGAGAAAAGTCTTCAAAGTGTCAGTAAGCCATGTATGGTGGATGAAAGTGCAGTAATCCACTTGCTAACAACTCTGTAGTGAAAATTTTTGAATCCGAGATGCATGAAGCGTGTTCGGAACACGGAATTTCACGGTGAGCGAATCCATATAAATTACATGTCTATTGTTTTGAACACGCTCCAAGAGGTTTCTGCCGTGAAAACTGCCTCAGTTTCGAAACTGGCGTTTGGAAAGCTCTGTGAAATCAGAGAAAATGTTTCTAAGCATCAATATGCCTTGTATTGTGATGAAAGTCCTGTAATCCACATGCAAACAACTCTGTAGTGTATATTTGTCGAATCCTATCTGCATGTAGCGTGGGCGAAACATGGAATTTCACAGCGGGAGAATCTATGTAATTTACATATCTATTGCATAAGACACGCTCAAAAAGATTTTTCCTTAGTAAACTGCCTGATTTTTGAAACTGCTATTAGGAAAAAGCTGCAAACTCAGAGTTAATCTTTCTAGGTGTAAATATGCCTTGTATGGTGGATGAAAGATCTGTAATACACATGTACACAACTCATTAAAAATGTTTCTCAAATCCGTGATGTATGTAGTTTGTTCGGTACACGGAATGTCACGTTGAAGGAAAAAAGGGAAATTAAATATCTATTGGTGAGAACACGCTCCAGGAGCATTTTACTGTAAAATCTACCTCTGTTTGGAAACTGGTGTTATGAAAACACTGCAAAACCTGAGCAAAAGCTTTAAGGTGACAATATGTCATCAATGGTTTATTATAGATGTGTAATTCACATTCTAACAACTCAGGAGTGAATATTTGTTGAATCCATGGTGCATGTACCTTTTTCGGAACACGGAATGTTACGGTGACGGTATCTATGGAAATGGGATGTGTATTGGTTCGAACATGCAGCAAGAGAATTTTTCTGTGAAAACTGCCTGATTTTCGTAACTGAATTTAGGAAAAATCTGTGAAATCTAAGTAAATATTTCTAGGTGTAAATATGCCTTGTATTGTGTTTGAAACATCGGTAATCCACATGCTCAAAGTCATTAAATAATGTTTGTCGAAGCCGTGATTAATGTAACGTTTTTTGAACACGGAATGTCTCACTGAGTGAAACACCGAAAATAACAATTCAACTGGATACAACTCGCTTGAATTGAAATTTTCTGCGAAAATTTCATGATTTTCCGAAGTGGATGTTAGGGAAAACCTGCAAAATCAGAATAACAACATCTAGGTATAAATATGCCTTGTATGGTGAATGAAATTTTGGTAATCCACATGCTCACACTCATTAGAGAATGTTTGTCGAATTCGTGATGCATGTAACGTGTACGGTATACAGTGTGTCATATTGAAGGAAACAATGTAAATTACATGTCTATTGGGTAGAACTCGCTTGAAGAGGATTTTTCTGCGAAATGTGCCTCATTTTCAAAACTGCCATTAGGAGAACCCTGTGAAATCTTAGAAAATGCTTCTAAGTGTCAATATGCATTGAATGGTGAATGAAATTCTGGTAATCCACATGTTAATAACAGTGTAGTAATGATTTTTCAAACCGTGATTCATGTAGCGCTTTTTGAAATGGAATTTCACCGTAATGACACAATTTAAATTAAAATTCTATTGGGTAGAACTAGCTAGAATAGAATTTTTCTGCGAAAATTGCATGATTATCGAATCTGAATTTTGGAGAATGCTTCAAAATGAGAGTAAATATTTCTAGGTGTAAATATGCCTTTATGTTGAAAGAAAGTTCGGTAATCCACATTTTCACAACATATTAAAGAATCATTTTCTAATCCGTGATGCATATACCGTGTTTTTAACATGGAATTTCACGGTGACTGAAACAATGTAAATTACTTCTCTATTGGGTAGAACTCTCTCCAAGAGAATTTTTCTGCAGTAAATGCTTCATTATTGAAACTTGCATTTGGAAAACACTGCAAAATTTGAGAAAATACTCCTAAGTATCATTTTTCAATCTATTGTGATGAAAGTTTTGTAATCCACATGCTAACAAATCTGTAGAGAATATTTTTCGAATCCATTATCCTTGTAGCATGTTCGGAACACGGAATTTCATGGCCAGAGAGTTTATGTAAATTACATTTCTCTTGGTTAGAAAATACTCCAAGAGATTTTTCCTGAGAAATCTGCCTGATTTTCGAAACTGTCTTTAGGAAAACACTGCGAACTCTGATGAATAGTTTCTTGGTGTAAATATGCCTTGTAGGGTGGATGAAAGATCGGTAATCTGCATGCTAACAACTCTGTAGTGAATATTTGTCGAATCCGAGATACATGAAGCGTGTTTGGGACACAGAATATCACGGTGAGTGAATCTATGTAAAATGCATGTCACTTGGGTAGAACACGCTCCAAGAGCTTTTTCTGCGAATTCTGCCTCATTTTCAAAACTGGCATTAGGAAAAACTTTCGAAAAATGAGAAAATGATTCAAAGTGTCAATATGGCTTTTATGGTGGATGAAAGTTCGTTAATCCTTATGCTAACAACTCTGTAGGAAATATTTGTCGAATCCATGATGCATGTATCTTTTTCGGAACACGGAATTTCACGATGACAGGTTCTATGTAAATTGAATGTCTATTGGGTAGAACTCACTCCAAGAGGATTTTTCTGTGAAAACTGCATGATTTAAAAACTGACATTAGGTGAAATCTACTAAATCAGAAAAAACTTTCTATGTATAATTATGCATTGTAAGGTGGATGAAAGTTCGGTAATACACATGTTCACAACTCATTAAAGAATGTTTTTCGAATCCGTGATGCATGTAACTTGTTCAGAACACGGAATGTCACGGTGAGTGAAACTAGGTATATTACATATCTTTTGGTTAGAACTCGCTCCAAGAGCATTTTCCTGCCAAATCTGCCTCATTATCAAACCTGGCATTTAAACTAATCTGTGAAATCTGAGAAAAGTATTCAAAGAGTCAGTAAGCAATCTATGGTCAATGAAAGTGATGTATTCCACTTGCTAACAACTCTGTAGTGAAAATTTTTGAATCCGAGATGCATGAAGCGTGTTCGGAACACGGAATTTCACGGTGTGCGAATCCATGTAAATTAAATGTCTATTGTTTTGAACCCGGTCCGAGAGGTTTTTGCCTTGAAATCTGCCTCAGTTTCGAAACTGTCATTTGTAAATCTCTGTGAAATCAGAGAAAATGCTTCTAAGCATCAATATGCCTTGTATTGTGATGAAAGTCCTGTAATCCACATGCAAACAACTCTGTAGTGTATTTTTTCGAATCCTATCTGCATGTAGCGTGTGCAAAACACGGAATTTCACAGCGGGAGAATCTATGTAATTTAAATATCTATTGGGTAGAACATTCTCCAACAGTTTTTTCCTTAGGAAACTGCCTGATTTTGAAACTGCTATTAGGAAAAAGCTGCAAATTCAGAGTTAATGTTTCTAGGTGTAAATATGCCTTTTATGGTGGATGAAAGTTCTGTAATACACATGTACACAACTCATTAAAAATGTTTCTCAAATCCGTGATGAATGTAGTGTATTCAGTACACGGAATGTCACGTTGATGGAAACTATGTAAATTACATATCTATTGGTGAGAAACCGCTCCAGGAGCATTTTACTGTAATATCTACCTCTGTTTGGAAACTGGTGTTATGAAAACACTGCAAAATCTGAGCAAAATTTTAAGGTGACAATATGTCTTCAATGGTTTATTATAGATGTGTAATTCACATTCTAACAACTCAATAGGGAATATTTGTTGAATCCATGGTGCATGTAACTTTTTCAGAACACGGGATGTTACGGTGAAGGTATCTATGAAAATGGGATGTCTATTGGATCGAACATGCAGCAAGAGAATTTTTCTGCGAAAACTGCCTTATTTTCGTAACTGAATTTAGGAAAAATCTGCGAAATATAAGTAAATATTTCTAGGTGTCAATATGTCTTGTATTGTGGTTGAAACCTCGGGAATCCACATGGTCACGGTCATTAAATAATGTTTGTCAAAGCCGTGATTAATGTAACGTTTTTTGAACACGGAATGTCTCAGTGAGTGAAACTCGGAAAATAACAATTCTACTGGATAGAACTCGCTTGAATTGAATTTTTCTGCGAAAATTTCATGATTTTCGGAAGTGGATGTTAGGGAAAACCTGCGAAATCAGAATAACTACATCTAGGGGTAAATATGCCTTGTATGGTGAATGAAATTTGGGTAATCCACATGCTCACACTCATTAGAGAATGTTTGTCGAATTCGTGATGCATGTAACGTGTACGGAATACAGTGTGTCATATTGAAGGAAACAATGTAAATTACATGTCTATTGGGTAGAACTCGCTTGAAGAGAATTTTTCTGCGAAATGTGCCTCATTTTCAAAACTGCCATTAGGAGAACCCTGTGAAATCTTAGAAAATGCTTCTAAGTGTCAATATGCCTTGAATGGTGAATGAAAGTCCGGTAATCCACAAGTTAATAACAGTGTAGTAATGATTTTTCAAACCGTGATTCATGTAGCGCTTTTTGAAATGGAATTTCACCGTAATGACACAATTTAAATTAAAATTCTATTGGGTAGAACTAGCTAGAATAGAATTTTTCTGCGAAAATTGCATGATTATCGAATCTGAATTTTGGAGAATGCTTCAAAATGAGAGTAAATATTTCTAGGTGTAAATATGCCTTTATGTTGGAAGAAAGTTCGGTAATCCACATTTTCACAACATATTAAAGAATCTTTTTCTAATCCGTGATGCATATACCGCGTTTTTAACATGGAATTTCACGGTGACTGAAACAATGTAAATTACTTCTCTATTGGGTAGAACTCTCTCCAAGAGAATTTTTCTGCAGTAAATGCTTCATTTTTGAAACTGGCGTTTGGAAAACACTGCAAAATCTGAGAAAATACTTCTAAGTATCAATTTTCAATCTATTGTGATCAAAGTTCGTTAATCCACATGCTAACAAATCTGTAGTGAATATTCTTCGAATTCATTATGCAAGTAGCATGTTCGGAACACGGAATTTCATGGCCAGAGAGTTTATGTAAATTACATTTCTCTTGGTTAGAAAACACTCCAAGAGATTTTTCCTGAGAAATCTGCCTGATTTTCGAAACTGGAGTTAGGAAACACTGAGAACTCAGATGAATAAATTCTCGGCGTACATATGCCTTGTATGGTGGATGAAAGATCGTTAATCCACATGCTAACAACTCTGTAGTGAATATTTGTCGAATCCGAGACACATGAAGCATGTTCGGAACACAGAATATCACAGTAAGCGAATCTATGTAAAATAGATCTCTCGGGTAGAACTCGTTCCAAGAACTTTTTCTGCGAATTCTGCCTCATTTTCAAAACTGGCATTAGGAAAATCTTTTGAAATATGAGAAAATGCTTCAAAGTGTCAATATGGCTTTTATGGTGGATGAAAGTTCGGTAATCTTTATGCTAACAAGTCTGAAGTGAATATTTTTCGAGACCGTGATGCATGTAAATTTTTCGGATCACGGAATTTCACGATGACGGGTTCTACGTAAATTGCATGTCTATTGGGTAGAACTCGCTCCAAGAGGATTTTTCTGTGAAAACTGCATGATTTAAAAACTGACATTAGGAGAAATATAATAAATCAGAAAATAATTTCTATGTATAAATATGCATTGTAAGGTGGATGAAATTTCGGTAATACACATGTTCACAACTCATTAAAGAATGTTTGTCGAATCCGTGATGCATGTAACGTGTTCAGAACACGGAATATCACGGTGAGTGAAACTAGCTAAATTACATATCTTTGGGTTAGAACTCGCTCCAAGAGCATTTTCCTCCCAAATCTGCCTCTTTTTCAAACCTGACATTAAAACTACTCTGTGAAATCTGAGAAAAGTCTTCAAAGTGTCAGTAAGCCATGTATGGTGGATGAAAGTGCAGTAATCCACTTGCTAACAACACTGTAGTGAAAATTTTTGAATCCGAGATGCATGAAGCGTGTTCGTAACACGGAATTTCACGGTGAGCGAATCCATGTAAATTACATGTCTATTGTTTTGAACACGCTCCAAGAAGTCTTTGCCGTGAAAACTGCCTCAGTTTCAAAACTGGCGTTTGGAAAGCTCTGTGAAATCAGAGAAAATATTTCTAAGCATCAATATGCCTTGTATTGTGATGAAAGTCCTGTAATCCACATGCAAACAACTCTGTAGTGTATTTGTTTCAAATCCTATCTGTATGTAGCGTGTGCGAAACACGGAATTTCACAGCGGGAGAATCTATGTAATTTACATATCTATTGGGTAGAACACGCTCCAAAGGTTTTTTTCCTTAGGAAACTGACTTATTTTGAAACTGCTATTAGGAAAAAGCTGCAAACCCAGAGTTAATGTTTCTAGGTGTAAATATGCCTTGTATGGTGGATGAAAGATCTGTAATACACATGTACACAACTCATTAAAAATGTTTCTCAAATCCGTGATGTATGTAGTTTGTTCGGTACACGGAATGTCACGTTGAAGAAAAATAGGTAAATTACATATCTATTGGTGAGAACCCGCTCCAGGAGCATTTTACTGTAAAATCTACCTCCGTTTGGAAACTGGTGTTATGAAAACACTGCAAAACCTGAGCAAAAGCTTTAAGGTGACAATATGTCTTCAATGGTTTATTAAAGATGTGTAATTCACATTCTAACAACTCAGGAGTGAATATTTGTTGAATCCATGGTGCATGTACCTTTTTCGGAACACAGAATGTTACGGTGAGGGTATCTATGGAAATGGGATGTGTATTGGATCGAACATGCAGCAAGAGAATTTTTCTGCGAAAACTGCCGGATTTTCGTAACTGAATTCAGGAAAAATCTGTGAAATCTAAGTAAATATTTCTAGGTGTAAATATGCCTTGTATTGTGGTTGAAACATCGGTAATCCACATGCTCACGGTTAATAAATAATGTTTGTCGAAGCCGTGATTAATGTAACGTTTTGTGAACACGGAATGTCTCAGTAAGTGAAACTTGGAAAATAACAATTCTACTGGATAGCACTGGATTGAATTGAATTTAACTGCGAAAATTTCATGATTTTCGGAAGTGGATGTTAGGGAAAACCTGCAAAATCAGAATAACAACATCTAGGGATAAATATGCCTTGTATGGTGAATGAAATTGTGGTAATCCACATGCTCACACTCATTAGAGAATGTTTGTCGAATTCCTGATGCATGTAACGTGTACGGAATACAGTGTGTCATATTGAAGGAAACAATGTAAATTACATGTCTATTGGGTAGAACTCGCTTGAAGAGAATTTTTCTGCGAAATGTGCCTCATTTTCAAAACTGCCATTAGGAGAACCCTGTGAAATCTTAGAAAATGCTTCTAAGTGTCAATATGCCTTGAATGGTGAATGAAAGTCCGGTAATCCACAAGTTAATAACAGTGTAGTAATGATTTTCCAAACCGTGATTCATGTAGCGCTTTTTGAAATGGAATTTCACCGTAATGACACAATTTAAATTCAAATTCTATTGGGTAGAACTAGCTAGAATAGAATTTTTCTGCGAAAATTGCATGATTATCGAATCTGAATTTTGGAGAATGCTTCAAAATGAGAGTAAATATTTCTAGGTGTAAATATGCCTTTATGTTGGAAGAAAGTTCGGTAATCCACATTTTCACAACATATTAAAGAATCTTTTTCTAATCCGTGATGCATAAACCGTGTTTTTAACATGGAATTTCACGGTGACTGAAACAATGTAAATTACTTCTCTATTGGGTAGAACTCGCTCCAAGAGAATTTTTCTGCAGTAAATGCTTCATTTTTGAAACTGGCGTTTGGAAAACACTGCAAAATCTGAGAAAATACTTCTAAGTATCAATTTTCAATCTATTGTGATGAAAGTTCGGTAATCCACATGATAACAAATCTGTAGTGAATATTCTTCGAATTCATTATGCAAGTAGCATGTTCGGAACACGGAATTTCATGGCCAGAGAGTTTATGTAAATTACATTTCTCTTGGTTAGAAAACACTCCAAGAGATTTTTCCTGAGAAATCTGCCTGATTTTCGAAACTGGAATTAGGAAACACTGCGAACTCAGATGAATAAATTCTCGGCGTACATATGCCTTGTATGGTGGATGAAAGATCGTTAATCCACATGCTAACAACTCTATAGTGAATATTTGTCGAATCCGAGACACATGAAGCATGTTCGGAACACAGAATATCACAGTAAGCGAATCTATGTAAAATAGATCTCTCGGGTAGAACTCGTTCCAAGAACTTTTTCTGCGAATTCTGCCTCATTTTCAAAACTGGCATTAGGAAAATCTTTTGAAATATGAGAAAATGCTTCAAAGTGTCAATATGGCTTTTATGGTGGATGAAAGTTCGGTAATCTTTATGCTAACAAGTCAGAAGTGAATATTTTTCGAGACCGTGATGCATGTAAATTTTTCGGATCACGGAATTTCACGATGACGGGTTCTACGTAAATTGCATGTCTATTGGGTAGAACTCGCTCCAAGAGGATTTTTCTGTGAAAACTGCATGATTTAAAAACTGACATTAGGAGAAATATAATAAATCAGAAAATAGTTTCTATGTATAAATATGCATTGTAAGGTGGATGAAAGTTCGGTAATACACATGTTCACAACTCATTAAAGAATGTTTTTCGAATCCGTGATGCATGTAACTTGTTCAGAACACGGAATGTCACGGTGAGTGAAACTAGGTATATTACATATCTTTTGGTTAGAACTCGCTCCAAGAGCATTTTCCTCCCAAATCTGCCTCTTTTTCAAACCTGACATTAAAACTACTCTGTGAAATCTGAGAAAAGTCTTCAAAGTGTCAGTAAGCCATGTATGGTGGATGAAAGTGCAGTAATCCACTTGCTAACAACACTGTAGTGAAAATTTTTGAATCCGAGATGCATGAAGCGTGTTCGGAACACGGAATTTCACGGTGAGCGAATCCATGTAAATTACATGTCTATTGTTTTGAACACGCTCCAAGAAGTCTTTGCCGTGAAACCTGCCTCAGTTTCAAAACTGGCGTTTGGAAAGCTCTGTGAAATCAGAGAAAATATTTCTAAGCTTCAATATGCCTTGTATTGTGATGAAAGTCCTGTAATCCACATGGAAACAACTCTGTAGTGTATTTTTGTCGAATCCTATCTGCATGTAGCGTGTGCGAAACACGGAATTTCACAGCGGGAGAATCTATGTAATTTACATATCTATTGGGTAGAACACGCTCCAACAGTTTTTTTCCTTAGGAAACTGACTTATTTTGAAACTGCTATTAGGAAAAAGCTGCAAACTCAGAGTTAATATTTCTAGGTGTAAATATGCCTTGTATGGTGGATGAAAGATCTGTAATACACATGTACACAACTCATTAAAAATGTTTTTCAAATCCGTGATGTATGTAGTTTGTTCGGTACACGGAATGTCACGTTGAAGAAAAATAGGTAAATTACATATCTATTGGTGAGAACCCGCTCCAGGAGCATTTTACTGTAAAATCTACCTCTGTTTGGAAACTGGTGTTATGAAAACACTGCAAAACCTGAGCAAAAGCTTTAAGGTGACAATATGTCTTCAATGGTTTATTAAAGATGTGTAATTCACATTCTAACAACTCAGGAGTGAATATTTGTTGAATCCATGGTGCATGTACCTTTTTCGGAACACAGAATGTTACGGTGAGGGTATCTATGGAAATGGGATGTGTATTGGATCGAACATGCAGCAAGAGAATTTTTCTGCGAAAACTGCCTGATTTTCGTAACTGAATTCAGGAAAAATCTGTGAAATCTAACTAAATATTTTTAGGTGTAAATATGCCTTGTATTGTGGTTGAAACTTCGGTAATCCACATGCTCACGGTTAATAAATAATGTTTGTCGAAGCCGTGATTAATGTAACGTTTTGTGAACACGGAATGTCTCAGTAAGTGAAACTTGGAAAATAACAATTCTACTGGATAGCACTGGATTGAATTGAATTTAACTGCGAAAATTTCATGATTTTCGGAAGTGGATGTTAGGGAAAACCTGCAAAATCAGAATAACAACATCTAGGGATAAATATGCCTTGTATGGTGAATGAAATTTTGGTAATCCACATGCTCACACTCATTAGAGAATGTTTGTCGAATTCCTGATGCATGTAACGTGTACGGAATACAGTGTGTCATATTGAAGGAAACAATGTAAATTACATGTCTATTGGGTAGAACTCGCTTGAAGAGAATTTTTCTGCGAAATGTGCCTCATTTTCAAAACTGCCATTAGGAGAACCCTGTGAAATCTTAGAAAATGCTTCTAAGTGTCAATATGCCTTGAATGGTGAATGAAAGTCCGGTAATCCACAAGTTAATAACAGTGTAGTAATGATTTTCCAAACCGTGATTCATGTAGCGCTTTTTGAAATGGAATTTCACCGTAATGACACAATTTAAATTCAAATTCTATTGGGTAGAACTAGCTAGAATAGAATTTTTCTGCGAAAATTGCATGATTATCGAATCTGAATTTTGGAGAATGCTTCAAAATGAGAGTAAATATTTCTAGGTGTAAATATGCCTTTATGTTGGAAGAAAGTTCGGTAATCCACATTTTCACAACATATTAAAGAATCTTTTTCTAATCCGTGATGCATAAACCGTGTTTTTAACATGGAATTTCACGGTGACTGAAACAATGTAAATTACTTCTCTATTGGGTAGAACTCGCTCCAAGAGAATTTTTCTGCAGTAAATGCTTCATTTTTGAAACTGGCGTTTGGAAAACACTGCAAAATCTGAGAAAATACTTCTAAGTATCAATTTTCAATCTATTGTGATGAAAGTTCGGTAATCCACATGATAACAAATCTGTAGTGAATATTCTTCGAATTCATTATGCAAGTAGCATGTTCGGAACACGGAATTTCATGGCCAGAGAGTTTATGTAAATTACATTTCTCTTGGTTAGAAAACACTCCAAGAGATTTTTCCTGAGAAATCTGCCTGATTTTCGAAACTGGAATTAGGAAACACTGCGAACTCAGATGAATAAATTCTCGGCGTACATATGCCTTGTATGGTGGATGAAAGATCGTTAATCCACATGCTAACAACTCTATAGTGAATATTTGTCGAATCCGAGACACATGAAGCATGTTCGGAACACAGAATATCACAGTAAGCGAATCTATGTAAAATAGATCTCTCGGGTAGAACTCGTTCCAAGAACTTTTTCTGCGAATTCTGCCTCATTTTCAAAACTGGCATTAGGAAAATCTTTTGAAATATGAGAAAATGCTTCAAAGTGTCAATATGGCTTTTATGGTGGATGAAAGTTCGGTAATCTTTATGCTAACAAGTCAGAAGTGAATATTTTTCGAGACCGTGATGCATGTAAATTTTTCGGATCACGGAATTTCACGATGACGGGTTCTACGTAAATTGCATGTCTATTGGGTAGAACTCGCTCCAAGAGGATTTTTCTGTGAAAACTGCATGATTTAAAAACTGACATTAGGAGAAATATAATAAATCAGAAAATAGTTTCTATGTATAAATATGCATTGTAAGGTGGATGAAAGTTCGGTAATACACATGTTCACAACTCATTAAAGAATGTTTTTCGAATCCGTGATGCATGTAACTTGTTCAGAACACGGAATGTCACGGTGAGTGAAACTAGGTATATTACATATCTTTTGGTTAGAACTCGCTCCAAGAGCATTTTCCTCCCAAATCTGCCTCTTTTTCAAACCTGACATTAAAACTACTCTGTGAAATCTGAGAAAAGTCTTCAAAGTGTCAGTAAGCCATGTATGGTGGATGAAAGTGCAGTAATCCACTTGCTAACAACACTGTAGTGAAAATTTTTGAATCCGAGATGCATGAAGCGTGTTCGGAACACGGAATTTCACGGTGAGCGAATCCATGTAAATTACATGTCTATTGTTTTGAACACGCTCCAAGAAGTCTTTGCCGTGAAACCTGCCTCAGTTTCAAAACTGGCGTTTGGAAAGCTCTGTGAAATCAGAGAAAATAATTCTAAGCTTCAATATGCCTTGTATTGTGATGAAAGTCCTGTAATCCACATGGAAACAACTCTGTAGTGTATTTTTGTCGAATCCTATCTGCATGTAGCGTGTGCGAAACACGGAATTTCACAGCGGGAGAATCTATGTAATTTACATATCTATTGGGTAGAACACGCTCCAACAGTTTTTTTCCTTAGGAAACTGACTTATTTTGAAACTGCTATTAGGAAAAAGCTGCAAACTCAAAGTTAATGTTTCTAGGTGTAAATATGCCTTGTATGGTGGATGAAAGATCTGTAATACACATGTACACAACTCATTAAAAATGTTTTTCAAATCCGTGATGTATGTAGTTTGTTCGGTACACGGAATGTCACGTTGAAGAAAAATAGGTAAATTACATATCTATTGGTGAGAACCCGCTCCAGGAGCATTTTACTGTAAAATCTACCTCTGTTTGGAAACTGGTGTTATGAAAACACTGCAAAACCTGAGCAAAAGCTTTAAGGTGACAATATGTCTTCAATGGTTTATTAAAGATGTGTAATTCACATTCTAACAACTCAGGAGTGAATATTTGTTGAATCCATGGTGCATGTACCTTTTTCGGAACACAGAATGTTACGGTGACGGTATCTATGGAAATGGGATGTGTATTGGATCGAACATGCAGCAAGAGAATTTTTCTGCGAAAACTGCCTGATTTTCGTAACTGAATTCAGGAAAAATCTGTGAAATCTAAGTAAATATTTCTAGGTGTAAATATGCCTTGTATTGTGGTTGAAACATCGGTAATCCACATGCTCACGGTTAATAAATAATGTTTGTCAAAACCGTGATTAATGTAACGTTTTGTGAACACGGAATGTCTCAGTAAGTGAAACTTGGAAAATAACAATTCTACTGGATAGAACTGGCTTGAATTGAATTTTTCTGCGAAAATTTCATGATTTTCGGAAGTGGATGTTAGGGAAAACCTGAGAAATCAGAATAACAACATCTAGGGATAAATATGCCTTGTATGGTGAATGAAATTTTGGTAATCCACATGCTCACACTCATTAGAGAATGTTTGTCGAATTCCTGATGCATGTAACGTGTACGGAATACAGTGTGTCATATTGAAGGAAACAATGTAAATTACATGTCTATTGGGTAGAACTCGCTTGAAGAGAATTTTTCTGCGAAATGTGCCTCATTTTCAAAACTGCCATTAGGAGAACCCTGTGAAATCTTAGAAAATGCTTCTAAGTGTCAATATGCATTGGATGGTGAATGAAAGTCTGGTAATCCACATGTTAATAACAGTGTAGTAATGATTTTTCAAACCGTGATTCATGTAGCGCTTTTTGAAATGGAATTTCACCGTAATGACACAATTTAAATTAAAATTCTATTGGGTAGAACTAGCTAGAATAGAATTTTTCTGCGAAAATTGCATGATTATCGAATCTGAATTTTGGAGAAAGCTTCAAAATGAGAGTAAATATTTCTAGGTGTAAATATGACTTTATGTGGAAGAAAGTTCGGTAATCCACATTTTCACAACATATTAAAGAATGTTTTTCTAATCCGTGATGCATATACCGTGTTTGGAACGTGGAATTTCACGGTGACTGAAACAATGTAAATTACTCCTCTATTGGGTAGAACTCGCTCCAAGAGTATTTTTCTGTGAAAACTGCATGATTTTTTAAACTGGCGTTTGGAAAACGCAGCAAAATCTGAGAAAATACTTCTAAGTATCAATATTCAAACTATTGTGATGAAAGTTCGGTAATCCACATGCTAACAAATCTGTAGAGAATATTTTTCGAATCCATTATGCATGTAGCATGTTCGGAACACGGAATTTCATGGCCAGGGATATTATGTAAATTACATTTCTCTTGGTTAGAAAATACTCCAAGAGATTTTTCCTGAGAAATCTGCCTGATTTTCGAAACTGTCTTTAGGAAAACACTGCGAACTCTGATGAATAGTTTCTCGGTGTAAATATGCCTTGTAGGGTGGATGAAAGATCGGTAATCTGCATGCTAACAACTCTGTAGTGAATATTTGTCAAATCCGAGATACATGAAGCGTGTTTGGGACACAGAATATCACGGTGAGTGAATCTATGTAAAATGCATGTCACTTGGGTAGAACACGATCCAAGAGTTTTTCTGCGAATTCTGCCTCATTTTCAAAACTGGCATTAGGAAAAACTTTCGAAATATGAGAAAATGATTCAAAGTGTCAATATGGCTTTTATGGTGGATGAAAGTTCGTTAATCCTTATGCTAACAACTCTGTAGGAAATATTTGTCGAATCCATGATGCATGTATCTTTTTCGGAACACGGAATTTCACGATGACAGGTTCTATGTAAATTGAATGTCTATTGGGTAGAACTCACTCCAAGAGGATTTTTCTATGAAAACTGCATGATTTAAAAACTGACATTAGGTGAAATCTACTAAATCAGAAAAAACTTTCTATGTATAATTATGCATTGTAAGGTGGATGAAAGTTCGGTAATACACATGTTCACAACTCATTAAAGAATGTTTTTCGAATCCGTGATGCATGTAACTTGTTCAGAACACGGAATGTCACGGTGAGTGAAACTAGGTATATTACATATCTTTTGGTTAGAACTCGCTCCAAGAGCATTTTCCTGCCAAATCTGCCTCATTATCAAACCTGGCATTTAAACTAATCTGTGAAATCTGAGAAAAGTATTCAAAGAGTCAGTAAGCAATCTATGGTCAATGAAAGTGATGTATTCCACTTGCTAACAACTCTGTAGTGAAAATTTTTGAATCCGAGATGCATGAAGCGTGTTCGGAACACGGAATTTCACGGTGTGCGAATCCATGTAAATTAAATGTCTATTGTTTTGAACCCGGTCCAAGAGGTTTTTGCCTTGAAATCTGCCTCAGTTTCGAAACTGTCGTTTGTAAATCTCTGTGAAATCAGAGAAAATGCTTCTAAGCATCAATATGCCTTGTATTGTGATGAAAGTCCTGTAATCCACATGCAAACAACTCTGTAGTGTATTTTTTCGAATCCTATCTGCATGTAGCGTGTGCAAAACACGGAATTTCACAGCGGGAGAATCTATGTAATTTAAATATCTATTGGGTAGAACATTCTCCAACAGTTTTTTCCTTAGGAAACTGCCTGATTTTGAAACTGCTATTAGGAAAAAGCTGCAAATTCAGAGTTAATGTTTCTAGGTGTAAATATGCCTTTTATGGTGGATGAAAGTTCTGTAATACACATGTACACAACTCATTAAAAATGTTTCTCAAATCCGTGATGAATGTAGTGTATTCAGTACACGGAATGTCACGTTGATGGAAACTATGTAAATTACATATCTATTGGTGAGAAACCGCTCCAGGAGCATTTTACTCTAATATCTACCTCTGTTTGGAAACTGGTGTTATGAAAACACTGCAAAATCTGAGCAAAATTTTAAGGTGACAATATGTCTTCAATGGTTTATTATAGATGTGTAATTCACATTCTAACAACTCAATAGGGAATATTTGTTGAATCCATGGTGCATGTAACTTTTTCAGAACACGGGATGTTACGGTGACGGTATCTATGAAAATGGGATGTCTATTGGATCGAACATGCAGCAAGAGAATTTTTCTGCGAAAACTGCCTGATTTTCATAACTGAATTTAGGAAAAATCTGCGAAATATAAGTAAATATTTCTAGGTGTCAATATGTCTTGTATTGTGGTTGAAACCTTGGGAATCCACATGGTCACTGTCATTAAATAATGTTTGTCAAAGCCGTGATTAATGTAACGTTTTTTGAACACGGAATGTCTCATTGAGTGAAACTCGGAAAATAACAATTCTGCTGGATAGAACTCGCTTGAATTGAATTTTTCTCGAAAATTTCATGATTTTCGGAAGTGGATGTTAGGGAAAACCTGCGAAATCAGAATAACTACATCTAGGGGTAAATATGCCTTGTATGGTGAATGAAATTTTGGTAATCCACATGCTCACACTCATTAGAGAATGTTTGTCGAATTCCTGATGCATGTAACGTGTACGGAATACAGTGTGTCATATTGAAGGAAACAATGTAAATTACATGTCTATTGGGTAGAACTCGCTTGAAGAGAATTTTTCTGGGAAATGTGCCTCATTTTCAAAACTGCCATTAGGAGAACCCTGTGAAATCTTAGAAAATGCTTCTAAGTGTCAATATGCCTTGAATGGTGAATGAAAGTCCGGTAATCCACAAGTTAATAACAGTGTAGTAATGATTTTTCAAACCGTGATTCATGTAGCGCTTTTTGAAATGGAATTTCACCGTAATGACACAATTTAAATTCAAATTCTATTGGGTAGAACTAGCTAGAATAGAATTTTTCTGCGAAAATTGCATGATTATCGAATCTGAATTTTGGAGAATGCTTCAAAATGAGAGTAAATATTTCTAGGTGTAAATATGCCTTTATGTTGGAAGAAAGTTCGGTAATCCACATTTTCACAACATATTAAAGAATCTTTTTCTAATCCGTGATGCATATACCGTGTTTTTAACATGGAATTTCACGGTGACTGAAACAATGTAAATTACTTCTCTATTGGGTAGAACTCTCTCCAAGAGAATTTTTCTGCAGTAAATGCTTCATTTTTGAAACTGGCGTTTGGAAAACACTGCAAAATCTGAGAAAATACTTCTAAGTATCAATTTTCAATCTATTGTGATGAAAGTTCGTTAATCCACATGCTAACAAATCTGTAGTGAATATTCTTCGAATTCATTATGCAAGTAGCATGTTCGGAACACGGAATTTCATGGCCAGAGAGTTTATGTAAATTACATTTCTCTTGGTTAGAAAACACTCCAAGAGATTTTTCCTGAGAAATCTGCCTGATTTTCGAAACTGGAATCAGGAAACACTGAGAACTCAGATGAATAAATTCTCGGCGTACATATGCCTTGTATGGTGGATGAAAGATCGTTAATCCACATGCTAACAACTCTGTAGTGAATATTTGTCGAATCCGAGACACATGAAGCATGTTCGGAACACAGAATATCACAGTAAGCGAATCTATGTAAAATAGATCTCTCGGGTAGAACTCGTTCCAAGAACTTTTTCTGCGAATTCTGCCTCATTTTCAAAACTGGCATTAGGAAAATCTTTTGAAATATGAGAAAATGCTTCAAAGTGTCAATATGGCTTTTATGGTGGATGAAAGTTCGGTAATCTTTATGCTAACAAGTCTGAAGTGAATATTTTTCGAGACCGTGATGCATGTAAATTTTTCGGATCACGGAATTTCACGATGACGGGTTCTACGTAAATTGCATGTCTATTGGGTAGAACTCGCTCCAAGAGGATTTTTCTGTGAAAACTGCATGATTTAAAAACTGACATTAGGAGAAATATAATAAATCAGAAAATAATTTCTATGTATAAATATGCATTGTAAGGTGGATGAAATTTCGGTAATACACATGTTCACAACTCATTAAAGAATGTTTGTCGAATCCGTGATGCATGTAACGTGTTCAGAACACGGAATATCACGGTGAGTGAAACTAGGTAAATTACATATCTTTGGGTTAGAACTCGCTCCAAGAGCATTTTCCTGCCAAATCTGCCTCTTTTTCAAACCTGACATTAAAACTACTCTGTGAAATCTGAGAAAAGTCTTCAAAGTGTCAGTAAGCCATGTATGGTGGATGAAAGTGCAGTAATCCACTTGCTAACAACACTGTAGTGAAAATTTTTGAATCCGAGATGCATGAAGCGTGTTCGTAACACGGAATTTCACGGTGAGCGAATCCATGTAAATTACATGTCTATTGTTTTGAACACGCTCCAAGAAATCTTTGCCGTGAAAACTGCCTCAGTTTCAAAACTGGCGTTTGGAAAGCTCTGTGAAATCAGAGAAAATATTTCTAAGCATCAATATGCCTTGTATTGTGATGAAAGTCCTGTAATCCACATGCAAACAACTCTGTAGTGTATTTGTTCAAATCCTTTCTGCATGTAGCGTGTGCGAAACACGGAATTTCACAGCGGGAGAATCTATGTAATTTACATATCTATTGGGTAGAACACGCTCCAACAGTTTTTTTCCTTAGGAAACTGACTTATTTTGAAACTGCTATTAGGAAAAAGCTGCAAACTCAGAGTTAATGTTTCTAGGTGTAAATATGCCTTCTATGGTGGATGAAAGATCTGTAATACACATGTACACAACTCATTAAAAATGTTTTTCAAATCCGTGATGTATGTAGTTTGTTCGGTACACGGAATGTCACGTTGAAGAAAAATAGGTAAATTACATATCTATTGGTGAGAACCCGCTCCAGGAGCATTTTACTGTAAAATCTACCTCCGTTTGGAAACTGGTGTTATGAAAACACTGCAAAACCTGAGCAAAAGCTTAAAGGTGACAATATGTCTTCAATGGTTTATTAAAGATGTGTAATTCACATTCTAACAACTCAGGAGTGAATATTTGTTGAATCCATGGTGCATGTACCTTTTTCGGAACACAGAATGTTACGGTGAGGGTATCTATGGAAATGGGATGTGTATTGGATCGAACATGCAGCAAGAGAATTTTTCTGCGAAAACTGCCTGATTTTCGTAACTGAATTCAGGAAAAATCTGTGAAATCTAAGTAAATATTTTTAGGTGTAAATATGCCTTGTATTGTGGTTGAAACATCGGTAATCCACATGCTCACGGTTAATAAATAATGTTTGTAGAAGCCGTGATTAATGTAAAGTTTTGTGAACACGGAATGTCTCAATAAGTGAAACTTGGAAAATAACAATTCTACTGGATAGCACTGGCTTGAATTGAATTTTTCTGCGAAAATTTCATGATTTTCGGAAGTGGATGTTAGGGAAAACCTGCGAAATCAGAATAACAACATCTAGGGATAAATATGCCTTGTATGGTGAATGAAATTTTGGTAATCCACATGCTCACACTCATTAGAGAATGTTTGTCGAATTCGTGATGCATGTAACGTGTACGGAATACAGTGTGTCATATTGAAGGAAACAATGTAAATTACATGTCTATTGGGTAGAACTCGCTTGAAGAGAATTTTTCTGCGAAATGTGCCTCATTTTCAAAACTGCCATTAGGAGAACCCTGTGAAATCTTAGAAAATGCTTCTAAGTGTCAATATGCATTGAATGGTGAATGAAAGTCCGGTAATCCACATGTTAATAACAGTGTAGTAATGATTTTTCAAACCGTGATTCATGTAGCGCTTTTTGAAATGGAATTTCACCGTAATGACACAATTTAAATTAAAATTCTATTGGGTAGAACTAGCTAGAATAGAATTTTTCTGCGAAAATTGCATGATTATCGAATCTGAATTTTGGAGAAAGCTTCAAAATGAGAGTAAATATTTCTAGGTGTAAATATGACTTTATGTGGAAGAAAGTTCGGTAATCCACATTTTCACAACATATTAAAGAATATTTTTCTAATCCGTGATGCATATACCGTGTTTGGAACGTGGAATTTCACGGTGACTGAAACAATGTAAATTACTCCTCTATTGGGTAGAACTCGCTCCAAGAGTATTTTTCTGTGAAAACTGCATGATTTTTTAAACTGGCGTTTGGAAAACGCAGCAAAATCTGAGAAAATACTTCTAAGTATCAATATTCAAACTATTGTGATGAAAGTTCGGTAATCCACATGCTAACAAATCTGTAGAGAATATTTTTCGAATCCATTATGCATGTAGCATGTTCGGAACACGGAATTTCATGGCCAGGGATATTATGTAAATTACATTTCTCTTGGTTAGAAAATACTCCAAGAGATTTTTCCTGAGAAATCTGCCTGATTTTCGAAACTGTCTTTAGGAAAACACTGCGAACTCAGATGTATAGTTTCTCGGTGTAAATATGCCTTGTAGGGTGGATGAAAGATCGGTAATCTGCATGCAAAAACTCTGTAGTGAATATTTGTCGAATCCGAGATACATGAAGCGTGTTTGGGACACAGAATATCACGGTGAGTGAATCTATGTAAAATGCATGTCACTTGGGTAGAACACGCTCCAAGAGCTTTTTCTGCGAATTCTGCCTCATTTTCAAAACTGGCATTAGGAAAAACTTTTGAAATATGAGAAAATGATTCAAAGTGTCAATATGGCTTTTATGGTGGATGAAAGTTCGTTAATCCTTATGCTAACAAGTCTGTAGGAAATATTTGTCGAATCCATGATGCATGTATCTTTTTCGGAACACGGAATTTCACGATGACAGGTTCTATGTAAATTGAATGTCTATTGGGTAGAACTCACTCCAAGAGGATTTTTCTGCGAAAACTGCATGATTTAAAACCTGACATTAGGTGAAATCTACTAAATCAGAAAAAAATTTCTATGTATAATTATGCATTGTAAGGTGGATGAAAGTTCGGTAATACACATGTTCACAACTCATTAAAGAATGTTTTTCGAATCCGTGATGCATGTAACTTGTTCAGAACACGGAATGTCACGGTGAGTGAAACTAGGTATATTACATATCTTTTGGTTAGAAATCGCTCCAAGAGCATTTTCCTGCCAAATCTGCCTCATTATCAAACCTGGCATTTAAACTAATCTGTGAAATCTGAGAAAAGTATTCAAAGAGTCAGTAAGCAATCTATGGTCAATGAAAGTGATGTATTCCACTTGCTAACAACTCTGTAGTGAAAATTTTAGAATCCGAGATGCATGAAGCGTGTTCGGAACACGGAATTTCACGGTGTGCGAATCCATGTAAATTAAATGTCTATTGTTTTGAACCCGGTCCAAGAGGTTTTTGCCTTGAAATCTGCCTCAGTTTCGAAACTGTCGTTTGTAAATCTCTGTGAAATCAGAGAAAATGCTTCTAAGCATCAATATGCCTTGTATTGTGATGAAAGTCCTGTAATCCACATGCAAACAACTCTGTAGTGTATTTTTTCGAATCCTATCTGCATGTAGCGTGTGCGAAACACGGAATTTCACAGCGGGAGAATCTATGTAATTTAAATATCTATTGGGTAGAACATTCTCCAACAGTTTTTTCCTTAGGAAACTGCCTGATTTTGAAACTGCTATTAGGAAAAAGCTGCAAATTCAGAGTTAATGTTTCTAGGTGTCAATATGCCTTGTATGGTGGATGAAAGTTCTGTAATACACATGTACACAACTCATTAAAAATATTTCTCAAATCCGTGATGAATGTAGTGTATTCAGTACACGGAATGTCACGTTGATGGAAACTATGTAAATTACATATCTATTGGTGAGAAACCGCTCCAGGAGCATTTTACTGTAATATCTACCTCTGTTTGGAAACTGGTGTTATGAAAACACTGCAAAATCTGAGGAAAATTTTAAGGTGACAATATGTCTTCAATGGTTTATTAAAAATGTGTAATTCACATTCTAACAACTCAGCAGTGAATATTTGTTGAATCCATGGTGCATATAACTTTTTCGGAACACGGAATGTTACGGTGACGGTATCTATGAAAATGGGATGTCTATTGGATCGAACATGCAGCAAGAGAATTTTTCTGCGAAAACTGCCTGATTTTTGTAACTGAATTTAGGAAAAATCTGCGAAATATAAGTAAATATTTCTTGGTGTGAATATGCCTTGTATTGTGTTTGAATCATCGATAATCCACATGGTCACGGTCATTAAATAATGTTTGTCAAAGCCGTGATTAATGTAACGTTTTTTGAACACGGAATGTCTCGGTGAGTGAAACTCGGAAAATAACAATTCTACTGGATAGAACTCAATTGAATTGAAATTTTCTGCGAAAATTTCATGATTTTCGGAAGTGGATGTTAGGGAAAATCTGCGAAATCAGAATAACAACATCTAAGGATAAAGATGCCTTGTATGGTGAATGAAATTTTGGTAATCCACATGCTCACACTCATTAGAGAATGTTTGTCGAATTCATGATGCATGTAACGTGTACGGAATACAGTGTGTCATATTGAAGGAAACAATGTAAATTACATGTGTATTTGGTAGAACTCGCTTGAAGAGTTTTTTCTGCGAAATGTGCCTCATTTTCAATACTGCCATTAGGAGAACCCTGTGAAATCTTAGAAAATTATTCTAAGTGTCAATATGCATTGAATGGTGAATGAAAGTCCGGTAATCCACATGTTAATAACAGTGTAGTAATGATTTTTCAAACCGTGATTCATGTAGTGCTTTTTGAAATGGAATTTCACCGTAATGACACAATTTAAATTAAAATTCTATTGGGTAGAACTAGCTAGAATAGAATTTTTCTGCGAAAATTGCATGATTATCGAATCTGAAATTTGGAGAATGCTTCAAAATGAGAGTAAATATTTCTAGGTGTAAATATGCCTTTATGTTGGAAGAAAGTTCTGTAATCCACATTTTCACAACATATTAAAGAAGCTTTTTCTAATCCGTGATGCATATACCATGTTTTTAACATGGAATTTCACGGTGACTGAAACAATGTAAATTACTTCTCTATTGGGTAGAACTCGCTCCAAGAGAATTTTTCTGCAGTAAATGCTTCATTTTTGAAACTGGCGTTTGGAAAACACTGCAAAATCTGAGAAAATAATTCTAAGTATCAATTTTCAATCTATTGTGATGAAAGTTCGGTAATCCACATGATAACAAATCTGTAGTGAATATTTTTCGAATTCATTATGCAAGTAGCATGTTCGGAACACGGAATTTCATGGCCAGAGAGTTTATGTAAATTACATTTCTCTTGGTTAGAAAACACTCCAAGAGATTTTTCCTGAGAAATCTGCCTGATTTTCGAAACTGTCTTTAGGAAACACTGCGAACTCAGATGAATAAATTCTCAGTGTATTTATGCCTTGTATGGTGGCTGAAAGATCGTTAATCCACATGCTAACAACTCTGTAGTGAATATTTGTCGAATCCGAGACACATGAAGCGTGTTCGGAACACAGAATATCACAGTAAGCGAATCTATGTAAAATAGATCTCTCGGGTAGAACTCGTTCCAAGAACTTTTTCTGCGAATTCTGCCTCATTTTAAAAACTGGCATTAGGAAAATCTTTTGAAATATGAGAAAATGCTTCAAAGTGTCAATATGGCTTTTATGGTGGATGATAGTTCGGTAATCTTTATGCTAACAAGTCTGAAGTGAATATTTTTCGAAACCGTGATGCATGTATCTTTTTCGGATCACGGAATTTCACGATGACGGGTTCTACGTAAATTGCATGTCTATTGGGTAGAACTCGCTCCAAGAGGATTTTTCTGTGAAAACTGCATGATTTAAAAACTGACACTACGAGAAATATACTAAAGCAGAAAATAATTTCTATGTATAAATATGCATTGTAAGGTGGATGAAAGTTCGGTAATACACATGTTCACAACTCATTAAAGAATGTTTGTCGAATCCGTGATGCATGTAATGTGTTCAGAACACGGAATATCACGGTGAGTGAAACTAGGTAAATTACATATCTTTTGGTTAGAACTCGCTCCAAGAGCATTTTCCTGCCAAATCTGCCTCATTTTCAAACCTGACATTAAAACTACTCTGTGAAATCTGAGAAAAGTCTTCAAAGTGTCAGTAAACCATGTATGGTGGATGAAAATGCTGTTATCCATTTGCTAACAACTCTGTAGTGAAAATTTTTGAATCCGAGATGCATGAAGCGTGTTCAGAACACGGAATTTCACGGTGAGCGAATCCATGTAAATTACATGTCTATTATTTTGAACACGCTCCAAGAGTTTTTGCCGTGAAAACTGCCTCAGTTTCGAAACTGGCGTTTGGAAAGCTCTGTGAAATCAGAGAAAATGTTTCTAAGCATCAATATGCCTTGTATTGTGATGAAAGTCCTGTAATCCACATGCAAACAACTCTGTAGTGTATTTTTGTCGAATCCTATCTGCATGTAGCGTGGGCGAAACACGGAATTTCACAGCGGGAGAATCTATGTAATTTACATATCTATTGCATAAGACACGCTCAAAAAGATTTTTCCTTAGTAAACTGCCTGATTTTTGAAACTGCTATTAGGAAAAAGCTGCAAACCCAGAGTTAATGTTTCTAGGTGTAAATATGCCTTGTATGGTGGATGAAAGATCTGTAATACACATGTACACAACTCATTAAAAATGTTTCTCAAATCCGTGATGTATGTAGTTTGTTCGGTACACGGAATGTCACGTTGAAGAAAAATAGGTAAATTACATATCTATTGGTGAGAACCCGCTCCAGGAGCATTTTATTGTAAAATCTACCTCCGTTTGGAAACTGGTGTTATGAAAACACTGCAAAACCTGAGCAAAAGCTTTAAGGTGACAATATGTCTTCAATGGTTTATTAAAGATGTGTAATTCACATTCTAACAACTCAGGAGTGAATATTTGTTGAATCCATGGTGCATGTACCTTTTTCGGAACACAGAATGTTACGGTGAGGGTATCTATGGAAATGGGATGTGTATTGGATCGAACATGCAGCAAGAGAATTTTTCTGCGAAAACTGCCTGATTTTCGTAACTGAATTTAGGAAAAATCTGTGAAATCTAAGTAAATATTTTTAGGTGTAAATATGCCTTGTATTGTGGTTGAAACATCGGTAATCCACATGCTCACGGTTAATAAATAATGTTTGTCAAAGCCGTGATTAATATAAAGTTTTGTGAACACGGAATGTCTCAGTAAGTGAAACTTGGAAAATAACAATTCTACTGGATAGCACTGGATTGAATTGAATTTTTCTGCGAAAATTTCATGATTTTCGGAAGTGGATGTTAGGGAAAACCTGCGAAATCAGAATAACAACATCTAGGGATAAATATGCCTTGTATGGTGAATGAAATTTTGGTAATCCACATGCTCACACTCATTAGAGAATGTTTGTCGAATTCGTGATGCATGTAACGTGTACGGAATACAGTGTGTCATATTGAAGGAAACAATGTAAATTACATGTCTATTGGGTAGAAATCGCTTGAAGAGAATTTTTCTGCGAAATGTGCCTCATTTTCAAAACTGCCATTAGGAGAACCCTGTGAAATCTTAGAAAATGCTTCTAAGTGTCAATATGCATTGAATGGTGAATGAAAGTCCGGTAATCCACATGTTAATAACAGTGTAGTAATGATTTTTCAAACCGTGATTCATGTAGCGCTTTTTGAAATTTAATTTCACCGTAATGACACAATTTAAATTAAAATTCTATTGGGTAGAACTAGCTAGAATAGAATTTTTCTGCGAAAATTGCATGATTATCGAATCTGAATTTTGGAGAAAGCTTCAAAATGAGAGTAAATATTTCTAGGTGTAAATATGACTTTATGTGGAAGAAAGTTCGGTAATCCACATTTTCACAACATATTAAAGAATATTTTTCTAATCCGTGATGCATATACCGTGTTTGGAACGTGGAATTTCACGGTGACTGAAAAAATGTAAATTACTCCTCTATTGGGTAGAACTCGCTCCAAGAGTATTTTTCTGTGAAAACTGCATGATTTTTTAAACTGGCGTTTGGAAAACGCAGCAAAATCTGAGAAAATACTTCTAAGTATCAATATTCAAACTATTGTGATGAAAGTTCGGTAATCCACATGCTAACAAATCTGTAGAGAATATTTTTCGAATCCATTATGCATGTAGCATGTTCGGAACACGGAGTTTCATGGCCAGGGATATTATGTAAATTACATTTCTCTTGGTTAGAAAATACTCCAAGAGATTTTTCCTGAGAAATCTGCCTGATTTTCGAAACTGTCTTTAGGAAAACACTGCGAACTCAGATGAATAGTTTCTCGGTGTAAATATGCCTTGTAGGGTGGATGAAAGATCGGTAATCTGCATGCTAACAACTCTGTAGTGAATATTTGTCGAATCCGAGATACATGAAGCGTGTTTGGGACACAGAATATCACGGTGAGTGAATCTATGTAAAATGCATGTCACTTGGGTAGAACACGCTCCAAGAGCTTTTTCTGCGAATTCTGCCTCATTTTCAAAACTGGCATTAGGAAAAACTTTTGAAATATGAGAAAATGATTCAAAGTGTCAATATGGCTTTTATGGTGGATGAAAGTTCGTTAATCCTTATGCTAACAAGTCTGTAGGAAATATTTGTCGAATCCATGATGCATGTATCTTTTTCGGAACACGGAATTTCACGATGACAGGTTCTATGTAAATTGAATGTCTATTGGGTAGAACTCACTCCAAGAGGATTTTTCTGCGAAAACTGCATGATTTAAAACCTGACATTAGGTGAAATCTACTAAATCAGAAAAAAATTTCTATGTATAATTATGCATTGTAAGGTGGATGAAAGTTCGGTAATACACATGTTCACAACTCATTAAAGAATGTTTTTCGAATCCGTGATGCATGTAACTTGTTCAGAACACGGAATGTCACGGTGAGTGAAACTAGGTATATTACATATCTTTTGGTTAGAAATCGCTCCAAGAGCATTTTCCTGCCAAATCTGCCTCATTATCAAACCTGGCATTTAAACTAATCTGTGAAATCTGAGAAAAGTATTCAAAGAGTCAGTAAGCAATCTATGGTCAATGAAAGTGATGTATTCCACTTGCTAACAACTCTGTAGTGAAAATTTTTGAATCCGAGATGCATGAAGCGTGTTCGGAACACGGAATTTCACGGTGTGTGAATCCATGTAAATTAAATGTCTATTGTTTTGAACCCGGTCCAAGAGGTTTTTGCCTTGAAATCTGCCTCAGTTTCGAAACTGTCGTTTGTAAATCTCTGTGAAATCAGAGAAAATGCTTCTAAGCATCAATATGCCTTGTATTGTGATGAAAGTCCTGTAATCCACATGCAAACAACTCTGTAGTGTATTTTTTCGAATCCTATCTGCATGTAGCGTGTGCGAAACACGGAATTTCACAGCGGGAGAATCTATGTAATTTAAATATCTATTGGGTAGAACATTCTCCAACAGTTTTTTCCTTAGGAAACTGCCTGATTTTGAAACTGCTATTAGGAAAAAGCTGCAAATTCAGAGTTAATGTTTCTAGGTGTCAATATGCCTTGTATGGTGGATGAAAGTTCTGTAATACACATGTACACAACTCATTAAAAATATTTCTCAAATCCGTGATGAATGTAGTGTATTCAGTACACGGAATGTCACGTTGATGGAAACTATGTAAATTACATATCTATTGGTGAGAAACCGCTCCAGGAGCATTTTACTGTAATATCTACCTCTGTTTGGAAACTGGTGTTATGAAAACACTGCAAAATCTGAGGAAAATTTTAAGGTGACAATATGTCTTCAATGGTTTATTAAAAATGTGTAATTCACATTCTAACAACTCAGCAGTGAATATTTGTTGAATCCATGGTGCATATAACTTTTTCGGAACACGGAATGTTACGGTGACGGTATCTATGAAAATGGGATGTCTATTGGATCGAACATGCAGCAAGAGAATTTTTCTGCGAAAACTGCCTGATTTTTGTAACTGAATTTAGGAAAAATCTGCGAAATATAAGTAAATATTTCTTGGTGTGAATATGCCTTGTATTGTGTTTGAATCATAGGTAATCCACATGGTCACGGTCATTAAATAATGTTTGTCAAAGCCGTGATTAATGTTACGTTTTTTGAACACGGAATGTCTCGGTGAGTGAAACTCGGAAAATAACAATTCTACTGGATAGAACTCAATTGAATTGAAATTTTCTGCGAAAATTTCATGATTTTCGGAAGTGGATGTTAGGGAAAATCTGCGAAATCAGAATAACAACATCTAAGGATAAAGATGCCTTGTATGGTGAATGAACTTTTGGTAATCCACATGCTCACACTCATTAGAGAATGTTTGTCGAATTCATGATGCATGTAACGTGTACGGAATACAGTGTGTCATATTGAAGGAAACAATGTAAATTACATGTGTATATGGTAGAACTCGCTTGAAGAGTTTTTTCTGCGAAATGTGCCTCATTTTCAATACTGCCATTAGGAGAACCCTGTGAAATCTTAGAAAATTATTCTAAGTGTCAATATGCATTGAATGGTGAATGAAAGTCCGGTAATCAACATGTTAATAACAGTGTAGTAATGATTTTTCAAACCGTGATTCATGTAGTGCTTTTTGAAATGGAATTTCACCGTAATGACACAATTTAAATTAAAATTCTATTGGGTAGAACTAGCTAGAATAGAATTTTTCTGCGAAAATTGCATGATTATCGAATCTGAAATTTGGAGAATGCTTCAAAATGAGAGTAAATATTTCTAGGTGTAAATATGCCTTTATGTTGGAAGAAAGTTCTGTAATCCACATTTTCACAACATATTAAAGAAGCTTTTTCTAATCCGTGATGCATATACCATGTTTTTAACATGGAATTTCACGGTGACTGAAACAATGTAAATTACTTCTCTATTGGGTAGAACTCGCTCCAAGAGAATTTTTCTGCAGTAAATGCTTCATTTTTGAAACTGGCGTTTGGAAAACACTGCAAAATCTGAGAAAATAATTCTAAGTATCAATTTTCAATCTATTGTGATGAAAGTTCGGTAATCCACATGATAACAAATCTGTAGTGAATATTTTTCGAATTCATTATGCAAGTAGCATGTTCGGAACACGGAATTTCATGGCCAGAGAGTTTATGTAAATTACATTTCTCTTGGTTAGAAAACACTCCAAGAGATTTTTCCTGAGAAATCTGCCTGATTTTCGAAACTGTAATTAGGAAACACTGCGAACTCAGATGAATAAATTCTCGGTGTATTTATGCCTTGTATGGTGGCTGAAAGATCGTTAATCCACATGCTAACAACTCTGTAGTGAATATTTGTCGAATCCGAGACACATGAAGCGTGTTCGGAACACAGAATATCACAGTAAGCGAATCTATGTAAAATAGATCTCTCGGGTAGAACTCGTTCCAAGAACTTTTTCTGCGAATTCTGCCTCATTTTAAAAACTGGCATTAGGAAAATCTTTTGAAATATGAGAAAATGCTTCAAAGTGTCAATATGGCTTTTATGGTGGATGATAGTTCGGTAATCTTTATGCTAACAAGTCTGAAGTGAATATTTTTCGAAACCGTGATGCATGTATCTTTTTCGGATCACGGAATTTCACGATGACGGGTTCTACGTAAATTGCATGTCTATTGGGTAGAACTCGCTCCAAGAGGATTTTTCTGTGAAAACTGCATGATTTAAAAACTGACACTACGAGAAATATACTAAAGCAGAAAATAATTTCTATGTATAAATATGCATTGTAAGGTGGATGAAAGTTCGGTAATACACATGTTCACAACTCATTAAAGAATGTTTGTCGAATCCGTGATGCATGTAACGTGTTCAGAACACGGAATATCACGGTGAGTGAAACTAGGTAAATTACATATCTTTTGGTTAGAACTCGCTCCAAGAGCATTTTCCTGCCAAATCTGCCTCATTTTCAAACCTGACATTAAAACTACTCTGTGAAATCTGAGAAAAGTCTTCAAAGTGTCAGTAAACCATGTATGGTGGATGAAAATGCTGTTATCCATTTGCTAACAACTCTGTAGTGAAAATTTTTGAATCCGAGATGCATGAAGCGTGTTCAGAACACGGAATTTCACGGTGAGCGAATCCATGTAAATTACATGTCTATTATTTTGAACACGCTCCAAGAGTTTTTGCCGTGAAAACTGCCTCAGTTTCGAAACTGGCGTTTGGAAAGCTCTGTGAAATCAGAGAAAATGTTTCTAAGCATCAATATGCCTTGTATTGTGATGAAAGTCCTGTAATCCACATGCAAACAACTCTGTAGTGTATTTTTGTCGAATCCTATCTGCATGTAGCGTGTGCGAAAAACGGAATTTCACAGCGGGAGAATCTATGTAATTTACATATCTATTGCATAAGACACGCTCAAAAAGATTTTTCCTTAGTAAACTGCCTGATTTTTGAAACTGCTATTAGGAAAAAGCTGCAAACCCAGAGTTAATGTTTCTAGGTGTAAATATGCCTTGTATGGTGGATGAAAGATCTGTAATACACATGTACAAAACTCATTAAAATTGTTTCTCAAATCCGTGATGTATGTAGTTTGTTCGGTACACGGAATGTCACGTTGAAGGAAAATAGGTAAATTACATATCTATTGGTGAGAACCCGCTCCAGGAGCATTTTACTGTAAAATCTACCTCTGTTTGGAAACTGGTGTTATGAAAACACTGCAAAACCTGAGCAAAAGCTTTAAGGTGACAATATGTCTTCAATGGTTTATTAAAGATGTGTAATTCACATTCTAACAACTCAGGAGTGAATATTTGTTGAATCCATGGTGCATGTACCTTTTTCGGAACACGGAATGTAACGGTGAGGGTATCTATGGAAATGGGATGTGTATTGATTCGGACATGCAGCAAGAGAATTTTTCTGCGAAAACTGCCTGATTTTCGTAACTGAATTTAGGAAAAATCTGTGAAATCTAAGTAAATATTTCTAGGTGTAAATATGCCTTGTATTGTGGTTGAAACATCGGTAATCCACATGCTCACGGTTAATAAATAATGTTTGTCGAAGCCGTGATTAATGTAACGATTTTTGAACACGGAATGTCTCAGTAAGTGAAACTTGGAAAATAACAATTCTACTGGATAGAACTGGCTTGAATTGAATTTTTCTGCAAAAATTTCATGATTTTCGGAAGTGGATGTTAGGGAAAACCTGCGAAACCAGAATAACTACATCTAGGTATAAATATGCCTTGTATGGTGAATGAAATTTTGGTAATCCACATGCTCACACTCATTAGAGAATGTTTGTCGAATTCATGATGCATGTAACGTGTACGGAATACAGTGTGTCATATTGAAGGAAACAATGTAAATTACATATCTATTGGGTAGAACTTGCTTGAAGAGAATTTTTCTGCCAAATGTGCCTCATTTTCAAAACTGCCATTGGGAGAACCCTGTGAAATCTTAGAAAATGCTTCTAAGTGTCAATATGCATTGAATGGTGAATGAAAGTCCGGTAATCCACATGTTAATAACAGTGTAGTAATGATTTTTCAAACCGTGATTCATGTAGCGCTTTTTGAAATGGAATTTCACCGTAATGACAAAATTTAAATTAAAATTCTATTGGGTAGAACTAGCTAGAATAGAATTTTTCTGCGAAAATTGCATGATTATCGAATCTGAAGTTTGGAGAATGCTTCAAAATGAGAGTAAATATTTCTAGGTGTAAATATGACTTTATGTGGAAGAAAGTTCTGTAATCCACATTTTCACAACATATAAAAGAATCTTTTTCTAATCCGTGATGCATATACCGTGTTTGGAACGTGGAATTTCACGGTGACTGAAACAATGTAAATTACTCCTCTATTGGGTAGAACTCGCTCCAAGAGAATTTTTCTGCAGTAAATGCTTCATTTTTGAAACTGGCCTTTGGAAAACACTGCAAAATCTGAGAAAATACTTCTAAGTATCAATTTTCAATCTATTGTGGTGAAAGTTCGGTAATCCACATGCTAACAAATGTGTAGTGAATATTTTTCGAATTCATTATGCAAGTAGCATGTTCGGAACACGGAATTTCATGGCCAGAGAGTTTATGTAAATTACATTTCTCTTGGTTAGAAAATACTCCAAGAGATTTTTCCTGAGAAATCTGCCTGATTTTCGAAACTGGAATCAGGAAACACTGCGAACTCAGATGAATAGATTCTCGGTGTATTTATGCCTTGTATGGTGGATGACAGATCGTTAATCCGCATGCTAACAACTCTGTAGTGAATATTTGTCGAATCCGAGATACATGAAGCGTGTTGTGAACACAGAATATCACGGTGAGCGAATCTATGTAAAATGCATGTCACTTGGGTAGAAGTCGTTCCAAGAACTTTTTCTGCGAATTCTGCCTCATTTTCAAAACTGGCATTAGGAAAATCTTTTGAAATATGAGAAAATGCTTCAAAGTGTCAATATGGCTTTTATGGTGGATGAAAGTTCGGTAATCTTTATGCTAACAAGTCTGAAGTGAATATTTTTTGAAACCGTGATGCATGTATTTTTTTCAGATCACGGAATTTCACGATGACGGGTTCTACGTAAATTGCATGTCTATTGGGTAGAACTCGCTCCAAGAGGATTTTTCTGTGAAAACTGCATGATTTAAAAACTGACACTAGGAGAAATATACTAAATCAGAAAATAATTTCTATGTATAAATATGCATTGTAAGGTGGATGAAAGTTTGGAAATACCCATGTTCACAACTCATTAAAGAATGTTTGTCGAACCCGAGATGCATGTAACGTGTTCAGAACACGGAATATCACGGTGAGTGAAACTAGGTAAATTACATATCTTTTGGTTAGAACTCGCTCCAAGAGCATTTTCCTGCCAAATCTGCCTCATTATCAAACCTGGCATTTAAACTAATCTCTGAAATCTGAGAAAAGTATTCAAAGAGTCAGTAAGCAATCTATGGTCAATGAAAGTGATGTATTCCACTAGCTAACAACTCTGTAGTGAAAATTTTTGAATCCGAGATGCATGAAGCGTGTTCGGAACACGGAATTTCATGGTGTGCGAATCCATGTAAATTAAATGTCTATTGTTTTGAACCCGGTCCAAGAGGTTTTTGCCTTGAAATCTGCCTCAGTTTCGAAACTGTCGTTTAGAAAGCTCTGTGAAATCAGAGAAAATGCATCTAAGCATCAATATGCCTTGTATTGTGATGAAAGTCCTGTAATCCACATGCAAACAACTCTGTAGTGTATTTTTTCGAATCCTATCTGCATGTAGCGTGGGCGAAACACGGAATTTCACAGCGGGAGAATCTATGTAATTTAAATATCTATTAGGTAGAACACGCTCCAACAGATTTTTCCTTAGGAAACAGCCTGATTTTGAATCTGGTATTAGGAAAACGCTGCAAACTCAGAGTTAATGTTTCTAGGTGTAAATATGCCTTGTATGGTGGATGAAAGTTCTGTAATACACATGTACACAACTCATTAAAAATGTTTCTCAAATCCGTGATGAATGTAGTGTATTCAGTACACGGAATGTCACGTTGATGGAAACTATGTAAATTACATATCTATTGGTGAGAACCCGCTCCAGGAGCATTTTACTGTAATATCTACCTCTGTTTGGAAACTGGTGTTATGAAAACACTGCAAAATCTGAGCAAAATTTTAAGGTGACAATATGTCTTCAATGGTTTATTAAAGATGTGTAATTCACATTCTAACAACTCAGCAGTGAATAATTGTTGAATCCATGGTGCATGTACCTTTTTCGGAACACGGAATGTTACGGTGACGGTATCTATGGAAATGGGGTGTCTATTGGATCGAACATGCAGCAAGAGAATTTTTCTGCGAAAACTGTCTGATTTTCGTAACTGAATTTAGGAAAAATCTGCGAAATATAAGTAAATATTTCTAGGTGTGAATATGCCTTGTATTGTGGTTGAAACATCGGTAATCCACATGGTCACGGTCATTAAATAATGTTTGTCAAAGCCGTGATTAATGTAACGTTTTTTGAACACGGAATGTCTCAGTGAGTGAAACTCGGAAAATAACAATTCTACTGGATAGAACTCGCTTGAATTGAATTTTTCTGCGAAAATTTCATGATTTTCGGAAGTGGATGTTAGGGAAAAGCTGCGAAATCAGAATAACTACATCTAGGGATAAATATGCCTTGAATGGTGAATGAAATTTTGGTAATCCACATGCTCACACTCATTAGAGAATGTTTGTCGAATTCGTGATGCATGTAACGTGTACGGAATACAGTGTGTCATATTGAAGGAAACAATGAAAATTACATGTCTATTTGGTAGAACTCGCTTGAAGAGTTTTTTCTGTGACATGTGCCTCATTTTCAAAACTGCCATTAGGAGAACCCTGTGAAATCTTAGAAAATGCTTCTAAATGTCAATAAGCATTGATTGGTTAATGAAAGTCCGGTAATCCACATGTTAATAACAGTGTAGTAATGATTTTTCAAACCGTGATTCATGTAGCGCTTTTTGAAATGGAATTTCACCGTAATGACACAATTTAAATTAAAATTCTACTGGGTAGAACTAGCTAGAATAGAATTTTTCTGCGAAAATTGCATGATTATCGAATCTGAAATTTGGAGAATGCTTCAAAATGAGAGTAAATATTTCTAGGTGTAAATATGCCTTTATGTTGGAAGAAAGTTCGGTAATCCACATTTTCACAACATATTAAAGAATCTTTTTCTAATCCGTGATGCATATACCGTGTTTTTAACATGGAATTTCACGGTGACTGAAACAATGTAAATTACTTCTCTATTGGGTAGAACTCGCTCCAAGAGAATTTTTCTGCAGTAAATGCTTCATTTTTGAAACTGGTGTTTGGAAAACACTGCAAAATCTGAGAAAATACTTCTAAGTATCAATTTTCAATCTATAGTGATGAAAGTTCGGTAATCCACATGCTAACAAATGTGTAGTGAATATTTTTCGAATTCATTATGCAAGTAGCATGTTCGGAACACGGAATTTCATGGCCAGAGAGTTTATGTAAATTACGTTTCTCTTGGTTAGAAAATACTCCAAGAGATTTTTCCTGAGAAATCTGCCTGATTTTCGAAACTGGAATTAGGAAACACTGCGAACTCAGATGAATAGATTCTCGGTGTATTTATGCCTTGTATGGTGGATGAAAGATCGTTAATCCGCAGGCTAACAACTCTGTAGTGAATATTTGTCGAATCCGAGATACATGAAGCGTGTTGGAAACACAGAATATCACGGTGAGCGAATCTATGTAAAATGCATGTCACTTGGGTAGAACTCGTTCTAAGAACTTTTTCTGCGAATTCTGCCTCATTTTAAAAACTGGCATTAGGAAAATTTTTTGAAATATGAGAAAATGCTTCAAAGTGTCAATATGGCTTTTATGGTGGATGAAAGTTCGGTAATCTTTATGCTAACAAGTCAGAAGTGAATATTTTTCGAAACCGTGATGCATGTATTTTTTTCGGATCACGGAATTTCACGATGATGGGGTCTACGTAAATTGCATGTCTATTGGGTAGAACTCGCTCCAAGAGGATTTTTCTGTGAAAACTGCATGATTTAAAAACTGACACTAGGAGAAATATACTAAATCAGAAAATAATTTCTATGTATAAATATGCATTGTAAGGTGGATGAAAGTTCGGAAATACACATGTTCACAACTCATTAAAGAATGTTTGTCGAACCCGTGATGCATGTAACGTGTTCAGAACACGGAATATCACGGTGAGTGAAACTAGGTAAATTACATATCTTTTGGTTAGAACTCGCTTCAAGAGCATTTTCCTGCCAAATCTGCCTCATTTTCAAACCTGACATTAAAACTACTCTGTGAAATCTGAGAAAAGTCTTCAAAGTGTCAGTAAGCCATGTATGGTGGATGAAAGTGCAGTAATCCACTTGCTAACAACTCTGTAGTGAAAATTTTTGAATCCGAGATGCATGAAGCGTGTTCGGAACACGGAATTTCACGGTGAGCGAATCCATGTAAATTACATGTCTATTGTTTTGAACACGCTCCAAGAGGTTTTTGCCGTGAAAACTGCCTCAGTTTCGAAACTGGCGTTTGGAAAGCTCTTTGAAATCAGAGAAAATGCTTCTAAGCATCAATATGCCTTGTATTGTGATGAAAGTCCTGTAATCCACATGCAAACAACTCTGTAGTGTATTTGTTTCGAATCCTATCTGCATGTAGCGTGTGCGAAACACGGAAATTCACAGCGGGAGAATCTATGTAATTTACATATCTATTGGGTAGAACACGCTCCAACAGTTTTTTTCCTTAGGAAAATGCCTGATTTTGAAACTGCTTTTAGGAAAAAGCTGCAAACTCAGAGTTAATGTTTCTAGGTGTAAATATGCCTTGTATGGTGGATGAAAGATCTGTAATACACATGTACACAACTCATTAAAAATGTTTTTCAAATCCGTGATATATGTAGTTTGTTCGGTACACGGAATGTCACGTTGAAGGAAAATAGGTAAATTACATATCTATTGGTGAGAACCCGCTCCAGGAGCATTTTACTGTACAATCTACCTCTGTTTGTAAACTGGTGTTATGAAAACACTGCAAAATCTGAGCAAAAGCTTTAAGGTGACAATATGTCTTCAATGGTTTATTAAAGATGTGTAATTCACATTCAAACAACTCAGGAGTGAATATTTGTTGAATCCATGGTGCATGTACCTTTTTCGGAACACGGGATGTTACGGTGACGATATCTATGGAAATGGGGTGTCTATTGGATCGAACATGCAGCAAGAGAATTTTTCTGCGAAAACTGCCTGATTTTCGTAACTGAATTTAGGAAAAATCTGCGAAATATAAGTAAATATTTCTAGGTGTGGATATGCCTTGTATTGTGGTTGAAACATCGATAATCCACATGCTCATGGTCATTAAATAATGTTTGTCGAAGCCGTGATTAATGTAACGTTTTTTGAACACGGAATGTCTCGGTGAGTGAAACACCGAAAATAACAATTCTACTGGATAGAACTCGCTTGAATTGAATTTTTCTGCGAAAATTTCATGATTTTCGGAAGTGAATGTTAGGGAAAACCTGCGAAATCAGAATAACAACATCTAGGGATAAATATGCCTTTTATGGTGAATGAAATTTTGGTAATCCACATGCTCACACTCCTTAGAGAATGTTTGTCGAATTCGTGATGCATGTAACGTGTACGGATTACAGTGTGTCATATTGAAGGAAACAATGTAAATTACATTTCTATTGGGTAGAACTCGCTTGAAGAGAATTTTTCTGCGAAATGTGCCTCATTTTCAAAACTGCCATTAGGAGAACCCTGTGAAATCTTAGAAAATGCTTCTAAGTGTCAATATGCATTGAATGGTGAATGAAAGTCCGGTAATCCACATGTTAATAACAGTGTAGTAATGATTTTTCAAACCGTGATTCATGTAGCGCTTTTTGAAATGGAATTTCACCGTAATGACACAATTTAAATTAAAATTCTATTGGGTTGAACTAGCTAGAATAGAATTTTTCTGCGAAAATTGCATGATTATCGAATCTGAAATTTGGAGAATGCTTCAAAATGAGAGTAAATATTTCTAGGTGTAAATATGCCTTTATGTTGGAAGAAAGTTCGGTAATCCATATTTTCACAACATATTAAAGAAGCTTTTTCTAATCCGTGATGCATATACCATGTTTTTAACATGGAATTTCACGGTGACTGAAACAATGTAAATTACTTCTCTATTGGGTAGAACACGCTCCAAGAGAATTTTTCTGCAGTAAATGCTTCATTTTTGAAACTGGCCTTTGGAAAACACTGCAAAATCTGAGAAAATACTTCTAAGTATCAATTTTCAATCTATTGTGATGAAAGTTCGGTAATCCACATGCTAACAAATCTGTAGTGAATATTTTTCGAATTCATTATGCAAGTAGCATGTTCTGAACACGGAAATTCATGGCCAGAGTGTTTATGTAAATTACATTTCTGTTGGTTAGAAAATACTCCAGGAGATTTTTCCTGAGAAATCTGCCTGATTTTCGAAACTGGAATTAGGAAACACTGCGAACTCAGATGAATAGATTCTCGGTGTATTTATGCCTTGTATGGTGGATGAAAGATCGTTAATCCACATGCTAACAACTCTGTAGTGAATATTTGTCGAATCCGAGATACATGAAGCGTGTAGGGAACACAGAATATCACAGTAAGCGAATCTATGTAAAATAGATCTCTTGGGTAGAACTCGTTCCAAGAACTTTTTCTGCGAATTCTGCCTCATTTTCCAAACTGGCATTAGGAAAATCTTTTGAAATATGAGAAAATGCTTCAAAGTGTCAATATGGCTTATATGGTGGATGAAAGTTCGGTAATCTTTATGCTAACAAGTCAGAAGTGAATATTTTTCGAAACCGTGATGCATGTATTTTTTTCGGATCACGGAATTTCACGATGACGGGTTCTACGTAAATTGCATGTCTATTGGGTAGAACTCGCTCCAAGAGGATTTTTCTGTGAAAACTGCATGATTTAAAAACTGACACTAGGAGAAATATACTAAATCAGAAAATAATTTCTATGTATAAATATGCATTGTAAGGTGGATGAAAGTTCGGAAATACACATGTTCACCACTCATTAAAGAATGTTTGTCGAATCCGTGATGCATGTAACGTGTTCAGAACACGGAATATCACGGTGAGTGAAACTAGGTAAATTACATATCTTTTGGTTAGAACTCGCTCCAAGAGCATTTTCCTGCCAAATCTGCCTCATTTTCAAACCTGACATTAAAACTACTCTGTGAAATCTGAGAAAAGTCTTCAAAGAGTCAGTAAGCCATGTATGGTGGATGAAAGTGCTGTAATCCACTTGCTAACATCTCTGTAGTGAAAATTTTTGAATCCGAGATGCATGAAGGGTGTTCGGAACACGGAATTTCACGGTGAGCGAATCCATGTAAATTACATGTCTATTGTTTTGAACACGCTCCAAGAGTTTTTTGCCGTGAAAACTGCCTCAGTCTCGAAACTGGCGTTTGGAAAGCTCTTTGAAATCAGAGAAAATGCTTCTAAGCATCAATATGCCTTGTATTGTGATGAAAGTCCTGTAATCCACATGCAAACAACTCTGTAGTGTATTTGTTTCGAATCCTATCTGCATGTAGCGTGTGCGAAACACGGAATTTCACAGCGGGAGAATCTATGTAATTTACATATGTATTGCGTAAGACACGCTCAGAAAGGTTTTTTCCTTAGGAACCTGCCTGATTTTTGAAACTGCTATTAGGTAAAAGCTGCAAACTCAGAGTTAATGTTTCTAGGTGTAAATATGCCTTGTATGGTGGATGAAAGATCTGTAATACACATGTACACAACTCATTAAAAATGTTTCTCAAATCCGTGATGTATGTAGTTTGTTCGGTACACGGAATGTCACGTTGAAGGAAAATATGTAAATTACACAACTATTGGTGAGAACCCGCTCCAGGAGCATTTTACTGTAAAATCTACCTCTGTTTGGAAACTGGTGTTATGAAAACACTGCAAAACCTGAGCAAAAGCTTTAAGGTGACAATATGTCTTCAATGGTTTTTTAAAGATGTGTAATTCACATTCTAACAACTCAGGAGTGAATATTTGTTGAATCCATGGTGCATGTAAATTTTTCGGAACACGGAATGTTACGGTGACTGTGTCTATGGAAATGGGATGTCTATTGGATCGAACATGCAGCAAGAGAAATTTTCTGCGAAAACTGTCGGATTTTCGTAACTGACGTCAGGAAAAATCTGTGAAATCTAAGTAAATATTTCTAGGTGTGAATATGCCTTGTATTGTGGTTGAAACTTCGGTAATCCACATGGTCACGGTCATTAAATAATGTTTGTCGAAGCCGTGATTAATGTAACGTTTTCGGAACACGGAATGTCTCGGTGAGTGAAACTCGGAAAATAACAATTCTACTGGATAGTACTCGCTTGAATTGAATTTTTCTGCGAAAATTTCATGATTTTCAAAACTGGATGTTAGGAAAAAACTGCGAAATCAGAATAACTACATCTAGGTGTAAATATGCCTTGTATGGTGGATGAAAGTTCGGTAATCCAGATGCTCACACTCATTAGAGCAAGTTTGTCGAATTCGTGATGCATGAAACGTGTACGGAATACAGAGTGTCATATTGAAGGAAACAATGTAAATTACATGTCTATTGGGTAGAACTCGCTTGAAGAGAATTTTTCTGCGAAATGTGCCTCATTTTCAAAACTGCCATTAGGAGAACCCTGTGAAATCTGAGAAAATGCTTCTAAGTGTCAATATGCCTTGAATGGTGAATGAAACTCCGGTAATCCACATGTTAATAACAGTGTAGTAATTATTTTTCAAACCGTGATTCATGTAGCGTTTTTTGAAATGGAATTTCACCGTAATGACACAATTTAAATTAAAATTCTATTGGGTAGATCTAGCTAGAATAGAATTTTTCTGTGAAAATTGCATGATTATCGAATCTGAAGTTTGGAGAAAGCTTCAAAATGAGAGTAAATATTTCTAGGTGTAAATATGACTTTATGTGGAAGAAAGTTCTGTAATCCACATTTTCACAACATATTAAAGAATCTTTTTCTAATCCGTGATGCATATACCGTGTTTGGAACGTGGAATTTCACGGTGACTGAAACAATGTAAATTACTCCTCTATTGGGTAGAACTCGCTCCAAGAGTATTTTTCTGTGAAAACTGCATTATTTTTTAAACTGGCGTTTGGAAAACGCAGCAAAATCTGAGAAAATTCTTCTAAGTATCAATATTCAAACTATTGTGATGAAAGTTCGGTAATCCACATGCTAACAAATCTGTAGAGAATATTTTTCGAATCCATTATGCATGTAGCATGTTCGGAACACGGAATTTCATGGCCAGGGATTTTATGTAAATTACATTTCTCTTGGTTAGAAATCACTCCAAGATATTTTTCCTGAGAAATCTGCCTGATTTTCGAAACTGTGGTTAGGAAAACACTGCAAACTCAGATGAATAGATTCTCGGTGTAAATATGCCTTGTAGGGTGGATGAAACTTCGGTAATCTGCATGCTAACAACTCTGTAGTGAATATTTGTCGAATCCGAGATACATGAATTGTGTTTGGGACACAGAATATCACAGTGAGTGAATCTATGTAAAATGCATGTCACTTGGGTAGAACATGCTCCAAGAGCTTTTTCTGCGAATTCTGCCTCATTTTCAAAACTGGCATTAGGAAAAACTTTCGAAATACGAGAAAATGCTTCAAAGTGTCAATATGGCTTTTATGGTGGATGAAAGTTCGTTAATCTTTATGCTAACAACTCTGTAGTGAATATTTGTCGAATCCGTGATGCATGTAGCTTTTTCGGAACACGGAATTTCACGATGACTGGTTCTATGTAAATTGAATGTCTATTGGGTAGAACTCTCTCCAAGAGGATTTTTCTGCGAAAACTGCATGATTTAAAAACTGACATTAGGTGAAATCTACTAAATCAGAAAAAACATTCTATGTATAAATATGCATTGTAAGGTGGATGAAAGTTCGGTAACACACATGTTCACAACTCATTAAAGAATGTTTGTCGAACCCGTGATGCATGTAACGTGTTCAGAACACGGAATATCACGGTGAGTGAAACTAGGTAAATTACATATCTTTTGGTTAGAACTCGCTCCAAGAGCATTTTCCTGCCAAATCTGCCTCATTTTCAAACCTGACATTAAAACTACTCTGTGAAATCTGAGAAAAGTCTTCAAAGTGTCAGTAAGCCATGTATGGTGGATGAAAGTGCAGTAATCCACTTGCTAACAACTCTGTAGTGAAAATTTTTGAATCCGAGATGCATGAAGCGTGTTCGGAACACGGAATTTCACGGTGAGCGAATCCATGTAAATTACATGTCTATTGTTTTGAACACGCTCCAAGAGGTTTTTGCCGTGAAAACTGCCTCAGTTTCGAAACTGGCGTTTGGAAAGCTCTGTGAAATCAGAGAAAATGCTTCTAAGCATCATTATGCCTTGTATTGTGATGAAAGTCCTGTAATCCACATGCAAACAACTCTGTAGTGTATTTGTTTCGAATCCTATCTGCATGTAGCTTGTGCGAAACACGGAATTTCACAGCGGGAGAATCTATGTAATTTACATATCTATTGCGTAAGACACGCTCAAAAAGTTTTTTCCTTAGGAAACTGCCTGATTTTTGAAACTGCTATTAGGAAAAAGCTGCAAACTCAGAGTTAATGTTTCTAGGTGTAAATATGCCTTGTATGGTGGATGAAAGATCTGTAATACACATGTACACAACTCATTAAAAATGTTTCTCAAATCCGTGATGTTTGTAGTGTGTTCGGTACACGGAATGTCACGTTGAAGGAAAATATGTAAATTACACAACTATTGGTGAGAAACCGCTCCAGGAGCATTTTACTGTAAAATCTACCTCTGTTTGGAAACTGGTGTTATGAAAACACTGCAAAACCTGAGCAAAAGCTTTAAGTGACAATATGTCTTCAATGGTTTTTTAAAGATGTGTAATTCACATTCTAACAACTCAGGAGTGAATATTTGTTGAATTCATGGTGCATGTAAATTTTTCGGAACACGGAATGTTACGGTGACAGTATCTATGGAAATGGGATGTCTATTGGATCGAACATGCAGCAAGAGAATTTTTCTGCGAAAACTGTCGGATTTTCGTAACTGACGTTAGGAAAAATCTGTGAAATCTAAGTAAATATTTCTAGGTGTGAATATGCCTTGTATTGTGGTTGAAACTTTGGTAATCCACATGCTCACAGTCATTAAATTATGTTTGTCGAAGACGTGATTAATGCAACGTTTTTTGAACACGGAATGTCTCGGTGAGTGAAACTCGGAAAATAACAATTCTACTGGATAGAACTCGCTTGAATTGAATTTTTCTGCGAAAATTTCATGATTTTCAAAACTGGATGTTAGGAAAAAACTGCGAAATCAGAATAACTACATCTAGGTGTAAATATGCCTTGTATGGTGGATGAAAGTTCGGTAATCCAGATGCACACACTCATTAGAGCATGTTTGTCGAATTCGTGATGCATGAAACGTGTACGGAATACAGAGTGTCATATTGAAGGAAACAATGTAAATTACATGTCTATTGGGTAGAACTCGCTTGAAGAGAATTTTTCTGCGAAATGTGCCTCATTTTCAAAACTGCCAGTAGGAGAACCCTGTGAAATCTGAGAAAATGCTTCTAAGTGTCAATATGCCTTGAATGGTGAATGAAAGTCCGGTAATCCACATGTTAATAACAGTGTAGTAATTATTTTTCAAACCGTGATTCATGTAGCGTTTTATGAAATGGAATTTCACCATAATGAAACAATTTAAGTTAAAATTCTATTGGGTAGAACTAGCTAGAATAGAATTTTTCTGTGAAAATTGCATGATTATCGAATCTGAAGTTTGGAGAAAGCTTCAAAATGAGAGTAAATATTTCTAGGTGTAAATATGACTTTATGTGGAAGAAAGTTCTGTAATCCACATTTTCACAACATATTAAAGAATCATTTTCTAGTCCGTGATGCATATACCGTGTTTGGAACGTGGAATTTCACGGTGACTGAAACAATGTAAATTACTTCTCTATTGGGTAGAACTCGCTCCAAGAGAATTTTTCTGTGAAAACTGCATTATTTTTTAAACTGGCGTTTGGAAAACGCAGCAAAATCTGAGAAAATACTTCTAAGTATCAATATTCAAACTATTGTGATGAAAGTTCGGTAATCCACATGCTAACAAATCTGTAGAGAATATTTTACGAATCCATTATGCATGTAGCATGTTCGGAACACGGAATTTCATGGCCAGGGATTTTATGTAAATTACATTTCTCTTGGTTAGAAATCACTCCAAGAGATTTTTCCTGAGAAATCTGCCTGATTTTCGAAACTGTCGTTAGGAAAACACTGCAAACTCAAATGAATAGATTCTCGGTGTAAATATGCCTTGTAGGGTGGATGAAAGTTTGGTAATCTGCATGCTAACAACTCTGTAGTGAATATTTGTCGAATCCGAGATACATGAAGCGTGTTTGGGACACAGAATATCACAGTGAGTGAATCTATGTAAAATGCATGTCACTTGGGTAGAACATGCTCCAAGAGCTTTTTCTGCGAATTCTGCCTCATTTTCAAAACTGGCATTAGGAAAAACTTTCGAAATATGAGAAAATGATTCAAAGTGTCAATATGGCTTTTATGGTGGATGAAAGTTCGTTAATCCTTATGCTAACAAGTCTGTAGTGAATATTTGTAGAACCCGTGATGCATGTAGCTTTTTCAGAACACGGAATTTCAAGATGACTGGTTCTATGTAAATTGAATGTCTATTGGGTAGAACTCGCTCCAAGAGGATTTTTCTGCGAAAACTGCATGATTTAAAAACTGACATTAGGTGAAATCTACTAAATCAGAAAAAACATTCTATGTATATATATGCATTGTAAGGTGGATGAAAGTTCGGTAACACACATGTTCACAACTCATTAAAGAATGTTTTTCGAATCCGTGATGCATGTAACGTGTTCAGAACACGGAATGTCACGGTGAGTGAAACTAGGTATACTACATATCTTTTGGTTAGAACTCGCACCAAGAGCATTTTCCTGACAAATCTGCCTCATTTTCAAACCTGGCATTTAGACTAATCTGTGAAATCTGAGAAAAGTATTCAAAGAGTCAGTAAGCAATCTATGGTCAATGAAAGTGATGTAATCCACTTGCTAACAACTCTGTAGTGAAAATTTTTGAATCCGAGATGCATGAAGCGTGTTCGGAGCACGGAATTTCATGGTGTGCGAATCCATGTAAATTAAATGTCTATTGTTTTGAACCCGCTCCAAGAGGTTTTTGCCTTGAAATCTGCCTCAGTTTTGAAACTGTCGTTTGGAAAGCTCTGTGAAATCAGAGAAAATGCTTCTAAGCATCAATATGCCTTGTATTGTGATGAAAGTCCTGTAATCCACATGCAAACAACTCTGTAGTGTATTTTTGTCGAATCCTGTCTGCATGTAGCGTGTGCGAAACACGGAATTTCACAGCGGGAGAATCTATGTAATTTACATATCTATTGGGTAGAACACGCTCCAAAAGTTTTTTTCCTTAGGAAACTGCCTGATTTTGAAACTGCTATTAGGAAAAAGCTGCAAACTCAGAGTAAATGTTTCTAGGTGTAAATATGCCTTGTATGGTGGATGAAAGTTCTGTAATACACATGTACACAACTCATTAAAAATGTTTCTCAAATCCGTGATGAATGTAGTGTATTCAGTACACGGAATGTCACGTTGATGGAAACTATGTAAATTACATATCTATTGGTGAGAAACCGCTCCAGGAGCATTTTACTGTAAAATCTACCTCTGTTTGGAAACTGCTTTTATGAAAACACTGCAAAATCTGAGCAAAATTTTAAGGTGACAATATGTCTTCAATGGTTTATTAAAGATGTGTAATTCACATTCTAACAACTCAGGAGTGAATATTTGTTGAATCCATGGTGCATGTAATTTTTCGGAACACGGGATGTTACGGTGACGGTATCTATGAAAATGGGATGTCTATTGGATCGAACATGCAGCAAGAGAATTTTTCTGCGAAAACTGCCTGATTTTCGTAACTGAATTTAGGAAAAATCTGCGAAATATAAGTAAATAATTCTAGGTGTGAATATGCCTTGTATTGTGGTTGAAACATCAGTAATCCACATGGTCACGGTCATTAAATAATGTTTGTCAAAGCCGTGATTAATGTAACGTTTTCAGAACACGGAATGTCTCGTTGAGTGAAACTCGGAAAATAACAATTCTACTGGATAGAACTCGCTTGAATTGAATTTTTCTGCGAAAATTTCATGATTTTTGGAAGTGGATGTTAGGGAAAACCTGAGAAATCAGAATAACTACATCTAGGGATAAATATGCCTTGTATGGTGAATGAAATTTTGATAATCCACATGCTCACACTCATTAGAGAATGTTTGTCGAATTCGTGATGCATGTAACATGTACGGAATACAGTGTGTCATATTGAAGGAAACAATGAAAATTACATGTCTATTTGGTAGAACTCGCTTGAAGAGTTTTTTCTGCGAAATGTGCCTCATTTTCAAAACTGCCATTAGGAGAACCCTGTGAAATCTTAGAAAATTATTCTAAGTGTCAATATGCATTGAATGGTGAATGAAAGTCCGGTAATCCACATGTTAATAACAGTGTAGTAATGATTTTTCAAACCGTGATTCATGTAGCGCTTTTTGAAATGGAATTTCACCGTAATGACACAATTTAAATTAAAATTCTATTGGGTTGAACTAGCTAGAATAGAATTTTTCTGCGAAAATTGCATGATTATCGAATCTGAAATTTGGAGAATGCTTCAAAATGAGAGTAAATATTTCTAGGTGTAAATATGCCTTTATGTTGGAAGAAAGTTCTGTAATCCACATTTTCACAACATATTAAAGAAGCTTTTTCTAATCCGTGATGCATATACCGTGTTTTTAACATGGAATTTCACGGTGACTGAAACAATGTTAATTACTTCTCTTTTGGGTAGAACACGCTCCAAGAGAATTTTTCTGTGAAAACTGCATTATTTTTTAAACTGGCGTTTGAAAAACGCTGCAAAATCTGAGAAAATACTTCTAAGTATCAATTTTCAATCTATTGTGATGAAAGTTCGGTAATCCACATGCTAACAAATCTGTAGTGAATATTTTTCGAATTCATTATGCAAGTAGCATGTTCGGATCACGGAATTTCATGGCCAGAGTGTTTATGTAAATTACGTTTCTCTTGGTTAGAAAGTACTCCAAGAGATTTTTCCTGAGAAATCTGCCTGATTTTCGAAACTGTCATTAGGAAAACACTGCGAACTCAGATGAATAGATTCTCGGTGTATTTATGCCTTGTATGGTGGATGAAAGATCGTTAATCCGCATGCTAACAACTCTGTAGTGAATATTTGTCGAATCCGAGATACATGAAGCGTGTTGGGAACACAGAATATCACAATAAGCGAATCTATGTAAAATAGATCTCTCGGGTAGAACTCGTTCCAAGAACTTTTTCTGCGAATTCTGCCTCATTTTCAAAACTGGCGTTAGGAAAAACTTTCAAAAAATGAGAAAATACTTCAAAGTGTCAATATGGCTTTTATGGTGGATGAAAGTTCGGTAATCTTTATGCTAACAAGTCAGAAGTGAATATTTTTCGAAACCGTGATGCATGTATTTTTTTCGGATCACGGAATTTCACGATGACGGGTTCTACGTAAATTGCATGTCTATTGGGTAGAACTCGCTCCAAGAGGATTTTTCTGTGAAAACTGCATGATTTAAAAACTGACACTACGAGAAATATACTAAATCAGAAAATAATTTCTATGTATAAATATGCATTGTAAGGTGGATGAAAGTTCGGAAATACACATGTTCACAACTCATTAAAGAATGTTTGTCGAACCCGTGATGCATGTAACGTGTTCAGAACACGGAATATCACGGTGAGTGAAACTAGGTAAATTACATATCTTTTGGTTAGAACTCGCTCCAAGAGCATTTTCCTGCCAAATCTGCCTCATTTTCAAACCTGACATTAAAACTACTCTGTGAAATCTGAGAAAAGTCTTCAAAGTGTCAGTAAGCCATGTATGGTGGATGAAAGTGCAGTAATCCACTTGCTAACAACTCTGTAGTGAAAATTTTTGAATCCGAGATGCATGAAGCGTGTTCGGAACACGGAATTTCACGGTGAGCGAATCCATGTAAATTACATGTCTATTGTTTTGAACACGCTCCAAGAGTTTTTGCCGTGAAAACTGCCTCAGTTTCGAAACTGGCGTTTGGAAAGCTCTGTGAAATCAGAGAAAATGCTTCTAAGCATCATTATGCCTTGTATTGTGATGAAAGTCCTGTAATCCACATGCAAACAACTCTGTAGTGTATTTGTTTCGAATCCTATCTGCATGTAGCTTGTGCGAAACACGGAATTTCACAGCGGGAGAATCTATGTAATTTACATATCTATTGCGTAAGACACGCTCAAAAAGTTTTTTCCTTAGGAAACTGCCTGATTTTTGAAACTGCTATTAGGAAAAAGCTGCAAACTCAGAGTTAATGTTTCTAGGTGTAAATATGCCTTGTATGGTGGATGAAAGATCTGTAATACACATGTACACAACTCATTAAAAATGTTTCTCAAATCCGTGATGTTTGTAGTGTGTTCGGTACACGGAATGTCACGTTGAAGGAAAATATGTAAATTACACAACTATTGGTGAGAAACCACTACAGGAGCATTTTACTGTAAAATCTACCTCTGTTTGGAAACTGGTGTTATGAAAACACTGCAAAACCTGAGCAAAAGCTTTAAGGTGACAATATGTATTCAATGGTTTTTTAAAGATGTGTAATTCACATTCTAACAACTCAGGAGTGAATATTTGTTGAATTCATGGTGCATGTAAATTTTTCGGAACACGGAATGTTACGGTGACAGTATCTATGGAAATGGGATGTCTATTGGATCGAACATGCAGCAAGAGAATTTTTCTGCGAAAACTGTCGGATTTTCGTAACTGACGTTAGGAAAAATCTGTGAAATCTAAGTAAATATTTCTAGGTGTGAATATGCCTTGTAATGTGGTTGAAACTTCGGTAATCCACATGCTCACAGTCATTAAATTATGTTTGTCGAAGCCGTGATTAATGTAACGTTTTCGGAACACGGAATGTCTCGGTGAGTGAAACTCGGAAAATAACAATTCTACTGGATAGAACTCGCTTGAATTGAATTTTTCTGCGAAAATTTCATGATTTTCAAAACTGGATGTTAGGAAAAAACTGCGAAATCAGAATAACTACATCTAGGTGTAAATATGCTTTGTATGGTGGATGAAAGTTCGGTAATCCAGATGCTCACACTCATTAGAGCATGTTTGTCGAATTCGTGATGCATGAAACGTGTACGGAATACAGAGTGTCATATTGAAGGAAACAATGTAAATTACATGTCTATTGGGTAGAACTCGCTTGAAGAGAATTTTTCTGCGAAATGTGCCTCATTTTCAAAACTGCCAGTAGGAGAACCCTGTGAAATCTGAGAAAATGCTTCTAAGTGTCAATATGCCTTGAATGGTGAATGAAAGTCCGGTAATCCACATGTTAATAACAGTGTAGTAATTATTTTTCAAACCGTGATTCATGTAGCGTTTTATGAAATGGAATTTCACCATAATGAAACAATTTAAATTAAAATTCTATTGGGTAGAACTAGCTAGAATAGAATTTTTCTGTGAAAATTGCATGATTATCGAATCTGAAGTTTGGAGAAAGCTTCAAAATGAGAGTAAATATTTCTAGGTGTAAATATGACTTTATGTGGAAGAAAGTTCTGTAATCCACATTTTCACAACATATTAAAGAATCTTTTTCTAATCCGTGATGCATATACCGTGTTTGGAACGTGGAATTTCATGGTGACTGAAACAATGTAAATTACTTCTCTATTGGGTAGAACTCGCTCCAAGAGTATTTTTCTGTGAAAACTGCATTATTTTTTAAACTGGCGTTTGGAAAACGCAGCAAAATCTGAGAAAATACTTCTAAGTATCAATATTCAAACTATTGTGATGAAAGTTCGGTAATCCACATGCTAACAAATCTGTAGAGAATATTTTTCGAATCCATTATGCATGTAGCATGTTCGGAACACGGAATTTCATGGCCAGGGATTTTATGTAAATTACATTTCTCTTGGTTAGAAATCACTCCAAGAGATTTTTCCTGAGAAATCTGCCTGATTTTCGAAACTGTCGTTAGGAAAACACTGCAAACTCAGATGAATAGATTCTCGGTGTAAATATGCCTTGTAGGGTGGATGAAAGTTTGGTAATCTGCATGCTAACAACTCTGTAGTGAATATTTGTCGAATCCGAGATACATGAAGCGTGTTTGGGACACAGAATATCACAGTGAGTGAATCTATGTAAAATGCATGTCACTTGGGTAGAACATGCTCCAAGAGCTTTTTCTGCGAATTCTGCCTCATTTTCAAAACTGGCATTAGGAAAAACTTTCGAAATATGAGAAAATGATTCAAAGTGTCAATATGGCTTTTATGGTGGATGAAAGTTCGTTAATCCTTATGCTAACAAGTCTGTAGTGAATATTTGTCGAACCCGTGATGCATGTAGCTTTTTCAGAACACGGAATTTCAAGATGACTGGTTCTATGTAAATTGAATGTCTATTGGGTAGAACTCGCTCCAAGAGGATTTTTCTGCGAAAACTGCATGATTTAAAAACTGACATTAGGTGAAATCTACTAAATCAGAAAAAACATTCTATGTATAAATATGCATTGTAAGGTGGATGAAAGTTCGGTAACACACATGTTCACAACTCATTAAAGAATGTTTGTCGAACCCGTGATGCATGTAACGTGTTCAGAACACGGAATATCACGGTGAGTGAAACTAGGTAAATTACATATCTTTTGGTTAGAACTCGCTCCAAGAGCATTTTCCTGCCAAATCTGCCTCATTTTCAAACCTGACATTAAAACTACTCTGTGAAATCTGAGAAAAGTCTTCAAAGTGTCAGTAAGCCATGTATGGTGGATGAAAGTGCAGTAATCCACTTGCTAACAACTCTGTAGTGAAAATTTTTGAATCCGAGATGCATGAAGCGTGTTCGGAACACGGAATTTCACGGTGAGCGAATCCATGTAAATTACATGTCTATTGTTTTGAACACGCTCCAAGAGGTTTTTGCCGTGAAAACTGCCTCAGTTTCGAAACTGGCGTTTGGAAAGCTCTGTGAAATCAGAGAAAATGCTTCTAAGCATCAATATGCCTTGTATTGTGATGAAAGTCCTGTAATCCACATGCAAACAACTCTGTAGTGTATTTGTTTCGAATCCTATCTGCATGTAGCGTGTGCGAAGCACGGAATTTCACAGCGGGAGAATCTATGTAATTTACATATGTATTGCGTAAGACACGCTCAAAAAGATTTTTCCTTAGGAAACTGCCTGATTTTTGAAACTGCTATTAGGAAAACGCTGCAAACTCAGAGTTAATGTTTCTAGGTGTAAATATGCCTTGTATGGTGGATGAAAGATCTGTAATAACCATGTACACAACTCATTAAAAATGTTTCTCAAATCCGTGATGTTTGTAGTGTGTTCGGTACACGGAATGTCACGTTGAAGGAAAATATGTAAATTACACAACTATTGGTGAGAAACCGCTCCAGGAGCATTTTACTGTAAAATCTACCTCTGTTTGGAAACTGGTGTTATGAAAACACTACAAAATCTGAGCAAAATTTTAAGGTGGCAATATGTCTTCAATGGTTTATTAAAGATGTGTAATTAACATTCAAACAACTCAGCAGTGAATATTTGTTGAATCCATGGTGCATGTAACTTTTTCGGAACACGGGATGTTACGGTGACGGTATCTATGAAAATGGGATGTCTATTGGATCGAACATGCAGCAAGAGAATTTTTCTGCGAAAACTGCCTGATTTTCGTAACTGAATTTAGGAAAAATCTGCGAAATATAAGTAAATATTTCTAGGTGTGAATATGCCTTGTACTGTGGTTGAAACTTCGGTAATCCACACGGTCACGGTTATTAAATAATGTTTGTCAAAACCGTGATTAATGTAACGTTTTTTGAACACGGAATGTCTCGGTGAGTGAAACTCGGAAAATAACAATTCTACTGGATAGAACTCGCTTGAATTGAATTTTTCTGCGAAAATTTCATGATTTTCGGAAGTGGATGTTAGGGAAAACCTGCGAAATCAGAATAACTACATCTAGGGATAAATATGCCTTGTATGGTGAATGAAATTTTGGTAATCCACATGCTCACACTCATTAGAGAATGTTTGTCGAATTCGTGATGCATGTAACGTGTACGGAATACAGTGTGTCATATTGAAGGAAACAATGAAAATTACATGTCTATTTGGTAGAACTCGCTTGAAGAGTTTTTTCTGCGAAATGTGCCTCATTTTCAAAACTGCCATTAGGAGAACCCTGTGAAATCTTAGAAAATGCTTCTAAGTGTCAATATGCCTTGAATGGTGAATGAAAGTCCGGTAATCCACATGTTAATAACAGTGTAGTAATGATTTTTCAAACCGTGATTCATGTAGCGCTTTTTGAAATGGAATTTCACCGTAATGACACAATTTAAATTAAAATTCTATTCGGTAGAACTAGCTAGAATAGAATTTGTCTGTGAAAATTGCATGATTATCGAATCTGAAATTTGGAGAATGCTTCAAAATGAGAGTAAATATTTCTAGGTGTAAATAAGGCTTTATGTAGGAAGAAAGTTCTGTAATCCATATTTTCACAACATATTAAAGAATCTTTTTCTAATCCGTGATGCATATACCGTGTTTTTAACATGGAATTTCACGGTGACTGAAACAATGTAAATTACTTCTCTATTGGGTAGAACTCGCTCCAAGAGAATTTTTCTGCAGTAAATGCTTCATTTTTGAAACTGGCGTTTGGAAAACACTGCAAAACCTGAGAAAATAATTCTAAGTATCAATTTTCAATCTATTGTGATGAAAGTTCGGTAATCCACATGCTAACAAATCTGTAGTGAATATTTTTCGAATTCATTATGCAAGTAGCATGTTCGGAACACGGAATTTCATGGCCAGAGCGTTTATGTAAATTACGTTTCTCTTGGTTAGAAAATACTCCAAGAGATTTTTCCTGAGAAATCTGCCTGATTTTCGAAACTGGAATTAGGAAACACTGCGAACTCAGATGAATAGATTCTCGGTGTATTTATGCCTTGTATGGTGGATGAAAGATCGTTAATCCGCATGCTAACAACTCTGTAGTGAATATTTGTCGAATCCGAGATACATGAAGCGTGTTGGGAACACAGAATATCACAATAAGCGAATCTATGTAAAATAGATCTCTCGGGTAGAACTCGTTCCAAGAACTTTTTCTGCGAATTCTGCCTCATTTTCAAAACTGGCATTAGGAAAAACTTTCGAAAAATGAGAAAATGCTTCAAAGTGTCAATATGGTTTTTATGGTGGATGAAAGTTCGGTAATCTTTATGCTAACAAGTCAGAAGTGAATATTTTTCGAAAAAGTGATGCATGTAATTTTTTCGGATCACGGAATTTCACGATGACGGGTTCTACGTAAATTGCATGTCTATTGGGTAGAACTCGCTCCAAGAGGATTTTTCTGTGAAAACTGCATGATTTAAAAACTGACACTACGAGAAATATACTAAATCAGAAAATAATTTCTATGTATAAATATGCATTGTAAGGTGGATGAAAGTTCGGAAATACACATGTTCACAACTCATTAAAGAATGTTTGTCGAACCCGTGATGCATGTAACGTGTTCAGAACACGGAATATCACGGTGAGTGAAACTAGGTAAATTACATATCTTTTGGTTAGAACTCGCTCCAAGAGCATTTTCCTGCCAAATCTGCCTCATTTTCAAACCTGACATTAAAACTACTCTGTGAAATCTGAGAAAAGTCTTCAAAGTGTCAGTAAGCCATGTATGGTGGATGAAAGTGCAGTAATCCACTTGCTAACAACTCTGTAGTGAAAATTTTTGAATCCGAGATGCATGTAGCGTGTTCGGAACACGGAATTTCACGGTGAGCGAATCCATGTAAATTACATGTCTATTGTTTTGAACACGCTCCAAGAGGTTTTTGCCGTGAAAACTGCCTCAGTTTCGAAACTGGCGTTTGGAAATCCCTTTGAAATCAGAGAAAATCTTTCTAAGCATCAATATGCCTTGTATTTTGATGAAAGTCCTGTAATCCACATGCAAACAACTCTGTAGTGTATTTGTATCGAATCCTATCTGCATGTAGCGTGTGCGAAACACGGAATTTCACAGCGGGAGAATCTATGTATTTTACATATGTATTGCATAAGACACGCTCAAAAAGGTTTTTCCTTAGGAAACTGCCTGAATTTTGAAACTGCTATTAGGAAAAAGCTGCAAACTCAGAGTTAATGTTTCTAGGTGTAAATATGCCTTGTATGGTGGATGAAAGATCTGTAATACACATGTACACAACTCATTAAAAATGTTTCTCAAATCCTTGATGTTTGTAGTGTGTTCGGTACACAGAATGTCACGTTGAAGGAAAATATGTAAATTACACAACTATTGGTGAGAAACCGCTCCAGGAGCATTTTACTGTAAAATCTACCTCTGTTTGGAAACTGGTGTTATGAAAACACTGCAAAATCTGAGCAAAAGCTTTAAGGTGACAATATGTCTTCAATGGTTTTTTAAAGATGTGTAATTCAACATTCTAACAACTCAGGAGTGAATATTTGTTGAATCCATGGTGCATGTTAATTTTTCGGAACACGGAATATTACGGTGACGGTATCTATGGAAATGGGATGTCTATTGGATCGAACATGCAGCAAGAGAATTTTTCTGCGAAAACTGTCTGATTTTCGTAACTGACTTTAGGAAAAATCTGTGAAATCTAAGTAAATATTTCTAGGTGTGAATATGCCTTGTAATGTGGTTGAAACTTCGGTAATCCACATGCTCACAGTCATTAAATAATGTTTGTCGAAGACGTGATTAATGCAACGTTTTTTGAACACGGAATGTCTCGGTGAGTGAAACTCGGAAAATAACAATTCTACTGGATAGAACTCGCTTGAATTGAATTTTTCTGCGAAAATTTCATGATTTTCGGAAGTGGATGTTAGTGAAAACCTGAGAAATCAGAATAACTACATCTAGGGATAAATATGCCTTGTATGGTGAATGAAATTTTGGTAATCCACATGCTCACACTCATTAGAGAATGTTTGTCGAATTCGTGATGCATGTAACGTGTACGGAATACAGTGTGTCATATTGAAGGAAACAATGAAAATTACATGTCTATTTGGTAGAACTCGCTTGAAGAGTTTTTTCTGCGAAATGTGCCTCATTTTCAAAACTGCCATTAGGAGAACCCTGTGAAATCTTAGAAAATTATTCTAAGTGTCAATATGCATTGAATGGTGAATGAAAGTCCGGTAATCCACATGTTAATAACAGTGTAGTAATGATTTTTCAAACCGTGATTCATGTAGCGCTTTTTGAAATGGAGTTTCACCGTAATGACACAATTTAAATTAAAATTCTATTGGGTAGAACTAGCTAGAATAGAATTTTTCTGCGAAAATTGCATGATTATCGAATCTGAAATTTGGAGAATGCTTCAAAATGAGAGTAAATATTTCTAGGTGTAAATATGCCTTTATGTTGGAAGAAAGTTCTGTAATCCACATTTTCACAACATATTAAAGAAGCTTTTTCTAATCCGTGATGCATATACCGTGTTTTTAACATGGAATTTCACGGTGACTGAAACAATGTAAATTACTTCTCTATTGGGTAGAACTCGCTCCAAGAGAATTTTTCTGCAGTAAATGCTTCATTTTTGAAACTGGCGTTTGGAAAACACTGCAAAATCTGAGAAAATACTTCTAAGTATCAATTTTCAATCTATTGTGATGAAAGTTCGGTAATCCACATGCTAACAAATCTGTAGTGAATATTTTTCGAATTCATTATGCAAGTAGCATGTTCGGAACACGGAATTTCATGGCCAGAGAGTTTATGTAAATTACGTTTCTCTTGGTTAGAAAATACTCCAAGAGATTTTTCCTGAGAAATCTGCCTGATTTTCGAAACTGGAATTAGGAAACACTGCGAACTCAGATGAATAGATTCTCGGTGTATTTATGCCTTGTATGGTGGATGAAAGATCGTTAATCCGCATGCTAACAACTCTGTAGTGAATATTTGTCGAATCCGAGATACATGAAGCGTGTTGGGAACACAGAATATCACAATAAGCGAATCTATGTAAAATAGATCTCTCGGGTAGAACTCGTTCCAAGAACTTTTTCTGCGAATTCTGCCTCATTTTCAAAACTGGCATTAGGAAAAACTTTCGAAAAATGAGAAAATGCTTCAAAGTGTCAATATGGTTTTTATGGTGGATGAAAGTTCGGTAATCTTTATGCTAACAAGTCAGAAGTGAATATTTTTCGAAACCGTGATGCATGTATTTTTTTCGGATCACGGAATTTCACGATGACGGGTTCTACGTAAATTGCATGTCTATTGGGTAGAACTCGCTTCAAGAGGATTTTTCTGTGAAAACTGCATGATTTAAAAACTGACACTACGAGAAATATACTAAATCAGAAAATAATTTCTATGTATAAATATGCATTGTAAGGTGGATGAAAGTTCGGAAATACACATGTTCACAACTCATTAAAGAATGTTTGTCGAACCCGTGATGCATGTAACGTGTTCAGAACACGGAATATCACGGTGAGTGAAACTAGGTAAATTACATATCTTTTGGTTAGAACTCGCTCCAAGAGCATTTTCCTGCCAAATCTGCCTCATTTTCAAACCTGACATTAAAACTACTCTGTGAAATCTGAGAAAAGTCTTCAAAGTGTCAGTAAGCCATGTATGGTGGATGAAAGTGCAGTAATCCACTTGCTAACAACTCTGTAGTGAAAATTTTTGAATCCGAGATGCATGTAGCGTGTTCGGAACACGGAATTTCACGGTGAGCGAATCCATGTAAATTACATGTCTATTGTTTTGAACACGCTCCAAGAGGTTTTTGCCGTGAAAACTGCCTCAGTTTCGAAACTGGCGTTTGGAAATCCCTTTGAAATCAGAGAAAATCTTTCTAAGCATCAATATGCCTTGTATTTTGATGAAAGTCCTGTAATCCACATGCAAACAACTCTGTAGTGTATTTGTTTCGAATCCTATCTGCATGTAGCGTGTGCGAAACACGGAATTTCACAGCGGGAGAATCTATGTATTTTACATATGTATTGCATAAGACACGCTCAAAAAGGTTTTTCCTTAGGAAACTGCCTGAATTTTGAAACTGCTATTAGGAAAAAGCTGCAAACTCAGAGTTAATGTTTCTAGGTGTAAATATGCCTTGTATGGTGGATGAAAGATCTGTAATACACATGTACACAACTCATTAAAAATGTTTCTCAAATCCTTGATGTTTGTAGTGTGTTCGGTACACGGAATGTCACGTTGAAGGAAAATATGTAAATTACACAACTATTGGTGAGAAACCGCTCCAGGAGCATTTTACTGTAAAATCTACCTCTGTTTGGAAACTGGTGTTATGAAAACACTGCAAAATCTGAGCAAAAGCTTTAAGGTGACAATATGTTTTCAATGGTTTTTAAAGATGTGTAATTCAACATTCTAACAACTCAGGAGTGAATATTTGTTGAATCCATGGTGCATGTTAATTTTTCGGAACACGGAATGTTACGGTGACGGTATCTATGGAAATGGGATGTGTATTGGATCGAACATGCAGCAAGAGAATTTTTCTGCGAAAACTGTCTGATTTTCGTAACTGACGTTAGGAAAAATCTGTGAAATCTAAGTAAATATTTCTAGGTGTGAATATGCCTTGTAATGTGGTTGAAACTTCGGTAATCCACATGCTCACAGTCATTAAATAATGTTTGTCGAAGACGTGATTAATGCAACGTTTTTTGAACACGGAATGTCTCGGTGAGTGAAACTCGGAAAATAACAATTCTACTGGATAGAACTCGCTTGAATTGAATTTTTCTGCGAAAATTTCATGATTTTCGGAAGTGGATGTTAGGGAAAACCTGCGAAATCAGAATAACTACATCTAGGGATAAATATGCCTTGTATGGTGAATGAAATTTTGGTAATCCACATGCTCACACTCATTAGAGAATGTTTGTCGAATTCGTGATGCATGTAACGTGTACGGAATACAGTGTGTCATATTGAAGGAAACAATGAAAATTACATGTCTATTTGGTAGAACTCGCTTGAAGAGTTTTTTCTGCGAAATGTGCCTCATTTTCAAAACTGCCATTAGGAGAACCCTGTGAAATCTTAGAAAATTATTCTAAGTGTCAATATGCATTGAATGGTGAATGAAAGTCCGGTAATCCACATGTTAATAACAGTGTAGTAATGATTTTTCAAACCGTGATTCATGTAGCGCTTTTTGAAATGGAATTTCACCGTAATGACACAATTTAAATTAAAATTCTATTGGGTAGAACTAGCTAGAATAGAATTTTTCTGCGAAAATTGCATGATTATCGAATCTGAAATTTGGAGAATGCTTCAAAATGAGAGTAAATATTTCTAGGTGTAAATATGCCTTTATGTTGGAAGAAAGTTCTGTAATCCACATTTTCACAACATATTAAAGAAGCTTTTTCTAATCCGTGATGCATATACCGTGTTTTTAACATGGAATTTCACGGTGACTGAAACAATGTAAATTACTTCTCTATTGGGTAGAACTCGCTCCAAGAGAATTTTTCTGCAGTAAATGCTTCATTTTTGAAACTGGCGTTTGGAAAACACTGCAAAATCTGAGAAAATACTTCTAAGTATCAATTTTCAATCTATTGTGATGAAAGTTCGGTAATCCACATGCTAACAAATCTGTAGTGAATATTTTTCGAATTCATTATGCAAGTAGCATGTTCGGAACACGGAATTTCATGGCCAGAGAGTTTATGTAAATTACGTTTCTCTTGGTTAGAAAATACTCCAAGAGATTTTTCCTGAGAAATCTGCCTGATTTTCGAAACTGGAATTAGGAAACACTGCGAACTCAGATGAATAGATTCTCGGTGTATTTATGCCTTGTATGGTGGATGAAAGATCGTTAATCCGCATGCTAACAACTCTGTAGTGAATATTTGTCGAATCCGAGATACATGAAGCGTGTTGGGAACACAGAATATCACAATAAGCGAATCTATGTAAAATAGATCTCTCGGGTAGAACTCGTTCCAAGAACTTTTTCTGCGAATTCTGCCTCATTTTCAAAACTGGCATTAGGAAAAACTTTCGAAAAATGAGAAAATGCTTCAAAGTGTCAATATGGTTTTTATGGTGGATGAAAGTTCGGTAATCTTTATGCTAACAAGTCAGAAGTGAATATTTTTCGAAACCGTGATGCATGTATTTTTTTCGGATCACGGAATTTCACGATGACGGGTTCTACGTAAATTGCATGTCTATTGGGTAGAACTCGCTTCAAGAGGATTTTTCTGTGAAAACTGCATGATTTAAAAACTGACACTACGAGAAATATACTAAATCAGAAAATAATTTCTATGTATAAATATGCATTGTAAGGTGGATGAAAGTTCGGAAATACACATGTTCACAACTCATTAAAGAATGTTTGTCGAACCCGTGATGCATGTAACGTGTTCAGAACACGGAATATCACGGTGAGTGAAACTAGGTAAATTACATATCTTTTGGTTAGAACTCGCTCCAAGAGCATTTTCCTGCCAAATCTGCCTCATTTTCAAACCTGACATTAAAACTACTCTGTGAAATCTGAGAAAAGTCTTCAAAGTGTCAGTAAGCCATGTATGGTGGATGAAAGTGCAGTAATCCACTTGCTAACAACTCTGTAGTGAAAATTTTTGAATCCGAGATGCATGTAGCGTGTTCGGAACACGGAAATTCACGGTGAGCGAATCCATGTAAATTACATGTCTATTGTTTTGAACACGCTCCAAGAGGTTTTTGCCGTGAAAACTGCCTCAGTTTCGAAACTGGCGTTTGGAAATCCCTTTGAAATCAGAGAAAATCTTTCTAAGCATCAATATGCCTTGTATTTTGATGAAAGTCCTGTAATCCACATGCAAACAACTCTGTAGTGTATTTGTTTCGAATCCTATCTGCATGTAGCGTGTGCGAAACACGGAATTTCACAGCGGGAGAATCTATGTATTTTACATATGTATTGCATAAGACACGCTCAAAAAGATTTTTCCTTAGGAAACTGCCTGAATTTTGAAACTGCTATTAGGAAAAAGCTGCAAACTCAGAGTTAATGTTTCTAGGTGTAAATATGCCTTGTATGGTGGATGAAAGATCTGTAATACACATGTACACAACTCATTAAAAATGTTTCTCAAATCCTTGATGTTTGTAGTGTGTTCGGTACACGGTATGTCACGTTGAAGGAAAATATGTAAATTACACAACTATTGGTGAGAAACCGCTCCAGGAGCATTTTACTGTAAAATCTACCTCTGTTTGGAAACTGGTGTTATGAAAACACTGCAAAATCTGAGCAAAAGCTTTAAGGTGACAATATGTTTTCAATGGTTTTTAAAGATGTGTAATTCAACATTCTAACAACTCAGGAGTGAATATTTGTTGAATCCATGGTGCATGTTAATTTTTCGGAACACGGAATGTTACGGTGACGGTATCTATGGAAATGGGATGTGTATTGGATCGAACATGCAGCAAGAGAATTTTTCTGCGAAAACTGTCTGATTTTCGTAACTGACGTTAGGAAAAATCTGTGAAATCTAAGTAAATATTTCTAGGTGTGAATATGCCTTGTAATGTGGTTGAAACTTCGGTAATCCACATGCTCACAGTCATTAAATAATGTTTGTCGAAGACGTGATTAATGCAACGTTTTTTGAACACGGAATGTCTCGGTGAGTGAAACTCGGAAAATAACAATTCTACTGGATAGAACTCGCTTGAATTGAATTTTTCTGCGAAAATTTCATGATTTTCGGAAGTGGATGTTAGGGAAAACCTGCGAAATCAGAATAACTACATCTAGGGATAAATATGCCTTGTATGGTGAATGAAATTTTGGTAATCCACATGCTCACACTCATTAGAGAATGTTTGTCGAATTCGTGATGCATGTAACGTGTACGGAATACAGTGTGTCATATTGAAGGAAACAATGAAAATTACATGTCTATTTGGTAGAAATCGCTTGAAGAGTTTTTTCTGCGAAATGTGCCTCATTTTCAAAACTGCCATTAGGAGAACCCTGTGAAATCTTAGAAAATGCTTCTAAGTGTCAATATGCCTTGAATGGTGAATGAAAGTCCGGTAATCCACATGTTAATAACAGTGTAGTAATGATTTTTCAAACCGTGATTCATGTAGCGCTTTTTGAAATGGAATTTCACCGTAATGACACAATTTAAATTAAAATTCTATTGGGTAGAACTAGCTAGAATAGAATTTTTCTGCGAAAATTGCATGATTATCGAATCTGAAATTTGGAGAATGCTTCAAAATGAGAGTAAATATTTCTAGGTGTAAATATGCCTTTATGTTGGAAGAAAGTTCTGTAATCCACATTTTCACAACATATTTAAGAAGCTTTTTCTAATCCGTGATGCATATACCGTGTTTTTAACATGGAATTTCACGGTGACTGAAACAATGTAAATTACTACTCTATTGGGTAGAACTCTCTCCAAGAGAATTTTTCTGCAGTAAATGCTTCATTTTTGAAACTGGCGTTTGGAAAACACTGCAAAATTTGAGAAAATACTTCTAAGTATCAATTTTCAATCTATTGTGATGAAAGTTCGGTAATCCACATGCTAACAAATCTGTAGTGAATATTTTTCGAATTCATTATGCAAGTAGCATGTTCGGAACACGGAATTTCATGGCCAGAGAGTTTATGTAAATTACGTTTCTCTTGGTTAGAAAATACTCCAAGAGATTTTTCCTGAGAAATCTGCCTGATTTTCGAAACTGGAATTAGGAAACACTGCGAACTCAGATGAATAGATTCTCGGTGTATTTATGCCTTGTATGGTGGATGAAAGATCGTTAATCCGCATGCTAACAACTCTGTAGTGAATATTTGTCGAATCCGAGATACATGAAGCGTGTTGGGAACACAGAATATCACAATAAGCGAATCTATGTAAAATAGATCTCTCGGGTAGAACTCGTTCCAAGAACTTTTTCTGCGAATTCTGCCTCATTTTCAAAACTGGCATTAGGAAAAACTTTCGAAAAATGAGAAAATGCTTCAAAGTGTCAATATGGTTTTTATGGTGGATGAAAGTTCGGTAATCTTTATGCTAACAAGTCAGAAGTGAATATTTTTCGAAACCGTGATGCATGTATTTTTTTCGGATCACGGAATTTCACGATGACGGGTTCTACGTAAATTGCATGTCTATTGGGTAGAACTCGCTCCAAGAGGATTTTTCTGTGAAAACTGCATGATTTAAAAACTGACACTACGAGAAATATACTAAATCAGAAAATAATTTCTATGTATAAATATGCATTGTAAGGTGGATGAAAGTTCGGAAATACACATGTTCACAACTCATTAAAGAATGTTTGTCGAACCCGTGATGCATGTAACGTGTTCAGAACACGGAATATCACGGTGAGTGAAACTAGGTAAATTACATATCTTTTGGTTAGAACTCGCTCCAAGAGCATTTTCCTGCCAAATCTGCCTCATTTTCAAACCTGACATTAAAACTACTCTGTGAAATCTGAGAAAAGTCTTCAAAGTGTCAGTAAGCCATGTATGGTGGATGAAAGTGCAGTAATCCACTTGCTAACAACTCTGTAGTGAAAATTTTTGAATCCGAGATGCATGTAGCGTGTTCGGAACACGGAATTTCACGGTGAGCGAATCCATGTAAATTACATGTCTATTGTTTTGAACACGCTCCAAGAGGTTTTTGCCGTGAAAACTGCCTCAGTTTCGAAACTGGCGTTTGGAAATCCCTTTGAAATCAGAGAAAATCTTTCTAAGCATCAATATGCCTTGTATTTTGATGAAAGTCCTGTAATCCACATGCAAACAACTCTGTAGTGTATTTGTTTCAAATCCTATCTGCATGTAGCGTGTGCGAAACACGGAATTTCACAGCGGGAGAATCTATGTATTTTACATATGTATTGCATAAGACACGCTCAAAAAGATTTTTCCTTAGGAAACTGCCTGAATTTTGAAACTGCTATTAGGAAAAAGCTGCAAACTCAGAGTTAATGTTTCTAGGTGTAAATATGCCTTGTATGGTGGATGAAAGATCTGTAATACACATGTACACAACTCATTAAAAATGTTTCTCAAATCCTTGATGTTTGTAGTGTGTTCGGTACACGGAATGTCACGTTGAAGGAAAATATGTAAATTACACAACTATTGGTGAGAAACCGCTCCAGGAGCATTTTACTGTAAAATCTACCTCTGTTTGGAAACTGGTGTTATGAAAACACTGCAAAACCTGAGCAAAAGCTTTAAGGTGACAATATGTCTTCAATGGTTTTTTAAAGATGTGTAATTCAACATTCTAACAACTCAGGAGTGAATATTTGTTGAATCCATGGTGCATGTTAATTTTTCGGAACACGGAATGTTACGGTGACGGTATCTATGGAAATGGGATGTGTATTGGATCGAACATGCAGCAAGAGAATTTTTCTGCGAAATCTGTCTGATTTTCATAACTGACGTTAGGAAAAATCTGTGAAATCTAAGTAAATATTTCTAGGTGTGAATATGCCTTGTAATGTGGTTGAAACTTCGGTAATCCACATGCTCACAGTCATTAAATAATGTTTGTCGAAGACGTGATTAATGCAACGTTTTTTGAACACGGAATGTCTCGGTGAGTGAAACTCGGAAAATAACAATTCTACTGGATAGAACTCGCTTGAATTGAATTTTTCTGCGAAAATTTCATGATTTTCGGAAGTGGATGTTAGGGAAAACCTGAGAAATCAGAATAACTACATCTAGGGATAAATATGCCTTGTATGGTGAATGAAATTTTGGTAATCCACATGCTCACACTCATTAGAGAATGTTTGTCGAATTCGTGATGCATGTAACGTGTACGGAATACAGTGTGTCATATTGAAGGAAACAATGAAAATTACATGTCTATTTGGTAGAACTCGCTTGAAGAGTTTTTTCTGCGAAATGTGCCTCATTTTCAAACTGCCATTAGGAGAACCCTGTGAAATCTTAGAAAATTATTCTAAGTGTCAATATGCATTGAATGGTGAATGAAAGTCCGGTAATCCACATGTTAATAACAGTGTAGTAATGATGTTTCAAACCGTGATTCATGTAGCGCTTTTTGAAATGGAATTTCACCGTAATGACACAATTTAAATTAAAATTCTATTGGGTAGAACTAGCTAGAATAGAATTTTTCTGCGAAAATTGCATGATTATCGAATCTGAAATTTGGAGAATGCTTCAAAATGAGAGTAAATATTTCTAGGTGTAAATATGCCTTTATGTTGGAAGAAAGTTCTGTAATCCACATTTTCACAACATATTAAAGAAGCTTTTTCTAATCCGTGATGCATATACCGTGTTTTTAACATGGAATTTCACGGTGACTGAAACAATGTAAATTACTTCTCTATTGGGTAGAACTCGCTCCAAGAGAATTTTTCTGCAGTAAATGCTTCATTTTTGAAACTGGCGTTTGGAAAACACTGCAAAATCTGAGAAAATACTTCTAAGTATCAATTTTCAATCTATTGTGATGAAAGTTCGGTAATCCACATGCTAACAAATCTGTAGTGAATATTTTTCGAATTCATTATGCAAGTAGCATGTTCGGAACACGGAATTTCATGGCCAGAGAGTTTATGTAAATTACGTTTCTCTTGGTTAGAAAATACTCCAAGAGATTTTTCCTGAGAAATCTGCCTGATTTTCGAAACTGGAATTAGGAAACACTGCGAACTCAGATGAATAGATTCTCGGTGTATTTATGCCTTGTATGGTGGATGAAAGATCGTTAATCCGCATGCTAACAACTCTGTAGTGAATATTTGTCGAATCCGAGATACATGAAGCGTGTTGGGAACACAGAATATCACAATAAGCGAATCTATGTAAAATAGATCTCTCGGGTAGAACTCGTTCCAAGAACTTTTTCTGCGAATTCTGCCTCATTTTCAAAACTGGCATTAGGAAAAACTTTCGAAAAATGAGAAAATGCTTCAAAGTGTCAATATGGTTTTTATGGTGGATGAAAGTTCGGTAATCTTTATGCTAACAAGTCAGAAGTGAATATTTTTCGAAACCGTGATGCATGTATTTTTTTCGGATCACGGAATTTCACGATGACGGGTTCTACGTAAATTGCATGTCTATTGGGTAGAACTCGCTCCAAGAGGATTTTTCTGTGAAAACTGCATGATTTAAAAACTGACACTACGAGAAATATACTAAATCAGAAAATAATTTCTATGTATAAATATGCATTGTAAGGTGGATGAAAGTTCGGAAATACACATGTTCACAACTCATTAAAGAATGTTTGTCGAACCCGTGATGCATGTAACGTGTTCAGAACACGGAATATCACGGTGAGTGAAACTAGGTAAATTACATATCTTTTGGTTAGAACTCGCTCCAAGAGCATTTTCCTGCCAAATCTGCCTCATTTTCAAACCTGACATTAAAACTACTCTGTGAAATCTGAGAAAAGTCTTCAAAGTGTCAGTAAGCCATGTATGGTGGATGAAAGTGCAGTAATCCACTTGCTAACAACTCTGTAGTGAAAATTTTTGAATCCGAGATGCATGAAGCGTGTTCGGAACACGGAATTTCACGGTGAGCGAATCCATGTAAATTACATGTCTATTGTTTTGAACACGCTCCAAGAGGTTTTTGCCGTGAAAACTGCCTCAGTTTCGAAACTGGCGTTTGGAAATCCCTTTGAAATCAGAGAAAATCTTTCTAAGCATCAATATGCCTTGTATTTGATGAAAGTCCTGTAATCCACATGCAAACAACTCTGTAGTGTATTTGTTTCGAATCCTATCTGCATGTAGCGTGTGCGAAACACGGAATTTCACAGCGGGAGAATCTATGTATTTTACATATGTATTGCATAAGACACGCTCAAAAAGATTTTTCCTTAGGAAACTGCCTGAATTTTGAAACTGCTATTAGGAAAAAGCTGCAAACTCAGAGTTAATGTTTCTAGGTGTAAATATGCCTTGTATGGTGGATGAAAGATCTGTAATACACATGTACACAACTCATTAAAAATGTTTCTCAAATCCTTGATGTTTGTAGTGTGTTCGGTACACGGAATGTCACGTTGAAGGAAAATATGTAAATTACACAACTATTGGTGAGAAACCGCTCCAGGAGCATTTTACTGTAAAATCTACCTCTGTTTGGAAACTGGTGTTATGAAAACACTGCAAAATCTGAGCAAAAGCTTTAAGGTGACAATATGTCTTCAATGGTTTTTTAAAGATGTGTAATTCAACATTCTAACAACTCAGGAGTGAATATTTGTTGAATCCATGGTGCATGTTAATTTTTCAGAACACGGAATGTTACGGTGACGGTATCTATGGAAATGGGATGTCTATTGGATCGAACATGCAGCAAGAGAATTTTTCTGCGAAAACTGTCTGATTTTCGTAACTGACGTTAGGAAAAATCTGTGAAATCTAAGTAAATATTTCTAGGTGTGAATATGCCTTGTAATGTGGTTGAAACTTCGGTAATCCACATGCTCACAGTCATTAAATAATGTTTGTCGAAGACGTGATTAATGCAACGTTTTTTGAACACGGAATGTCTCGGTGAGTGAAACTCGGAAAATAACAATATTACTGGATAGAACTCGCTTGAATTGAATTTTTCTGCGAAAATTTCATGATTTTCGGAAGTGGATGTTAGGGAAAACCTGAGAAATCAGAATAACTACATCTAGGGATAAATATGCCTTGTATGGTGAATGAAATTTTGGTAATCCACATGCTCACACTCATTAGAGAATGTTTGTCGAATTCGTGATGCATGTAACGTGTACGGAATACAGTGTGTCATATTGAAGGAAACAATGAAAATTACATGTCTATTTGGTAGAACTCGCTTGAAGAGTTTTTTCTGCGAAATGTGCCTCATTTTCAAAACTGCCATTAGGAGAACCCTGTGAAATCTTAGAAAATTATTCTAAGTGTCAATATGCATTGAATGGTGAATGAAAGTCCGGTAATCCACATGTTAATAACAGTGTAGTAATGATGTTTCAAACCGTGATTCATGTAGCGCTTTTTGAAATGGAATTTCACCGTAATGACACAATTTAAATTAAAATTCTATTGGGTAGAACTAGCTAGAATAGAATTTTTCTGCGAAAATTGCATGATTATCGAATCTGAAATTTGGAGAATGCTTCAAAATGAGAGTAAATATTTCTAGGTGTAAATATGCCTTTATGTTGGAAGAAAGTTCTGTAATCCACATTTTCACAACATATTAAAGAAGCTTTTTCTAATCCGTGATGCATATACCGTGTTTTTAACATGGAATTTCACGGTGACTGAAACAATGTAAATTACTTCTCTATTGGGTAGAACTCGCTCCAAGAGAAGTTTTCTGCAGTAAATGCTTCATTTTTGAAACTGGCGTTTGGAAAACACTGCAAAATCTGAGAAAATACTTCTAAGTATCAATTTTCAATCTATTGTGATGAAAGTTCGGTAATCCACATGCTAACAAATCTGTAGTGAATATTTTTCGAATTCATTATGCAAGTAGCATGTTCGGAACACGGAATTTCATGGCCAGAGAGTTTATGTAAATTATGTTTCTCTTGGTTAGAAAATACTCCAAGAGATTTTTCCTGAGAAATCTGCCTGATTTTCGAAACTGGAATTAGGAAACACTGCGAACTCAGATGAATAGATTCTCGGTGTATTTATGCCTTGTATGGTGGATGAAAGATCGTTAATCCGCATGCTAACAACTCTGTAGTGAATATTAGTCGAATCCGAGATACATGAAGCGTGTTGGGAACACAGAATATCACAATAAGCGAATCTATGAAAAATAGATCTCTCGGGTAGAACTCGTTCCAAGAACTTTTTCTGCGAATTCTGCCTCATTTTCAAAACTGGCATTAGGAAAAACTTTCGAAAAATGAGAAAATGCTTCAAAGTGTCAATATGGTTTTTATGGTGGATGAAAGTTCGGTAATCTTTATGCTAACAAGTCAGAAGTGAATATTTTTCGAAACCGTGATGCATGTATTTTTTTCAGATCACGGAATTTCACGATGACGGGTTCTACGTAAATTGCATGTCTATTGGGTAGAACTCGCTCCAAGAGGATTTTTCTGTGAAAACTGCATGATTTAAAAACTGACACTACGAGAAATATACTAAATCAGAAAATAATTTCTATGTATAAATATGCATTGTAAGGTGGATGAAAGTTCGGAAATACACATGTTCACAACTCATTAAAGAATGTTTGTCGAACCCGTGATGCATGTAACGTGTTCAGAACACGGAATATCACGGTGAGTGAAACTAGGTAAATTACATATCTTTTGGTTAGAACTCGCTCCAAGAGCATTTTCCTGCCAAATCTGCCTCATTTTCAAACCTGACATTAAAACTACTCTGTGAAATCTGAGAAAAGTCTTCAAAGTGTCAGTAAGCCATGTATGGTGGATGAAAGTGCAGTAATCCACTTGCTAACAACTCTGTAGTGAAAATTTTTGAATCCGAGATGCATGAAGCGTGTTCGGAACACGGAATTTCACGGTGAGTGAATCCATGTAAATTACATGTCTATTGTTTTGAACACGCTCCAAGAGGTTTTTGCCGTGAAAACTGCCTCAGTTTCGAAACTGGCGTTTGGAAAGCTCTGTGAAATCAGAGAAAATGTTTCTAAGCATCAATATGCCTTGTATTGTGATGAAAGTCCTGTAATCCACATGCGAACAACTCTGTAGTGTATTTTTGTCGAATCCTATCTGCATGTAGCGTGGGCGAAACACGGAATTTCACAGCGGGAGAATCTATGTAATTTACATATGTATTGCGTAAGACAAGCTCAGAAAGATTTTTCCTTAGGAAACTGCCTGATTTTTGAAACTGCTATTAGGAAAAAGCTGCAAACTCAGAGTTAATGTTTCTAGGTGTAAATATGCCTTGTATGGTGGATGAAAGATCTGTAATACACATGTACACAACTCATTAAAAATGTTTCTCAAATCCTTGATGTTTGTAGTGTGTTCGGTACACGGAATGTCACGTTGAAGGAAAATATGTAAATTACACAACTATTGGTGAGAAACCGCTCCAGGAGCATTTTACTGTAAAATCTACCTCTGTTTGGAAACTGGTGTTATGAAAACACTGCAAAATCTGAGCAAAAGCTTTAAGGTGACAATATGTCTTCAATGGTTTTTTAAAGATGTGTAATTCAACATTCTAACAACTCAGGAGTGAATATTTGTTGAATCCATGGTGCATGTTAATTTTTCGGAACACGGAATGTTACGGTGACGGTATCTATGGAAATGGGATGTCTATTGGATCGAACATGCAGCAAGAGAATTTTTCTGTGAAAACTGTCTGATTTTCGTAACTGACGTTAGGAAAAATCTGTGAAATCTAAGTAAATATTTCTAGGTGTGAATATGCCTTGTAATGTGGTTGAAACTTCGGTAATCCACATGCTCACAGTCATTAAATAATGTTTGTCGAAGACGTGATTAATGCAACGTTTTTTGAACACGGAATGTCTCGGTGAGTGAAACTCGGAAAATAACAATTCTACTGGATAGAACTCGCTTGAATTGAATTTTTCTGCGAAAATTTCATGATTTTTGGAAGTGGATGTTAGGGAAAACCTGCGAAATCAGAATAACTACATCTAGGGATAAATATGCCTTGTATGGTGAATGAAATTTTGGTAATCCACATGCTCACACTCATTAGAGAATGTTTGTCGAATTCGTGATGCATGTAACGTGTACGGAATACAGTGTGTCATATTGAAGGAAACAATGAAAATTACATGTCTATTTGGTAGAACTCGCTTGAAGAGTTTTTTCTGCGAAATGTGCCTCATTTTCAAAACTGCCATTAGGAGAACCCTGTGAAATCTTAGAAAATTATTCTAAGTGTCAATATGCATTGAATGGTGAATGAAAGTCCGGTAATCCACATGTTAATAACAGTGTAGTAATGATTTTTCAAACCGTGATTCATGTAGCGCTTTTTGAAATGGAATTTCACCGTAATGACACAATTTAAATTAAAATTCTATTGGGTAGAACTAGCTAGAATAGAATTTTTCTGCGAAAATTGCATGATTATCGAATCTGAAATTTGGAGAATGCTTCAAAATGAGAGTAAATATTTCTAGGTGTAAATATGCCTTTATGTTGGAAGAAAGTTCTGTAATCCACATTTTCACAACATATTAAAGAAGCTTTTTCTAATCCGTGATGCATATACCGTGTTTTTAACATGGAATTTCACGGTGACTGAAACAATGTAAATTACTTCTCTATTGGGTAGAACTCGCTCCAAGAGAATTTTTCTGCAGTAAATGCTTCATTTTTGAAACTGGCGTTTGGAAAACACTGCAAAATCTGAGAAAATACTTCTAAGTATCAATTTTCAATCTATAGTGATGAAAGTTCGGTAATCCACATGCTAACAAATCTGTAGTGAATATTTTTCGAATTCATTATGCAAGTAGCATGTTCGGAACACGGAATTTCATGGCCAGAGAGTTTATGTAAATTACGTTTCTCTTGGTTAGAAAATACTCCAAGAGATTTTTCCTGAGAAATCTGCCTGATTTTCGAAACTGGAATTAGGAAACACTGCGAACTCAGATGAATAGATTCTCGGTGTATTTATGCCTTGTATGGTGGATGAAAGATCGTTAATCCGCATGCTAACAACTCTGTAGTGAATATTTGTCGAATCCGAGATACATGAAGCGTGTTGGGAACACAGAATATCACAATAAGCGAATCTATGTAAAATAGATCTCTCGGGTAGAACTCGTTCCAAGAACTTTTTCTGCGAATTCTGCCTCATTTTCAAAACTGGCATTAGGAAAAACTTTCGAAAAATGAGAAAATGCTTCAAAGTGTCAATATGGTTTTTATGGTGGATGAAAGTTCGGTAATCTTTATGCTAACAAGTCAGAAGTGAATATTTTTCGAAACCGTGATGCATGTATTTTTTTCGGATCACGGAATTTCACGATGACGGGTTCTACGTAAATTGCATGTCTATTGGGTAGAACTCGCTCCAAGAGGATTTTTCTGTGAAAACTGCATGATTTAAAAACTGACAATACGAGAAATATACTAAATCAGAAAATAATTTCTATGTATAAATATGCATTGTAAGGTGGATGAAAGTTCGGAAATACACATGTTCACAACTCATTAAAGAATGTTTGTCGAACCCGTGATGCATGTAACGTGTTCAGAACACGGAATATCACGGTGAGTGAAACTAGGTAAATTACATATCTTTTGGTTAGAACTCGCTCCAAGAGCATTTTCCTGCCAAATCTGCCTCATTTTCAAACCTGACATTAAAACTACTCTGTGAAATCTGAGAAAAGTCTTCAAAGTGTCAGTAAGCCATGTATGGTGGATGAAAGTGCAGTAATCCACTTGCTAACAACTCTGTAGTGAAAATTTTTGAATCCGAGATGCATGTAGCGTGTTCGGAACACGGAATTTCACGGTGAGCGAATCCATGTAAATTACATGTCTATTGTTTTGAACACGCTCCAAGAGTTTTTTGCCATGAAAACTGCCTCAGTTTCGAAACTGGCGTTTGGAAATCCCTTTGAAATCAGAGAAAATCTTTCTAAGCATCAATATGCCTTGTATTTTGATGAAAGTCCTGTAATCCACATGCAAACAACTCTGTAGTGTATTTGTTTCGAATCCTATCTGCATGTAGCGTGTGCGAAACACGGAATTTCACAGCGGGAGAATCTATGTATTTTACATATGTATTGCATAAGACACGCTCAAAAAGATTTTTCCTTAGGAAACTGCCTGAATTTTGAAACTGCTATTAGGAAAAAGCTGCAAACTCAGAGTTAAGGTTTCTAGGTGTAAATATGCCTTGTATGGTGGATGAAAGATCTGTAATACACATGTACACAACTCATTAAAAATGTTTCTCTAATCCTTGATGTTTGTAGTGTGTTCGGTACACGGAATGTCACGTTGAAGGAAAATATGTAAATTACACAACTATTGGTGAGAAACCGCTCCAGGAGCATTTTACTGTAAAATCTACCTCTGTTTGGAAACTGGTGTTATGAAAACACTGCAAAATCTGAGCAAAAGCTTTAAGGTGACAATATGTCTTCAATGGTTTTTTAAAGATGTGTAATTCAACAATCTAACAACTCAGGAGTGAATACTTGTTGAATCCATGGTGCATGTTAATTTTTTGGAACACGGAATGTTACGGTGACGGTATCTATGGAAATGGGATGTCTATTGGATCGATCATGCAGCAAGAGAATTTTTCTGCGAAAACTGTCTGATTTTCGTAACTGACGTTAGGAAAAATCTGTGAAATCTAAGTAAATATTTCTAGGTGTGAATATGCCTTGTAATGTGGTTGAAACTTCGGTAATCCACATGCTCACAGTCATTAAATAATGTTTGTCGAAGACGTGATTAATGCAACGTTTTTTGAACACGGAATGTCTCGGTGAGTGAAACTCGGAAAATAACAATTCTACTGGATAGAACTCGCTTGAATTGAATTTTTCTGCGAAAATTTCATGATTTTCGGAAGTGGATGTTAGGGAAAACCTGAGAAATCAGAATAACTACATCTAGGGATAAATATGCCTTGTATGGTGAATGAAATTTTGGTAATCCACATGCTCACACTCATTAGAGAATGTTTGTCGAATTCGTGATGCATGTAACGTGTACGGAATACAGTGTGTCATATTGAAGGAAACAATGAAAATTACATGTCTATTTGGTAGAACTCGCTTGAAGAGTTTTTTCTGCGAAATGTGCCTCATTTTCAAAACTGCCATTAGGAGAACCCTGTGAAATCTTAGAAAATTATTCTAAGTGTCAATATGCATTGAATGGTGAATGAAAGTCCGGTAATCCACATGTTAATAACAGTGTAGTAATGATTTTTCAAACCGTGATTCATGTAGCGCTTTTTGAAATGGAATTTCACCGTAATGACACAATTTAAATTAAAATTCTATTGGGTAGAACTAGCTAGAATAGAATTTTTCTGCGAAAATTGCATGATTATCGAATCTGAAATTTGGAGAATGCTTCAAAATGAGAGTAAATATTTCTAGGTGTAAATATGCCTTTATGTTGGAAGAAAGTTCTGTAATCCACATTTTCACAACATATTAAAGAAGCTTTTTCTAATCCGTGATGCATATACCGTGTTTTTAACATGGAATTTCACGGTGACTGAAACAATGTAAATTACTTCTCTATTGGGTAGAACTCGCTCCAAGAGAATTTTTCTGCAGTAAATGCTTCATTTTTGAAACTGGCGTTTGGAAAACACTGCAAAATCTGAGAAAATACTTCTAAGTATCAATTTTCAATCTATTGTGATGAAAGTTCGGTAATCCACATGCTAACAAATCTGTAGTGAATATTTTTCGAATTCATTATGCAAGTAGCATGTTCGGAACACGGAATTTCATGGCCAGAGAGTTTATGTAAATTACGTTTCTCTTGGTTAGAAAATACTCCAAGAGATTTTTCCTGAGAAATCTGCCTGATTTTCGAAACTGGAATTAGGAAACACTGCGAACTCAGATGAATAGATTCTCGGTGTATTTATGCCTTGTATGGTGGATGAAAGATCGTTAATCCGCATGCTAACAACTCTGTAGTGAATATTTGTCGAATCCGAGATACATGAAGCGTGTTGGGAACACAGAATATCACAATAAGCGAATCTATGTAAAATAGATCTCTCGGGTAGAACTCGTTCCAAGAACTTTTTCTGCGAATTCTGCCTCATTTTCAAAACTGGCATTAGGAAAAACTTTCGAAAAATGAGAAAATGCTTCAAAGTGTCAATATGGTTTTTATGGTGGATGAAAGTTCGGTAATCTTTATGCTAACAAGTCAGAAGTGAATATTTTTCGAAACCGTGATGCATGTATTTTTTTCGGATCACGGAATTTCACGATGACGGGTTCTACGTAAATTGCATGTCTATTGGGTAGAACTCGCTCCAAGAGGATTTTTCTGTGAAAACTGCATGATTTAAAAACTGACACTACGAGAAATATACTAAATCAGAAAATAATTTCTATGTATAAATATGCATTGTAAGGTGGATGAAAGTTCGGAAATACACATGTTCACAACTCATTAAAGAATGTTTGTCGAACCCGTGATGCATGTAACGTGTTCAGAACACGGAATATCACGGTGAGTGAAACTAGGTAAATTACATATCTTTTGGTTAGAACTCGCTCCAAGAGCATTTTCCTGCCAAATCTGCCTCATTTTCAAACCTGACATTAAAACTACTCTGTGAAATCTGAGAAAAGTCTTCAAAGTGTCAGTAAGCCATGTATGGTGGATGAAAGTGCAGTAATCCACTTGCTAACAACTCTGTAGTGAAAATTTTTGAATCCGAGATGCATGTAGCGTGTTCGGAACACGGAATTTCACGGTGAGCGAATCCATGTAAATTACATGTCTATTGTTTTGAACACGCTCCAAGAGGTTTTTGCCGTGAAAACTGCCTCAGTTTCGAAACTGGCGTTTGGAAATCCCTTTGAAATCAGAGAAAATCTTTCTAAGCATCAATATGCCTTGTATTTTGATGAAAGTCCTGTAATCCACATGCAAACAACTCTGTAGTGTATTTGTTTTGAATCCTATCTGCATGTAGTGTGTGCGAAACACGGAATTTCACAGCGGGAGAATCTATGTATTTTACATATGTATTGCATAAGACACGCTCAAAAAGATTTTTCCTTAGGAAACTGCCTGAATTTTGAAACTGCTATTAGGAAAAAGCTGCAAACTCAGAGTTAAGGTTTCTAGGTGTAAATATGCCTTGTATGGTGGATGAAAGATCTGTAATACACATGTACACAACTCATTAAAAATGTTTCTCAAATCCTTGATGTTTGTAGTGTGTTCGGTACACGGAATGTCACGTTGAAGGAAAATATGTAAATTACACAACTATTGGTGAGAAACCGCTCCAGGAGCATTTTACTGTAAAATCTACCTCTGTTTGGAAACTGGTGTTATGAAAACACTGCAAAATCTGAGCAAAAGCTTTAAGGTGACAATATGTCTTCAATGGTTTTTTAAAGATGTGTAATTCAACATTCTAACAACTCAGGAGTGAATATTTGTTGAATCCATGGTGCATGTTAATTTTTCGGAACACGGAATGTTACGGTGACGGTATCTATGGAAATGGGATGTCTATTGGATCGAACATGCAGCAAGAGAATTTTTCTGCGAAAACTGTCTGATTTTCGTAACTGACGTTAGGAAAAATCTGTGAAATCTAAGTAAATATTTCTAGGTGTGAATATGCCTTGTAATGTGGTTGAAACTTCGGTAATCCACATGCTCACAGTCATTAAATAATGTTTGTCGAAGACGTGATTAATGCAACGTTTTTTGAACATGGAATGTCTCGGTGAGTGAAACTCGGAAAATAACAATTCTACTGGATAGAACTCGCTTGAATTGAATTTTTCTGCGAAAATTTCATGATTTTCGGAAGTGGATGTTAGGAAAAACCTGAGAAATCAGAATAACTACATCTAGGGATAAATATGCCTTGTACGGTGAATGAAATTTTGGTAATCCACATGCTCACACTCATTAGAGAATGTTTGTCGAATTCGTGATGCATGTAACGTGTACGGAATACAGCGTGTCATATTGAAGGAAACAATGAAAATTACATGTCTATTTGGTAGAACTCGCTTGAAGAGTTTTTTCTGCGAAATGTGCCTCATTTTCAAAACTGCCATTAGGAGAACCCTGTGAAATCTTAGAAAATTATTCTAAGTGTCAATATGCATTGAATGGTGAATGAAAGTCCGGTAATCCACATGTTAATAACAGTGTAGTAATGATTTTTCAAACCGTGATTCATGTAGCGCTTTTTGAAATGGAATTTCACCGTAATGACACAATTTAAATTAAAATTCTATTGGGTAGAACTAGCTAGAATAGAATTTTTCTGCGAAAATTGCATGATTATCGAATCTGAAATTTGGAGAATGCTTCAAAATGAGAGTAAATATTTCTAGGTGTAAATATGCCTTTATGTTGGAAGAAAGTTCTGTAATCCACATTTTCACAACATATTAAAGAAGCTTTTTCTAATCCGTGATGCATATACCGTGTTTTTAACATGGAATTTCACGGTGACTGAAACAATGTAAATTACTTCTCTATTGGGTAGAACTCGCTCCAAGAGAATTTTTCTGCAGTAAATGCTTCATTTTTGAAACTGGCGTTTGGAAAACACTGCAAAATCTGAGAAAATACTTCTAAGTATCAATTTTCAATCTATTGTGATGAAAGTTCGGTAATCCACATGCTAACAAATCTGTAGTGAATATTTTTCGAATTCATTATGCAAGTAGCATGTTCGGAACACGGAATTTCATGGCCAGAGAGTTTATGTAAATTACGTTTCTCTTGGTTAGAAAATACTCCAAGAGATTTTTCCTGAGAAATCTGCCTGATTTTCGAAACTGGAATTAGGAAACACTGCGAACTCAGATGAATAGATTCTCGGTGTATTTATGCCTTGTATGGTGGATGAAAGATCGTTAATCCGCATGCTAACAACTCTGTAGTGAATATTTGTCGAATCCGAGATACATGAAGCGTGTTGGGAACACAGAATATCACAATAAGCGAATCTATGTAAAATAGATCTCTCGGGTAGAACTCGTTCCAAGAACTTTTTCTGCGAATTCTGCCTCATTTTCAAAACTGGCATTAGGAAAAACTTTCGAAAAATGAGAAAATGCTTCAAAGTGTCAATATGGTTTTTATGGTGGATGAAAGTTCGGTAATCTTTATGCTAACAAGTCAGAAGTGAATATTTTTCGAAACCGTGATGCATGTATTTTTTTCGGATCACGGAATTTCACGATGACGGGTTCTACGTAAATTGCATGTCTATTGGGTAGAACTCGCTCCAAGAGGATTTTTCTGTGAAAACTGCATGATTTAAAAACTGACACTACGAGAAATATACTAAATCAGAAAATAATTTCTATGTATAAATATGCATTGTAAGGTGGATGAAAGTTCGGAAATACACATGTTCACAACTCATTAAAGAATGTTTGTCGAACCCGTGATGCATGTAACGTGTTCAGAACACGGAATATCACGGTGAGTGAAACTAGGTAAATTACATATCTTTTGGTTAGAACTCGCTCCAAGAGCATTTTCCTGCCAAATCTGCCTCATTTTCAAACCTGACATTAAAACTACTCTGTGAAATCTGAGAAAAGTCTTCAAAGTGTCAGTAAGCCATGTATGGTGGATGAAAGTGCAGTAATCCACTTGCTAACAACTCTGTAGTGAAAATTTTTGAATCCGAGATGCATGTAGCGTGTTCGGAACACGGAATTTCACGGTGAGCGAATCCATGTAAATTACATGTCTATTGTTTTGAACACGCTCCAAGAGGTTTTTGCCGTGAAAACTGCCTCAGTTTCGAAACTGGCGTTTGGAAATCCCTTTGAAATCAGAGAAAATCTTTCTAAGCATCAATATGCCTTGTATTTTGATGAAAGTCCTGTAATCCACATGCAAACAACTCTGTAGTGTATTTGTTTCGAATCCTATCTGCATGTAGTGTGTGCGAAACACGGAATTTCACAGCGGGAGAATCTATGTATTTTACATATGTATTGCATAAGACACGCTCAAAAAGATTTTTCCTTAGGAAACTGCCTGAATTTTGAAACTGCTATTAGGAAAAAGCTGCAAACTCAGAGTTAAGGTTTCTAGGTGTAAATATGCCTTGTATGGTGGATGAAAGATCTGTAATACACATGTACACAACTCATTAAAAATGTTTCTCAAATCCTTGATGTTTGTAGTGTGTTCGGTACACGGAATGTCACGTTGAAGGAAAATATGTAAATTACACAACTATTGGTGAGAAACCGCTCCAGGAGCATTTTACTGTAAAATCTACCTCTGTTTGGAAACTGGTGTTATGAAAACACTGCAAAATCTGAGCAAAAGCTTTAAGGTGACAATATGTCTTCAATGGTTTTTTAAAGATGTGTAATTCAACATTCTAACAACTCAGGAGTGAATATTTGTTGAATCCATGGTGCATGTTAATTTTTCGGAACACGGAATGTTACGGTGACGGTATCTATGGAAATGGGATGTCTATTGGATCGAACATGCAGCAAGAGAATTTTTCTGCGAAAACTGTCTGATTTTCGTAACTGACGTTAGGAAAAATCTGTGAAATCTAAGTAAATATTTCTAGGTGTGAATATGCCTTGTAATGTGGTTGAAACTTCGGTAATCCACATGCTCACAGTCATTAAATAATGTTTGTCGAAGACGTGATTAATGCAACGTTTTTTGAACATGGAATGTCTCGGTGAGTGAAACTCGGAAAATAACAATTCTACTGGATAGAACTCGCTTGAATTGAATTTTTCTGCGAAAATTTCATGATTTTCGGAAGTGGATGTTAGGAAAAACCTGAGAAATCAGAATAACTACATCTAGGGATAAATATGCCTTGTACGGTGAATGAAATTTTGGTAATCCACATGCTCACACTCATTAGAGAATGTTTGTCGAATTCGTGATGCATGTAACGTGTACGGAATACAGCGTGTCATATTGAAGGAAACAATGAAAATTACATGTCTATTTGGTAGAACTCGCTTGAAGAGTTTTTTCTGCGAAATGTGCCTCATTTTCAAAACTGCCATTAGGAGAACCCTGTGAAATCTTAGAAAATTATTCTAAGTGTCAATATGCATTGAATGGTGAATGTAAGTCCGGTAATCCACATGTTAATAACAGTGTAGTAATGATTTTTCAAACCGTGATTCATGTAGCGCTTTTTGAAATGGAATTTCACCGTAATGACACAATTTAAATTAAAATTCTATTGGGTAGAACTAGCTAGAATAGAATTTTTCTGCGAAAATTGCATGATTATCGAATCTGAAATTTGGAGAATGCTTCAAAATGAGAGTAAATATTTCTAGGTGTAAATATGCCTTTATGTTGGAAGAAAGTTCTGTAATCCACATTTTCACAACATATTAAAGAAGCTTTTTCTAATCCGTGATGCATATACCGTGTTTTTAACATGGAATTTCACGGTGACTGAAACAATGTAAATTACTTCTCTATTGGGTAGAACTCGCTCCAAGAGAATTTTTCTGCAGTAAATGCTTCATTTTTGAAACTGGCGTTTGGAAAACACTGCAAAATCTGAGAAAATACTTCTAAGTATCAATTTTCAATCTATAGTGATGAAAGTTCGGTAATCCACATGCTAACAAATCTGTAGTGAATATTTTTCGAATTCATTATGCAAGTAGCATGTTCGGAACACGGAATTTCATGGCCAGAGAGTTTATGTAAATTACGTTTCTCTTGGTTAGAAAATACTCCAAGAGATTTTTCCTGAGAAATCTGCCTGATTTTCGAAACTGGAATTAGGAAACACTGCGAACTCAGATGAATAGATTCTCGGTGTATTTATGCCTTGTATGGTGGATGAAAGATCGTTAATCCGCATGCTAACAGCTCTGTAGTGAATATTTGTCGAATCCGAGATACATGAAGCGTGTTGGGAACACAGAATATCACAATAAGCGAATCTATGTAAAATAGATCTCTCGGGTAGAACTCGTTCCAAGAACTTTTTCTGCGAATTCTGCCTCATTTTCAAAACTGGCATTAGGAAAAACTTTCGAAAAATGAGAAAATGCTTCAAAGTGTCAATATGGTTTTTATGGTGGATGAAAGTTCGGTAATCTTTATGCTAACAAGTCAGAAGTGAGTATTTTTCGAAACCGTGATGCATGTATTTTTTTCGGATCACGGAATTTCACGATGACGGGTTCTACGTAAATTGCATGTCTATTGGGTAGAACTCGCTCCAAGAGGATTTTTCTGTGAAAACTGCATGATTTAAAAACTGACACTACGAGAAATATACTAAATCAGAAAATAATTTCTATGTATAAATATGCATTGTAAGGTGGATGAAAGTTCGGAAATACACATGTTCACAACTCATTAAAGAATGTTTGTCGAACCCGTGATGCATGTAACGTGTTCAGAACACGGAATATCACGGTGAGTGAAACTAGGTAAATTACATATCTTTTGGTTAGAACTCGCTCCAAGAGCATTTTCCTGCCAAATCTGCCTCATTTTCAAACCTGACATTAAAACTACTCTGTGAAATCTGAGAAAAGTCTTCAAAGTGTCAGTAAGCCATGTATGGTGGATGAAAGTGCAGTAATCCACTTGCTAACAACTCTGTAGTGAAAATTTTTGAATCCGAGATGCATGTAGCGTGTTCGGAACACGGAATTTCACGGTGAGCGAATCCATGTAAATTACATGTCTATTGTTTTGAACACGCTCCAAGAGGTTTTTGCCGTGAAAACTGCCTCAGTTTCGAAACTGGCGTTTGGAAATCCCTTTGAAATCAGAGAAAATCTTTCTAAGCATCAATATGCCTTGTATTTTGATGAAAGTCCTGTAATCCACATGCAAACAACTCTGTAGTGTATTTGTTTCGAATCCTATCTGCATGTAGCGTGTGCGAAACACGGAATTTCACAGCGGGAGAATCTATGTATTTTACATATGTATTGCATAAGACACGCTCAAAAAGATTTTTCCTTAGGAAACTGCCTGAATTTTGAAACTGCTATTAGGAAAAAGCTGCAAACTCAGAGTTAATGTTTCTAGGTGTAAATATGCCTTGTATGGTGGATGAAAGATCTGTAATACACATGTACACAACTCATTAAAAATGTTTCTCAAATCCTTGATGTTTTAGTGTGTTCGGTACACGGAATGTCACGTTGAAGGAAAATATGTAAATTACACAACTATTGGTGAGAAACCGCTCCAGGAGCATTTTACTGTAAAATCTACCTCTGTTTGGAAACTGGTGTTATGAAAACACTGCAAAATCTGAGCAAAAGCTTTAAGGTGACAATATGTCTTCAATGGTTTTTTAAAGATGTGTAATTCAACATTCTAACAACTCAGGAGTGAATATTTGTTGAATCCATGGTGCATGTTAATTTTTCGGAACACGGAATGTTACGGTGACGGTATCTATGGAAATGGGATGTGTATTGGATCGAACATGCAGCAAGAGAATTTTTCTGCGAAAACTGTCTGATTTTCGTAACTGACGTTAGGAAAAATCTGTGAAATCTAAGTAAATATTTCTAGGTGTGAATATGCCTTGTAATGTGGTTGAAACTTCGGTAATCCACATGCTCACAGTCATTAAATAATGTTTGTCGAAGACGTGATTAATGCAACGTTTTTTGAACACGGAATGTCTCGGTGAGTGAAACTCGGAAAATAACAATTCTACTGGATAGAACTCGCTTGAATTGAATTTTTCTGCGAAAATTTCATGATTTTCGGAAGTGGATGTTAGGAAAAACCTGAGAAATCAGAATAACTACATCTAGGGATAAATATGCCTTGTACGGTGAATGAAATTTTGGTAATCCACATGCTCACACTCATTAGAGAATGTTTGTCGAATTCGTGATGCATGTAACGTGTACGGAATACAGCGTGTCATATTGAAGGAAACAATGAAAATTACATGTCTATTTGGTAGAACTCGCTTGAAGAGTTTTTTCTGCGAAATGTGCCTCATTTTCAAAACTGCCATTAGGAGAACCCTGTGAAATCTTAGAAAATTATTCTAAGTGTCAATATGCATTGAATGGTGAATGTAAGTCCGGTAATCCACATGTTAATAACAGTGTAGTAATGATTTTTCAAACCGTGATTCATGTAGCGCTTTTTGAAATGGAATTTCACCGTAATGACACAATTTAAATTAAAATTCTATTGGGTAGAACTAGCTAGAATAGAATTTTTCTGCGAAAATTGCATGATTATCGAATCTGAAATTTGGAGAATGCTTCAAAATGAGAGTAAATATTTCTAGGTGTAAATATGCCTTTATGTTGGAAGAAAGTTCTGTAATCCACATTTTCACAACATATTAAAGAAGCTTTTTCTAATCCGTGATGCATATACCGTGTTTTTAACATGGAATTTCACGGTGACTGAAACAATGTAAATTACTTCTCTATTGGGTAGAACTCGCTCCAAGAGAATTTTTCTGCAGTAAATGCTTCATTTTTGAAACTGGCGTTTGGAAAACACTGCAAAATCTGAGAAAATACTTCTAAGTATCAATTTTCAATCTATAGTGATGAAAGTTCGGTAATCCACATGCTAACAAATCTGTAGTGAATATTTTTCGAATTCATTATGCAAGTAGCATGTTCGGAACACGGAATTTCATGGCCAGAGAGTTTATGTAAATTACGTTTCTCTTGGTTAGAAAATACTCCAAGAGATTTTTCCTGAGAAATCTGCCTGATTTTCGAAACTGGAATTAGGAAACACTGCGAACTCAGATGAATAGATTCTCGGTGTATTTATGCCTTGTATGGTGGATGAAAGATCGTTAATCCGCATGCTAACAGCTCTGTAGTGAATATTTGTCGAATCCGAGATACATGAAGCGTGTTGGGAACACAGAATATCACAATAAGCGAATCTATGTAAAATAGATCTCTCGGGTAGAACTCGTTCCAAGAACTTTTTCTGCGAATTCTGCCTCATTTTCAAAACTGGCATTAGGAAAAACTTTCGAAAAATGAGAAAATGCTTCAAAGTGTCAATATGGTTTTTATGGTGGATGAAAGTTCGGTAATCTTTATGCTAACAAGTCAGAAGTGAGTATTTTTCGAAACCGTGATGCATGTATTTTTTTCGGATCACGGAATTTCACGATGACGGGTTCTACGTAAATTGCATGTCTATTGGGTAGAACTCGCTCCAAGAGGATTTTTCTGTGAAAACTGCATGATTTAAAAACTGACACTACGAGAAATATACTAAATCAGAAAATAATTTCTATGTATAAATATGCATTGTAAGGTGGATGAAAGTTCGGAAATACACATGTTCACAACTCATTAAAGAATGTTTGTCGAACCCGTGATGCATGTAACGTGTTCAGAACACGGAATATCACGGTGAGTGAAACTAGGTAAATTACATATCTTTTGGTTAGAACTCGCTCCAAGAGCATTTTCCTGCCAAATCTGCCTCATTTTCAAACCTGACATTAAAACTACTCTGTGAAATCTGAGAAAAGTCTTCAAAGTGTCAGTAAGCCATGTATGGTGGATGAAAGTGCAGTAATCCACTTGCTAACAACTCTGTAGTGAAAATTTTTGAATCCGAGATGCATGTAGCGTGTTCGGAACACGGAATTTCACGGTGAGCGAATCCATGTAAATTACATGTCTATTGTTTTGAACACGCTCCAAGAGGTTTTTGCCGTGAAAACTGCCTCAGTTTCGAAACTGGCGTTTGGAAATCCCTTTGAAATCAGAGAAAATCTTTCTAAGCATCAATATGCCTTGTATTTTGATGAAAGTCCTGTAATCCACATGCAAACAACTCTGTAGTGTATTTGTTTCGAATCCTATCTGCATGTAGCGTGTGCGAAACACGGAATTTCACAGCGGGAGAATCTATGTATTTTACATATGTATTGCATAAGACACGCTCAAAAAGATTTTTCCTTAGGAAACTGCCTGAATTTTGAAACTGCTATTAGGAAAAAGCTGCAAACTCAGAGTTAATGTTTCTAGGTGTAAATATGCCTTGTATGGTGGATGAAAGATCTGTAATACACATGTACACAACTCATTAAAAATGTTTCTCAAATCCTTGATGTTTTAGTGTGTTCGGTACACGGAATGTCACGTTGAAGGAAAATATGTAAATTACACAACTATTGGTGAGAAACCGCTCCAGGAGCATTTTACTGTAAAATCTACCTCTGTTTGGAAACTGGTGTTATGAAAACACTGCAAAATCTGAGCAAAAGCTTTAAGGTGACAATATGTCTTCAATGGTTTTTTAAAGATGTGTAATTCAACATTCTAACAACTCAGGAGTGAATATTTGTTGAATCCATGGTGCATGTTAATTTTTCGGAACACGGAATGTTACGGTGACGGTATCTATGGAAATGGGATGTGTATTGGATCGAACATGCAGCAAGAGAATTTTTCTGCGAAAACTGTCTGATTTTCGTAACTGACGTTAGGAAAAATCTGTGAAATCTAAGTAAATATTTCTAGGTGTGAATATGCCTTGTAATGTGGTTGAAACTTCGGTAATCCACATGCTCACAGTCATTAAATAATGTTTGTCGAAGACGTGATTAATGCAACGTTTTTTGAACACGGAATGTCTCGGTGAGTGAAACTCGGAAAATAACAATTCTACTGGATAGAACTCGCTTGAATTGAATTTTTCTGCGAAAATTTCATGATTTTCGGAAGTGGATGTTAGGGAAAACCTGAGAAATCAGAATAACTACATCTAGGGATAAATATGCCTTGTACGGTGAATGAAATTTTGGTAATCCACATGCTCACACTCATTAGAGAATGTTTGTCGAATTCGTGATGCATGTAACGTGTACGGAATACAGCGTGTCATATTGAAGGAAACAATGAAAATTACATGTCTATTTGGTAGAACTCGCTTGAAGAGTTTTTTCTGCGAAATGTGCCTCATTTTCAAAACTGCCATTAGGAGAACCCTGTGAAATCTTAGAAAATTATTCTAAGTGTCAATATGCATTGAATGGTGAATGAAAGTCCGGTAATCCACATGTTAATAACAGTGTAGTAATGATTTTTCAAACCGTGATTCATGTAGCGCTTTTTGAAATGGAATTTCACCGTAATGACACAATTTAAATTAAAATTCTATTGGGTAGAACTAGCTAGAATAGAATTTTTCTGCGAAAATTGCATGATTATCGAATCTGAAATTTGGAGAATGCTTCAAAATGAGAGTAAATATTTCTAGGTGTAAATATGCCTTTATGTTGGAAGAAAGTTCTGTAATCCACATTTTCACAACATATTAAAGAAGCTTTTTCTAATCCGTGATGCATATACCGTGTTTTTAACATGGAATTTCACGGTGACTGAAACAATGTAAATTACTTCTCTATTGGGTAGAACTCGCTCCAAGAGAATTTTTCTGCAGTAAATGCTTCATTTTTGAAACTGGCGTTTGGAAAACACTGCAAAATCTGAGAAAATACTTCTAAGTATCAATTTTCAATCTATAGTGATGAAAGTTCGGTAATCCACATGCTAACAATTCTGTAGTGAATATTTTTCGAATTCATTATGCAAGTAGCATGTTCGGAACACGGAATTTCATGGCCAGAGAGTTTATGTAAATTACGTTTCTCTTGGTTAGAAAATACTCCAAGAGATTTTTCCTGAGAAATCTGCCTGATTTTCGAAACTGGAATTAGGAAACACTGCGAACTCAGATGAATAGATTCTCGGTGTATTTATGCCTTGTATGGTGGATGAAAGATCGTTAATCCGCATGCTAACAACTCTGTAGTGAATATTTGTCGAATCCGAGATACATGAAGCGTGTTGGGAACACAGAATATCACAATAAGCGAATCTATGTAAAATAGATCTCTCGGGTAGAACTCGTTCCAAGAACTTTTTCTGCGAATTCTGCCTCATTTTCAAAACTGGCATTAGGAAAAACTTTCGAAAAATGAGAAAATGCTTCAAAGTGTCAATATGGTTTTTATGGTGGATGAAAGTTCGGTAATCTTTATGCTAACAAGTCAGAAGTGAATATTTTTCGAAACCGTGATGCATGTATTTTTTTCGGATCACGGAATTTCACGATGACGGGTTCTACGTAAATTGCATGTCTATTGGGTAGAACTCGCTCCAAGAGGATTTTTCTGTGAAAACTGCATGATTTAAAAACTGACACTACGAGAAATATACTAAATCAGAAAATAATTTCTATGTATAAATATGCATTGTAAGGTGGATGAAAGTTCGGAAATACACATGTTCACAACTCATTAAAGAATGTTTGTCGAACCCGTGATGCATGTAACGTGTTCAGAACACGGAATATCACGGTGAGTGAAACTAGGTAAATTACATATCTTTTGGTTAGAACTCGCTCCAAGAGCATTTTCCTGCCAAATCTGCCTCATTTTCAAACCTGACATTAAAACTACTCTGTGAAATCTGAGAAAAGTCTTCAAAGTGTCAGTAAGCCATGTATGGTGGATGAAAGTGCAGTAATCCACTTGCTAACAACTCTGTAGTGAAAATTTTTGAATCCGAGATGCATGTAGCGTGTTCGGAACACGGAATTTCACGGTGAGCGAATCCATGTAAATTACATGTCTATTGTTTTGAACACGCTCCAAGAGGTTTTTGACGTGAAAACTGCCTCAGTTTCGAAACTGGCGTTTGGAAATCCCTTTGAAATCAGAGAAAATCTTTCTAAGCATCAATATGCCTTGTATTTTGATGAAAGTCCTGTAATCCACATGCAAACAACTCTGTAGTGTATTTGTTTCGAATCCTATCTGCATGTAGCGTGTGCGAAACACGGAATTTCACAGCGGGAGAATCTATGTAATTTACATATGTATTGCGTAAGACATGCTCAAAAAGATTTTTCCTTAGGAAACTGCCTGATTTTTGAAACTGCTATTAGGAAAAAGCTGCAAACTCAGAGTTAATGTTTCTAGGTGTAAATATGCCTTGTATGGTGGATGAAAGATCTGTAATACACATGTACACAACTCATTAAAAATGTTTCTCAAATCCGAGATGTTTGTAGTGTGTTCGGTACACGGAATGTCACGTTGAAGGAAAATATGTAAATTACACAACTATTGGTGAGAAACCGCTCCAGGAGCATTTTACTGTAAAATCTACCTCTGTTTGGAAACTGGTGTTATGAAAACACTGCAAAACCTGAGCAAAAGCTTTAAGGTGACAATATGTCTTCAATGGTTTTTTAAAGATGTGTAATTCACATTCTAACAACTCAGGAGTGAATATTTGTTGAATCCATGGTGCATGTTAATTTTTCGGAACACGGAATGTTACGGTGACGGTATCTATGGAAATGGGATGTCTATTGGATCGAACATGCAGCAAGAGAATTTTTCTGCGAAAACTGTCTGATTTTCGTAACTGACGTTAGGAAAAATCTGTGAAATCTAAGTAAATATTTCTAGGTGTGAATATGCCTTGTAATGTGGTTGAAACTTTGGTAATCCACATGCTCACAGTCATTAAATAATGTTTGTCGAAGACGTGATTAATGCAACGTTTTTTGAACACGGAATGTCTCGGTGAGTGAAACTCGGAAAATAACAATTCTACTGGATAGAACTCGCTTGAATTGAATTTTTCTGCGGAAATTTCATGATTTTCGGAAGTGGATGTTAGGGAAAACCTGAGAAATCAGAATAACTACATCTAGGGATAAATATGCCTTGTACGGTGAATGAAATTTTGGTAATCCACATGCTCACACTCATTAGAGAATGTTTGTCGAATTCGTGATGCATGTAACGTGTACGGAATACAGCGTGTCATATTGAAGGAAACAATGAAAATTACATGTCTATTTGGTAGAACTCGCTTGAAGAGTTTTTTCTGCGAAATGTGCCTCATTTTCAAAACTGCCATTAGGAGAACCCTGTGAAATCTTAGAAAATTATTCTAAGTGTCAATATGCATTGAATGGTGAATGAAAGTCCGGTAATCCACATGTTAATAACAGTGTAGTAATGATTTTTCAAACCGTGATTCATGTAGCGCTTTTTGAAATGGAATTTCACCGTAATGACACAATTTAAATTAAAATTCTATTGGGTAGAACTAGCTAGAATAGAATTTTTCTGCGAAAATTGCATGATTATCGAATCTGAAATTTGGAGAATGCTTCAAAATGAGAGTAAATATTTCTAGGTGTAAATATGCCTTTATGTTGGAAGAAAGTTCTGTAATCCACATTTTCACAACATATTAAAGAAGCTTTTTCTAATCCGTGATGCATATACCGTGTTTTTAACATGGAATTTCACGGTGACTGAAACAATGTAAATTACTTCTCTATTGGGTAGAACTCGCTCCAAGAGAATTTTTCTGCAGTAAATGCTTCATTTTTGAAACTGGCGTTTGGAAAACACTGCAAAATCTGAGAAAATACTTCTAAGTATCAATTTTCAATCTATAGTGATGAAAGTTCGGTAATCCACATGCTAACAAATCTGTAGTGAATATTTTTCGAATTCATTATGCAAGTAGCATGTTCGGAACACGGAATTTCATGGCCAGAGAGTTTATGTAAATTACGTTTCTCTTGGTTAGAAAATACTCCAAGAGATTTTTCCTGAGAAATCTGCCTGATTTTCGAAACTGGAATTAGGAAACACTGCGAACTCAGATGAATAGATTCTCGGTGTATTTATGCCTTGTATGGTGGATGAAAGATCGTTAATCCGCATGCTAACAACTCTGTAGTGAATATTTGTCGAATCCGAGATACATGAAGCGTGTTGGGAACACAGAATATCACAATAAGCGAATCTATGTAAAATAGATCTCTCGGGTAGAACTCGTTCCAAGAACTTTTTCTGCGAATTCTGCCTCATTTTCAAAACTGGCATTAGGAAAAACTTTCGAAAAATGAGAAAATGCTTCAAAGTGTCAATATGGTTTTTATGGTGGATGAAAGTTCGGTAATCTTTATGCTAACAAGTCAGAAGTGAATATTTTTCGAAACCGTGATGCATGTATTTTTTTCGGATCACGGAATTTCACGATGACGGGTTCTACGTAAATTGCATGTCTATTGGGTAGAACTCGCTCCAAGAGGATTTTTCTGTGAAAACTGCATGATTTAAAAACTGACACTACGAGAAATATACTAAATCAGAAAATAATTTCTATGTATAAATATGCATTGTAAGGTGGATGAAAGTTCAGAAATACACATGTTCACAACTCATTAAAGAATGTTTGTCGAACCCGTGATGCATGTAACGTGTTCAGAACACGGAATATCACGGTGAGTGAAACTAGGTAAATTACATATCTTTTGGTTAGAACTCGCTCCAAGAGCATTTTCCTGCCAAATCTGCCTCATTTTCAAACCTGACATTAAAACTACTCTGTGAAATCTGAGAAAAGTCTTCAAAGTGTCAGTAAGCCATGTATGGTGGATGAAAGTGCAGTAATCCACTTGCTAACAACTCTGTAGTGAAAATTTTTGAATCCGAGATGCATGTAGCGTGTTCGGAACACGGAATTTCACGGTGAGCGAATCCATGTAAATTACAAGTCTATTGTTTTGAACACGCTCCAAGAGGTTTTTGCCGTGAAAACTGCCTCAGTTTCGAAACTGGCGTTTGGAAATCCCTTTGAAATCAGAGAAAATGTTTCTAAGCATCAATATGCCTTGTATTTTGATGAAAGTCCTGTAATCCACATGCAAACAACTCTGTAGTGTATTTGTTTCGAATCCTATCTGCATGTAGCGTGTGCGAAACACGGAATTTCACAGCGGGAGAATCTATGTAATTTACATATGTATTGCGTAAGACATGCTCAAAAAGATTTTTCCTTAGGAAACTGCCTGATTTTTGAAACTGCTATTAGGAAAAAGCTGCAAACTCAGAGTTAATGTTTCTAGGTGTAAATATGCCTTGTATGGTGGATGAAAGATCTGTAATACACATGTACACAACTCATTAAAAATGTTTCTCAAATCCGAGATGTTTGTAGTGTGTTCGGTACACGGAATGTCACGTTGAAGGAAAATATGTAAATTACACAACTATTGGTGAGAAACCGCTCCAGGAGCATTTTACTGTAAAATCTACCTCTGTTTGGAAACTGGTGTTATGAAAACACTGCAAAACCTGAGCAAAAGCTTTAAGGTGACAATATGTCTTCAATGGTTTTTTAAAGATGTGTAATTCACATTCTAACCACTCAGGAGTGAATATTTGTTGAATCCATGGTGCATGTTAATTTTTCGGAACACGGAATGTTACGGTGACGGTATCTATGGAAATGGGATGTCTATTGGATCGAACATGCAGCAAGAGAATTTTTCTGCGAAAACTGTCTGATTTTCGTAACTGACGTTAGGAAAAATCTGTGAAATCTAAGTAAATATTTCTAGGTGTGAATATGCCTTGTAATGTGGTTGAAACTTCGGTAATACACATGCTCACAGTCATTAAATAATGTTTGTCGAAGACGTGATTAATGCAACGTTTTTTGAACACGGAATGTCTCGGTGAGTGAAACTCGGAAAATAACAATTCTACTGGATAGAACTCGCTTGAATTGAATTTTTCTGCGAAAATTTCATGATTTTCGGAAGTGGATGTTAGGGAAAACCTGAGAAATCAGAATAACTACATCTAGGGATAAATATGCCTTGTACGGTGAATGAAATTTTGGTAATCCACATGCTCACACTCATTAGAGAATGTTTGTCGAATTCGTGATGCATGTAACGTGTACGGAATACAGCGTGTCATATTGAAGGAAACAATGAAAATTACATGTCTATTTGGTAGAACTCGCTTGAAGAGTTTTTTCTGCGAAATGTGCCTCATTTTCAAAACTGCCATTAGGAGAACCCTGTGAAATCTTAGAAAATTATTCTAAGTGTCAATATGCATTGAATGGTGAATGAAAGTCCGGTAATCCACATGTTAATAACAGTGTAGTAATGATTTTTCAAACCGTGATTCATGTAGCGCTTTTTGAAATGGAATTTCACCGTAATGACACAATTTAAATTAAAATTCTATTGGGTAGAACTAGCTAGAATAGAATTTTTCTGCGAAAATTGCATGATTATCGAATCTGAAATTTGGAGAATGCTTCAAAATGAGAGTAAATATTTCTAGGTGTAAATATGCCTTTATGTTGGAAGAAAGTTCTGTAATCCACATTTTCACAACATATTAAAGAAGCTTTTTCTAATCCGTGATGCATATACCGTGTTTTTAACATGGAATTTCACGGTGACTGAAACAATGTAAATTACTTCTCTATTGGGTAGAACTCGCTCCAAGAGAATTTTTCTGCAGTAAATGCTTCATTTTTGAAACTGGCGTTTGGAAAACACTGCAAAATCTGAGAAAATACTTCTAAGTATCAATTTTCAATCTATAGTGATGAAAGTTCGGTAATCCACATGCTAACAATTCTGTAGTGAATATTTTTCGAATTCATTATGCAAGTAGCATGTTCGGAACACGGAATTTCATGGCCAGAGAGTTTATGTAAATTACGTTTCTCTTGGTTAGAAAATACTCCAAGAGATTTTTCCTGAGAAATCTGCCTGATTTTCGAAACTGGAATTAGGAAACACTGCGAACTCAGATGAATAGATTCTCGGTGTATTTATGCCTTGTATGGTGGATGAAAGATCGTTAATCCGCATGCTAACAACTCTGTAGTGAATATTTGTCGAATCCGAGATACATGAAGCGTGTTGGGAACACAGAATATCACAATAAGCGAATCTATGTAAAATAGATCTCTCGGGTAGAACTCGTTCCAAGAACTTTTTCTGCGAATTCTGCCTCATTTTCAAAACTGGCATTAGGAAAAACTTTCGAAAAATGAGAAAATGCTTCAAAGTGTCAATATGGTTTTTATGGTGGATGAAAGTTCGGTAATCTTTATGCTAACAAGTCAGAAGTGAATATTTTTCGAAACCGTGATGCATGTATTTTTTTCGGATCACGGAATTTCACGATGACGGGTTCTACGTAAATTGCATGTCTATTGGGTAGAACTCGCTCCAAGAGGATTTTTCTGTGAAAACTGCATGATTTAAAAACTGACACTACGAGAAATATACTAAATCAGAAAATAATTTCTATGTATAAATATGCATTGTAAGGTGGATGAAAGTTCGGAAATACACATGTTCACAACTCATTAAAGAATGTTTGTCGAACCCGTGATGCATGTAACGTGTTCAGAACACGGAATATCACGGTGAGTGAAACTAGGTAAATTACATATCTTTTGGTTAGAACTCGCTCCAAGAGCATTTTCCTGCCAAATCTGCCTCATTTTCAAACCTGACATTAAAACTACTCTGTGAAATCTGAGAAAAGTCTTCAAAGTGTCAGTAAGCCATGTATGGTGGATGAAAGTGCAGTAATCCACTTGCTAACAACTCTGTAGTGAAAATTTTTGAATCCGAGATGCATGTAGCGTGTTCGGAACACGGAATTTCACGGTGAGCGAATCCATGTAAATTACATGTCTATTGTTTTGAACACGCTCCAAGAGGTTTTTGCCGTGAAAACTGCCTCAGTTTCGAAACTGGCGTTTGGAAATCCCTTTGAAATCAGAGAAAATCTTTCTAAGCATCAATATGCCTTGTATTTTGATGAAAGTCCTGTAATCCACATGCAAACAACTCTGTAGTGTATTTGTTTCGAATCCTATCTGCATGTAGCGTGTGCGAAACACGGAATTTCACAGCGGGAGAATCTATGTAATTTACATATGTATTGCGTAAGACATGCTCAAAAAGATTTTTCCTTAGGAAACTGCCTGATTTTTGAAACTGCTATTAGGAAAAAGCTGCAAACTCAGAGTTAATGTTTCTAGGTGTAAATATGCCTTGTATGGTGGATGAAAGATCTGTAATACACATGTACACAACTCATTAAAAATGTTTCTCAAATCCGAGATGTTTGTAGTGTGTTCGGTACACGGAATGTCACGTTGAAGGAAAATATGTAAATTACACAACTATTGGTGAGAAACCGCTCCAGGAGCATTTTACTGTAAAATCTACCTCTGTTTGGAAACTGGTGTTATGAAAACACTGCAAAACCTGAGCAAAAGCTTTAAGGTGACAATATGTCTTCAATGGTTTTTTAAAGATGTGTAATTCACATTCTAACAACTCAGGAGTGAATATTTGTTGAATCCATGGTGCATGTTAATTTTTCGGAACACGGAATGTTACGGTGACGGTATCTATGGAAATGGGATGTCTATTGGATCGAACATGCAGCAAGAGAATTTTTCTGCGAAAACTGTCTGATTTTCGTAACTGACGTTAGGAAAAATCTGTGAAATCTAAGTAAATATTTCTAGGTGTGAATATGCCTTGTAATGTGGTTGAAACTTTGGTAATCCACATGCTCACAGTCATTAAATAATGTTTGTCGAAGACGTGATTAATGCAACGTTTTTTGAACACGGAATGTCTCGGTGAGTGAAACTCGGAAAATAACAATTCTACTGGATAGAACTCGCTTGAATTGAATTTTTCTGCGAAAATTTCATGATTTTCGGAAGTGGATGTTAGGGAAAACCTGAGAAATCAGAATAACTACATCTAGGGATAAATATGCCTTGTACGGTGAATGAAATTTTGGTAATCCACATGCTCACACTCATTAGAGAATGTTTGTCGAATTCGTAATGCATGTAACGTGTACGGAATACAGCGTGTCATATTGAAGGAAACAATGAAAATTACATGTCTATTTGGTAGAACTCGCTTGAAGAGTTTTTTCTGCGAAATGTGCCTCATTTTCAAAACTGCCATTAGGAGAACCCTGTGAAATCTTAGAAAATTATTCTAAGTGTCAATATGCATTGAATGGTGAATGAAAGTCCGGTAATCCACATGTTAATAACAGTGTAGTAATGATTTTTCAAACCGTGATTCATGTAGCGCTTTTTGAAATGGAATTTCACCGTAATGACACAATTTAAATTAAAATTCTATTGGGTAGAACTAGCTAGAATAGAATTTTTCTGCGAAAATTGCATGATTATCGAATCTGAAATTTGGAGAATGCTTCAAAATGAGAGTAAATATTTCTAGGTGTAAATATGCCTTTATGTTGGAAGAAAGTTCTGTAATCCACATTTTCACAACATATTAAAGAAGCTTTTTCTAATCCGTGATGCATATACCGTGTTTTTAACATGGAATTTCACGGTGACTGAAACAATGTAAATTACTTCTCTATTGGGTAGAACTCGCTCCAAGAGAATTTTTCTGCAGTAAATGCTTCATTTGTGAAACTGGCGTTTGGAAAACACTGCAAAATCTGAGAAAATACTTCTAAGTATCAATTTTCAATCTATAGTGATGAAAGTTCGGTAATCCACATGCTAACAATTCTGTAGTGAATATTTTTCGAATTCATTATGCAAGTAGCATGTTCGGAACACGGAATTTCATGGCCAGAGAGTTTATGTAAATTACGTTTCTCTTGGTTAGAAAATACTCCAAGAGATTTTTCCTGAGAAATCTGCCTGATTTTCGAAACTGGAATTAGGAAACACTGCGAACTCAGATGAATAGATTCTCGGTGTATTTATGCCTTGTATGGTGGATGAAAGATCGTTAATCCGCATGCTAACAACTCTGTAGTGAATATTTGTCGAATCCGAGATACATGAAGCGTGTTGGGAACACAGAATATCACAATAAGCGAATCTATGTAAAATAGATCTCTCGGGTAGAACTCGTTCCAAGAACTTTTTCTGCGAATTCTGCCTCATTTTCAAAACTGGCATTAGGAAAAACTTTCGAAAAATGAGAAAATGCTTCAAAGTGTCAATATGGTTTTTATGGTGGATGAAAGTTCGGTAATCTTTATGCTAACAAGTCAGAAGTGAATATTTTTCGAAACCGTGATGCATGTATTTTTTTCGGATCACGGAATTTCACGATGACGGGTTCTACGTAAATTGCATGTCTATTGGGTAGAACTCACTCCAAGAGGATTTTTCTGTGAAAACTGCATGATTTAAAAACTGACACTACGAGAAATATACTAAATCAGAAAATAATTTCTATGTATAAATATGCATTGTAAGGTGGATGAAAGTTCGGAAATACACATGTTCACAACTCATTAAAGAATGTTTGTCGAACCCGTGATGCATGTAACGTGTTCAGAACACGGAATATCACGGTGAGTGAAACTAGGTAAATTACATATCTTTTGGTTAGAACTCGCTCCAAGAGCATTTTCCTGCCAAATCTGCCTCATTTTCAAACCTGACATTAAAACTACTCTGTGAAATCTGAGAAAAGTCTTCAAAGTGTCAGTAAGCCATGTATGGTGGATGAAAGTGCAGTAATCCACTTGCTAACAACTCTGTAGTGAAAATTTTTGAATCCGAGATGCATGTAGCGTGTTCGGAACACGGAATTTCACGGTGAGCGAATCCATGTAAATTACATGTCTATTGTTTTGAACACGCTCCAAGAGGTTTTTGCCGTGAAAACTGCCTCAGTTTCGAAACTGGCGTTTGGAAAGCTCTGTGAAATCAGAGAAAATGCTTCTAAGCATCAATATGCCTTGTATTGTGATGAAAGTCCTGTAATCCACATGCAAACAACTCTGTAGTGTATTTGTTTCGAATCCTATCTGCATGTAGCGTGTGCGAAACACGGAATTTCACAGCGGGAGAATCTATGTAATTTACATATGTATTGCGTAAGACACGCTCAAAAAGATTTTTCCTTAGGAAACTGCCTGATTTTTGAAACTGCTATTAGGAAAACGCTGCAAACTCAGAGTTAATGTTTCTAGGTGTAAATATGCCTTGTATGGTGGATGAAAGATCTGTAATACACATGTACACAACTCATTAAAAATGTTTCTCAAATCCGAGATGTTTGTAGTGTGTTCGGTACACGGAATGTCACGTTGAAGGAAAATATGTAAATTACACAACTATTGGTGAGAAACCGCTCCAGGAGGATTTTACTGTAAAATCTACCTCTGTTTGGAAACTGGTGTTATGAAAACACTGCAAAACCTGAGCAAAAGCTTTAAGGTGACAATATGTCTTCAATGGTTTTTTAAAGATGTGTAATTCACATTCTAACCACTCAGGAGTGAATATTTGTTGAATCCATGGTGCATGTAAATTTTTCGGAACACGGAATGTTACGGTGACGGTATCTATGGAAATGGGATGTCTATTGGATCGAACATGCAGCAAGAGAATTTTTCTGCGAAAACTGTCTGATTTTCGTAACTGACGTTAGGAAAAATCTGTGAAATCTAAGTAAATATTTCTAGGTGTGAATATGCCTTGTAATGTGGTTGAAACTTCGGTAATCCACATGCTCACAGTCATTAAATAATGTTTGTCGAAGACGTGATTAATGCAACGTTTTTTGAACACGGAATGTCTCGGTGAGTGAAACTCGGAAAATAACAATTCTACTGGATAGAACTCGCTTGAATTGAATTTTTCTGCGAAAATTTCATGATTTTCGGAAGTGGATGTTAGGGAAAACCTGAGAAATCAGAATAACTACATCTAGGGATAAATATGCCTTGTACGGTGAATGAAATTTTGGTAATCCACATGCTCACACTCATTAGAGAATGTTTGTCGAATTCGTGATGCATGTAACGTGTACGGAATACAGCGTGTCATATTGAAGGAAACAATGAAAATTACATGTCTATTTGGTAGAACTCGCTTGAAGAGTTTTTTCTGCGAAATGTGCCTCATTTTAAAAACTGCCATTAGGAGAACCCTGTGAAATCTTAGAAAATTATTCTAAGTGTCAATATGCATTGAATGGTGAATGAAAGTCCGGTAATCCACATGTTAATAACAGTTTAGTAATGATTTTTCAAACCGTGATTCATGTAGCACTTTTTGAAATGGAATTTCACCGTAATGACACAATTTAAATTAAAATTCTATTGGGTAGAACTAGCTAGAATAGAATTTTTCTGCGAAAATTGCATGATTATCGAATCTGAAATTTGGAGAATGCTTCAAAATGAGAGTAAATATTTCTAGGTGTAAATATGCCTTTATGTTGGAAGAAAGTTCTGTAATCCACATTTTCACAACATATTAAAGAAGCTTTTTCTAATCCGTGATGCATATACCGTGTTTTTAACATGGAATTTCACGGTGACTGAAACAATGTAAATTACTTCTCTATTGGGTAGAACTCGCTCCAAGAGAATTTTTCTGCAGTAAATGCTTCATTTTTGAAACTGGCGTTTGGAAAACACTGCAAAATCTGAGAAAATACTTCTAAGTATCAATTTTCAATCTATAGTGATGAAAGTTCGGTAATCCACATGCTAACAATTCTGTAGTGAATATTTTTCGAATTCATTATGCAAGTAGCATGTTCGGAACACGGAATTTCATGGCCAGAGAGTTTATGTAAATTACGTTTCTCTTGGTTAGAAAATACTCCAAGAGATTTTTCCTGAGAAATCTGCCTGATTTTCGAAACTGGAATTAGGAAACACTGCGAACTCAGATGAATAGATTCTCGGTGTATTTATGCCTTGTATGGTGGATGAAAGATCGTTAATCCGCATGCTAACAACTCTGTAGTGAATATTTGTCGAATCCGAGATACATGAAGCGTGTTGGGAACACAGAATATCACAATAAGCGAATCTATGTAAAATAGATCTCTCGGGTAGAACTCGTTCCAAGAACTTTTTCTGCGAATTCTGCCTCATTTTCAAAACTGGCATTAGGAAAAACTTTCGAAAAATGAGAAAATGCTTCAAAGTGTCAATATGGTTTTTATGGTGGATGAAAGTTCGGTAATCTTTATGCTAACAAGTCAGAAGTGAATATTTTTCGAAACCGTGATGCATGTATTTTTTTCGGATCACGGAATTTCACGATGACGGGTTCTACGTAAATTGCATGTCTATTGGGTAGAACTCGCTCCAAGAGGATTTTTCTGTGAAAACTGCATGATTTAAAAACTGACACTACGAGAAATATACTAAATCAGAAAATAATTTCTATGTATAAATATGCATTGTAAGGTGGATGAAAGTTCGGAAATACACATGTTCACAACTCATTAAAGAATGTTTGTCGAACCCGTGATGCATGTAACGTGTTCAGAACACGGAATATCACGGTGAGTGAAACTAGGTAAATTACATATCTTTTGGTTAGAACTCGCTCCAAGAGCATTTTCCTGCCAAATCTGCCTCATTTTCAAACCTGACATTAAAACTACTCTGTGAAATCTGAGAAAAGTCTTCAAAGTGTCAGTAAGCCATGTATGGTGGATGAAAGTGCAGTAATCCACTTGCTAACAACTCTGTAGTGAAAATTTTTGAATCCGAGATGCATGTAGCGTGTTCGGAACACGGAATTTCACAGTGAGCGAATCCATGTAAATTACATGTCTATTGTTTTGAACACGCTCCAAGAGGTTTTTGCCATGAAAACTGCCTCAGTTTCGAAACTGGCGTTTGGAAATCCCTTTGAAATCAGAGAAAATCTTTCTAAGCATCAATATGCCTTGTATTTTGATGAAAGTCCTGTAATCCACATGCAAACAACTCTGTAGTGTATTTGTTTCGAATCCTATCTGCATGTAGCGTGTGCGAAAAACGGAATTTCACAGCGGGAGAATCTATGTATTTTACATATGTATTGCATAAGACACGCTCAAAAAGATTTTTCCTTAGGAAACTGCCTGAATTTTGAAACTGCTATTAGGAAAAAGCTGCAAACTCAGAGTTAATGTTTCTAGGTGTAAATATGCCTTGTATGGTGGATGAAAGATCTGTAATACACATGTACACAACTCATTAAAAATGTTTCTCAAATCCTTGATGTTTGTAGTGTGTTTGGTACACGGAATGTCACGTTGAAGGAAAATATGTAAATTACACAACTATTGGTGAGAAACCGCTCCAGGAGCATTTTACTGTAAAATCTACCTCTGTTTGGAAACTGGTGTTATGAAAACACTGCAAAATCTGAGCAAAAGCTTTAAGGTGACAATATGTCTTCAATGGTTTTTTAAAGATGTGTAATTCAACATTCTAACAACTCAGGAGTGAATATTTGTTGAATCCATGGTGCATGTTAATTTTTCGGAACACGGAATGTTACGGTGACGGTATCTATGGAAACGGGATGTGTATTGGATCGAACATGCAGCAAGAGAATTTTTCTGCGAAAACTGTCTGATTTTCGTAACTGACGTTAGGAAAAATCTGTGAAATCTAAGTAAATATTTCTAGGTGTGAATATGCCTTGTAATGTGGTTGAAACTTCGGTAATCCACATGCTCACAGTTATTAAATAATGTTTGTCGAAGACGTGATTAATGCAACGTTTTTTGAACACGGAATGTCTCGGTGAGTGAAACTCGGAAAATAACAATTCTACTGGATAGAACTCGCTTGAATTGAATTTTTCTGCGAAAATTTCATGATTTTCGGAAGTGGATGTTAGGGAAAACCTGAGAAATCAGAATAACTACATCTAGGGATAAATATGCCTTGTACGGTGAATGAAATTTTGGTAATCCACATGCTCACACTCATTAGAGAATTTTTGTCGAATTCGTGATGCATGTAACGTGTACGGAATACAGCGAGTCATATTGAAGGAAACAATGAAAATTACATGTCTATTTGGTAGAACTCGCTTGAAGAGTTTTTTCTGCGAAATGTGCCTCATTTTCAAAACTGCCATTAGGAGAACCCTGTGAAATCTTAGAAAATTATTCTAAGTGTCAATATGCATTGAATGGTGAATGAAAGTCCGGTAATCCACATGTTAATAACAGTGTAGTAATGATTTTTCAAACCGTGATTCATGTAGCACTTTTTGAAATGGAATTTCACCGTAATGACACAATTTAAATTAAAATTCTATTGGGTAGAACTAGCTAGAATAGAATTTTTCTGCGAAAATTGCATGATTATCGAATCTGAAATTTGGAGAATGCTTCAAAATGAGAGTAAATATTTCTAGGTGTAAATATGCCTTTATGTTGGAAGAAAGTTCTGTAATCCACATTTTCACAACATATTAAAGAAGCTTTTTCTAATCTGTGATGCATATACCGTGTTTTTAACATGGAATTTCACGGTGACTGAAACAATGTAAATTACTTCTCTATTGGGTAGAACTCGCTCCAAGAGAATTTTTCTGCATTAAATGCTTCATTTTTGAAACTGGCGTTTGGAAAACACTGCAAAATCTGAGAAAATACTTCTAAGTATCAATTTTCAATCTATAGTGATGAAAGTTCGGTAATCCACATGCTAACAAATCTGTAGTGAATATTTTTCGAATTCATTATGCAAGTAGCATGTTCGGAACACGGAATTTCATGGCCAGAGAGTTTATGTAAATTACGTTTCTCTTGGTTAGAAAATACTCCAAGAGGTTTTTCCTGAGAAATCTGCCTGATTTTCGAAACTGGAATTAGTAAACACTGCGAACTCAGATGAATAGATTCTCGGTGTATTTATGCCTTGTATGGTGGATGAAAGATCATTAATCCGCATGCTAACAACTCTGTAGTGAATATTTGTCGAATCCGAGATACATGAAGCGTGTTGGGAACACAGAATATCACAGTAAGCGAATCTATGTAAAATAGATCTCTCGGGTAGAACTCGTTCCAAGAACTTTTTCTGCGAATTCTGCCTCATTTTCAAAACTGGCATTAGGAAAAACTTTCGAAAAATGTGAAAATGCTTCAAAGTGTCAATATGGCTTATATGGTGGATGAAAGTTCGGTAATCTTTATGCTAACAAGTCAGAAGTGAATATTTGTCGAATCCGTGATGCATGTACTTTTTCGGATCACGGAATTTCACGATGACGGTTTCTACGTAAATTGCATGTCTATTGGGTAGAACTCGCTCCAAGAGGATTTTTCTGTGAAAACTGCATGATTTAAAAACTGACACTATGAGAAATATACTAAATCATAAAATAATTTCTATGTATAAATATGCATTGTAAGGTGGATGAAAGTTCGGAAATACACATGTTCACAACTCATTAAAGAATGTTTGTCGAACCCGTGATGCATGTAACGTGTTCAGAACACGGAATATCACGGTGAGTGAAACTAGGTAAATTACATATCTTTTGGTTAGAACTCGCTCCAAGAGCATTTTCCTGCCAAATCTGCCTCATTTTCAAACCTGACATTAAAACTACTCTGTGAAATCTGAGAAAAGTCTTCAAAGTGTCAGTAAGCCATGTATGGTGGATGAAAGTGCAGTAATCCACTTGCTAACAACTCTGTAGTGAAAATTTTTGAATCCGAGATGCATGAAGCGTGTTCGGAACACGGAATTTCACGGTGAGCCAATCCATGTAAATTACATGTCTATTGTTTTGAACACGCTCCAAGAGGTTTTTGCCGTGAAAACTGCCTCAGTTTCGAAACTGGCGTTTGGAAAGCTCTGTGAAATCAGAGAAAATGCTTCTAAGCATCAATATGCCTTGTATTGTGATGAAAGCCCTGTAATCCACATGCGAACAACTCTGTAGTGTATTTGTTTCGAATCCTATCTGCATGTAGCGTGTGCGAAACACGGAATTTCACAGCGGGAGAATCTATGTAATTTACATATGTATTGCGTAAGACATGCTCAAAAAGATTTTTCCTTAGGAAACTGCCTGATTTTTGAAACTGCTATTAGGAAAAAGCTGCAAACTCAGAGTTAATGTTTCTAGGTGTAAATATGCCTTGTATGGTGGATGAAAGATCTGTAATACACATGTACACAACTCATTAAAAATGTTTCTCAAATCCGAGATGTTTGTAGTGTGTTCGGTACACGGAATGTCACGTTGAAGGAAAATATGTAAATTACACAACTATTGGTGAGAAACCGCTCCAGGAGCATTTTACTGTAAAATCTACCTCTGTTTGGAAACTGGTGTTATGAAAACACTGCAAAACCTGAGCAAAAGCTTTAAGGTGACAATATGTCTTCAATGGTTTTTTAAAGATGTGTAATTCACATTCTAACCACTCAGGAGTGAATATTTGTTGAATCCATGGTGCATGTAAATTTTTCGGAACACGGAATGTTACGGTGACGGTATCTATGGAAATGGGATGTCTATTGGATCGAACATGCAGCAAGAGAATTTTTCTGCGAAAACTGTCTGATTTTCGTAACTGACGTTAGGAAAAATCTGTGAAATCTAAGTAAATATTTCTAGGTGTGAATATGCCTTGTAATGTGGTTGAAACTTCGGTAATCCACATGCTCACAGTCATTAAATAATGTTTGTCGAAGACGTGATTAATGCAACGTTTTTTGAACACAGAATGTCTCGGTGAGTGAAACTCGGAAAATAACAATTCTACTGGATAGAACTCGCTTGAATTGAATTTTTCTGCGAAAATTTCATGATTTTCGGAAGTGGATGTTAGGGAAAACCTGAGAAATCAGAATAACTACATCTAGGGATAAATATGCCTTGTACGGTGAATGAAATTTTGGTAATCCACATGCTCACACTCATTAGAGAATGTTTGTCGAATTCGTGATGCATGTAACGTGTACGGAATACAGCGTGTCATATTGAAGGAAACAATGAAAATTACATGTCTATTTGGTAGAACTCGCTTGAAGAGTTTTTTCTGCGAAATGTGCCTCATTTTCAAAACTGCCATTAGGAGAACCCTGTGAAATCTTAGAAAATTATTCTAAGTGTCAATATGCATTGAATGGTGAATGAAAGTCCGGTAATCCACATGTTAATAACAGTGTAGTAATGATTTTTCAAACCGTGATTCATGTAGCGCTTTTTGAAATGGAATTTCACCGTAATGACACAATTTAAATTAAAATTCTATTGGGTAGAACTAGCTAGAATAGAATTTTTCTGCGAAAATTGCATGATTATCGAATCTGAAATTTGGAGAATGCTTCAAAATGAGAGTAAATATTTCTAGGTGTAAATATGCCTTTATGTTGGAAGAAAGTTCTGTAATCCACATTTTCACAACATATTAAAGAAGCTTTTTCTAATCCGTGATGCATATACCGTGTTTTTAACATGGAATTTCACGGTGACTGAAACAATGTAAATTACTTCTCTATTGGGTAGAACTCGCTCCAAGAGAATTTTTCTGCAGTAAATGCTTCATTTTTGAAACTGGCGTTTGGAAAACACTGCAAAATCTGAGAAAATACTTCTAAGTATCAATTTTCAATCTATAGTGATGAAAGTTCGGTAATCCACATGCTAACAAATCTGTAGTGAATATTTTTCGAATTCATTATGCAAGTAGCATGTTCGGAACACGGAATTTCATGGCCAGAGAGTTTATGTAAATTACGTTTCTCTTGGTTAGAAAATACTCCAAGAGATTTTTCCTGAGAAATCTGCCTGATTTTCGAAACTGGAATTAGGAAACACTGCGAACTCAGATGAATAGATTCTCGGTGTATTTATGCCTTGTATGGTGGATGAAAGATCATTAATCCGCATGCTAACAACTCTGTAGTGAATATTTGTCGAATCCGAGATACATGAAGCGTGTTGGGAACACAGAATATCACAGTAAGCGAATCTATGTAAAATAGATCTCTCGGGTAGAACTCGTTCCAAGAACTTTTTCTGCGAATTCTGCCTCATTTTCAAAACTGGCATTAGGAAAAACTTTCGAAAAATGTGAAAATGCTTCAAAGTGTCAATATGGCTTATATGGTGGATGAAAGTTCGGTAATCTTTATGCTAACAAGTCAGAAGTGAATATTTGTCGAATCCGTGATGCATGTACTTTTTCGGATCACGGAATTTCACGATGACGGGTTCTACGTAAATTGCATGTCTATTGGGTAGAACTCGCTCCAAGAGGATTTTTCTGTGAAAACTGCATGATTTAAAAACTGACACTACGAGAAATATACTAAATCAGAAAATAATTTCTATGTATAAATATGCATTGTAAGGTGGATGAAAGTTCGGAAATACACATGTTCACAACTCATTAAAGAATGTTTGTCGAACCCGTGATGCATGTAACGTGTTCAGAACACGGAATATCACGGTGAGTGAAACTAGGTAAATTACATATCTTTTGGTTAGAACTCGCTCCAAGAGCATTTTCCTGCCAAATCTGCCTCATTTTCAAACCTGACATTAAAACTACTCTGTGAAATCTGAGAAAAGTCTTCAAAGTGTCAGTAAGCCATGTATGGTGGATGAAAGTGCAGTAATCCACTTGCTAACAACTCTGTAGTGAAAATTTTTGAATCCGAGATGCATGAAGCGTGTTCGGAACACGGAATTTCACGGTGAGCCAATCCATGTAAATTACATGTCTATTGTTTTGAACACGCTCCAAGAGGTTTTTGCCGTGAAAACTGCCTCAGTTTCGAAACTGGCGTTTGGAAAGCTCTGTGAAATCAGAGAAAATGCTTCTAAGCATCAATATGCCTTGTATTGTGATGAAAGCCCTGTAATCCACATGCGAACAACTCTGTAGTGTATTTGTTTCGAATCCTATCTGCATGTAGCGTGTGCGAAACACGGAATTTCACAGCGGGAGAATCTATGTAATTTACATATGTATTGCGTAAGACATGCTCAAAAAGATTTTTCCTTAGGAAACTGCCTGATTTTTGAAACTGCTATTAGGAAAAAGCTGCAAACTCAGAGTTAATGTTTCTAGGTGTAAATATGCCTTGTATGGTGGATGAAAGATCTGTAATACACATGTACACAACTCATTAAAAATGTTTCTCAAATCCGTGATGTTTGTAGTGTGTTCGGTACACGGAATGTCACGTTGAAGGAAAATATGTAAATTACACAACTATTGGTGAGAAACCGCTCCAGGAGCATTTTACTGTAAAATCTACCTCTGTTTGGAAACTGGTGTTATGAAAACACTGCAAAACCTGAGCAAAAGCTTTAAGGTGACAATATGTCTTCAATGGTTTTTTAAAGATGTGTAATTCACATTCTAACAACTCAGGAGTGAATATTTGTTGAATCCATGGTGCATGTAAATTTTTCGGAACACGGAATGTTACGGTGACGGTATCTATGGAAATGGGATGTCTATTGGATCGAACATGCAGCAAGAGAATTTTTCTGCGAAAACTGTCTGATTTTCGTAACTGACGTTAGGAAAAATCTGTGAAATCTAAGTAAATATTTCTAGGTGTGAATATGCCTTGTAATGTGGTTGAAACTTCGGTAATCCACATGCTCACAGTCATTAAATAATATTTGTCGAAGATGTGATTAATGCAACGTTTTTTGAACACGGAATGTCTCGGTGAGTGAAACTCGGAAAATAACAATTCTACTGGATAGAACTCGCTTGAATTGAATTTTTCTGCGAAAATTTCATGATTTTCGGAAGTGGATGTTAGGGAAAACCTGAGAAATCAGAATAACTACATCTAGGGATAAATATGCCTTGTACGGTGAATGAAATTTTGGTAATCCACATGCTCACACTCATTAGAGAATGTTTGTCGAAATCGTGATGCATGTAACGTGTACGGAATACAGTGTGTCATATTGAAGGAAACAATGAAAATTACATGTCTATTTGGTAGAACTCGCTTGAAGAGTTTTTTCTGCGAAATGTGCCTCATTTTCAAAACTGCCATTAGGAGAACCCTGTGAAATCTTAGAAAATGCTTCTAAGTGTCAATATGCATTGAATAGTGAATGAAAGTCCGGTAATCCACATGTTAATAACAGTGTAGTAATGATTTTTCAAACCGTGATTCATGTAGCGCTTTTTGAAATGGAATTTCACCGTAATGACACAATTTAAATTAAAATTCTATTGGGTAGAACTAGCTAGAATAGAATTTTTCTGCGAAAATTGCATGATTATCGAATCTGAAATTTGGAGAATGCTTCAAAATGAGAGTAAATATTTCTAGGTGTAAATATGCCTTTATGTTGGAAGAAAGTTCTGTAATCCACATTTTCACAACATATTAAAGAAGCTTTTTCTAATCCGTGATGCATATACCGTGTTTTTAACATGGAATTTCACGGTGACTGAAACAATGTAAATTACTTCTCTATTGGGTAGAACTCGCTCCAAGAGAATTTTTCTGCCGTAAATGCTTCATTTTTGAAACTGGCGTTTGGAAAACACTGCAAAATCTGAGAAAATACTTCTAAGTATCAATTTTCAATCTATAGTGATGAAAGTTCGGTAATCCACATGCTAACAAATCTGTAGTGAATATTTTTCGAATTCATTATGCAAGTAGCATGTTCGGAACACGGAATTTCATGGCCAGAGAGTTTATGTAAATTACGTTTCTCTTGGTTAGAAAATACTCCAAGAGATTTTTCCTGAGAAATCTGCCTGATTTTCGAAACTGGAATTAGGAAACACTGCGAACTCAGATGAATAGATTCTCGGTGTATTTATGCCTTGTATGGTGGATGAAAGATCATTAATCCGCATGCTAACAACTCTGTAGTGAATATTTGTCGAATCCGAGATACATGAAGCGTGTTGGGAACACAGAATATCACAGTAAGCGAATCTATGTAAAATAGATCTCTCGGGTAGAACTCGTTCCAAGAACTTTTTCTGCGAATTCTGCCTCATTTTCAAAACTGGCATTAGGAAAACCTTTCGAAAAATGTGAAAATGCTTCAAAGTGTCAATATGGCTTATATGGTGGATGAAAGTTCGGTAATCTTTATGCTAACAAGTCAGAAGTGAATATTTTTCGAAACCGTTATGCATGTACTTTTTCGGATCACGGAATTTCACGATGACGGGTTCTACGTAAATTGCATGTCTATTGGGTAGAACTCGCTCCAAGAGGATTTTTCTGTGAAAACTGCATGATTTAAAAACTGACACTACGAGAAATATACTAAATCAGAAAATAATTTCTATGTATAAATATGCATTGTAAGGTGGATGAAAGTTCGGAAATACACATGTTCACAACTCATTAAAGAATGTTTGTCGAACCCGTGATGCATGTAACGTGTTCAGAACACGGAATATCACGGTGAGTGAAACTAGGTAAATTACATATCTTTTGGTTAGAACTCGCTCCAAGAGCATTTTCCTGCCAAATCTGCCTCATTTTCAAACCTGACATTAAAACTACTCTGTGAAATCTGAGAAAAGTCTTCAAAGTGTCAGTAAGCCATGTATGGTGGATGAAAGTGCAGTAATCCACTTGCTAACAACTCTGTAGTGAAAATTTTTGAATCCGAGATGCATGAAGCGTGTTCGGAACACGGAATTTCACGGTGAGCGAATCCATGTAAATTACATGTCTATTGTTTTGAACACGCTCCAAGAGGTTTTTGCCGTGAAAACTGCCTCAGTTTCGAAACTGGCGTTTGGAAAGCTCTGTGAAATCAGAGAAAATGCTTCTAAGCATCAATATGCCTTGTATTGTGATGAAAGCCCTGTAATCCACATGCGAACAACTCTGTAGTGTATTTGTTTCGAATCCTATCTGCATGTAGCGTGTGCGAAACACGGAATTTCACAGCGGGAGAATCTATGTAATTTAAATATCTATTGGGTAGAACACGCTCCAACAGTTTTATCCTTAGGAAACTGCCTGATTTTGAAACTGCTATTAGGAAAAAGCTGCAAACTCAGAGTTAATGTTTCTAGGTGTAAATATGCCTTGTATGGTGGATGAAAGTTCTGTAATACACATGTACACAACTCATTAAAAATGTTTTTCAAATCCGTGATGTATGTAGTTTGTTCGGTACACGGAATGTCACGTTGAAGGAAAATAGGTAAATTAAATATCTATTGGTGAGAACCCGCTCCAGGAGCATTTTACTGTAAAATCTACCTCTGTTTGTAAACTGGTGTTATGAAAACACTGCAAAATCTGAGCAAAAGCTTTAAGGTGACAATATGTCTTCAATGGTTTATTAAAGATGTGTAATTCATATTCTAACAACTCAGGAGTGAATATTTGTTGAATCCATGGTGCATGTACCTTTTTCGGAACACGGGATGTTACGGTGACGGTATCTATGGAAATGGGGTGTCTATTGGATCGAACATGCAGCAAGAGAATTTTTCTGCGAAAACTGCCTGATTTTCGTAACTGAATTTAGGAAAAATCTGCGAAATATAAGAAAATATTTCTAGGTGTGGATATGCCTTGTATTGTAGTTGAAACATCGGTAATCCACATGCTCATGGTCATTAACTAATGTTTGCCGAAGCCGTGATTAATGTAACGTTTTTTGAACACGGAATGTCTCGGTGAGTGAAACTCGGAAAATAACAATTCTACTGGATAGAACTCGCTTGAATTGAATTTTTCTGCGAAAATTTCATGATTTTCGGAAGTGGATGTTAGGGAAAACCTGCGAAATCAGAATAACTACATCTAGGGATAAATATGCCTTGTATGGTGAATGAAATTTTGGTAATCCACATGCTCACACTCATTAGAGAATGTTTGTCGAATTCGTGATGCATGTAACGTGTACGGAATACAGTGTGTCATATTGAAGGAAACAATGTAAATTACATGTCTATTAGGTAGAACTCGCTTCAAGAGAATTTTTCTGCGAAATGTGCCTCATTTTCAAAACTGCCATTAGGAGAACCCTGTGAAATCTTAGAAAATGCTTCTAAGTGTCAATATGCATTGAATGGTGAATGAAAGTCCGGTAATCCACATGTTAATAACAGTGTAGTAATGATTTTTCAAACCGTGATTCATGTAGCGCTTTTTGAAATGGAATTTCACCGTAATGACACAATTTAAATTAAAATTCTATTGGGTAGAACTAGCTAGAATAGAATTTTTCTGCGAAAATTGCATGATTATCGAATCTGAAATTTGGAGAATGCTTCAAAATGAGAGTAAATATTTCTAGGTGTAAATATGCCTTTATGTTGGAAGAAAGTTCGGTAATCCACATTTTCACAACATATTAAAGAAGCTTTTTCTAATCCGTGATGCATATACCGTGTTTTTAACATGGAATTTCACGGTGACTGAAACAATGTAAATTACTTCTCTATTGGGTAGAACTCGCTCCAAGAGAATTTTTCTGCAGTAAATGCTTCATTTTTGAAACTGGCGTTTGGAAAACACTGCAAAATCTGAGAAAATACTTCTAAGTATCAATTTTCAATCTATAGTGATGAAAGTTCGGTAATCCACATGCTAACAAATCTGTAGTGAATAATTTTCGAATTCATTATGCAAGTAGCATGTTCGGAACACGGAATTTCATGGCCAGAGAGTTTATGTAAATTACGTTTCTCTTGGTTAGAAAATACTCCAAGAGATTTTTCCTGAGAAATCTGCCTGAGTTTTGAAACTGGAATTAGGAATCACTGCGAACTCAGATGAATAGATTCTCTGTGTATTTATGCCTTGTATGGTGGATGAAAGATCGTTAATCTGCATGCTAACAACTCTGTAGTGAATATTTGTCGAATCCGAGATACATGAAGCGTGTTGGGAACACAGAATATCACGGTGAGCGAATCTATGTAAAATGCATGTCACTTGGGTAGAACTCGTTCCAAGAACTTTTTCTGCGAATTCTGCCTCGTTTTCAAAACTGGCATTAGGAAAAACTTTCGAAAAATGAGAAAATGCTTCAAAGTGTCAATATGGCTTTTATGGTGGATGAAAGTTCGGTAATCTTTATGCTAACAAGTCTGAAGTGAATATTTTTCGAAACCGTGATGCATGTATTTTTTTCGGATCACGGAATTTCACGATGACGGGATCTACGTAAATTGCATGTCTATTGGGTAGAACTCGCTCCAAGAGGATTTTTCTGTGAAAACTGCATGATTTAAAAACTGACACTAGGAGAAATATACTAAATCAGAAAATAATTTCTATGTATAAATATGCATTGTAAGGTGGATGAAAGTTCGGAAATACACATGTTCACAACTCATTAAAGAATGTTTGTCGAACCCGTGATGCATGTAACGTGTTCAGAACACGGAATATCACGGTGAGTGAAACTAGGTAAATTACATATCTTTTGGTTAGAACTCGCTCCAAGAGCATTTTCCTGCCAAATCTGCCTCATTATCAAACCTGGCATTTAAACTAATCTATGAAATCTGAGAAAAGTATTCAAAGAGTCAGTAAGCAATCTATGGTCAATGAAAGTGATGTATTCCACTAGCTAACAACTGTGTAGTGAAAATTTTTGAATCCGAGATGCATGAAGCGTGTTCGGAACACGAAATTTCATGGTGTGCGAATCCATGTAAATTAAATGTCTACTGTTTTGAACCCGCTCCAAGAGGTTTTTGCCTTGAAATCTGCCTCAGTTTCGAAACTGTCATTTGGAAAGCTCTGTGAAATCAGAGAAAATGCTTCTAAGCATCAATATGCCTTGTATTGTGATGAAAGTCCTGTAATCCACATGCAAACAACTCTGTAGTGTCTTTTTTCGAATCCTATCTGCATGTAGCGTGTGCGAAACACGGAATTTCACAGCGGGAGAATCTATGTAATTTAAATATCTATTGGGTAGAACACGCTCCAACAGTTTTTTCCTTAGGAAACTGCCTGATTTTGAAACTGCTATTAGGAAAAAGCTGCAAACTCAGGGTTAATGTTTCTAGGTGTAAATATGCCTTGTATGGTGGATGAAAGTTCTGTAATACACATGTACACAACTCATTAAAAATGTTTCTCAAATCCGTGATGAATGTAGTGTATTCAGTACACGGAATGTCACGTTGATGGAAACTATGTAAATTACATATCTATTGGTGTGAAACCGCTCCAGGAGCATTTTACTGTAATATCTACCTCTGTTGGTAAACTGGTGTTATGAAAACACTGCAAAATCTGAGCAAAAGCTTTAAGGTGACAATATGTCTTCAATGGTTTATTAAAGATGTGTAATTCACATTCTAACAACTCAGGAGTGAATATTTGTTGAATCCATGGTGCATGTACCTTTTTCGGAACACGGGATGTTACGGTGACGGTATCTATGGAAATGGGGTGTCTATTGGATCGAACATGCAGCAAGAGAATTTTTCTGCGAAAACTGCCTGATTTTCGTAACTGAATTTAGGAAAAATCTGCGAAATATAAGTAAATATTTCTAGGTGTGAATATGCCTTGTATTGTGGTTGAAACATCGGTAATCCACATGGTCACGGTCATTAAATAATGTTTGTCAAAGCCGCGATTAATGTAACGTTTTTTGAACACGGAATGTCTCGGTGAGTGAAACTCGGAAAATAACAATTCTACTGGATAGAACTCGCTTGAATTGAATTTTTCTGCGAAAATTTCATGATTTTCGGAAGTGGATGTTAGGGAAAACCTGCGAAATCAGAATAACTACATCTAGGGATTATTATGCCTTGTATGGTGAATGAAATTTTGGTAATCTACATGCTCACACTCATTAGAGAATGTTTGTCGAATTCGTGATGCATGTAACGTGTACGGAATACAGTGTGTCATATTGAAGGAAACAATGAAAATTACATGTCTATTTGGTAGAACTCGCTTGAAGAGTTTTTTCTGCGACATGTGCCTCATTTTCAAAACTGCCATTAGGAGAACCCTGTGAAATCTTAGAAAATGCTTCTAAGTGTCAATAAGCCTTGAATGGTTAATGAAAGTCCGGTAATCCACATGTTAATAACAGTGTAGTAATGATGTTTCAAACCGTGATTCATGTAGCGCTTTTTGAAATGGAATTTCACCGTATTGAAACAATTTAAATTAAAATTCTATTGGGTAGAACTAGCTAGAATAGAATTTTTCTGTGAAAATTGCATGATTATCGAATCTGAAGTTTGGAGAAAGCTTCAAAATGAGAGTAAATATTTCTAGGTGTAAATATGACTTTATGTGGAAGAAAGTTCTGTAATCCACATTTTCACAACATATTAAAGAATCTTTTTCTAATCCGTGATGCATATACCGTGTTTGGAACGTGGAATTTCACGGTGACTGAAACAATGTAAATTACTTCTCTATTGGGTAGAACTCGCTCCAAGAGAATTTTTCTGTGAAAACTGCATTATTTTTTAAACTGGCGTTTGGAAAACGCTGCAAAATCTGAGAAAATACTTCTAAGTATCAATTTTCAATCTATTGTGATGAAAGTTCGGTAATTCACATGATAACAAATCTGTAGTGAATATTTTTCGAATTCATTATGCAAGTAGCATGTTCGGATCACGGAATTTCATGGCCAGAGAGTTTATGTAAATTACGTTTCTCTTGGTTAGAAAATACTCCAAGAGATTTTTCCTGAGAAATCTGCCTGATTTTCGAAACTGTTGTTAGGAAAACACTGCGAACTCAGATGAATAGATTCTCGGTGTATTTATGCCTTGTATGGTGGATGAAAGATCGTTAATCCGCATGCTAACAACTCTGTAGTGAATATTTGTCGAATCCGAGATACATGAAGCGTGTTGGGAACACAGAATATCACGGTGAGCGAATCTATGTAAAATAGATCTCTCGGGTAGAACTCGTTCCAAGAACTTTTTCTGCGAATTCTGCCTCATTTTCAAAACTGGCATTAGGAAAAACTTTCGAAAAATGAGAAAATGCTTCAAAGTGTCAATATGGCTTTTATGGTGGATGAAAGTTCGGTAATCTTTATGGTAACAAGTCAGAAGTGAATATTTTTCGAAACCGTGATGCATGTATTTTTTTCGGATCACGGAATTTCACGATGACGGGATCTACGTAAATTGCATGTCTATTGGGTAGAACTCGCTCCAAGAGGATTTTTCTGTGAAAACTGCATGATTTAAAAACTGACAATACGAGAAATATACTAAATCAGAAAATAATTTCTATGTATAAATATGCATTGTAAAGTGCATGAAAGTTCGGAAATACACATGTTCACAACTCATTAAAGAATGTTTGTCGAACCCGTGATGCATGTAACGTGTTCAGAACACGGAATATCACGGTGAGTGAAACTATGTAAATTACATATCTTTTGGTTAGAACTCGCTCCAAGAGCATTTTCCTGCCAAATCTGCCTCATTTTCAAACCTGACATTAAAACTACTCTGTGAAATCTGAGAAAAGTCTTCAAAGTGTCAGTAAGCCATGTATGGTGGATGAAAGTGCAGTAATCCACTTGCTAACATCTCTGTAGTGAAAATTTTTGAATCCGAGATGCATGAAGCGTGTTCGGAACACGGAATTTCACGGTGAGCGAATCCATGTAAATTACATGTCTATTGTTTTGAACACGCTCCAAGAGGTTTTTGCCGTGAAAACTGCCTCAGTTTCGAAACTGGCGTTTGGAAAGCTCTGTGAAATCAGAGAAAATGTTTCTAAGCATCAATATGCCTTGTATTGTGATGAAAGTCCTGTAATCCACATGCAAACAACTCTGTAGTGTATTTGTTTCGAATCCTATCTGCATGTAGCGTGTGCGAAACACGGAATTTCACAGCGGGAGAATCTATGTAATTTACATATGTATTTCGTAAGACACGCTCAGAAAGATTTTTCCTTAGGAAAATGCCTGATTTTTGAAACTGGTATTAGGAAAAAGCTGCAAACTCAGAGTTAATGTTTCTAGGTGTAAATATGCCTTGTATGGTGGATGAAAGTTCTGTAATACACATGTACACAACTCATTAAAAATGTTTCTCAAATCCGTGATGAATATAGTGTATTCAGTACACGGAATGTCACGTTGATGGAAACTATGTAAATTACATATCTATTGGTGAGAAACCGCTCCAGGAGCATTTTACTGTAAAATCTACCTCTGTTTGGAAACTGGTGTTATGAAAACACTGCAAAATCTGAGCAAAATTTTAAGGTGACAATATGTCTTCAATGGTTTATTAAAGATGTGTAATTCACATTCTAACAACTCAGCAGTGAATATTTGTTGAATCCATGGTGCATGTAACTTTTTCGGAACACGGGATGTTACGGTGACGGTATCTATGAAAATGGGATGTCTATTGGATCGAACATGCAGCAAGAGAATTTTTCTGTGAAAACTGCCTGATTTTCGTAACTGAATTTAGGAAAAATCTGCGAAATATAAGTAAATATTTCTAGGTGTGAATATGCCTTGTATTGTGGTTGAAACATCGGTAATCCACATGGTCACGGTCATTAAATAATGTTTGTCAAAGCCGTGATTAATGTAACGTTTTCAGAACACGGAATGTCTCGTTGAGTGAAACTCGGAAAATAACAATTCTACTGGATAGAACTCGCTTGAATTGAATATTTCTGCGAAAATTTCATGATTTTCGGAAGTGGATGTTAGGAAAAACTGCGAAATCAGAATAACTACATCTAGGGATAAATATGCCTTGTATGGTGCATGAAATTTTGGTAATCCACATGCTAACACTCATTAGAGAATGTTTGTCGAATTCGTGATGCATGTAACGTGTACGGAATACAGTGTGTCATATTGAAGGAAACAATGAAAATTACATGTCTATTTGGTAGAACTCGCTTGAAGAGTTTTTTCTGCGAAATGTGCCTCATTTTCAAAACTGCCATTAGGAGAACCCTGTGAAATCTTAGAAAATGCTTCTAAGTGTCAATATGCATTGAATGGTGAGTGAAAGTCCGGTAATCAACATGTTAATAACAGTGTAGTAATGATTTTTCAAACCGTGATTCATGTAGCGCTTTTTGAAATGGAATTTCACCGTAATGACACAATTTAAATTAAAATTCTATTGGGTAGAACTAGCTAGAATAGAATTTTTCTGCGAAAATTGCATGATTATCGAATCTGAAATTTGGAGAATGCTTCAAAATGAGAGTAAATATTTCTAGGTGTAAATATGCCTTTATGTTGGAAGAAAGTTCTGTAATCCACATTTTCACAACATATTAAAGAAGCTTTTTCTAATCCGTGATGCATATACCGTGTTTTTAACATGGAATTTCACGGTGACTGAAACAATGTAAATTACTTCTCTATTGGGTAGAACTCGCTCCAAGAGAATTTTTCTGCAGTAAATGCTTCATTTGTGAAACTGGCGTTTGGAAAACACTGCAAAATCTGAGAAAATACTTCTAAGTATCAATTTTCAATCTATAGTGATGAAAGTTCGGTAATCCACATGCTAACAAATCTGTAGTGAATATTTTTCGAATTCATTATGCAAGTAGCATGTTCGGAACACGGAATTTCATGGCCAGAGAGTTTATGTAAATTACGTTTCTCTTGGTTAGAAAATACTCCAAGAGATTTTTCCTGAGAAATCTGCCTGATTTTCGAAACTGGAATTAGGAAACACTGCGAACTCAGATGAATAGATTCTCGGTGTATTTATGCCTTGTATGGTGGATGAAAGATCGTTAATCCGCATGCTAACAACTCTGTAGTGAATATTTGTCGAATCCGAGATACATGAAGCGTGTTGGGAACACAGAATATCACAATAAGCGAATCTATGTAAAATAGATCTCTCGGGTAGAACTCGTTCCAAGAACTTTTTCTGCGAATTCTGCCTCATTTTCAAAACTGGCATTAGGAAAAACTTTCGAAAAATGAGAAAATGCTTCAAAGTGTCAATATGGTTTTTATGGTGGATGAAAGTTCGGTAATCTTTATGCTAACAAGTCAGAAGTGAGTATTTTTCGAAACCGTGATGCATGTATTTTTTTCGGATCACGGAATTTCACGATGACGGGTTCTACGTAAATTGCATGTCTATTGGGTAGAACTCGCTCCAAGAGGATTTTTCTGTGAAAACTGCATGATTTAAAAACTGACACTACGAGAAATATACTAAATCAGAAAATAATTTCTATGTATAAATATGCATTGTAAGGTGGATGAAAGTTCGGAAATACACATGTTCACAACTCATTAAAGAATGTTTGTCGAACCCGTGATGCATGTAACGTGTTCAGAACACGGAATATCACGGTGAGTGAAACTAGGTAAATTACATATCTTTTGGTTAGAACTCGCTCCAAGAGCATTTTCCTGCCAAATCTGCCTCATTTTCAAACCTGACATTAAAACTACTCTGTGAAATCTGAGAAAAGTCTTCAAAGTGTCAGTAAGCCATGTATGGTGGATGAAAGTGCAGTAATCCACTTGCTAACAACTCTGTAGTGAAAATTTTTGAATCCGAGATGCATGTAGCGTGTTCGGAACACGGAATTTCACGGTGAGCGAATCCATGTAAATTACATGTCTATTGTTTTGAACACGCTCCAAGAGGTTTTTGCTGTGTAAACTGCCTCAGTTTCGAAACTGGCGTTTGGAAAGCTTTTTGAAATCTAAAAAATATTTCTAAGCATCAATATGCCTTGTATTTTGATGAAAGTCCTGTAATCCACATGCAAACAACTCTGTAGTGTATTTGTTTCGAATCCTATCTGCATGTAGCGTGTGCGAAACACGGAATTTCACAGCGGGAGAATCTATGTATTTTACATATGTATTGCGTAAGACACGCTCAAAAAGATTTTTCCTTAGGAAACTGCCTGAATTTTGAAACTGCTATTAGGAAAAAGCTGCAAACTCAGAGTTAATGTTTCTAGGTGTAAATATGCCTTGTATGGTGGATGAAAGATCTGTAATACACATGTACACAACTCATTAAAAATGTTTCTCAAATCCTTGATGTTTGTAGTGTGTTCGGTACACGGAATGTCACGTTGAAGGAAAATATGTAAATTACACAACTATTGGTGAGAAACCGCTCCAGGAGCATTTTACTGTAAAATCTACCTCTGTTTGGAAACTGGTGTTATGAAAACACTGCAAAATCTGAGCAAAAGCTTTAAGGTGACAATATGTCTTCAATGGTTTTTTAAAGATGTGTAATTCAACATTCTAACAACTCAGGAGTGAATATTTGTTGAATCCATGGTGCATGTTAATTTTTCGGAACACGGAATGTTACGGTGACGGTATCTATGGAAATGGGATGTGTATTGGATCGAACATGCAGCAAGAGAATTTTTCTGTGAAAACTGTCTGATTTTCGTAACTGACGTTAGGAAAAATGTGTGAAATCTAAGTAAATATTTCTAGGTGTGAATATGCCTTGTAATGTGGTTGAAACTTCGGTAATCCACATGCTCACAGTCATTAAATAATGTTTGTCGAAGACGTGATTAATGCAACGTTTTTTGAACACGGAATGTCTCGGTGAGTGAAACTCGGAAAATAACAATTCTACTGGATAGAACTCGCTTAAATTGAATTTTTCTGCGAAAATTTCATGATTTTCGGAAGTGGATGTTAGGGAAAACCTGCGAAATCAGAATAACTACATCTAGGGATAAATATGCCTTGTACGGTGAATGAAATTTTGGTAATCCACATGCTCACACTCATTAGAGAATGTTTGTCGAATTCGTGATGCATGTAACGTGTACGGAATACAGCGTGTCATATTGAAGGAAACAATGAAAATTACATGTCTATTTGGTAGAACTCGCTTGAAGAGTTTTTTCTGCGAAATGTGCCTCATTTTCAAAACTGCCATTAGGAGAACCCTGTGAAATCTGAGAAAATTATTCTAAGTGTCAATATGCATTTAATGGTGAATGAAAGTCCGGTAATCCACATGTTAATAACAGTGTAGTAATGATTTTTCAAACCGTGATTCATGTAGCGCTTTTTGAAATGGAATTTCACCGTAATGACACAATTTAAATTAAAATTCTATTGGGTAGAACTAGCTAGAATAGAATTTTTCTGCGAAAATTGCATGATTATCGAATCTGAAATTTGGAGAATGCTTCAAAATGAGAGTAAATATTTCTAGGTGTAAATATGCCTTTATGTTGGAAGAAAGTTCTGTAATCCACATTTTCACAACATATTAAAGAAGCTTTTTCTAATCCGTGATGCATATACCGTGTTTTTAACATGGAATTTCACGGTGACTGAAACAATGTAAATTACTTCTCTATTGGGTAGAACTCGCTCCAAGAGAATTTTTCTGCAGTAAATGCTTCATTTTTGAAACTGGCGTTTGGAAAACACTGCAAAATCTGAGAAAATACTTCTAAGTATCAATTTTCAATCTATAGTGATGAAAGTTCGGTAATCCACATGCTAACAAATCTGTAGTGAATATTTTTCGAATTCATTATGCAAGTAGCATGTTCGGAACACGGAATTTCATGGCCAGAGAGTTTATGTAAATTACGTTTCTCTTGGTTAGAAAATACTCCAAGAGATTTTTCCTGAGAAATCTGCCTGATTTTCGAAACTGGAATTAGGAAACACTGCGAACTCAGATGAATAGATTCTCGGTGTATTTATGCCTTGTATGGTGGATGAAAGATCGTTAATCCGCATGCTAACAACTCTGTAGTGAATATTTGTCGAATCCGAGATACATGAAGCGTGTTGGGAACACAGAATATCACAATAAGCGAATCTATGTAAAATAGATCTCTCGGGTAGAACTCGTTCCAAGAACTTTTTCTGCGAATTCTGCCTCATTTTCAAAACTGGCATTAGGAAAAACTTTCGAAAAATGAGAAAATGCTTCAAAGTGTCAATATGGTTTTTATGGTGGATGAAAGTTCGGTAATCTTTATGCTAACAAGTCAGAAGTGAATATTTTTCGAAACCGTGATGCATGTATTTTTTTCGGATCACGGAATTTCACGATGACGGGTTCTACGTAAATTGCATGTCTATTGGGTAGAACTCGCTCCAAGAGGATTTTTCTGTGAAAACTGCATGATTTAAAAACTGACACTACGAGAAATATACTAAATCAGAAAATAATTTCTATGTATAAATATGCATTGTAAGGTGGATGAAAGTTCGGAAATACACATGTTCACAACTCATTAAAGAATGTTTGTCGAACCCGTGATGCATGTAACGTGTTCAGAACACGGAATATCACGGTGAGTGAAACTAGGTAAATTACATATCTTTTGGTTAGAACTCGCTCCAAGAGCATTTTCCTGCCAAATCTGCCTCATTTTCAAACCTGACATTAAAACTACTCTGTGAAATCTGAGAAAAGTCTTCAAAGTGTCAGTAAGCCATGTATGGTGGATGAAAGTGCAGTAATCCACTTGCTAACAACTCTGTAGTGAAAATTTTTGAATCCGAGATGCATGTAGCGTGTTCGGAACACGGAATTTCACGGTGAGCGAATCCATGTAAATTACATGTCTATTGTTTTGAACACGCTCCAAGAGGTTTTTGCTGTGTAAACTGCCTCAGTTTCGAAACTGGCGTTTGGAAAGCTTTTTGAAATCTAAAAAATATTTCTAAGCATCAATATGCCTTGTATTTTGATGAAAGTCCTGTAATCCACATGCAAACAACTCTGTAGTGTATTTGTTTCAAATCCTATCTGCATGTAGCGTGTGCGAAACACGGAATTTCACAGCGGGAGAATCTATGTATTTTACATATGTATTGCGTAAGACACGCTCAAAAAGATTTTTCCTTAGGAAACTGCCTGAATTTTGAAACTGCTATTAGGAAAAAGCTGCAAACTCAGAGTTAATGTTTCTAGGTGTAAATATGCCTTGTATGGTGGATGAAAGATCTGTAATACACATGTACACAACTCATTAAAAATGTTTCTCAAATCCTTGATGTTTGTAGTGTGTTCGGTACACGGAATGTCACGTTGAAGGAAAATATGTAAATTACACAACTATTGGTGAGAAACCGCTCCAGGAGCATTTTACTGTAAAATCTACCTCTGTTTGGAAACTGGTGTTATGAAAACACTGCAAAATCTGAGCAAAAGCTTTAAGGTGACAATATGTCTTCAATGGTTTTTTAAAGATGTGTAATTCAACATTCTAACAACTCAGGAGTGAATATTTGTTGAATCCATGGTGCATGTTAATTTTTCGGAACACGGAATGTTACGGTGACGGTATCTATGGAAATGGGATGTGTATTGGATCGAACATGCAGCAAGAGAATTTTTCTGTGAAAACTGTCTGATTTTCGTAACTGACGTTAGGAAAAATTTGTGAAATCTAAGTAAATATTTCTAGGTGTGAATATGCCTTGTAATGTGGTTGAAACTTCGGTAATCCACATGCTCACAGTCATTAAATAATGTTTGTCGAAGACGTGATTAATGCAACGTTTTTTGAACACGGAATGTCTCGGTGAGTGAAACTCGGAAAATAACAATTCTACTGGATAGAACTCGCTTAAATTGAATTTTTCTGCGAAAATTTCATGATTTTCGGAAGTGGATGTTAGGGAAAACCTGAGAAATCAGAATAACTACATCTAGGGATAAATATGCCTTGTACGGTGAATGAAATTTTGGTAATCCACATGCTCACACTCATTAGAGAATGTTTGTCGAATTCGTGATGCATGTAACGTGTACGGAATACAGCGTGTCATATTGAAGGAAACAATGAAAATTACATGTCTATTTGGTAGAACTCGCTTGAAGAGTTTTTTCTGCGAAATGTGCCTCATTTTCAAAACTGCCATTAGGAGAACCCTGTGAAATCTGAGAAAATTATTCTAAGTGTCAATATGCATTGAATGGTGAATGAAAGTCCGGTAATCCACATGTTAATAACAGTGTAGTAATGATTTTTCAAACCGTGATTCATGTAGCGCTTTTTGAAATGGAATTTCACCGTAATGACACAATTTAAATTAAAATTCTATTGGGTAGAACTAGCTAGAATAGAATTTTTCTGCGAAAATTGCATGATTATCGAATCTGAAATTTGGAGAATGCTTCAAAATGAGAGTAAATATTTCTAGGTGTAAATATGCCTTTATGTTGGAAGAAAGTTCTGTAATCCACATTTTCACAACATATTAAAGAAGCTTTTTCTAATCCGTGATGCATATACCGTGTTTTTAACATGGAATTTCACGGTGACTGAAACAATGTAAATTACTTCTCTATTGGGTAGAACTCGCTCCAAGAGAATTTTTCTGCAGTAAATGCTTCATTTTTGAAACTGGCGTTTGGAAAACACTGCAAAATCTGAGAAAATACTTCTAAGTATCAATTTTCAATCTATAGTGATGAAAGTTCGGTAATCCACATGCTAACAAATCTGTAGTGAATATTTTTCGAATTCATTATGCAAGTAGCATGTTCGGAACACGGAATTTCATGGCCAGAGAGTTTATGTAAATTACGTTTCTCTTGGTTAGAAAATACTCCAAGAGATTTTTCCTGAGAAATCTGCCTGATTTTCGAAACTGGAATTAGGAAAACACTGCGAACTCAGATGAATAGATTCTCGGTGTATTTATGCCTTGTATGGTGGATGAAAGATCGTTAATCCGCATGCTAACAACTCTGTAGTGAATATTTGTCGAATCCGAGATACATGAAGCGTGTTGGGAACACAGAATATCACAGTAAGCGAATCTATGTAAAATAGATCTCTCGGGTAGAACTCGTTCCAAGAACTTTTTCTGCGAATTCTGCCTCATTTTCAAACCTGGCATTAGGAAAAACTTTCGAAAAATGAGAAAATGCTTCAAAGTGTCAATATGGCTTTTATGGTGGATGAAAGTTCGGTAATCTTTATGCTAAGAAGTCAGAAGTGAATATTTTTCGAAACCGTGATGCATGTATTTTTTTCGGATCACGGAATTTCACGATGACGGGTTCTACGTAAATTTCATGTCTATTGGGTAGAACTCGCTCCAAGAGGATTTTTCTGTGAAAACTGCATGATTTAAAAACTGACAATACGAGAAATATACTAAATCAGAAAATAATTTCTATGTATAAATATGCATTGTAAAGTGGATGAAAGTTCGGAAATACACATGTTCACAACTCATTAAAGAATGTTTGTCGAACCCGTGATGCATGTAACGTGTTCAGAACACGGAATATCACGGTGAGTGAAACTAGGTAAATTACATATCTTTTGGTTAGAACTCGCTCCAAGAGCATTTTCCTGCCAAATCTGCCTCATTTTCAAACCTGACATTAAAACTACTCTGTGAAATCTGAGAAAAGTCTTCAAAGTGTCAGTAAGCCATGTATGGTGGATGAAAGTGCTGTAATCCACTTGCTAACAACTCTGTAGTGAAAATTTTTGAATCCGAGATGCATGAAGCGTGTTCGGAACACGGAATTTCACGGTGAGCGAATCCATGTAAATTACATGTCTATTGTTTTGAACACGCTCCAAGATGTTTTTGCCATGAAAACTGCCTCAGTTTCGATACTGGCGTTTGGAAAGTTCTTTGAAATCAGAGAAAATGCTTCTAAGCATCAATATGCCTTGTATTGTGATGAAAGACCTGTAATCCACATGCGAACAACTCTGTAGTGTATTTGTTTCGAATCCTATCTGCATGTAGCGTGTGCGAAACACGGAATTTCACAGCGGGAGAATCTATGTAATTTACATATGTATTGCGTAAGACACGCTCAAAAAGATTTTTCCTTAGGAAACTGCCTGATTTTTGAAACTGCTATTAGGAAAAAGCTGCAAACTCAGATTTAACGTTTCTAGGTGTAAATATGCCTTGTATGGTGGATGAAAGATCTGTAATACACATGTACACAACTCATTAAAAATGTTTCTCAAATCCGTGATGTTTCTAGTGTGTTCGGTACACGGAATGTCACGTTGAAGGAAAATATGTAAATTACATATCTATTGGTGGGAACCCGCTCCAGGAGCATTTTACTGTAAAATCTACCTCTGTTTGGAAACTGGTGTTATGAAAACACTGCAAAACCTGAGCAAAAGCTTTAAGGTGACAATAAGTCTTCAATGGTTTTTTAAAGATGTGTAATTCACATTCTAACAACTCAGGAGTGAATATTTGTTGAATCCATGGTGCATGTAAATTTTTCGGAACACGGAATGTTACGGTGACAGTATCTATGGAAATGGGATGTCTATTGGATCGAACATGCAGCAAGAGAATTTTTCTGCGAAAACTGTCGGATTTTCGTAACTGACGTTAGGAAAATTCTGTGAAATCTAAGTAAATATTTCTAGGTGTGAATATGCCTTGTATTGTGGTTGAAACTTTGGTAATCCACATGCTCACAGTCATTAAATAATGTTTGTCAAAGCCGTGATTAATGTAACGTTTTCAGAACACGGAATGTCTCGGTGAGTGAAACTCGTAAAATAACAATTCTACTGGATAGAACTCGCTTGAATTGAATTTTTCTGCGAAAATTTCATGATTTTCAAAACTGGATGTTAGGAAAAAACTGCGAAATCTGAAAAACTACATCTAGGTGTAAATATGCCTTGTATGGTGGATGAAAGTTCGGTAATCCAGATGCTCACACTCATTAGAGCATGTTTGTCGAATTCGTGATGCATGAAACGTGTACGGAATACAGAGTGTCATATTGAAGGAATCAATGTAAATTACATGTCTATTGGGTAGAACTCGCTTGAAGAGAATTTTTCTGCGAAATGTGCCTCATTTTCAAAACTGCCATTAGGAGAACCCTGTGAAATCTGAGAAAATGCTTCTAAGTGTCAATATGCCTTGGATGGTGAATGAAAGTCCTGTAATCCACATGTTAATAACAGTGTAGTAATTATTTTTCAAACCGTGATTCATGTAGCGTTTTTTGAAATGGAATTTCACCGTAATGAAACAATTTAAATTAAAATTCTATTGGGTAGAACTAGCTAGAATAGAATTTTTCTGTGAAAATTCCATGATTATCGAATCTGAAGATTGGAGAATGCTTCAAAATGAGAGTAAATATTTCTAGGTGTAAATATGACTTTATGTGGAAGAAAGTCCTGTAATCCACATTTTCACAACATATTAAAGAATCTTTTTCTAATCCGTGATGCATATACCGTGTTTGGAACGTGGAAATTCACGGTGACTGAAACAATGTAAATTACTTCTCTATTGGGTAGAACTCTCTCCAAGAGAATTTTTCTGCAGTAAATGCTTCATTTTTGAAACTGGCATTTGGAAAACACTGCAAAATCTGAGAAAATAATTCTAAGTATCAATTTTCAATCTATTGTGATGAAAGTTCGGTAATCCACATGCTAACAAATCTGTAGTGAATATTTTTCGAATTCATTATGCAAGTAGCATGTTCGGAACACGGAATTTCATGGCTAGAGAGTTTATGTAAATTACATTTCTCTTCGTTAGAAAATACTCCAAGAGATTTTTCCTGAGAAATCTGCCTGATTTTCGAAACTGGAATTAGGAAACACTGCGAACTCAGATGAATAGATTCTCGGTGTATTTATGCCTTGTATGGTGGATGAAAGATCGTTAATCCGCATGCTAACAACTCTGTAGTGAATATTTGTCGAATCCGAGATACATGAAGCGTGTTGGGAACACAGAATATCACGGTGAGCGAATCTATGTAAAATGCATGTCACTTGGGTAGAACTCGTTCCAAGAACTTTTTCTTCGAATTCTGCCTCATTTTCAAAACTGGCATTAGGAAAATCTTTTGAAATATGAGAAAATGCTTCAAAGTGTCAATATGGCTTTTATGGTGGATGAAAGTTCGGTAATCTTTATGCTAACAAGTCTGAAGTGAATATTTTTCGAAACCATGATGCATGTATTTTTTTCGGATCACGGAATTTCACGATGACGGGTTCTACGTAAATTGCATGTCTATTGGGTAGAACTCGCTCCAAGAGGATTTTTCTGTGAAAACTGCATGATTTAAAAACTGACACTAGGAGAAATATACTAAATCAGAAAATAATTTCTATGTATAAATATGCATTGTAAGGTGGATGAAAGTTCTGAAATACACATGTTCACAACTCATTAAAGAATGTTTGTCGAACCCGTGATGCATGTAACGTGTTCAGAACACGGAATATCACGGTGAGTGAAACTAGGTAAATTACATATCTTTTGGTTAGAACTCGCTCCAAGAGCATTTTCCTGCCAAATCTGCCTCATTTTCAAACCTGACATTAAAACTACACTGTGAAATCTGAGAAAAGTCTTCAAAGTGTCAGTAAGCCATGTATGGTGTTTGAAAGTGCTGTAATCCACTTGCTAACAACTCTGTAGTGAAAATTTTTGAATCCGAGATGCATGAAGCGTGTTCGGAACACGGAATTTCACGGTGAGCGAATCCATGTAAATTACATGTCTATTGTTTTGAACACGCTCCAAGAGGTTTTTGCCGTGAAAACTGCCTCAGTTTCGAAACTGGCGTTTGGAAAGCTCTTTGAAATCTGAGAAAATGCTTCTAAGCATCAATATGCCTTGTATTGTGATGAAAGTCCTGTAATCCACATGCGAACAACTCTGTAGTGTATTTGTTTCGAATCCTATCTGCATGTAGCGTATGCGAAACACAGAAATTCACAGCGGGAGAATCTATGTAATTTACATATCTATTGGGTAGAACACGCTCCAACAGTTTTTTTCCTTAGGAAACTGCCTGATTTTGAAACTGTTTTTAGGAAAAAGCTGCAAACTCAGAATTAATGTTTCTAGGTGTAAATATGCCTTGTATGGTGGATGAAAGATCTATAATACCCATGTACACAACTCATTAAAAATGTTTTTCAAATCCGTGATGTATGTAGTTTGTTCCGTACACGGAATGTCACGTTGAAGGAAAATAGGTAAATTACTTATCTATTGGTGAGAACCCGCTCCAGGAGCATTTTACTGTAAAATCTACCTCTGTTTGGAAACTGGTGTTATGAAAACACTGCAAAATCTGAGCAAAAGCTTTAAGGTGACAATATGTCTTCAATGGTTTTTTAAAGATGTGTAATTCACATTCTAACAACTCAGGAGTGAATATTTGTTGAATCCATGGTGCATGTACCTTTTTCGGAACACATAATATTACGGTGACGGTATCTATGAAATTGGGATATCTATTGGATCGAACATGCAGCAAGAGAATTTTACTACGAAAACTGCCGGATATTCGTAACTGAATTTAGGATAAATCTGCGAAATATAAGTAAATATTTTTAGGTGTTGATATGCCTTTTATTGTGGTTGAAACATCGGTAATCCACATGCTCATGGTCATTAAATAATGTTTGTCGAAGCCGTGATTAATGTAACGTTTTTTGAACACGGAATGTCTCGGTGAGTATAACTCGGATAATAACAATTCTACTGGATAGAACTGGCTTGAATTGAATTTTTCTGCGAAAATTTCATGATTTTCGGAAGTGGATGTTAGGGAAAACCTGCGAAATCAGAATAACTACATCTAGGGATAAATATGCCTTGTATGGTGAATGAAATTTTGGTAATCCACATGCTCACACTCATTAGAGAATGTTTGTCGAATTCGTGATGCATGTAACGTGTACGGAATACAGTGTGTCATATTGAAGGAAACAATGTAAATTACATGTCTATTGGGTAGAACTCGCTTGAAGAGAATTTTTCTGCAAATTGTGCCTCATTTTCAAAACTGCCATTAGGAGAACCCTGTGAAATCTTAGAAAATGCTTCTAAGTGTCAATATGCATTGAATGGTGAATGAAAGTCCGGTAATCCACATGTTAATAACAGTGTAGTAATGATTTTTCAAACCGTGATTCATGTAGCGCTTTTTGAAATGGAATTTCACCGTAATGACACAATTTAAATTAAAATTCTATTGGGTAGAACTAGCTAGAATAGAATTTTTCTGCGAAAATTGCATGATTATCGAATCTGAAATTTGGAGAATGCTTCAAAATGAGAGTAAATATTTCTAGGTGTAAATATGACTTTATGTTAAAAGAAAGTTCGGTAATCCACATTTTCACAACATATTAAAGAAGCTTTTTCTAATCCGTGATGCATATACCGTGTTTTTAACATGGAATTTCACGGTGACTGAAACAATGTAAATTACTTCTCTATTGGGTAGAACTCGCTCCAAGAGAATTTTTCTGCAGTAAATGCTTCATTTTTGAAACTGGCCTTTGGAAAGCACTGCAAAATCTGAGAAAATACTTCTAAGTATCAATTTTCAATCTATTGTGATGAAAGTTCGGTAATCCACATGCTAACAAATCTGTAGTGAATATTTTTCGAATTCATTATGCAAGTAGCATGTTCGGAACACGGAATTTCATGGCCAGAGAGTTTATGTAAATTACATTTCTCTTGGTTAGAAAATAATCCAAGAGATTTTTCCTGAGAAATCTGCCTGATTTTCGAAACTGGAATTAGGAAACACTGCAAACTCAGATGAATAGATTCTCGGTGTATTTATGCCTTGTATGGTGGATGAAAGATCGTTAATCTGCATGCTAACAACTCTGTAGTGAATATTTGTCGAATCCGAGATACATGAAGCATGTTGGGAACACAGAATATCACAGTAAGCGAATCTATGTAAAATAGATCTCTCGGGTAGAACTCGTTCCAAGAACTTTTTCTGTGAATTCTGCCTCATTTTCAAAACTGGCATTAGGAAAAACTTTCGAAAAATGAGAAAATGCTTCAAAGTGTCAATATGGCTTTTATGGTGGATGAAAGTTCGGTAATCTTTATGCTAACAAGTCTGAAGTGAATATTTTTCGAAACCATGATGCATGTATTTTTTTCGGATCACGGAATTTCACGATGACGGGCTCTACGTAAATTGCATGTCTATTGGGTAGAACTCGCTCCAAGAGGATTTTTCTGTGAAAACTGCATGATTTAAAAACTGACACTATGAGAAATATACTAAATCAGAAAATAATTTCTATGTATAAATATGCATTGTAAGGTGGATGAAAGTTCGGAAATACACATGTTCACAACTCATTAAAGAATGTTTGTCGAACCCGTGATGCATGTAACGTGTTCAGAACACGGAATATCACGGTGAGTGAAACTAGGTAAATTACATATCTTTTGGTTAGAACTCGCTCCAAGAGCATTTTCCTGCCAAATCTGCCTCATTTTCAAACCTGACATTAAAACTACTCTGTGAAATCTGAGAAAAGTCTTCAAAGTGTCAGTAAGCCATGTATGGTGGATGAAAGTGCAGTAATCCACTTGCTAACAACTCTGTAGTGAAAATTTTTGAATCCGAGATGCATGTAGCGTGTTCGGAAACGGAATTTCACGGTGAGCGAATCCATGTAAATTACATGTCTATTGTTTTGAACACGCTCCAAGAGGATTTTGCCGTGAAAACTGCCTCAGTTTCGAAACTGGCGTTTGGAAAGCCCTTTGAAATCAGAGAAAATGTTTCTAAGAATCAATATGCCTTGTATTTTGATGAAAGTCCTGTAATCCACATGCAAACAACTCTGTAGTGTATTTGTTTCGAATCCTATCTGCATGTAGCGTGTGCGAAACACGGAATTTCACAGCGGGAGAATCTATGTAATTTACATATGTATTGCGTAAGACACGCTCAAAAAGATTTTTCCTTAGGAAACTGCCTGATTTTTGAAACAGCTATTAGGAAAAAGCTGCAAACTCAGAGTTAATGTTTCTAGGTGTAAATATGCCTTGTATGTTGGATGAAAGATCTGTAATAACCATGTACACAACTCATTAAAAATGTTTCTCAAATCCTTGATGTTTGTAGTGTGTTCGGTACACGGAATGTCACGTTGAAGGAAAATATGTAAATTACACAACTATTGGTGAGAAACCGCTCCAGGAGCATTTTACTGTATAATCTACCTCTGTTTGGAAACTGGTGTTATGAAAACAATTCAAAACCTGAGCAAAAGCTTTAAGGTGACAATATGTCTTCAATGGTTTTTTAAAGATGTTTAATTCACATTCTAACAACTCAGGAGTGAATATTTGTTGAATCCATGGTGCATGTACCTTTTTAGTAACACGGGATGTTACGGTGATGGTATCTATGGAAATGGGGTTTCTATTCGATCGAACATGCAGCAAGAGAATTTTTCTGCGAAAACTGCCTGATTTTCGTAACTGAATTTAGGATAAATCTGCGAAATATAAGTAAATATTTCTAGGTGTGGATATGCCTTGTATTGTGGTTGAAACATCGTTAATCCACATGCTCATGGTCATTAAATAATGTTTGTCGAAGCCGTGATTAATGTAACGTTTTTTGAACACGGAATGTCTCGGTGAGTGAAACACCGAAAATAACATTTCTACTGGATAGAACTGGCTTGAATTGAATTTTTCTGCGAAAATTTCATGATTTTCGGAAGTGGATGTTAGAGAAAACCTGCGAAATCAGAATAACTACATCTAGGGATAAATATGCCTTGTATGGTGAATGAAATTTTGGTAATCCACATGCTCACACTCATTAGAGAATGTTTGTCGAATTCGTGATGCATGTAACGTGTACGGAATACAGTGTGTCATATTGAAGGAAACAATGTAAATTACATGTCTATTAGGTAGAACTCGCTTGAAGAGAATTTTTCTGCGAAATGTGCCTCATTTTCAAAACTGCCATTAGGAGAACCCTGTGAAATCTTAAGAAATGCTTCTAAGTGTCAATATGCATTGAATGGTGAATGAAAGTCCGGTAATCCACATGTTAATAACAGTGTAGTAATGATTTTTCAAACCGTGATTCATGTAGCGCTTTTTGAAATGGAATTTCACCGTAATGACACAATTTAAATTAAAATTCTATTGGGTAGAACTAGCTAGAATAGAATTTTTCTGCGAAAATTGCATGATTATCGAATCTGAAATTTGGAGAATGCTTCAAAATGAGAGTAAATATTTCTAGGTGTAAATATGCCTTTATGTTAAAAGAAAGTTCGGTAATCCACATTTTCACAACATATTAAAGAAGCTTTTTCTAATCCGTGATGCATATAACGTGTTTTTAACATGGAATTTCACGGTGACTGAAACAATGTAAATTACTTCTCTATTGGGTAGAACTCGCTCCAAGAGAATTTTTCTGCAGTAAATGCTTCATTTTTGAAACTGGCCTTTGGAAAGCACTGCAAAATCTGAGAAAATACTTCTAAGTATCAATTTTCAATCTATTGTGATGAAAGTTCGGTAATCCACATGCTAACAAATCTGTAGTGGATATTTTTCGAATTCATTATGCAAGTAGCATGTTCGGAACACGGAATTTCATGGCCAGAGGGTTTGTGTAAATTACATTTCTCTTGGTTAGAAAATACTCCAAGAGATTTTTCCTGAGAAATCTGCCTGATTTTCGAAACTGGAATTAGGAAACACTGCGAACTCAGATGAATAGATTCTCGGTGTATTTATGCCTTGTATGGTGGATGAAAGATCGTTAATCCGCATGCTAACAACTCTGTAGTGAATATTTGTCGAATCCGAGATACATGAAGCGTGTTGGGAACACAGAATATCACAATAAGCGAATCTATGTAAAATAGATCTCTCGGGTAGAACTCGTTCCAAGAACTTTTTCTGCGAATTCTGCCTCATTTTCAAAACTGGCATTAGGAAAATCTTTTGAAATATGAGAAAACGCTTCAAAGTGTCAATATGGCTTTTATGGTGGATGAAAGTTCGGTAATCTTTATGATAACAAGTCTGAAGTGAATATTTTTCGAAACCGTGATGCATGTATTTTTTTCGGATCACGGAATTTCACGATGACGGGTTCTACGTAAATTTCATGTCTATTGGGTAGAACTCGCTCCAAGAGAATTTTTCTGTGAAAACTGCATGATTTAAAAACTGACACTACGAGAAATATACTAAATCAGAAAATAATTTCTATGTATAAATATGCATTGTAAGGTGGATGAAAGTTCGGAAGTACACATGTTCACAACTCATTAAAGAATGTTTGTCGAACCCGTGATGCATGTAACGTGTTCAGAACACGGAATATCACGGTGAGTGAAACTAGGTAAATTACATATCTTTTGGTTAGAACTCGCTCCAAGAGCATTTTCCTGCCAAATCTGCCTCATTTTCAAACCTGACATTAAAACTACTCTGTGAAATCTGAGAAAAGTCTTCAAAGTGTCAGTAAGCCATGTATGGTGGATGAAAGTGCAGTAATCCACTTGCTAACAACTCTGTAGTGAAAATTTTTGAATCCGAGATGCATGAAGCGTGTTCGGAACACGGAATTTCACGGTGAGCGAATCCATGTAAATTACATGTCTATTGTTTTGAACACGCTCCAAGAGGTTTTTGCCGTGAAAACTGCCTCAGTTTCGAAACTGGCGTTTGGAAAGCTCTGTGAAATCAGAGAAAATGCTTCTAAGCATCAATATGCCTTGTATTGTGATGAAAGTCCTGTAATCCACATGCAAACAACTCTGTAGTGTATTTGTTTCGAATCCTATCTGCATGTAGCGTGTGCGAAACACGGAATTTCACAGCGGGAGAATCTATGTAATTTACATATGTATTGCGTAAGACACGCTCAAAAAGATTTTTCCTTAGGAAACTGCCTGATTTTTGAAACTGCTATTAGGAAAACGCTGCAAACTCAGAGTTAATGTTTCTAGGTGTAAATATGCCTTGTATGGTGGATGAAAGATCTGTAATACACATGTACACAACTCATTAAAAATGTTTCTCAAATCCGTGATGTTTGTAGTGTGTTCGGTACACGGAATGTCACGTTGAAGGAAAATATGTAAATTACACAACTATTGGTGAGAAACCGCTCCAGGAGCATTTTACTGTAAAATCTACCTCTGTTTGGAAACTGGTGTTATGAAAACACTACAAAATCTGAGCAAAATTTTAAGGTGGCAATATGTCTTCAATGGTTTATTAAAGATGTGTAATTAACATTCAAACAACTCAGCAGTGAATATTTGTTGAATCCATGGTGCATGTAACTTTTTCGGAACACGGGATGTTACGGTGACGGTATCTATGAAAATGGGATGTCTATTGGATCGAACATGCAGCAAGAGAATTTTTCTGCGAAAACTGCCTGATTTTCGTAACTGAATTTAGGAAAAATCTGCGAAATATAAGTAAATATTTCTAGGTGTGAATATGCCTTGTACTGTGGTTGAAACTTCGGTAATCCACACGGTCACGGTTATTAAATAATGTTTGTCAAAACCGTGATTAATGTAACGTTTTTTGAACACGGAATGTCTCGGTGAGTGAAACTCGGAAAATAACAATTCTACTGGATAGAACTCGCTTGAATTGAATTTTTCTGCGAAAATTTCATGATTTTCGGAAGTGGATGTTAGGGAAAACCTGCGAAATCAGAATAACTACATCTAGGGATAAATATGCCTTGTATGGTGAATGAAATTTTGGTAATCCACATGCTCACACTCATTAGAGAATGTTTGTCGAATTCGTGATGCATGTAACGTGTACGGAATACAGTGTGTCATATTGAAGGAAACAATGAAAATTACATGTCTATTTGGTAGAACTCGCTTGAAGAGTTTTTTCTGCGAAATGTGCCTCATTTTCAAAACTGCCATTAGGAGAACCCTGTGAAATCTTAGAAAATGCTTCTAAGTGTCAATATGCCTTGGATGGTGAATGAAAGTCCGGTAATCCACATGTTAATAACAGTGTAGTAATGATTTTTCAAACCGTGATTCATGTAGCACTTTTTGAAATGGAATTTCACCGTAATGACACAATTTAAATTAAAATTCTATTGGGTAGAACTAGCTAGAATAGAATTTTTCTGCGAAAATTGCATGATTATCGAATCTGAAATTTGGAGAATGCTTCAAAATGAGAGTAAATATTTCTAGTTATAAATATGCCTTTATGTTGGAAGAAAGTTCGGTAATCCACATTTTCACAACATATTAAAGAAGCTTTTTCTAATCCGTGATGCATATACCGTGTTTTTAACATGGAATTTCACGGTGACTGAAACAATGTAAATTACTTCTCTATTGGGTAGAACTCGCTCCAAGGGAATTTTTCTGCAGTAAATGCTTCATTTTTTAAACTGGTGTTTGGAAAACGCAGCAAAATCTGAGAAAATACTTCTAAGTATCAATTTTCAATCTATTGTGATGAAAGTTCGGTAATCCACATGCTAACAAATCTGTAGTGAATATTTTTCGAATTCATTATGCAAGTAGCATGTTCGGAACACGGAATTTCATGGCCAGAGAGTTTATGTAAATTACATTTCTCTTGTTTAGAAAATATTCCAAGAGATTTTTCCTGAGAAATCTGCCTGATTTTCGAAACTGGAATTAGGAAACACTGCGAACTCAGATGAATAGATTCTCGGTGTATTTATGCCTTGTATGGTGGATGAAAGATCGTTAATCCGCATGCTAACAACTCTGTAGTGAATATTTGTCGAATCCGAGATACATGAAGCGTGTTGGGAACACAGAATATCACGGTGAGCGAATCTATGTAAAATGCATGTCACTTGGGTAGAACTCGTTCCAAGAACTTTTTCTGCGAATTCTGCCTCATTTTCAAAACTGGCATTAGGAAAAACATTCGAAAAATGAGAAAATGCTTCAAAGTGTCAATATGGCTTTTATGGTGGATGAAAGTTCGGTAATCTTTATGCTAAGAAGTCAGAAGTGAATATTTTTCGAAACCGTGATGCATGTATTTTTTTCGGATCACGGAATTTCACGATGACGGGTTCTACGTAAATTGCATGTCTATTGGGTAGAACTCGCTCCAAGAGGATTTTTCTGTGAAAACTGCATGATTTAAAAACTGACACTATGAGAAATATACTAAATCAGAAAATAATTTCTATGTATAAATATGCATTGTAAGGTGGATGAAAGTTCGGAAATACACATGTTCACAACTCATTAAAGAATGTTTGTCGAACCCGTGATGCATGTAACGTGTTCAGAACACGGAATATCACGGTGAGTGAAACTAGGTAAATTACATATCTTTTGGTTAGAACTCGCTCCAAGAGCATTTTCCTGCCAAATCTGCCTCATTTTCAAACCTGACATTAAAACTACTCTGTGAAATCTGAGAAAAGTCTTCAAAGTGTCAGTAAGCCATGTATGGTGGATGAAAGTGCAGTAATCCACTTGCTAACAACTCTGTAGTGAAAATTTTTGAATCCGAGATGCATGAAGCGTGTTCGGAACACGGAATTTCACGGTGAGCGAATCCATGTAAATTACATGTCTATTGTTTTGAACACGCTCCAAGAGGTTTTTGCCGTGAAAACTGCCTCAGTTTCAAAACTGGCGTTTGGAAAGCTCTGTGAAATCAGAGAAAATGCTTCTAAGCATCAATATGCCTTGTATTGTGATGAAAGTCCTGTAATCCACATGCAAACAACTCTGTAGTGTATTTGTTTCGAATCCTATCTGCATGTAGCGTGTGCGAAACACGGAATTTCACAGCGGGAGAATCTATGTAATTTACATATGTATTGCGTAAGATACGCTCAAAAAGATTTTTCCTTAGGAAACTGCCTGATTTTTGAAACTGCTATTTGGAAAACGCTGCAAACTCAGAGTTAATGTTTCTAGGTGTAAATATGCCTTGTATGGTGGATGAAAGATCTGTAATACACATGTACACAACTCATTAAAAATGTTTCTCAAATCCGTGATGTTTGTAGTGTGTTCGGTACACGGAATGTCACGTTGAAGGAAAATATGTAAATTACACAACTACTGGTGAGAAACCGCTCCAGGAGCATTTTACTGTAAAATCTACCTCTGTTTGGAAACTGGTGTTATGAAAACAATTCAAAACCTGAGCAAAAGCTTTAAGGTGACAATATGTCTTCAATGGTTTTTTAAAGATGTGTAATTCACATTCTAACAACTCAGGAGTGAATATTTGTTGAATCCATGGTGCATGTACCTTTTTAGTAACACGGGATGTTACGGTGATGGTATCTATGGAAATGGGGTTTCTATTCGATCGAACATGCAGCAAGAGAATTTTTCTGCGAAAACTGCCTGATTTTCGTAACTGAATTTAGGATAAATCTGCGAAATATAAGTAAATATTTCTAGGTGTGGATATGCCTTGTATTGTGGTTGAAACATCGTTAATCCACATGCTCATGGTCATTAAATAATGTTTGTCGAAGCCGTGATTAATGTAACGTTTTTTGAACACGGAATGTCTCGGTGAGTGAAACACCGAAAATAACATTTCTACTGGATAGAACTGGCTTGAATTGAATTTTTCTGCGAAAATTTCATGATTTTCGGAAGTGGATGTTAGAGAAAACCTGCGAAATCAGAATAACTACATCTAGGGATAAATATGCCTTGTATGGTGAATGAAATTTTGGTAATCCACATGCTCACACTCATTAGAGAATGTTTGTCGAATTCGTGATGCATGTAACGTGTACGGAATACAGTGTGTCATATTGAAGGAAACAATGTAAATTACATGTCTATTAGGTAGAACTCGCTTGAAGAGAATTTTTCTGTGAAATGTGCCTCATTTTCAAAACTGCCATTAGGAGAACCCTGTGAAATCTTAGAAAATGCTTCTAAGTGTCAATATGCATTGAATGGTGAATGAAAGTCCGGTAATCCACATGTTAATAACAGTGTAGTAATGATTTTTCAAACCGTGATTCATGTAGCGCTTTTTGAAATGGAATTTCACCGTAATGACACAATTTAAATTAAAATTCTATTGGGTAGAACTAGCTAGAATAGAATTTTTCTGCGAAAATTGCATGATTATCGAATCTGAAATTTGGAGAATGCTTCAAAATGAGAGTAAATATTTCTAGGTGTAAATATGCCTTTATGTTAAAAGAAAGTTCGGTAATCCACATTTTCACAACATATTAAAGAAGCTTTTTCTAATCCGTGATGCATATAACGTGTTTTTAACATGGAATTTCACGGTGACTGAAACAATGTAAATTACTTCTCTATTGGGTAGAACTCGCTCCAAGAGAATTTTTCTGCAGTAAATGCTTCATTTTTGAAACTGGCCTTTGGAAAGCACTGCAAAATCTGAGAAAATACTTCTAAGTATCAATTTTCAATCTATTGTGATGAAAGTTCGGTAATCCACATGCTAACAAATCTGTAGTGAATATTTTTCGAATTCATTATGCAAGTAGCATGTTCGGAACACGGAATTTCATGGCCAGAGGGTTTGTGTAAATTACATTTCTCTTGGTTAGAAAATACTCCAAGAGATTTTTCCTGAGAAATCTGCCTGATTTTCGAAACTGGAATTAGGAAACACTGCGAACTCAGATGAATAGATTCTCGGTGTATTTATGCCTTGTATGGTGGATGAAAGATCGTTAATCCGCATGCTAACAACTCTGTAGTGAATATTTGTCGAATCCGAGATACATGAAGCGTGTTGGGAACACAGAATATCACGGTGAGCGAATCTATGTAAAATGCATGTCACTTGGGTAGAACTCGTTCCAAGAACTTTTTCTGCGAATTCTGCCTCATTTTCAAAACTGGCATTAGGAAAAACTTTCGAAAAATGAGAAAATGCTTCAAAGTGTCAATATGGCTTTTATGGTGGATGAAAGTTCGGTAATCTTTATGCTAAGAAGTCAGAAGTGAATATTTTTCGAAACCGTGATGCATGTATTTTTTTCGGATCACGGAATTTCACGATGACGGGTTCTACGTAAATTGCATGTCTATTGGGTAGAACTCGCTCCAAGAGGATTTTTCTGTGAAAACTGCATGATTTAAAAACTGACACTATGAGAAATATACTAAATCAGAAAATAATTTCTATGTATAAATATGCATTGTAAGGTGGATGAAAGTTCGGAAATACACATGTTCACAACTCATTAAAGAATGTTTGTCGAACCCGTGATGCATGTAACGTGTTCAGAACACGGAATATCACGGTGAGTGAAACTAGGTAAATTACATATCTTTTGGTTAGAACTCGCTCCAAGAGCATTTTCCTGCCAAATCTGCCTCATTTTCAAACCTGACATTAAAACTACTCTGTGAAATCTGAGAAAAGTCTTCAAAGTGTCAGTAAGCCATGTATGGTGGATGAAAGTGCAGTAATCCACTTGCTAACAACTCTGTAGTGAAAATTTTTGAATCCGAGATGCATGAAGCGTGTTCGGAACACGGAATTTCACGGTGAGCGAATCCATGTAAATTACATGTCTATTGTTTTGAACACGCTCCAAGAGGTTTTTGCCGTGAAAACTGCCTCAGTTTCGAAACTGGCGTTTGGAAAGCTCTGTGAAATCAGAGAAAATGCTTCTAAGCATCAATATGCCTTGTATTGTGATGAAAGTCCTGTAATCCACATGCAAACAACTCTGTAGTGTATTTGTTTCGAATCCTATCTGCATGTAGCGTGTGCGAAGCACGGAATTTCACAGCGGGAGAATCTATGTAATTTACATATGTATTGCGTAAGACACGCTCAAAAAGATTTTTCCTTAGGAAACTGCCTGATTTTTGAAACTGCTATTAGGAAAACGCTGCAAACTCAGAGTTAATGTTTCTAGGTGTAAATATGCCTTGTATGGTGGATGAAAGATCTGTAATAACCATGTACACAACTCATTAAAAATGTTTCTCAAATCCGTGATGTTTGTAGTGTGTTCGGTACACGGAATGTCACGTTGAAGGAAAATATGTAAATTACACAACTATTGGTGAGAAACCGCTCCAGGAGCATTTTACTGTAAAATCTACCTCTGTTTGGAAACTGGTGTTATGAAAACACTACAAAATCTGAGCAAAATTTTAAGGTGGCAATATGTCTTCAATGGTTTATTAAAGATGTGTAATTAACATTCAAACAACTCAGCAGTGAATATTTGTTGAATCCATGGTGCATGTAACTTTTTCGGAACACGGGATGTTACGGTGACGGTATCTATGAAAATGGGATGTCTATTGGATCGAACATGCAGCAAGAGAATTTTTCTGCGAAAACTGCCTGATTTTCGTAACTGAATTTAGGAAAAATCTGCGAAATATAAGTAAATATTTCTAGGTGTGAATATGCCTTGTACTGTGGTTGAAACTTCGGTAATCCACACGGTCACGGTTATTAAATAATGTTTGTCAAAACCGTGATTAATGTAACGTTTTTTGAACACGGAATGTCTCGGTGAGTGAAACTCGGAAAATAACAATTCTACTGGATAGAACTCGCTTGAATTGAATTTTTCTGCGAAAATTTCATGATTTTCGGAAGTGGATGTTAGGGAAAACCTGCGAAATCAGAATAACTACATCTAGGGATAAATATGCCTTGTATGGTGAATGAAATTTTGGTAATCCACATGCTCACACTCATTAGAGAATGTTTGTCGAATTCGTGATGCATGTAACGTGTACGGAATACAGTGTGTCATATTGAAGGAAACAATGAAAATTACATGTCTATTTGGTAGAACTCGCTTGAAGAGTTTTTTCTGCGAAATGTGCCTCATTTTCAAAACTGCCATTAGGAGAACCCTGTGAAATCTTAGAAAATGCTTCTAAGTGTCAATATGCCTTGAATGGTGAATGAAAGTCCGGTAATCCACATGTTAATAACAGTGTAGTAATGATTTTTCAAACCGTGATTCATGTAGCGCTTTTTGAAATGGAATTTCACCGTAATGACACAATTTAAATTAAAATTCTATTGGGTAGAACTAGCTAGAATAGAATTTTTCTGCGAAAATTGCATGATTATCGAATCTGAAATTTGGAGAATGCTTCAAAATGAGAGTAAATATTTCTAGGTGTAAATATGCCTTTATGTTAAAAGAAAGTTCGGTAATCCACATTTTCACAACATATTAAAGAAGCTTTTTCTAATCCGTGATGCATATAACGTGTTTTTAACATGGAATTTCACGGTGACTGAAACAATGTAAATTACTTCTCTATTGGGTAGAACTCGCTCCAAGAGAATTTTTCTGCAGTAAATGCTTCATTTTTGAAACTGGCCTTTGGAAAGCACTGCAAAATCTGAGAAAATACTTCTAAGTATCAATTTTCAATCTATTGTGATGAAAGTTCGGTAATCCACATGCTAACAAATCTGTAGTGAATATTTTTCGAATTCATTATGCAAGTAGCATGTTCGGAACACGGAATTTCATGGCCAGAGGGTTTGTGTAAATTACATTTCTCTTGGTTAGAAAATACTCCAAGAGATTTTTCCTGAGAAATCTGCCTGATTTTCGAAACTGGAATTAGGAAACACTGCGAACTCAGATGAATAGATTCTCGGTGTATTTATGCCTTGTATGGTGGATGAAAGATCGTTAATCCGCATGCTAACAACTCTGTAGTGAATATTTGTCGAATCCGAGATACATGAAGCGTGTTGGGAACACAGAATATCACAATAAGCGAATCTATGTAAAATAGATCTCTCGGGTAGAACTCGTTCCAAGAACTTTTTCTGCGAATTCTGCCTCATTTTCAAAACTGGCATTAGGAAAATCTTTTGAAATATGAGAAAACGCTTCAAAGTGTCAATATGGCTTTTATGGTGGATGAAAGTTCGGTAATCTTTATGATAACAAGTCTGAAGTGAATATTTTTCGAAACCGTGATGCATGTATTTTTTTCGGATCACGGAATTTCACGATGACGGGTTCTACGTAAATTTCATGTCTATTGGGTAGAACTCGCTCCAAGAGAATTTTTCTGTGAAAACTGCATGATTTAAAAACTGACACTACGAGAAATATACTAAATCAGAAAATAATTTCTATGTATAAATATGCATTGTAAGGTGGATGAAAGTTCGGAAGTACACATGTTCACAACTCATTAAAGAATGTTTGTCGAACCCGTGATGCATGTAACGTGTTCAGAACACGGAATATCACGGTGAGTGAAACTAGGTAAATTACATATCTTTTGGTTAGAACTCGCTCCAAGAGCATTTTCCTGCCAAATCTGCCTCATTTTCAAACCTGACATTAAAACTACTCTGTGAAATCTGAGAAAAGTCTTCAAAGTGTCAGTAAGCCATGTATGGTGGATGAAAGTGCAGTAATCCACTTGCTAACAACTCTGTAGTGAAAATTTTTGAATCCGAGATGCATGAAGCGTGTTCGGAACACGGAATTTCACGGTGAGCGAATCCATGTAAATTACATGTCTATTGTTTTGAACACGCTCCAAGAGGTTTTTGCCGTGAAAACTGCCTCAGTTTCGAAACTGGCGTTTGGAAAGCTCTGTGAAATCAGAGAAAATGCTTCTAAGCATCAATATGCCTTGTATTGTGATGAAAGTCCTGTAATCCACATGCAAACAACTCTGTAGTGTATTTGTTTCGAATCCTATCTGCATGTAGCGTGTGCGAAGCACGGAATTTCACAGCGGGAGAATCTATGTAATTTACATATGTATTGCGTAAGACACGCTCAAAAAGATTTTTCCTTAGGAAACTGCCTGATTTTTGAAACTGCTATTAGGAAAACGCTGCAAACTCAGAGTTAATGTTTCTAGGTGTAAATATGCCTTGTATGGTGGATGAAAGATCTGTAATACACATGTACACAACTCATTAAAAATGTTTCTCAAATCCGTGATGTTTGTAGTGTGTTCGGTACACGGAATGTCACGTTGAAGGAAAATATGTAAATTACACAACTATTGGTGAGAAACCGCTCCAGGAGCATTTTACTGTAAAATCTACCTCTGTTTGGAAACTGGTGTTATGAAAACACTACAAAATCTGAGCAAAATTTTAAGGTGGCAATATGTCTTCAATGGTTTATTAAAGATGTGTAATTAACATTCAAACAACTCAGCAGTGAATATTTGTTGAATCCATGGTGCATGTAACTTTTTCGGAACACGGGATGTTACGGTGACGGTATCTATGAAAATGGGATGTCTATTGGATCGAACATGCAGCAAGAGAATTTTTCTGCGAAAACTGCCTGATTTTCGTAACTGAATTTAGGAAAAATCTGCGAAATATAAGTAAATATTTCTAGGTGTGAATATGCCTTGTACTGTGGTTGAAACTTCGGTAATCCACACGGTCACGGTTATTAAATAATGTTTGTCAAAACCGTGATTAATGTAACGTTTTTTGAACACGGAATGTCTCGGTGAGTGAAACTCGGAAAATAACAATTCTACTGGATAGAACTCGCTTGAATTGAATTTTTCTGCGAAAATTTCATGATTTTTGGAAGTGGATGTTAGGGAAAACCTGCGAAATCAGAATAACTACATCTAGGGATAAATATGCCTTGTATGGTGAATGAAATTTTGGTAATCCACATGCTCACACTCATTAGAGAATGTTTGTCGAATTCGTGATGCATGTAACGTGTACGGAATACAGTGTGTCATATTGAAGGAAACAATGAAAATTACATGTCTATTTGGTAGAACTCGCTTGAAGAGTTTTTTCTGCGAAATGTGCCTCATTTTCAAAACTGCCATTAGGAGAACCCTGTGAAATCTTAGAAAATGCTTCTAAGTGTCAATATGCCTTGAATGGTGAATGAAAGTCCGGTAATCCACATGTTAATAACAGTGTAGTAATGATTTTTCAAACCGTGATTCATGTAGCGCTTTTTGAAATGGAATTTCACCGTAATGACACAATTTAAATTAAAATTCTATTGGGTAGAACTAGCTAGAATAGAATTTTTCTGCGAAAATTGCATGATTATCGAATCTGAAATTTGGAGAATGCTTCAAAATGAGAGTAAATATTTCTAGGTGTAAATATGCCTTTATGTTAAAAGAAAGTTCGGTAATCCACATTTTCACAACATATTAAAGAAGCTTTTTCTAATCCGTGATGCATATAACGTGTTTTTAACATGGAATTTCACGGTGACTGAAACAATGTAAATTACTTCTCTATTGGGTAGAACTCGCTCCAAGAGAATTTTTCTGCAGTAAATGCTTCATTTTTGAAACTGGCCTTTGGAAAGCACTGCAAAATCTGAGAAAATACTTCTAAGTATCAATTTTCAATCTATTGTGATGAAAGTTCGGTAATCCACATGCTAACAAATCTGTAGTGAATATTTTTCGAATTCATTATGCAAGTAGCATGTTCGGAACACGGAATTTCATGGCCAGAGGGTTTGTGTAAATTACATTTCTCTTGGTTAGAAAATACTCCAAGAGATTTTTCCTGAGAAATCTGCCTGATTTTCGAAACTGGAATTAGGAAACACTGCGAACTCAGATGAATAGATTCTCGGTGTATTTATGCCTTGTATGGTGGATGAAAGATCGTTAATCCGCATGCTAACAACTCTGTAGTGAATATTTGTCGAATCCGAGATACATGAAGCGTGTTGGGAACACAGAATATCACAATAAGCGAATCTATGTAAAATAGATCTCTCGGGTAGAACTCGTTCCAAGAACTTTTTCTGCGAATTCTGCCTCATTTTCAAAACTGGCATTAGGAAAATCTTTTGAAATATGAGAAAACGCTTCAAAGTGTCAATATGGCTTTTATGGTGGATGAAAGTTCGGTAATCTTTATGATAACAAGTCTGAAGTGAATATTTTTCGAAACCGTGATGCATGTATTTTTTTCGGATCACGGAATTTCACGATGACGGGTTCTACGTAAATTTCATGTCTATTGGGTAGAACTCGCTCCAAGAGAATTTTTCTGTGAAAACTGCATGATTTAAAAACTGACACTACGAGAAATATACTAAATCAGAAAATAATTTCTATGTATAAATATGCATTGTAAGGTGGATGAAAGTTCGGAAGTACACATGTTCACAACTCATTAAAGAATGTTTGTCGAACCCGTGATGCATGTAACGTGTTCAGAACACGGAATATCACGGTGAGTGAAACTAGGTAAATTACATATCTTTTGGTTAGAACTCGCTCCAAGAGCATTTTCCTGCCGATTCTGCCTCATTTTCAAACCTGACATTAAAACTACTCTGTGAAATCTGAGAAAAGTCTTCAAAGTGTCAGTAAGCCATGTATGGTGGATGAAAGTGCAGTAATCCACTTGCTAACAACTCTGTAGTGAAAATTTTTGAATCCGAGATGCATGAAGCGTGTTCGGAACACGGAATTTCACGGTGAGCGAATCCATGTAAATTACATGTCTATTGTTTTGAACACGCTCCAAGAGGTTTTTGCCGTGAAAACTGCCTCAGTTTCGAAACTGGCGTTTGGAAAGCTCTGTGAAATCAGAGAAAATGCTTCTAAGCATCAATATGCCTTGTATTGTGATGAAAGTCCTGTAATCCACATGCAAACAACTCTGTAGTGTATTTGTTTCGAATCCTATCTGCATGTAGCGTGTGCGAAGCACGGAATTTCACAGCGGGAGAATCTATGTAATTTACATATGTATTGCGTAAGACACGCTCAAAAAGATTTTTCCTTAGGAAACTGCCTGATTTTTGAAACTGCTATTAGGAAAACGCTGCAAACTCAGAGTTAATGTTTCTAGGTGTAAATATGCCTTGTATGGTGGATGAAAGATCTGTAATACACATGTACACAACTCATTAAAAATGTTTCTCAAATCCGTGATGTTTGTAGTGTGTTCGGTACACGGAATGTCACGTTGAAGGAAAATATGTAAATTACACAACTATTGGTGAGAAACCGCTCCAGGAGCATTTTACTGTAAAATCTACCTCTGTTTGGAAACTGGTGTTATGAAAACACTACAAAATCTGAGCAAAATTTTAAGGTGGCAATATGTCTTCAATGGTTTATTAAAGATGTGTAATTAACATTCAAACAACTCAGCAGTGAATATTTGTTGAATCCATGGTGCATGTAACTTTTTCAGAACACGGGATGTTACGGTGACGGTATCTATGAAAATGGGATGTCTATTGGATCGAACATGCAGCAAGAGAATTTTTCTGCGAAAACTGCCTGATTTTCGTAACTGAATTTAGGAAAAATCTGCGAAATATAAGTAAATATTTCTAGGTGTGAATATGCCTTGTACTGTGGTTGAAACTTCGGTAATCCACACGGTCACGGTTATTAAATAATGTTTGTCAAAACCGTGATTAATGTAACGTTTTTTGAACACGGAATGTCTCGGTGAGTGAAACTCGGAAAATAACAATTCTACTGGATAAAACTCGCTTGAATTGAATTTTTCTGCGAAAATTTCATGATTTTCGGAAGTGGATGTTAGGGAAAACCTGCGAAATCAGAATAACTACATCTAGGGATAAATATGCCTTGTATGGTGAATGAAATTTTGGTAATCCACATGCTCACACTCATTAGAGAATGTTTGTCGAATTCGTGATGCATGTAACGTGTACGGAATACAGTGTGTCATATTGAAGGAAACAATGAAAATTACATGTCTATTTGGTAGAACTCGCTTGAAGAGTTTTTTCTGCGAAATGTGCCTCATTTTCAAAACTGCCATTAGGAGAACCCTGTGAAATCTTAGAAAATGCTTCTAAGTGTCAATATGCCTTGAATGGTGAATGAAAGTCCGGTAATCCACATGTTAATAACAGTGTAGTAATGATTTTTCAAACCGTGATTCATGTAGCGCTTTTTGAAATGGAATTTCACCGTAATGACACAATTTAAATTAAAATTCTATTGGGTAGAACTAGCTAGAATAGAATTTTTCTGCGAAAATTGCATGATTATCGAATCTGAAATTTGGAGAATGTTTCAAAATGAGAGTAAATATTTCTAGGTGTAAATATGCCTTTATGTTGGAAGAAAGTTCGGTAATCCACATTTTCACAACATATTAAAGAAGCTTTTTCTAATCCGTGATGCATATACCGTGTTTTTAACATGGAATTTCACGGTGACTGAAACAATGTAAATTACTTCTCTATTGGGTAGAACTCGCTCCAAGGGAATTTTTCTGCAGTAAATGCTTCATTTTTTAAACTGGTGTTTGGAAAACGCAGCAAAATCTGAGAAAATACTTCTAAGTATCAATTTTCAATCTATTGTGATGAAAGTTCGGTAATCCACATGCTAACAAATCTGTAGTGAATATTTTTCGAATTCATTATGCAAGTAGCATGTTCGGAACACGGAATTTCATGGCCAGAGAGTTTATGTAAATTACATTTCTCTTGTTTAGAAAATACTCCAAGAGATTTTTCCTGAGAAATCTGCCTGATTTTCGAAACTGGAATTAGGAAACACTGCGAACTCAGATGAATAGATTCTCGGTGTATTTATGCCTTGTATGGTGGATGAAAGATCGTTAATCCGCATGCTAACAACTCTGTAGTGAATATTTGTCGAATCCGAGATACATGAAGCGTGTTGGGAACACAGAATATCACGGTGAGCGAATCTATGTAAAATGCATGTCACTTGGGTAGAACTCGTTCCAAGAACTTTTTCTGCGAATTCTGCCTCATTTTCAAAACTGGCATTAGGAAAAACTTTCGAAAAATGAGAAAATGCTTCAAAGTGTCAATATGGCTTTTATGGTGGATGAAAGTTCGGTAATCTTTATGCTAAGAAGTCAGAAGTGAATATTTTTCGAAACCGTGATGCATGTATTTTTTTCGGATCACGGAATTTCACGATGACGGGTTCTACGTAAATTGCATGTCTATTGGGTAGAACTCGCTCCAAGAGGATTTTTCTGTGAAAACTGCATGATTTAAAAACTGACACTATGAGAAATATACTAAATCAGAAAATAATTTCTATGTATAAATATGCATTGTAAGGTGGATGAAAGTTCGGAAATACACATGTTCACAACTCATTAAAGAATGTTTGTCGAACCCGTGATGCATGTAACGTGTTCAGAACACGGAATATCACGGTGAGTGAAACTAGGTAAATTACATATCTTTTTGTTAGAACTCGCTCCAAGAGCATTTTCCTGCCAAACCTGCCTCATTTTCAAACCTGACATTAAAACTACTCTGTGAAATCTGAGAAAAGTCTTCAAAGTGTCAGTAAGCCATGTATGGTGGATGAAAGTGCAGTAATCCACTTGCTAACAACTCTGTAGTGAAAATTTTTGAATCCGAGATGCATGAAGCGTGTTCGGAACACGGAATTTCACGGTGAGCGAATCCATGTAAATTACATGTCTATTGTTTTGAACACGCTCCAAGAGGTTTTTGCCGTGAAAACTGCCTCAGTTTCGAAACTGGCGTTTGGAAAGCTCTGTGAAATCAGAGAAAATGCTTCTAAGCATCAATATGCCTTGTATTGTGATGAAAGTCCTGTAATCCACATGCAAACAACTCTGTAGTGTATTTGTTTCGAATCCTATCTGCATGTAGCGTGTGCGAAACACGGAATTTCACAGCGGGAGAATCTATGTAATTTACATATGTATTGCGTAAGACACGCTCAAAAAGATTTTTCCTTAGGAAACTGCCTGATTTTTGAAACTGCTATTAGGAAAACGCTGCAAACTCAGAGTTAATGTTTCTAGGTGTAAATATGCCTTGTATGGTGGATGAAAGATCTGTAATACACATGTACACAACTCATTAAAAATGTTTCTCAAATCCGTGATGTTTGTAGTGTGTTCGGTACACGGAATGTCACGTTGAAGGAAAATATGTAAATTACACAACTATTGGTGAGAAACCGCTCCAGGAGCATTTTACTGTAAAATCTACCTCTGTTTGGAAACTGGGGTTATGAAAACACTACAAAATCTGAGCAAAATTTTAAGGTGGCAATATGTCTTCAATGGTTTATTAAAGATGTGTAATTAACATTCAAACAACTCAGCAGTGAATATTTGTTGAATCCATGGTGCATGTAACTTTTTCGGAACACGGGATGTTACGGTGACGGTATCTATGAAAATGGGATGTCTATTGGATCGAACATGCAGCAAGAGAATTTTTCTGCGAAAACTGCCTGATTTTCGTAACTGAATTTAGGAAAAATCTGCGAAATATAAGTAAATATTTCTAGGTGTGAATATGCCTTGTATTGTGGTTGAAACATCGGTAATCCACACGGTCACGGTTATTAAATAATGTTTGTCAAAACCGTGATTAATGTAACGTTTTTTGAACACGGAATGTCTCGGTGAGTGAAACTCGGAAAATAACAATTCTACTGGATAGAACTCGCTTGAATTGAATTTTTCTGCGAAAATTTCATGATTTTCGGAAGTGGATGTTAGGGAAAACCTGCGAAATCAGAATAACTACATCTAGGGATAAATATGCCTTGTATGGTGAATGAAATTTTGGTAATCCACATGCTCACACTCATTAGAGAATGTTTGTCGAATTCGTGATGCATGTAACGTGTACGGAATACAGTGTGTCATATTGAAGGAAACAATGAAAATTACATGTCTATTTGGTAGAACTCGCTTGAAGAGTTTTTTCTGCGAAATGTGCCTCATTTTCAAAACTGCCATTAGGAGAACCCTGTGAAATCTTAGAAAATGCTTCTAAGTGTCAATATGCCTTGAATGGTGAATGAAAGTCCGGTAATCCACATGTTAATAACAGTGTAGTAATGATTTTTCAAACCGTGATTCATGTAGCGCTTTTTGAAATGGAATTTCACCGTAATGACACAATTTAAATTAAAATTCTATTGGGTAGAACTAGCTAGAATAGAATTTTTCTGCGAAAATTGCATGATTATCGAATCTGAAATTTGGAGAATGCTTCAAAATGAGAGTAAATATTTCTAGGTGTAAATATGCCTTTATGTTGGAAGAAAGTTCGGAAATCCACATTTTCACAACATATTAAAGAAGCTTTTTCTAATCCGTGATGCATATACCGTGTTTTTAACATGGAATTTCACGGTGACTGAAACAATGTAAATTACTTCTCTATTGGGTAGAACTCGCTCCAAGGGAATTTTTTTGTGAAAACTGCATTATTTTTTAAACTGGCGTTTGGAAAACGCAGCAAAATCTGAGAAAATACTTCTAAGTATCAATTTTCAATCTATTGTGATGAAAGTTCGGTAATCCACATGCTAACAAATCTGTAGTGAATATTTTTCGAATTCATTATGCAAGTAGCATGTTCGGAACACGGAATTTCATGGCCAGGGAGTTTATGTAAATTACGTTTCTCTTGGTTAGAAAATACTCCAAGAGATTTTTCCTGAGAAATCTGCCTGATTTTCGAAACTGGAATTAGGAAACACTGCGAACTCAGATGAATAGATTCTCAGTGTATTTATGCCTTGTAGGGTGGATGAAAGATCATTAATCCGCATGCTAACAACTCTGTAGTGAATATTTGTCGAATCCGAGATACATGAAGCGTGTTGGGACACAGAATATCACGGTGAGCGAATCTCTGTAAAATAGATCTCTCCGGTAGAACTCATTCCAAGAACTTTTTCTGCGAATTCTGCCTCATTTTCAAAACTGGCATTAGGAAAAACATTCGAAAAATGAGAAAATGCTTCAAAGTGTCAATATGGCTTTTATGGTGGATGAAAGTTCGGTAATCTTTATGCTAAGAAGTCAGAAGTGAATATTTTTCGAAACCGTGATGCATGTATTTTTTTCGGATCACGGAATTTCACGATGACGGGTTCTACGTAAATTGCATGTCTATTGGGTAGAACTCACTCCAAGAGGATTTTTCTGTGAAAGCTGCATGATTTAAAAACTGACACTACGAGAAATATACTAAATCAGAAAATAATTTCTATGTATAAATATGCATTGTAAGGTGGATGAAAGTTCGGAAATACACATGTTCACAACTCATTAAAGAATGTTTGTCGAACCCGTGATGCATGTAACGTGTTCAGAACACGGAATATCACGGTGAGTGAAACTAGGTAAATTACATATCTTTTGGTTAGAACTCGCTCCAAGAGCATTTTCCTGCCAAATCTGCCTCATTTTCAAACCTGACATTAAAACTACTCTGTGAAATCTGAGAAAAGTCTTCAAAGTGTCAGTAAGCCATGTATGGTGGATGAAAGTGCAGTAATCCACTTGCTAACAACTCTGTAGTGAAAATTTTTGAATCCGAGATGCATGAAGCGTGTTCGGAACACGGAATTTCACGGTGAGCGAATCCATGTAAATTACATGTCTATTGTTTTGAACACGCTCCAAGAGGTTTTTGCCGTGAAAACTGCCTCAGTTTCGAAACTGGCGTTTGGAAAGCTCTGTGAAATCAGAGAAAATGCTTCTAAGCATCAATATGCCTTGTATTGTGATGAAAGTCCTGTAATCCACATGCAAACAACTCTGTAGTGTATTTGTTTCGAATCCTATCTGCATGTAGCGTGTGCGAAACACGGAATTTCACAGCGGGAGAATCTATGTAATTTACATATGTATTGCGTAAGACACGCTCAAAAAGATTTTTCCTTAGGAAACTGCCTGATTTTTGAAACTGCTATTAGGAAAACGCTGCAAACTCAGAGTTAATGTTTCTAGGTGTAAATATGCCTTGTATGGTGGATGAAAGATCTGTAATACACATGTACACAACTCATTAAAAATGTTTCTCAAATCCGTGATGTTTGTAGTGTGTTCGGTACACGGAATGTCACGTTGAAGGAAAATATGTAAATTACACAACTATTGGTGAGAAACCGCTCCAGGAGCATTTTACTGTAAAATCTACCTCTGTTTGGAAACTGGGGTTATGAAAACACTACAAAATCTCAGCAAAATTTTAAGGTGGCAATATGTCTTCAATGGTTTATTAAAGATGTGTAATTAACATTCAAACAACTCAGCAGTGAATATTTGTTGAATCCATGGTGCATGTAACTTTTTCGGAACACGGGATGTTACGGTGACGGTATCTATGAAAATGGGATGTCTATTGGATCGAACATGCAGCAAGAGAATTTTTCTGCGAAAACTGCCTGATTTTCGTAACTGAATTTAGGAAAAATCTGCGAAATATAAGTAAATATTTCTAGGTGTGAATATGCCTTGTATTGTGGTTGAAACTTCGGTAATCCACACGGTCACGGTTATTAAATAATGTTTGTCAAAACCGTGATTAATGTAACGTTTTTTGAACACGGAATGTCTCGGTGAGTGAAACTCGGAAAATAACAATTCTACTGGATAGAACTCGCTTGAATTGAATTTTTCTGCGAAAATTTCATGATTTTCGGAAGTGGATGTTAGGGAAAACCTGCGAAATCAGAATAACTACATCTAGGGATAAATATGCCTTGTATGGTGAATGAAATTTTGGTAATCCACATGCTCACACTCATTAGAGAATGTTTGTCGAATTCGTGATGCATGTAACGTGTACGGAATACAGTGTGTCATATTGAAGGAAACAATGAAAATTACATGTCTATTTGGTAGAACTCGCTTGAAGAGTTTTTTCTGCGAAATGTGCCTCATTTTCAAAACTGCCATTAGGAGAACCCTGTGAAATCTTAGAAAATGCTTCTAAGTGTCAATATGCCTTGAATGGTGAATGAAAGTCCGGTAATCCACATGTTAATAACAGTGTAGTAATGATTTTTCAAACCGTGATTCATGTAGCGCTTTTTGAAATGGAATTTCACCGTAATGACACAATTTAAATTAAAATTCTATTGGGTAGAACTAGCTAGAATAGAATTTTTCTGCGAAAATTGCATGATTATCGAATCTGAAATTTGGAGAATGCTTCAAAATGAGAGTAAATATTTCTAGGTGTAAATATGCCTTTATGTTGGAAGAAAGTTCGGAAATCCACATTTTCACAACATATTAAAGAAGCTTTTTCTAATCCGTGATGCATATACCGTGTTTTTAACATGGAATTTCACGGTGACTGAAACAATGTAAATTACTTCTCTATTGGGTAGAACTCGCTCCAAGGGAATTTTTCTGCAGTAAATGCTTCATTTTTTAAACTGGTGTTTGGAAAACGCAGCAAAATCTGAGAAAATACTTCTAAGTATCAATTTTCAATCTATTGTGATGAAAGTTCGGTAATCCACATGCTAACAAATCTGTAGTGAATATTTTTCGAATTCATTATGCAAGTAGCATGTTCGGAACACGGAATTTCATGGCCAGAGAGTTTATGTAAATTACATTTCTCTTGTTTAGAAAATACTCCAAGAGATTTTTCCTGAGAAATCTGCCTGATTTTCGAAACTGGAATTAGGAAACACTGCGAACTCAGATGAATAGATTCTCGGTGTATTTATGCCTTGTATGGTGGATGAAAGATCGTTAATCCGCATGCTAACAACTCTGTAGTGAATATTTGTCGAATCCGAGATACATGAAGCGTGTTGGGAACACAGAATATCACGGTGAGCGAATCTATGTAAAATGCATGTCACTTGGGTAGTACTCGTTCCAAGAACTTTTTCTGCGAATTCTGCCTCATTTTCAAAACTGGCATTAGGAAAAACTTTCGAAAAATGAGAAAATGCTTCAAAGTGTCAATATGGCTTTTATGGTGGATGAAAGTTCGGTAATCTTTATGCTAAGAAGTCAGAAGTGAATATTTTTCGAAACCGTGATGCATGTATTTTTTTCGGATCACGGAATTTCACGATGACGGGTTCTACGTAAATTGCATGTCTATTGGGTAGAACTCGCTCCAAGAGGATTTTTCTGTGAAAACTGCATGATTTAAAAACTGACACTATGAGAAATATACTAAATCAGAAAATAATTTCTATGTATAAATATGCATTGTAAGGTGGATGAAAGTTCGGAAATACACATGTTCACAACTCATTAAAGAATGTTTGTCGAACCCGTGATGCATGTAACGTGTTCAGAACACGGAATATCACGGTGAGTGAAACTAGGTAAATTACATATCTTTTGGTTAGAACTCGCTCCAAGAGCATTTTCCTGCCAAATCTGCCTCATTTTCAAACCTGACATTAAAACTACACTGTGAAATCTGAGAAAAGTCTTCAAAGTGTCAGTAAGCCATGTATGGTGGATGAAAGTGCAGTAATCCACTTGCTAACAACTCTGTAGTGAAAATTTTTGAATCCGAGATGCATGAAGCGTGTTCAGAACACGGAATTTCACGGTGAGCGAATCCATGTAAATTACATGTCTATTGTTTTGAACACGCTCCAAGAGGTTTTTGCCGTGAAAACTGCCTCAGTTTCGAAACTGGCGTTTGGAAAGCTCTGTGAAATCAGAGAAAATGCTTCTAAGCATCAATATGCCTTGTATTGTGATGAAAGTCCTGTAATCCACATGCAAACAACTCTGTAGTGTATTTGTTTCGAATCCTATCTGCATGTAGCGTGTGCGAAACACGGAATTTCACAGCGGGAGAATCTATGTAATTTACATATGTATTGCGTAAGACACGCTCAAAAAGATTTTTCCTTAGGAAACTGCCTGATTTTTGAAACTGCTATTAGGAAAACGCTGCAAACTCAGAGTTAATGTTTCTAGGTGTAAATATGCCTTGTATGGTGGATGAAAGATCTGTAATACACATGTACACAACTCATTAAAAATGTTTCTCAAATCCGTGATGTTTGTAGTGTGTTCGGTACACGGAATGTCACGTTGAAGGAAAATATGTAAATTACACAACTATTGGTGAGAAACCGCTCCAGGAGCATTTTACTGTAAAATCTACCTCTGTTTGGAAACTGGGGTTATGAAAACACTACAAAATCTCAGCAAAATTTTAAGGTGGCAATATGTCTTCAATGGTTTATTAAAGATGTGTAATTAACATTCAAACAACTCAGCAGTGAATATTTGTTGAATCCATGGTGCATGTAACTTTTTCGGAACACGGGATGTTACGGTGACGGTATCTATGAAAATGGGATGTCTATTGGATCGAACATGCAGCAAGAGAATTTTTCTGCGAAAACTGCCTGATTTTCGTAACTGAATTTAGGAAAAATCTGCGAAATATAAGTAAATATTTCTAGGTGTGAATATGCCTTGTATTGTGGTTGAAACTTCGGTAATCCACACGGTCACGGTTATTAAATAATGTTTGTCAAAACCGTGATTAATGTAACGTTTTTTGAACACGGAATGTCTCGGTGAGTGAAACTCGGAAAATAACAATTCTACTGGATAGAACTCGCTTGAATTGAATTTTTCTGCGAAAATTTCATGATTTTCGGAAGTGGATGTTAGGGAAAACCTGCGAAATCAGAATAACTACATCTAGGGATAAATATGCCTTGTATGGTGAATGAAATTTTGGTAATCCACATGCTCACACTCATTAGAGAATGTTTGTCGAATTCGTGATGCATGTAACGTGTACGGAATACAGTGTGTCATATTGAAGGAAACAATGAAAATTACATGTCTATTTGGTAGAACTCGCTTGAAGAGTTTTTTCTGCGAAATGTGCCTCATTTTCAAAACTGCCATTAGGAGAACCCTGTGAAATCTTAGAAAATGCTTCTAAGTGTCAATATGCCTTGAATGGTGAATGAAAGTCTGGTAATCCACATGTTAATAACAGTGTAGTAATGATTTTTCAAACCGTGATTCATGTAGCGCTTTTTGAAATGGAATTTCACCGTAATGACACAATTTAAATTAAAATTCTATTGGGTAGAACTAGCTAGAATAGAATTTTTCTGCGAAAATTGCATGATTATCGAATCTGAAATTTGGAGAATGCTTCAAAATGAGAGTAAATATTTCTAGGTGTAAATATGCCTTTATGTTGGAAGAAAGTTCGGAAATCCACATTTTCACAACATATTAAAGAAGCTTTTTCTAATCCGTGATGCATATACCGTGTTTGGAACGTGGAATTTCACGGTGACTGAAACAATGTAAATTACTTCTCTATTGGGTAGAACTCGCTCCAAGAGAATTTTTCTGTGAAAACTGCATTAATTTTTAAACTGGCGTTTGGAAAACGCAGCAAAATCTGAGAAAATACTTCTAAGTATCAATTTTCAATCTATTGTGATGAAAGTTCGGTAATCCACATGCTAACAAATCTGTAGTGAATATTTTTCGAATTCATTATGCAAGTAGCATGTTCGGAACACGGAATTTCATGGCCAGAGAGTTTATGTAAATTACGTTTCTCTTGGTTAGAAAATACTCCAAGAGATTTTTCCTGAGAAATCTGCCTGATTTTCGAAACTGGAATTAGGAAACACTGCGAACTCAGATGAATAGATTCTCGGTGTATTTATGCCTTGTATGGTGGATGAAAGATCATTAATCCGCATGCTAACAACTCTGTAGTGAATATTTGTCGAATCCGAGATACATGAAGCGTGTTGGGAACACAGAATATCACGGTGAGCGAATCTATGTAAAATGCATGTCACTTGGGTAGAACTCGTTCCAAGAACTTTTTCTGCGAATTCTGCCTCATTTTCAAAACTGGCATTAGGAAAAACTTTCGAAAAATGAGAAAATGCTTCAAAGTGTCAATATGGCTTTTATGGTGGATGAAAGTTCGGTAATCTTTATGCTAAGAAGTCAGAAGTGAATATTTTTCGAAACCGTGATGCATGTATTTTTTTCGGATCACGGAATTTCACGATGACGGGTTCTACGTAAATTGCATGTCTATTGGGTAGAACTCACTCCAAGAGGATTTTTCTGTGAAAACTGCATGATTTAAAAACTGACACTACGAGAAATATACTAAATCAGAAAATAATTTCTATGTATAAATATGCATTGTAAGGTGGATGAAAGTTCGGAAATACACATGTTCACAACTCATTAAAGAATGTTTGTCGAACCCGTGATGCATGTAACGTGTTCAGAACACGGAATATCACGGTGAGTGAAACTAGGTAAATTACATATCTTTTGGTTAGAACTCGCTCCAAGAGCATTTTCCTGCCAAATCTGCCTCATTTTCAAACCTGACATTAAAACTACACTGTGAAATCTGAGAAAAGTCTTCAAAGTGTCAGTAAGCCATGTATGGTGGATGAAAGTGCAGTAATCCACTTGCTAACAACTCTGTAGTGAAAATTTTTGAATCCGAGATGCATGAAGCGTGTTCGGAACACGGAATTTCACGGTGAGCGAATCCATGTAAATTACATGTCTATTGTTTTGAACACGCTCCAAGAGGTTTTTGCCGTGAAAACTGCCTCAGTTTCGAAACTGGCGTTTGGAAAGCTCTGTGAAATCAGAGAAAATGCTTCTAAGCATCAATATGCCTTGTATTGTGATGAAAGCCCTGTAATCCACATGCAAACAACTCTGTAGTGTATTTGTTTCGAATCCTATCTGCATGTAGCGTGTGCGAAACACGGAATTTCACAGCGGGAGAATCTATGTAATTTACATATGTATTGCGTAAGACACGCTCAAAAAGATTTTTCCTTAGGAAACTGCCTGATTTTTGAAACTGCTATTAGGAAAACGCTGCAAACTCAGAGTTAATGTTTCTAGGTGTAAATATGCCTTGTATGGTGGATGAAAGATCTGTAATACACATGTACACAACTCATTAAAAATGTTTCTCAAATCCGTGATGTTTGTAGTGTGTTCGGTACACGGAATGTCACGTTGAAGGAAAATATGTAAATTACACAACTATTGGTGAGAAACCGCTCCAGGAGCATTTTACTGTAAAATCTACCTCTGTTTGGAAACTGGGGTTATGAAAACACTACAAAATCTCAGCAAAATTTTAAGGTGGCAATATGTCTTCAATGGTTTATTAAAGATGTGTAATTAACATTCAAACAACTCAGCAGTGAATATTTGTTGAATCCATGGTGCATGTAACTTTTTCGGAACACGGGATGTTACGGTGACGGTATCTATGAAAATGGGATGTCTATTGGATCGAACATGCAGCAAGAGAATTTTTCTGCGAAAACTGCCTGATTTTCGTAACTGAATTTAGGAAAAATCTGCGAAATATAAGTAAATATTTCTAGGTGTGAATATGCCTTGTATTGTGGTTGAAACTTCGGTAATCCACACGGTCACGGTTATTAAATAATGTTTGTCAAAACCGTGATTAATGTAACGTTTTTTGAACACGGAATGTCTCGGTGAGTGAAACTCGGAAAATAACAATTCTACTGGATAGAACTCGCTTGAATTGAATTTTTCTGCGAAAATTTCATGATTTTCGGAAGTGGATGTTAGGGAAAACCTGCGAAATCAGAATAACTACATCTAGGGATAAATATGCCTTGTATGGTGAATGAAATTTTGGTAATCCACATGCTCACACTCATTAGAGAATGTTTGTCGAATTCGTGATGCATGTAACGTGTACGGAATACAGTGTGTCATATTGAAGGAAACAATGAAAATTACATGTCTATTTGGTAGAACTCGCTTGAAGAGTTTTTTCTGCGAAATGTGCCTCATTTTCAAAACTGCCATTAGGAGAACCCTGTGAAATCTTAGAAAATGCTTCTAAGTGTCAATATGCCTTGAATGGTGAATGAAAGTCCGGTAATCCACATGTTAATAACAGTGTAGTAATGATTTTTCAAACCGTGATTCATGTAGCGCTTTTTGAAATGGAATTTCACCGTAATGACACAATTTAAATTAAAATTCTATTGGGTAGAACTAGCTAGAATAGAATTTTTCTGCGAAAATTGCATGATTATCGAATCTGAAATTTGGAGAATGCTTCAAAATGAGAGTAAATATTTCTAGGTGTAAATATGCCTTTATGTTGGAAGAAAGTTCGGTAATCCACATTTTCACAACATATTAAAGAAGCTTTTTCTAATCCGTGATGCATATACCGTGTTTTTAACATGGAATTTCACGGTGACTGAAACAATGTAAATTACTTCTCTATTGGGTAGAACTCGCTCCAAGGGAATTTTTCTGCAGTAAATGCTTCATTTTTTAAACTGGTGTTTGGAAAACGCAGCAAAATCTGAGAAAATACTTCTAAGTATCAATTTTCAATCTATTGTGATGAAAGTTCGGTAATCCACATGCTAACAAATCTGTAGTGAATATTTTTCGAATTCATTATGCAAGTAGCATGTTCGGAACACGGAATTTCATGGCCAGAGAGTTTATGTAAATTACATTTCTCTTGTTTAGAAAATATTCCAAGAGATTTTTCCTGAGAAATCTGCCTGATTTTCGAAACTGGAATTAGGAAACACTGCGAACTCAGATGAATAGATTCTCGGTGTATTTATGCCTTGTATGGTGGATGAAAGATCGTTAATCCGCATGCTAACAACTCTGTAGTGAATATTTGTCGAATCCGAGATACATGAAGCGTGTTGGGAACACAGAATATCACGGTGAGCGAATCTATGTAAAATGCATGTCACTTGGGTAGAACTCGTTCCAAGAACTTTTTCTGCGAATTCTGCCTCATTTTCAAAACTGGCATTAGGAAAAACTTTCGAAAAATGAGAAAATGCTTCAAAGTGTCAATATGGCTTTTATGGTGGATGAAAGTTCGGTAATCTTTATGCTAAGAAGTCAGAAGTGAATATTTTTCGAAACCGTGATGCATGTATTTTTTTCGGATCACGGAATTTCACGATGACGGGTTCTACGTAAATTGCATGTCTATTGGGTAGAACTCGCTCCAAGAGGATTTTTCTGTGAAAACTGCATGATTTAAAAACTGACACTATGAGAAATATACTAAATCAGAAAATAATTTCTATGTATAAATATGCATTGTAAGGTGGATGAAAGTTCGGAAATACACATGTTCACAACTCATTAAAGAATGTTTGTCGAACCCGTGATGCATGTAACGTGTTCAGAACACGGAATATCACGGTGAGTGAAACTAGGTAAATTACATATCTTTTGGTTAGAACTCGCTCCAAGAGCATTTTCCTGCCGATTCTGCCTCATTTTCAAACCTGACATTAAAACTACTCTGTGAAATCTGAGAAAAGTCTTCAAAGTGTCAGTAAGCCATGTATGGTGGATGAAAGTGCAGTAATCCACTTGCTAACAACTCTGTAGTGAAAATTTTTGAATCCGAGATGCATGAAGCGTGTTCGGAACACGGAATTTCACGGTGAGCGAATCCATGTAAATTACATGTCTATTGTTTTGAACACGCTCCAAGAGGTTTTTGCCGTGAAAACTGCCTCAGTTTCGAAACTGGCGTTTGGAAAGCTCTGTGAAATCAGAGAAAATGCTTCTAAGCATCAATATGCCTTGTATTGTGATGAAAGTCCTGTAATCCACATGCAAACAACTCTGTAGTGTATTTGTTTCGAATCCTATCTGCATGTAGCGTGTGCGAAACACGGAATTTCACAGCGGGAGAATCTATGTAATTTACATATGTATTGCGTAAGACACGCTCAAAAAGATTTTTCCTTAGGAAACTGCCTGATTTTTGAAACTGCTATTAGGAAAACGCTGCAAACTCAGAGTTAATGTTTCTAGGTGTAAATATGCCTTGTATGGTGGATGAAAGATCTGTAATACACATGTACACAACTCATTAAAAATGTTTCTCAAATCCGTGATGTTTGTAGTGTGTTCGGTACACGGAATGTCACGTTGAAGGAAAATATGTAAATTACACAACTATTGGTGAGAAACCGCTCCAGGAGCATTTTACTGTAAAATCTACCTCTGTTTGGAAACTGGTGTTATGAAAACACTACAAAATCTGAGCAAAATTTTAAGGTGGCAATATGTCTTCAATGGTTTATTAAAGATGTGTAATTAACATTCAAACAACTCAGCAGTGAATATTTGTTGAATCCATGGTGCATGTAACTTTTTCGGAACACGGGATGTTACGGTGACGGTATCTATGAAAATGGGATGTCTATTGGATCGAACATGCAGCAAGAGAATTTTTCTGCGAAAACTGCCTGATTTTCGTAACTGAATTTAGGAAAAATCTGCGAAATATAAGTAAATATTTCTAGGTGTGAATATGCCTTGTATTGTGGTTGAAACTTCGGTAATCCACACGGTCACGGTTATTAAATAATGTTTGTCAAAACCGTGATTAATGTAACGTTTTTTGAACACGGAATGTCTCGGTGAGTGAAACTCGGAAAATAACAATTCTACTGGATAGAACTCGCTTGAATTGAATTTTTCTGCGAAAATTTCATGATTTTCGGAAGTGGATGTTAGGGAAAACCTGCGAAATCAGAATAACTACATCTAGGGATAAATATGCCTTGTATGGTGAATGAAATTTTGGTAATCCACATGCTCACACTCATTAGAGAATGTTTGTCGAATTCGTGATGCATGTAACGTGTACGGAATACAGTGTGTCATATTGAAGGAAACAATGAAAATTACATGTCTATTTGGTAGAACTCGCTTGAAGAGTTTTTTCTGCGAAATGTGCCTCATTTTCAAAACTGCCATTAGGAGAACCCTGTGAAATCTTAGAAAATGCTTCTAAGTGTCAATATGCCTTGAATGGTGAATGAAAGTCTGGTAATCCACATGTTAATAACAGTGTAGTAATGATTTTTCAAACCGTGATTCATGTAGCGCTTTTTGAAATGGAATTTCACCGTAATGACACAATTTAAATTAAAATTCTATTGGGTAGAACTAGCTAGAATAGAATTTTTCTGCGAAAATTGCATGATTATCGAATCTGAAATTTGGAGAATGCTTCAAAATGAGAGTAAATATTTCTAGGTGTAAATATGCCTTTATGTTGGAAGAAAGTTCGGAAATCCACATTTTCACAACATATTAAAGAAGCTTTTTCTAATCCGTGATGCATATACCGTGTTTGGAACGTGGAATTTCACGGTGACTGAAACAATGTAAATTACTTCTCTATTGGGTAGAACTCGCTCCAAGAGAATTTTTCTGTGAAAACTGCATTAATTTTTAAACTGGCGTTTGGAAAACGCAGCAAAATCTGAGAAAATACTTCTAAGTATCAATTTTCAATCTATTGTGATGAAAGTTCGGTAATCCACATGCTAACAAATCTGTAGTGAATATTTTTCGAATTCATTATGCAAGTAGCATGTTCGGAACACGGAATTTCATGGCCAGAGAGTTTATGTAAATTACGTTTCTCTTGGTTAGAAAATACTCCAAGAGATTTTTCCTGAGAAATCTGCCTGATTTTCGAAACTGGAATTAGGAAACACTGCGAACTCAGATGAATAGATTCTCGGTGTATTTATGCCTTGTATGGTGGATGAAAGATCGTTAATCCGCATGCTAACAACTCTGTAGTGAATATTTGTCGAATCCGAGATACATGAAGCGTGTTGGGAACACAGAATATCACGGTGAGCGAATCTATGTAAAATGCATGTCACTTGGGTAGAACTCGTTCCAAGAACTTTTTCTGCGAATTCTGCCTCATTTTCAAAACTGGCATTAGGAAAAACTTTCGAAAAATGAGAAAATGCTTCAAAGTGTCAATATGGCTTTTATGGTGGATGAAAGTTCGGTAATCTTTATGCTAAGAAGTCAGAAGTGAATATTTTTCGAAACCGTGATGCATGTATTTTTTTCGGATCACGGAATTTCACGATGACGGGTTCTACGTAAATTGCATGTCTATTGGGTAGAACTCACTCCAAGAGGATTTTTCTGTGAAAACTGCATGATTTAAAAACTGACACTACGAGAAATATACTAAATCAGAAAATAATTTCTATGTATAAATATGCATTGTAAGGTGGATGAAAGTTCGGAAATACACATGTTCACAACTCATTAAAGAATGTTTGTCGAACCCGTGATGCATGTAACGTGTTCAGAACACGGAATATCACGGTGAGTGAAACTAGGTAAATTACATATCTTTTGGTTAGAACTCGCTCCAAGAGCATTTTCCTGCCAAATCTGCCTCATTTTCAAACCTGACATTAAAACTACTCTGTGAAATCTGAGAAAAGTCTTCAAAGTGTCAGTAAGCCATGTATGGTGGATGAAAGTGCAGTAATCCACTTGCTAACAACTCTGTAGTGAAAATTTTTGAATCCGAGATGCATGAAGCGTGTTCGGAACACGGAATTTCACGGTGAGCGAATCCATGTAAATTACATGTCTATTGTTTTGAACACGCTCCAAGAGGTTTTTGCCGTGAAAACTGCCTCAGTTTCGAAACTGGCGTTTGGAAAGCTCTGTGAAATCAGAGAAAATGCTTCTAAGCATCAATATGCCTTGTATTGTGATGAAAGTCCTGTAATCCACATGCAAACAACTCTGTAGTGTATTTGTTTCGAATCCTATCTGCATGTAGCGTGTGCGAAACACGGAATTTCACAGCGGGAGAATCTATGTAATTTACATATGTATTGCGTAAGACACGCTCAAAAAGATTTTTCCTTAGGAAACTGCCTGATTTTTGAAACTGCTATTAGGAAAACGCTGCAAACTCAGAGTTAATGTTTCTAGGTGTAAATATGCCTTGTATGGTGGATGAAAGATCTGTAATACACATGTACACAACTCATTAAAAATGTTTCTCAAATCCGTGATGTTTGTAGTGTGTTCGGTACACGGAATGTCACGTTGAAGGAAAATATGTAAATTACACAACTATTGGTGAGAAACCGCTCCAGGAGCATTTTACTGTAAAATCTACCTCTGTTTGGAAACTGGGGTTATGAAAACACTACAAAATCTCAGCAAAATTTTAAGGTGGCAATATGTCTTCAATGGTTTATTAAAGATGTGTAATTAACATTCAAACAACTCAGCAGTGAATATTTGTTGAATCCATGGTGCATGTAACTTTTTCGGAACACGGGATGTTACGGTGACGGTATCTATGAAAATGGGATGTCTATTGGATCGAACATGCAGCAAGAGAATTTTTCTGCGAAAACTGCCTGATTTTCGTAACTGAATTTAGGAAAAATCTGCGAAATATAAGTAAATATTTCTAGGTGTGAATATGCCTTGTATTGTGGTTGAAACTTCGGTAATCCACACGGTCACGGTTATTAAATAATGTTTGTCAAAACCGTGATTAATGTAACGTTTTTTGAACACGGAATGTCTCGGTGAGTGAAACTCGGAAAATAACAATTCTACTGGATAGAACTCGCTTGAATTGAATTTTTCTGCGAAAATTTCATGATTTTCGGAAGTGGATGTTAGGGAAAACCTGCGAAATCAGAATAACTACATCTAGGGATAAATATGCCTTGTATGGTGAATGAAATTTTGGTAATCCACATGCTCACACTCATTAGAGAATGTTTGTCGAATTCGTGATGCATGTAACGTGTACGGAATACAGTGTGTCATATTGAAGGAAACAATGAAAATTACATGTCTATTTGGTAGAACTCGCTTGAAGAGTTTTTTCTGCGAAATGTGCCTCATTTTCAAAACTGCCATTAGGAGAACCCTGTGAAATCTTAGAAAATGCTTCTAAGTGTCAATATGCCTTGAATGGTGAATGAAAGTCCGGTAATCCACATGTTAATAACAGTGTAGTAATGATTTTTCAAACCGTGATTCATGTAGCGCTTTTTGAAATGGAATTTCACCGTAATGACACAATTTAAATTAAAATTCTATTGGGTAGAACTAGCTAGAATAGAATTTTTCTGCGAAAATTGCATGATTATCGAATCTGAAATTTGGAGAATGCTTCAAAATGAGAGTAAATATTTCTAGGTGTAAATATGCCTTTATGTTGGAAGAAAGTTCGGTAATCCACATTTTCACAACATATTAAAGAAGCTTTTTCTAATCCGTGATGCATATACCGTGTTTTTAACATGGAATTTCACGGTGACTGAAACAATGTAAATTACTTCTCTATTGGGTAGAACTCGCTCCAAGGGAATTTTTCTGCAGTAAATGCTTCATTTTTTAAACTGGTGTTTGGAAAACGCAGCAAAATCTGAGAAAATACTTCTAAGTATCAATTTTCAATCTATTGTGATGAAAGTTCGGTAATCCACATGCTAACAAATCTGTAGTGAATATTTTTCGAATTCATTATGCAAGTAGCATGTTCGGAACACGGAATTTCATGGCCAGAGAGTTTATGTAAATTACATTTCTCTTGTTTAGAAAATACTCCAAGAGATTTTTCCTGAGAAATCTGCCTGATTTTCGAAACTGGAATTAGGAAACACTGCGAACTCAGATGAATAGATTCTCGGTGTATTTATGCCTTGTATGGTGGATGAAAGATCGTTAATCCGCATGCTAACAACTCTGTAGTGAATATTTGTCGAATCCGAGATACATGAAGCGTGTTGGGAACACAGAATATCACGGTGAGCGAATCTATGTAAAATGCATGTCACTTGGGTAGAACTCGTTCCAAGAACTTTTTCTGCGAATTCTGCCTCATTTTCAAAACTGGCATTAGGAAAAACTTTCGAAAAATGAGAAAATGCTTCAAAGTGTCAATATGGCTTTTATGGTGGATGAAAGTTCGGTAATCTTTATGCTAAGAAGTCAGAAGTGAATATTTTTCGAAACCGTGATGCATGTATTTTTTTCGGATCACGGAATTTCACGATGACGGGTTCTACGTAAATTGCATGTCTATTGGGTAGAACTCGCTCCAAGAGGATTTTTCTGTGAAAACTGCATGATTTAAAAACTGACACTATGAGAAATATACTAAATCAGAAAATAATTTCTATGTATAAATATGCATTGTAAGGTGGATGAAAGTTCGGAAATACACATGTTCACAACTCATTAAAGAATGTTTGTCGAACCCGTGATGCATGTAACGTGTTCAGAACACGGAATATCACGGTGAGTGAAACTAGGTAAATTACATATCTTTTGGTTAGAACTCGCTCCAAGAGCATTTTCCTGCCGATTCTGCCTCATTTTCAAACCTGACATTAAAACTACTCTGTGAAATCTGAGAAAAGTCTTCAAAGTGTCAGTAAGCCATGTATGGTGGATGAAAGTGCAGTAATCCACTTGCTAACAACTCTGTAGTGAAAATTTTTGAATCCGAGATGCATGAAGCGTGTTCGGAACACGGAATTTCACGGTGAGCGAATCCATGTAAATTACATGTCTATTGTTTTGAACACGCTCCAAGAGGTTTTTGCCGTGAAAACTGCCTCAGTTTCGAAACTGGCGTTTGGAAAGCTCTGTGAAATCAGAGAAAATGCTTCTAAGCATCAATATGCCTTGTATTGTGATGAAAGTCCTGTAATCCACATGCAAACAACTCTGTAGTGTATTTGTTTCGAATCCTATCTGCATGTAGCGTGTGCGAAACACGGAATTTCACAGCGGGAGAATCTATGTAATTTACATATGTATTGCGTAAGACACGCTCAAAAAGATTTTTCCTTAGGAAACTGCCTGATTTTTGAAACTGCTATTAGGAAAACGCTGCAAACTCAGAGTTAATGTTTCTAGGTGTAAATATGCCTTGTATGGTGGATGAAAGATCTGTAATACACATGTACACAACTCATTAAAAATGTTTCTCAAATCCGTGATGTTTGTAGTGTGTTCGGTACACGGAATGTCACGTTGAAGGAAAATATGTAAATTACACAACTATTGGTGAGAAACCGCTCCAGGAGCATTTTACTGTAAAATCTACCTCTGTTTGGAAACTGGTGTTATGAAAACACTACAAAATCTGAGCAAAATTTTAAGGTGGCAATATGTCTTCAATGGTTTATTAAAGATGTGTAATTAACATTCAAACAACTCAGCAGTGAATATTTGTTGAATCCATGGTGCATGTAACTTTTTCGGAACACGGGATGTTACGGTGACGGTATCTATGAAAATGGGATGTCTATTGGATCGAACATGCAGCAAGAGAATTTTTCTGCGAAAACTGCCTGATTTTCGTAACTGAATTTAGGAAAAATCTGCGAAATATAAGTAAATATTTCTAGGTGTGAATATGCCTTGTATTGTGGTTGAAACTTCGGTAATCCACACGGTCACGGTTATTAAATAATGTTTGTCAAAACCGTGATTAATGTAACGTTTTTTGAACACGGAATGTCTCGGTGAGTGAAACTCGGAAAATAACAATTCTACTGGATAGAACTCGCTTGAATTGAATTTTTCTGCGAAAATTTCATGATTTTCGGAAGTGGATGTTAGGGAAAACCTGCGAAATCAGAATAACTACATCTAGGGATAAATATGCCTTGTATGGTGAATGAAATTTTGGTAATCCACATGCTCACACTCATTAGAGAATGTTTGTCGAATTCGTGATGCATGTAACGTGTACGGAATACAGTGTGTCATATTGAAGGAAACAATGAAAATTACATGTCTATTTGGTAGAACTCGCTTGAAGAGTTTTTTCTGCGAAATGTGCCTCATTTTAAAAACTGCCATTAGGAGAACCCTGTGAAATCTTAGAAAATGCTTCTAAGTGTCAATATGCCTTGAATGGTGAATGAAAGTCTGGTAATCCACATGTTAATAACAGTGTAGTAATGATTTTTCAAACCGTGATTCATGTAGCGCTTTTTGAAATGGAATTTCACCGTAATGACACAATTTAAATTAAAATTCTATTGGGTAGAACTAGCTAGAATAGAATTTTTCTGCGAAAATTGCATGATTATCGAATCTGAAATTTGGAGAATGCTTCAAAATGAGAGTAAATATTTCTAGGTGTAAATATGCCTTTATGTTGGAAGAAAGTTCGGAAATCCACATTTTCACAACATATTAAAGAAGCTTTTTCTAATCCGTGATGCATATACCGTGTTTGGAACGTGGAATTTCACGGTGACTGAAACAATGTAAATTACTTCTCTATTGGGTAGAACTCGCTCCAAGAGAATTTTTCTGTGAAAACTGCATTAATTTTTAAACTGGCGTTTGGAAAACGCAGCAAAATCTGAGAAAATACTTCTAAGTATCAATTTTCAATCTATTGTGATGAAAGTTCGGTAATCCACATGCTAACAAATCTGTAGTGAATATTTTTCGAATTCATTATGCAAGTAGCATGTTCGGAACACGGAATTTCATGGCCAGAGAGTTTATGTAAATTACGTTTCTCTTGGTTAGAAAATACTCCAAGAGATTTTTCCTGAGAAATCTGCCTGATTTTCGAAACTGGAATTAGGAAACACTGCGAACTCAGATGAATAGATTCTCGGTGTATTTATGCCTTGTATGGTGGATGAAAGATCGTTAATCCGCATGCTAACAACTCTGTAGTGAATATTTGTCGAATCCGAGATACATGAAGCGTGTTGGGAACACAGAATATCACGGTGAGCGAATCTATGTAAAATGCATGTCACTTGGGTAGAACTCGTTCCAAGAACTTTTTCTGCGAATTCTGCCTCATTTTCAAAACTGGCATTAGGAAAAACTTTCGAAAAATGAGAAAATGCTTCAAAGTGTCAATATGGCTTTTATGGTGGATGAAAGTTCGGTAATCTTTATGCTAAGAAGTCAGAAGTGAATATTTTTCGAAACCGTGATGCATGTATTTTTTTCGGATCACGGAATTTCACGATGACGGGTTCTACGTAAATTGCATGTCTATTGGGTAGAACTCACTCCAAGAGGATTTTTCTGTGAAAACTGCATGATTTAAAAACTGACACTACGAGAAATATACTAAATCAGAAAATAATTTCTATGTATAAATATGCATTGTAAGGTGGATGAAAGTTCGGAAATACACATGTTCACAACTCATTAAAGAATGTTTGTCGAACCCGTGATGCATGTAACGTGTTCAGAACACGGAATATCACGGTGAGTGAAACTAGGTAAATTACATATCTTTTGGTTAGAACTCGCTCCAAGAGCATTTTCCTGCCAAATCTGCCTCATTTTCAAACCTGACATTAAAACTACACTGTGAAATCTGAGAAAAGTCTTCAAAGTGTCAGTAAGCCATGTATGGTGGATGAAAGTGCAGTAATCCACTTGCTAACAACTCTGTAGTGAAAATTTTTGAATCCGAGATGCATGAAGCGTGTTCGGAACACGGAATTTCACGGTGAGCGAATCCATGTAAATTACATGTCTATTGTTTTGAACACGCTCCAAGAGGTTTTTGCCGTGAAAACTGCCTCAGTTTCGAAACTGGCGTTTGGAAAGCTCTGTGAAATCAGAGAAAATGCTTCTAAGCATCAATATGCCTTGTATTGTGATGAAAGTCCTGTAATCCACATGCAAACAACTCTGTAGTGTATTTGTTTCGAATCCTATCTGCATGTAGCGTGTGCGAAACACGGAATTTCACAGCGGGAGAATCTATGTAATTTACATATGTATTGCGTAAGACACGCTCAAAAAGATTTTTCCTTAGGAAACTGCCTGATTTTTGAAACTGCTATTAGGAAAACGCTGCAAACTCAGAGTTAATGTTTCTAGGTGTAAATATGCCTTGTATGGTGGATGAAAGATCTGTAATACACATGTACACAACTCATTAAAAATGTTTCTCAAATCCGTGATGTTTGTAGTGTGTTCGGTACACGGAATGTCACGTTGAAGGAAAATATGTAAATTACACAACTATTGGTGAGAAACCGCTCCAGGAGCATTTTACTGTAAAATCTACCTCTGTTTGGAAACTGGGGTTATGAAAACACTACAAAATCTCAGCAAAATTTTAAGGTGGCAATATGTCTTCAATGGTTTATTAAAGATGTGTAATTAACATTCAAACAACTCAGCAGTGAATATTTGTTGAATCCATGGTGCATGTAACTTTTTCGGAACACGGGATGTTACGGTGACGGTATCTATGAAAATGGGATGTCTATTGGATCGAACATGCAGCAAGAGAATTTTTCTGCGAAAACTGCCTGATTTTCGTAACTGAATTTAGGAAAAATCTGCGAAATATAAGTAAATATTTCTAGGTGTGAATATACCTTGTATTGTGGTTGAAACTTCGGTAATCCACACGGTCACGGTTATTAAATAATGTTTGTCAAAACCGTGATTAATGTAACGTTTTTTGAACACGGAATGTCTCGGTGAGTGAAACTCGGAAAATAACAATTCTACTGGATAGAACTCGCTTGAATTGAATTTTTCTGCGAAAATTTCATGATTTTCGGAAGTGGATGTTAGGGAAAACCTGCGAAATCAGAATAACTACATCTAGGGATAAATATGCCTTGTATGGTGAATGAAATTTTGGTAATCCACATGCTCACACTCATTAGAGAATGTTTGTCGAATTCGTGATGCATGTAACGTGTACGGAATACAGTGTGTCATATTGAAGGAAACAATGAAAATTACATGTCTATTTGGTAGAACTCGCTTGAAGAGTTTTTTCTGCGAAATGTGCCTCATTTTCAAAACTGCCATTAGGAGAACCCTGTGAAATCTTAGAAAATGCTTCTAAGTGTCAATATGCCTTGAATGGTGAATGAAAGTCCGGTAATCCACATGTTAATAACAGTGTAGTAATGATTTTTCAAACCGTGATTCATGTAGCGCTTTTTGAAATGGAATTTCACCGTAATGACACAATTTAAATTAAAATTCTATTGGGTAGAACTAGCTAGAATAGAATTTTTCTGCGAAAATTGCATGATTATCGAATCTGAAATTTGGAGAATGCTTCAAAATGAGAGTAAATATTTCTAGGTGTAAATATGCCTTTATGTTGGAAGAAAGTTCTGTAATCCACATTTTCACAACATATTAAAGAAGCTTTTTCTAATCCGTGATGCATATACCGTGTTTTTAACATGGAATTTCACGGTGACTGAAACAATGTAAATTACTTCTCTATTGGGTAGAACTCGCTCCAAGGGAATTTTTCTGCAGTAAATGCTTCATTTTTTAAACTGGTGTTTGGAAAACGCAGCAAAATCTGAGAAAATACTTCTAAGTATCAATTTTCAATCTATAGTGATGAAAGTTCGGTAATCCACATGCTAACAAATCTGTAGTGAATATTTTTCGAATTCATTATGCAAGTAGCATGTTCGGAACACGGAATTTCATGGCCAGAGAGTTTATGTAAATTACGTTTCTCTTGGTTAGAAAATACTCCAAGAGATTTTTCCTGAGAAATCTGCCTGATTTTCGAAACTGGAATTAGGAAACACTGCAAACTCAGATGAATATATTCTCGGTGTATTTATGCCTTGTATGGTGGATGAAAGATCGTTAATCCGCATGCTAACAACTCTGTAGTGAATATTTGTCGAATCCGAGATACATGAATTGTGTTGGGAACACAGAATATCACAGTAAGCGAATCTATGTAAAATAGATCTCTCGGGTAGAACTAGTTCCAAGAACTTTTTCTGCGAATTCTGCCTCATTTTCAAAACTGGCATTAGGAAAACATTTCGAAAAATGAGAAAATGCTTCAAAGTGTCAATATGGCTTATATGGTGGATGAAAGTTCGGTAATCTTTATGCTAACAAGTCAGAAGTGAATGTTTTTCGAAACCGTGATGCATGTATTTTTTTCGGATCACGGAATTTCACGATGACGGGTTCTACGTAAATTGCATGTCTATTGGGTAGAACTCGCTCCAAGAGGATTTTTCTGTGAAAACTTCATGATTTAAAAACTGACTCTACGAGGAATATACTAAATCAGAAAATAATTTCTATGTATAAATATGCATTGTAAGGTGGATGAAAGTTCGGAAATACACATGTTCACAACACATTAAAGAATGTTTGTCGAACCCGTGATGCATGTAACGTGTTCAGAACACGGAATATCACGGTGAGTGAAACTAGGTAAATTACATATCTTTTGGTTAGAACTCGCTCCAAGAGCATTTTCCTGCTAAATCTGCCTCATTTTCAAACCTGACATTAAAACTACACTGTGAAATCTGAGAAAAGTCTTCAAAGTGTCAGTAAGCCATGTATGGTGGATGAAAGTGCAGTAATCCACTTGCTAACAACTCTGTAGTGAAAATTTTTGAATCCGAGATGCATGAAGCGTGTTCGGAATACGGAATTTCACGGTGAGCGAATCCATGTAAATTACATGTCTATTGTTTTGAACACGCTCCAAGAGGTTTTTGCCGTGAAAACTGCCTCAGTTTCGAAACTGGCGTTTGGAAAGCTCTGTGAAATCAGAGAAAATGCTTCTAAGCATCAATATGCCTTGTATTGTGATGAAAGTCCTGTAATCCACATGCAAACAACTCTGTAGTGTATTTGTTTCGAATCCTATCTGCATGTAGCATGTGCGAAACACGGAATTTCACAGCGGGAGAATCTATGTAATTTACATATGTATTGCGTAAGACACGCTCAAAAAGATTTTTCCTTAGGAAACTGCCTGATTTTTGAAACTGCTATTAGGAAAACGCTGCAAACTCAGAGTTAATGTTTCTAGGTGTAAATATGCCTTGTATGGTGGATGAAAGATCTGTAATACACATGTACACAACTCATTAAAAATGTTTCTCAAATCCGTGATGTTTGTAGTGTGTTCGGTACACGGAATGTCACGTTGAAGGAAAATATGTAAATTACACAACTATTGGTGAGAAACCGCTCCAGGAGCATTTTACTGTAAAATCTACCTCTGTTTGGAAACTGGGGTTATGAAAACACTACAAAATCTCAGCAAAATTTTAAGGTGGCAATATGTCTTCAATGGTTTATTAAAGATGTGTAATTAACATTCAAACAACTCAGCAGTGAATATTTGTTGAATCCATGGTGCATGTAACTTTTTCGGAACACGGGATGTTACGGTGACGGTATCTATGAAAATGGGATGTCTATTGGATCGAACATGCAGCAAGAGAATTTTTCTGCGAAAACTGCCTGATTTTCGTAACTGAATTTAGGAAAAATCTGCGAAATATAAGTAAATATTTCTAGGTGTGAATATACCTTGTATTGTGGTTGAAACTTCGGTAATCCACACGGTCACGGTTATTAAATAATGTTTGTCAAAACCGTGATTAATGTAACGTTTTTTGAACACGGAATGTCTCGGTGAGTGAAACTCGGAAAATAACAATTCTACTGGATAGAACTCGCTTGAATTGAATTTTTCTGCGAAAATTTCATGATTTTCGGAAGTGGATGTTAGGGAAAACCTGCGAAATCAGAATAACTACATCTAGGGATAAATATGCCTTGTATGGTGAATGAAATTTTGGTAATCCACATGCTCACACTCATTAGAGAATGTTTGTCGAATTCGTGATGCATGTAACGTGTACGGAATACAGTGTGTCATATTGAAGGAAACAATGAAAATTACATGTCTATTTGGTAGAACTCGCTTGAAGAGTTTTTTCTGCGAAATGTGCCTCATTTTCAAAACTGCCATTAGGAGAACCCTGTGAAATCTTAGAAAATGCTTCTAAGTGTCAATATGCCTTGAATGGTGAATGAAAGTCCGGTAATCCACATGTTAATAACAGTGTAGTAATGATTTTTCAAACCGTGATTCATGTAGCGCTTTTTGAAATGGAATTTCACCGTAATGACACAATTTAAATTAAAATTCTATTGGGTAGAACTAGCTAGAATAGAATTTTTCTGCGAAAATTGCATGATTATCGAATCTGAAATTTGGAGAATGCTTCAAAATGAGAGTAAATATTTCTAGGTGTAAATATGCCTTTATGTTGGAAGAAAGTTCGGTAATCCACATTTTCACAACATATTAAAGAAGCTTTTTCTAATCCGTGATGCATATACCGTGTTTTTAACATGGAATTTCACGGTGACTGAAACAATGTAAATTACTTCTCTATTGGGTAGAACTCGCTCCAAGGGAATTTTTCTGCAGTAAATGCTTCATTTTTTAAACTGGTGTTTGGAAAACGCAGCAAAATCTGAGAAAATACTTCTAAGTATCAATTTTCAATCTATAGTGATGAAAGTTCGGTAATCCACATGCTAACAAATCTGTAGTGAATATTTTTCGAATTCATTATGCAAGTAGCATGTTCGGAACACGGAATTTCATGGCCAGAGAGTTTATGTAAATTACGTTTCTCTTGGTTAGAAAATACTCCAAGAGATTTTTCCTGAGAAATCTGCCTGATTTTCGAAACTGGAATTAGGAAACACTGCAAACTCAGATGAATATATTCTCGGTGTATTTATGCCTTGTATGGTGGATGAAAGATCGTTAATCCGCATGCTAACAACACTGTAGTGAATATTTGTCGAATCCGAGATACATGAATTGTGTTGGGAACACAGAATATCACAGTAAGCGAATCTATGTAAAATAGATCTCTCGGGTAGAACTAGTTCCAAGAACTTTTTCTGCGAATTCTGCCTCATTTTCAAAACTGGCATTAGGAAAACATTTCGAAAAATGAGAAAATGCTTCAAAGTGTCAATATGGCTTATATGGTGGATGAAAGTTCGGTAATCTTTATGCTAACAAGTCAGAAGTGAATGTTTTTCGAAACCGTGATGCATGTATTTTTTTCGGATCACGGAATTTCACGATAACGGGTTCTACGTAAATTGCATGTCTATTGGGTAGAACTCGCTCCAAGAGGATTTTTCTGTGAAAACTGCATGATTTAAAAACTGACTCTACGAGGAATATACTAAATCAGAAAATAATTTCTATGTATAAATATGCATTGTAAGGTGGATGAAAGTTCGGAAATACACATGTTCACAACGCATTAAAGAATGTTTGTCGAACCCGTGATGCATGTAACGTGTTCAGAACACGGAATATCACGGTGAGTGAAACTAGGTAAATTACATATCTTTTGGTTAGAACTCGCTCCAAGAGCATTTTCCTGCTAAATCTGCCTCATTTTCAAACCTGACATTAAAACTACACTGTGAAATCTGAGAAAAGTCTTCAAAGTGTCAGTAAGCCATGTATGGTGGATGAAAGTGCAGTAATCCACTTGCTAACAACTCTGTAGTGAAAATTTTTGAATCCGAGATGCATGAAGCGTGTTCGGAATACGGAATTTCACGGTGAGCGAATCCATGTAAATTACATGTCTATTGTTTTGAACACGCTCCAAGAGGTTTTTGCCGTGAAAACTGCCTCAGTTTCGAAACTGGCGTTTGGAAAGCTCTGTGAAATCAGAGAAAATGCTTCTAAGCATCAATATGCCTTGTATTGTGATGAAAGTCCTGTAATCCACATGCAAACAACTCTGTAGTGTATTTGTTTCGAATCCTATCTGCATGTAGCGTGTGCGAAACACGGAATTTCACAGCGGGAGAATCTATGTAATTTACATATGTATTGCGTAAGACACGCTCAAAAAGATTTTTCCTTAGGAAACTGCCTGATTTTTGAAACTGCTATTAGGAAAAAGCTGCAAACTCAGAGTTAATGTTTCTAGGTGTAAATATGCCTTGTATGGTGGATGAAAGTTCTGTAATACACATGTACACAACTCATTAAAAATGTTTCTCAAATCCGTGATGTTTGTAGTGTGTTCGGTACACGGAATGTCACGTTGAAGGAAAATATGTAAATTACACAACTATTGGTGAGAAACCGCTCCAGGAGCATTTTACTGTAAAATCTACCTCTGTTTGGAAACTGGTGTTATGAAAACACTGCAAAACCTGAGCAAAAGCTTTAAGGTGACAATATGTCTTCAATGGTTTTTTAAAGATGTGTAATTTACATTCTAACAACTCAGGAGTGAATATTTGTTGAATCCATGGTGCATGTAAATTTTTCTGAACACGGAATGTTACGGTGACGGTATCTATGGAAATGGGATGTCTATTGGATCGAACATGCAGCAAGAGAATATTTCTGCGAAAACTGTCTGATTTTCGTAACTGACGTTAGGAAAAATCTGTGAAATCTAAGTAAATATTTCTAGGTGTGAATATGCCTTGTAATGTGGTTGAAACTTCGGTAATCCACATGCTCACAGTCATTAAATAATTTTTTTCGAAGCCGTCATTAATGCAAAGTTTTCAGAACACGGAATGTCTCGGTGAGTGAAACTCGGAAAATAACAATTCTACTGGATAGAACTGGCTTGAATTGAATTTTTCTGCGAAAATTTCATGATTTTCAAAACTGGATGTTAGGAAAAAACTGCGAAATCAGAATAACTACATCTAGGTGTAAATATGCCTTGTATGGTGGATGAAAGTTCGGTAATCCAGATGCTCACACTCATTAGAGCATGTTTGTCGAATTCGTGATGCATGAAACGTGTACGGAATACAGAGTGTCATATTGAAGGAAACAATATAAATTACAAGTCTATTGGGTAGAACTCGCTTGAAGAGAATTTTTCTGCGAAATGTGGCTCATTTTCAAAACTGCCATTAGGAGAACCCTGTGAAATCTAAGAAAATGCTTCTAAGTGTCAATATGCCTTGAATGGTGAATGAAAGTCCGGTAATCCACATGTTAATAACAGTGTAGTAATGATTTTTCAAACTGTGATTCATGTAGCGCTTTTTGAAATGGAATTTCACCGTAATGAAACAATTTAAATTAAAATTCTATTGGGTAGAACTAGCTAGAATAGAATTTTTCTGTGAAAATTGCATGATTATCGAATCTGAAGTTTGGAGAAAGCTTCAAAATGAGAGTAAATATTTCTAGGTGTAAATATGCCTTGTATTGTGGTTGAAACTTCGGTAATCCACATGCTCACAGTCATTAAATAATGTTTGTCGAAGCCGTGATTAATGTAACGTTTTCAGAACACGGAATGTCTCGGTGAGTGAAACTCGGAAAATAACAATTCTACTGGATAGAACTCGCTTTAATTGAATTTTTCTGCGAAAATTTCATGATTTTCAAAACTGGATGTTAGGAAAAAGCTGCGAAATCAGAATAACTACATCTAGGTGTATATATGCCCTGTATGGTGGATGAAAGTTCGGTAATCCAGATGCTCACACTCATTAGAGCATGTTTGTCGAATTCGTGATGCATGAAACGTGTACGGAATACAGAGTGTCATATTGAAGGAAACAATGTAAATTACATGTCTATTGGGTAGAACTCGCTTGAAGAGTATTTTTCTGCGAAATGTGCCTCATTTTCAAAACTGCCATTAGAGAACCCTGTGAAATCTGAGAAAATGCTTCTAAGTGTCAATATGCCTTGAATGGTGAATGAAAGTCCGGTAATCCACATGTTAATAACAGTGTAGTAATGATTTTTCAAACCGTGATTCATGTAGCATTTTTTGAAATGGAATTTCACCGTAATGAAACAATTTAAATTAAAATTCTATTGGGTAGAACTAGCTAGAATAGAATTTTTCTGTGAAAATTGCATGATTATCGAATCTGAAGTTTGGAGAAAGCTTCAAAATGAGAGTAAATATTTCTAGGTGTAAATATGACTTTATGTGGAAGAAAGTTCTGTAATCCACATTTTCACAACATATTAAAGAATCTTTTTCTAATCCGTGATGCATATACCGTGTTTGGAACGTGGAATTTCATGGTGACTGAAACAATGTAAATTACTTCTCTATTGGGTAGAACTTGCTCCAAGAGAATTTTTCTGTGAAAACTGCATTATTTTTTAACCTGGCGTTTGGAAAACGCAGCAAAATCTGAGAAAATACTTCTAAGTATCAATTTTCAATCTATTGTGATGAAAGTTCGGTAATCCACATGCTAACAAATCTGTAGTGGATATTTTTCGAATTCATTATGCAAGTAGCATGTTCGGAACACGGAATTTCATGGCCAGAGAGTTTATGTAAATTACGTTTCTCTTGGTTAGAAAATACTCCAAGAGATTTTTCCTGAGAAATCTGCCTGATTTTCGAAACTGGTATTAGGAAACACTGCGAACTCAGATGAATAGATTCTCGGTGTATTTATGCCTTGTATGGTGGATGAAAGATCGTTAATCCGCATGCTAACAACTCTGTAGTGAATATTTGTCGAATCCGAGATACATGAAGCGTGTTGGGAACACAGAATATCACAGTAAGCGAATCTCTGTAAAATAGATCTCTCGGGTAGAACTCGTTCCAAGAACTTTTTCTGCGAATTCTGCCTCATTTTCAAAACTGGCATTAGGAAAAACTTTCGAAAAATGAGAAAATGCTTCAAAGTGTCAATATGGCTTTTATGGTGGATGAAAGTTTGGTAATCTTTATGCTAAGAAGTCAGAAGTGAATATTTTTCGAAACCGTGATGCATGTATTTTTTTCGGATCACGGAATTTCATGATGACGGGTTCTACGTAAATTGCATGTCTATTGGGTAGAACTCGCTCCAAGAGGATTTTTCTGTGAAAACTGCATGATTTAAAAACTGACACTATGAGAAATATACTAAATCAGAAAATAATTTCTATGTATAAATATGCATTGTAAGGTGGATGAAAGTTCGGAAATACACATGTTCACAACTCATTAAAGAATGTTTGTCGAACCCGTGATGCATGTAATGTGTTCAGAACACGGAATATCACGGTGAGTGAAACTAGGTAAATTACATATCTTTTGGTTAGAACTCGCTCCAAGAGCATTTTCCTGCCAAATCTGCCTCATTTTCAAACCTGACATTAAAACTACCCTGTGAAATCTGAGAAAAGTCTTCAAATTGTCAGTAAGCCATGTATGGTGGATGAAAGTGCAGTAATCCACTTGCTAACAACTCTGTAGTGAAAATTTTTGAATCCGAGATGCATGAAGCGTGTTCGGAACACGGAATTTCACGGTGAGCGAATCCATGTAAATTACATGTCTATTGTTTTGAACACGCTCCAAGAGGTTTTTGCCGTGAAAACTGCCTCAGTTTCGAAACTGGCGTTTGGAAAGCTCTGTGAAATCAGAGAAAATGCTTCTAAGCATCAATATGCCTTGTATTGTGATGAAAGTCCTGTAATCCACATGCAAACAACTCTGTAGTGTATTTGTTTCGAATCCTATCTGCATGTAGCATGTGCGAAACACGGAATTTCACAGCGGGAGAATCTATGTAATTTACACATGTATTGCGTAAGACACGCTCAAAAAGATTTTTCCTTAGGAAACTGCCTGATTTTTGAAACTGCTATTAGGAAAAAGCTGCAAACTCAGAGTTAATGTTTCTAGGTGTAAATATGCCTTGTATGGTGGATGAAAGATCTGTAATACACATGTACACAACTCATTAAAAATGTTTCTCAAATCCGTGATGTTTGTAGTGTGTTCGGTACACGGAATGTCACATTGAAGGAAAATATGTAAATTACACAACTATTGGTGAGAAACCACTCCAGGAGCATTTTACTGTAAAATCTACCTCTGTTTGGAAACTGGTGTTATGAAAACACTGCAAAACCTGAGCAAAAGCTTTAAGGTGACAATATGTCTTCAATGGTTTTTTAAAGATGTGTAATTCACATTCTAACAACTCAGGAGTGAATATTTGTTGAATCCATGGTGCATGTAAATTTTTCGGAACACGGAATGTTACGGTGACGGTATCTATGGAAATGGGATGTCTATTGGATCGAACATGCAGCAAGAGAATTTTTCTGCGAAAACTGTCTGATTTTCGTAACTGACGTTAGGAAAAATCTGTGAAATCTAAGTAAATATTTCTAGGTGTGAATATGCCTTGTATTGTGGTTGAAACTTCGGTAATCCACATGCTCACAGTCATTAAATAATGTTTGTCGTAGCCGTGATTAATGTAACGTTTTCAGAACACGGAATGTCTCGGTGAGTGAAACTCGGAAAATAACAATTCTACTGGTTAGAACTCGCTTGAATTGAATTTTTCTGCGAAAATTTCATGATTTTCAAAACTGGATGTTAGGAAAAAACTGCGAAATCAGAATAACTACATCTAGGTGTATATATGCCTTGTATGGTGGATGAAAGTTCGGTAATCCAGATGCTCACACTCATTAGAGCATGTTTGTTGAATTCGTGATGCATGAAACGTGTACGGTATACAGAGTGTCATATTGAAGGAAACAATGTAAATTACATGTCTATTGGGTAGAACTCGCTTGAAGAGAATTTTTCTGCGAAATGTGCCTCATTTTCAAAACTGCCATTAGGAGAACCCTGTGAAATCTGAGAAAATGCTTCTAAGTGTCAATATGCCTTGAATGGTGAATGAAAGTCCGGTAATCCACATGTTAATAACAGTGTAGTAATGATTTTTCAAACCGTGATTCATGTAGCATTTTTTGAAATGGAATTTCACCGTAATGAAACAATTTAAATTAAAATTCTATTGGGTAGAACTAGCTAGAATAGAATTTTTCTGTGAAAATTGCATGATTATCGAATCTGAAGTTTGGAGAAAGCTTCAAAATGAGAGTAAATATTTCTAGGTGTAAATATGACTTTATGTGGAAGAAAGTTCTGTAATCCACATTTTCACAACATATTAAAGAATCTTTTTCTAATCCGTGATGCATATACCGTGTTTGGAACGTGGAATTTCACGGTGACTGAAACAATGTAAATTACTTCTCTATTGGGTAGAACTCGCTCCAAGAGAATTTTTCTGTGAAAACTGCATTATTTTTTAACCTGGCGTTTGGAAAACGCAGCAAAATCTGAGAAAATACTTCTAAGTATCAATTTTCAATCTATTGTGATGAAAGTTCGGTAATCCACATGCTAACAAAACTGTAGTGGATATTTTTCGAATTCATTATGCAAGTAGCATGTTCGGAACACGGAATTACATGGCCAGAGAGTTTATGTAAATTAAGTTTCTCTTGGTTAGAAAATACTCCAAGAGATTTTTCCTGAGAAATCTGCCTGATTTTCGAAACTGGAATTAGGAAACACTGCGAACTCAGATGAATAGATTCTCGGTGTATTTATGCCTTGTATGGTGGATGAAAGATCGTTAATCCGCATGCTAACAACTCTGTAGTGAATATTTGTCGAATCCGAGATACATGAAGCGTGTTCGGAACACAGAATATCACAGTAAGCGAATCTATGTAAAATAGATCTCTCGGGTAGAACTCGTTCCAAGAACTTTTTCTGCGAATTCTGCCTCATTTTCAAAACTGGCATTAGGAAAAACTTTCGAAAAATGAGAAAATGCTTCAAAGTGTCAATATGGCTTTTATGGTGGATGAAAGTTCGGTAATCTTTATGCTAAGAAGTCAGAAGTGAATATTTTTCGAAACCGTGATGCATGTATTTTTTTCGGATCACGGAATTTCACGATGACGGGTTCTACGTAAATTGCATGTCTATTGGGTAGAACTCGCTCCAAGAGGATTTTTCTGTGAAAACTGCATGATTTAAAAACTGACACTATGAGAAATATACTAAATCAGAAAATAATTTCTATGTATAAATATGCATTGTAAGGTGGATGAAAGTTCGGAAATACACATGTTCACAACTCATTAAAGAATGTTTGTCGAACCCGTGATGCATGTAACGTGTTCAGAACACGGAATATCACGGTGAGTGAAACTAGGCAAATTACATATCTTTTGGTTAGAACTCGCTCCAAGAGCATTTTCCTGCCAAATCTGCCTCATTTTCAAACCTGACATTAAAACTACACTGTGAAATCTGAGAAAAGTCTTCAAAGTGTCAGTAAGCCATGTATGGTGGATGAAAGTGCAGTAATCCACTTGCTAACAACTCTGTAGTGAAAATTTTTGAATCCGAGATGCATGAAGCGTGTTCGGAACACGGAATTTCACGGTGAGCGAATCCATGTAAATTACATGTCTATTGTTTTGAACACGCTCCAAGAGGTTTTTGCCGTGAAAACTGCCTCAGTTTCAAAACTGGCGTTTGGAAAGCTCTGTGAAATCAGAGAAAATGCTTCTAAGCATCAATATGCCTTGTATTGTGATGAAAGTCCTGTAATCCACATGCAAACAACTCTGTAGTGTATTTGTTTCGAATCCTATCTGCATGTAGCGTGTGCGAAACACGGAATTTCACAGCGGGAGAATCTATGTAATTTACATATGTATTGCGTAAGACACGCTCAAAAAGATTTTTCCTTAGGAAACTGCCTGATTTTTGAAACTGCTATTAGGAAAACGCTGCAAACTCAGAGTTAATGTTTCTAGGTGTAAATATGCCTTGTATGGTGGATGAAAGATCTGTAATACACATGTACACAACTCATTAAAAATGTTTCTCAAATCCGTGATGTTTGTAGTGTGTTCGGTACACGGAATGTCACGTTGAAGGAAAATATGTAAATTACACAACTATTGGTGAGAAACCGCTCCAGGAGCATTTTACTGTAAAATCTAACTCTGTTTGGAAACTGGTGTTATGAAAACACTGCAAAACCTGAGCAAAAGCTTTAAGGTGACAATATGTCTTCAATGGTTTTTTAAAGATGTGTAATTCACATTCTAACAACTCAGGAGTGAATATTTGTTGAATCCATGGTGCATGTAAATTTTTCGGAACACGGAATGTTACGGTGACGGTATCTATGGAAATGGGATGTCTATTGGATCGAACATGCAGCAAGAGAATTTTTCTGCGAAAACTGTCTGATTTTCGTAACTGACGTTAGGAAAAATCTGTGAAATCTAAGTAAATATTTCTAGGTGTGAATATGCCTTGTAATGTGGTTGAAACTTCGGTAATCCACATGCTCACAGTCATTAAATAATGTTTGTCGAAGCCGTCATTAATGCAACGTTTTCGGAACACGGAATGTCTCGGTGAGTGAAACTCGGAAAATAACAATTCTACTGGATAGAACTCGCTTGAATTGAATTTTTCTGCGAAAATTTCATGATTTTCAAAACTGGATGTTAGGAAAAAACTGCGAAATCAGAATAACTACATCTAGGTGTAAATATGCCTTGTATGGTGGATGAAAGTTCGGTAATCCAGATGCTCACACTCATTAGAGCATGTTTGTCGAATTCGTGATGCATGAAACGTGTACGGAATACAGAGTGTTATATTGAAGGAAACAATGTAACTTACAAGTCTATTGGGTAGAACTCGCTTGAAGAGAATTTTTCTGCGAAATGTGCCTCATTTTCAAAACTGCCATTAGGAGAACCCTGTGAAATCTGAGAAAATGCTTCTAAGTGTCAATATGCCTTGAATGGTGAATGAAAGTCCGGTAATCCACATGTTAATAACAGTGTAGTAATGATTTTTCAAACCGTGATTCATGTAGCATTTTTTGAAATGGAATTTCACCGTAATGAAACAATTTAAATTAAAATTCTATTGGGAAGAACTAGCTAGAATAGAATTTTTCTGCGAAAATTGCATGATGATCGAATCTTAAGTTTGGAGAAAGCTTCAAAATGAGAGTAAATATTTCTAGGTGTAAATATGCCTTGTATTGTGGTTGAAACATCGGTAATCCACATTGTCACGGTCATTAAATAATGTTTGTCAAAGCCGTGATTAATGTAACATTTTTTGAACACGGAATGTCTCGGTGAGTGAAACTCGGAAAATAACAATTGTACTGGATAGAACTCGCTTGAATTGAATTTTTCTGCGAAAATTTCATGATTTTCGGAAGTGGATGTTAGGGAAAACCTGCGAAATCAGAATAAATACATCTAGGGATAAATATGCCTTGTATGGTGAATGAAATTTTGGTAATCCACATGCTCACACTCATTAGAGAATGTTTGTCGAATTCGTGATGCATGTAACGTGTACGGAATACAGTGTGTCATATTGAAGGAAACAATGTAAATTACATGTCTATTGGGTAGAACTCGCTTGAAGAGAATTTTTCTGCGAAATGTGCTTCATTTTCACAACTGCCATTAGGAGAACCCTGTGAAATCTTAGAAAATGCTTCTAAGTGTCATTATGCCTTGAATGGTGAATGAAAGTCCGGTAATCCACATGTTAATAACAGTGTAGTAATGATTTTTCAAACCGTGATTCATGTAGCGTTTTTTGAAATGGAATTTCACCGTAATGAAACAATTTAAATTAAAATTCTATTGGGTAGAAATCGCTCCAAGAGAATTTTTCTGTGAAAACTGCATTATTTTTTAAACTGGCGTTTGGAAAACGCAGCAAAATCTGAGAAAATTCTTCTAAGTATCAATTTTCAATCTATTGTGATGAAAGTTTGGTAATCCACATGCTAACAAATCTGTAGTGAATATTTTTCGAATTCATTATGCAAGTAGCATGTTCGGAACACGGAATTTCATGGCCAGAGAGTTTATGTAAATTACGTTTCTCTTGGTTAGAAAATACTCCAAGAGATTTTTCCTGAGAAATCTGCCTGAATTTCGAAACTGGAATTAGGAAACACTGCGAACTCAGATGAATAGATTCTCGGTGTATTTATGCCTTGTATGGTGGATGAAAGATCGTTAATCCGCATGCTAACAACTCTGTAGTGAATATTTGTCGAATCCGAGATACATGAAGCGTGTTGGGAACACAGAATATCACAGTAAGCGAATCTATGTAAAATAGATCTCTCGGGTAGAACTCGTTCCAAGAACTTTTTCTGCGAATTCTGCCTCATTTGCAAAACTGGCATTAGGAAAAACTTTCGAAAAATGAGAAAATGCTTCAAAGTGTCAATATGGCTTTTATGGTGGATGAAAGTTCGGTAATCTTTATGCTAAGAAGTCAGAAGTGAATATTTTTCGAAACCGTGATGCATGTATTTTTTTCGGATCACGGAATTTCACGATGACGGGTTCTACGTAAATTGCATGTCTATTGGGTAGAACTCGCTCCAAGAGGATTTTTCTGTGAAAACTGCATGATTTAAAAACTGACACTATGAGAAATATACTAAATCAGAAAATAATTTCTATGTATAAATATGCATTGTAAGGTGGATGAAAGTTCGGAAATACACATGTTCACAACTCATTAAAGAATGTTTGTCGAACCCGTGATGCATGTAACGTGTTCAGAACACGGAATATCACGGTGAGTGAAACTAGGTAAATTACATATCTTTTGGTTAGAACTCGCTCCAAGAGCATTTTCCTGCCAAATCTGCCTCATTTTCAAACCTGACATTAAAACTACTCTGTGAAATCTGAGAAAAGTCTTCAAAGTGTCAGTAAGCCATGTATGGTGGATGAAAGTGCAGTAATCCACGTGCTAACAACTCTGTAGTGAAAATTTTTGAATCCGAGATGCATGAAGCGTGTTCGGAACACGGAATTTCACGGTGAGCGAATCCATGTAAATTACATGTCTATTGTTTTGAACACGCTCCAAGAGGTTTTTGCCGTGAAAACTGCCTCAGTTTCGAAACTGGCGTTTGGAAAGCTCTGTGAAATCAGAGAAAATGCTTCTAAGCATCAATATGCCTTGTATTGTGGTGAAAGTCCTGTAATCCACATGCAAACAACTCTGTAGTGTATTTGTTTCGAATCCTATCTGCATGTAGCGTGTGCGAAACACGGAATTTCACAGCGGGAGAATCTATGTAATTTACATATGTATTGCGTAAGACACGCTCAAAAAGATTTTTCCTTAGGAAACTGCCTGATTTTTGAAACTGCTATTAGGAAAACGCTGCAAACTCAGAGTTAATGTTTCTAGGTGTAAATATGCCTTGTATGGTGGATGAAAGATCTGTAATACACATGTACACAACTCATTAAAAATGTTTCTCAAATCCGTGATGTTTGTAGTGTGTTCGGTACACGGAATGTCACGTTGAAGGAAAATATGTAAATTACACAACTATTGGTGAGAAACCGCTCCAGGAGCATTTTACTGTAAAATCTACCTCTGTTTGGAAACTGGTGTTATGAAAACACTGCAAAACCTGAGCAAAAGTTTTAAGGTGACAATATGTCTTCAATGGTTTTTTAAAGATGTGTAATTCACATTCTAACAACTCAGGAGTGAATAGTTGTTGAATCCATGGTGCATGTAAATTTTTCGGAACACGGAATGTTACGGTGACGGTATCTATGGAAATGGGATGTCTATTGGATCGAACATGCAGCAAGAGAATTTTTCTGCGAAAATTGTCTGATTTTCGTAACTGACGTTAGGAAAAATCTGTGAAATCTAAGTAAATATTTCTAGGTGTGAATATGCCTTGTAATGTGGTTGAAACTTCGGTAATCCACATGCTCACAGTCATTAAATAATGTTTGTCGAAGCCGTCATTAATGCAACGTTTTCGGAACACGGAATGTCTCGGTGAGTGAAACTCGGAAAATAACAATTCTACTGGATAGAACTCGCTTGAATTGGATTTTTCTGCGAAAATTTCATGATTTTCAAAACTGGATGTTAGGAAAAAACTGCGAAATCAGAATAACTACATCTAGGTGTAAATATGCCTTGTATGGTGGATGAAAGTTCGGTAATCCAGATGCTCACACTCATTAGAGCATGTTTGTCGAATTCGTGATGCATGAAACGTGTACGTAATACAGAGTGTCATACTGAAGGAAACAATGTAACTTACAAGTCTATTGGGTAGAACTAGCTAGAATAGAATTTTTCTGCGAAAATTGCATGATTATCGATTCTGAAGTTTGGAGAAAGCTTCAAAATGACAGTAAATATTTCTAGGTGTAAATATGACTTTATGTGGATGAAAGTTCGGTAATCCAGATGCTCACACTCCTTAGAGCATGTTTGTCGAATTCGTGATGCATGAAACGTGTACGGAATACAGAGTGTTATATTGAAGGAAACAATGTAAATTACAAGTCTATTGGGTAGAACTCGCTTGAAGAGAATTTTTCTGCGAAATGTGCCTCATTTTCAAAACTGCCATTAGGAGAACCCTGTGAAATCTGAGAAAATGCTTCTAAGTGTCAATATGCCTTGAATGGTGAATGAAAGTCCGGTAATCCACATGTTAATAACAGTGTAGTAATGATTTTTCAAACCGTGATTCATGTAGCATTTTTTGAAATGGAATTTCACCATAATGAAACAATTTAAATTAAAATTCTATTGGGTAGAACTAGCTAGAATAGAATTTTTCTGTGAAAATTGCATGATTATCGAATCTGAAGTTTGGAGAAAGCTTCAAAATGAGAGTAAATATTTCTAGGTGTAAATATGACTTTATGTGGAAGAAAGTTCTGTAATCCACATTTTCACAACATATTAAAGAATCTTTTTCTAATCCGTGATGCATATACCGTGTTTGGAACGTGGAATTTCACGGTGACTGAAACAATGTAAATTACTTCTCTATTGGGTAGAACTCGCTCCAAGAGAATTTTTCTGTGAAAACTGCATTATTTTTTAAACTGACGTTTGGAAAACGCTGCAAAATCTGAGAAAATACTTCTAAGTATCAATTTTCAATCTATTGTGATGAAAGTTCGGTAATCCACATGCTAACAAATCTGTAGTGAATATTTTTCGAATTCATTATGCAAGTAGCATGTTCGGAACACGGAATTACATGGCCAGAGAGTTTATGTAAATTAAGTTTCTCTTGGTTAGAAAATACTCCAAGAGATTTTTCCTGAGAAATCTGCCTGATTTTCGAAACTGGAATTAGGAAACACTGCGAACTCAGATGAATAGATTCTCGGTGTATTTATGCCTTGTATGGTGGATGAAAGATCGTTAATCCGCATGCTAACAACTCTGTAGTGAATATTTGTCGAATCCGAGATACATGAAGCGTGTTGGGAACTCAGAATATCACAGTAAGCGAATCTATGTAAAATAGATCTCTCGGGTAGAACTCGTTCCAAGAACTTTTTCTGCGAATTCTGCCTCATTTTCAAAACTGGCATTAGGAAAAACTTTCGAAAAATGAGAAAATGCTTCAAAGTGTCAATATGGCTTTTATGGTGGATGAAAGTTCGGTAATCTTTATGCTAAGAAGTCAGAAGTGAATATTTTTCGAAACCGTGATGCATGTATTTTTTTCGGATCACGGAATTTCACGATGACGGGTTCTACGTAAATTGCATGTCTATTGGGTAGAACTCGCTCCAAGAGGATTTTTCTGTGAAAACTGCATGATTTAAAAACTGACACTATGAGAAATATACTAAATCAGAAAATAATTTCTATGTATAAATATGCATTGTAAGGTGGATGAAAGTTCGGAAATACACATGTTCACAACTCATTAAAGAATGTTTGTCGAACCCGTGATGCATGTAACGTGTTCAGAACACGGAATATCACGGTGAGTGAAACTAGGTAAATTACATATCTTTTGGTTAGAACTCGCTCCAAGAGCATTTTCCTGCCAAATCTGCCTCATTTTCAAACCTGACATTAAAACTACTCTGTGAAATCTGAGAAAAGTCTTCAAAGTGTCAGTAAGCCATGTATGGTGGATGAAAGTGCAGTAATCCACTTGCTAACAACTCTGTAGTGAAAATTTTTGAATCCGAGATGCATGAAGCGTGTTCGGAACACGGAATTTCACGGTGAGCGAATCCATGTAAATTACATGTCTATTGTTTTGAACACGCTCCAAGAGGTTTTTGCCGTGAAAACTGCCTCAGTTTCGAAACTGGCGTTTGGAAAGCTCTGTGAAATCAGAGAAAATGCTTCTAAGCATCAATATGCCTTGTATTGTGATGAAAGTCCTGTAATCCACATGCAAACAACTCTGTAGTGTATTTGTTTCGAATCCTATCTGCATGTAGCGTGTGCGAAACACGGAATTTCACAGCGGGAGAATCTATGTAATTTACATATGTATTGCGTAAGACACGCTCAAAAAGATTTTTCCTTAGGAAACTGCCTGATTTTTGAAACTGCTATTAGGAAAACGCTGCAAACTCAGAGTTAATGTTTCTAGGTGTAAATATGCCTTGTATGGTGGATGAAAGATCTGTAATACACATGTACACAACTCATTAAAAATGTTTCTCAAATCCGTGATGTTTGTAGTGTGTTCGGTACACGGAATGTCACGTTGAAGGAAAATATGTAAATTACACAACTATTGGTGAGAAACCGCTCCAGGAGCATTTTACTGTAAAATCTACCTCTGTTTGGAAACTGGTGTTATGAAAACACTGCAAAACCTGAGCAAAAGCTTTAAGGTGACAATATGTCTTCAATGGTTTTTTAAAGATGTGTAATTCACATTCTAACAACTCAGGAGTGAATATTTGTTGAATCCATGGTGCATGTAAATTTTTCGGAACACGGAATGTTACGGTGACGGTATCTATGGAAATGGGATGTCTATTGGATCGAACAAGCAGCAAGAGAATTTTTCTGCGAAAACTGTCTGATTTTCGTAACTGACGTTAGGAAAAATCTGTGAAATCTAAGTAAATATTTCTAGGTGTGAATATGCCTTGTAATGTGGTTGAAACTTCGGTAATCCACATGCTCACAGTCATTAAATAATGTTTGTCGAAGCCGTCATTAATGCAACGTTTTCGGAACACGGAATGTCTCGGTGAGTGAAACTCGGAAAATAACAATTCTACTGGATAGAACTCGCTTGAATTGAATTTTTCTGCGAAAATTTCATGATTTTCAAAACTGGATGTTAGGAAAAAACTGCGAAATCAGAATAACTACATCTAGGTGTAAATATGCCTTGTATGGTGGATGAAAGTTCGGTAAACCAGATGCTCACACTCATTAGAGCATGTTTGTCGAATTCGTGATGCATGAAACGTGTACGGAATACAGAGTGTTATATTGAAGGAAACAATGTAAATTACAAGTCTATTGGGTAGAACTCGCTTGAAGAGAATTTTTCTGCGAAATGTGCCTCATTTTCAAAACTGCCATTAGGAGAACCCTGTGAAATCTGAGAAAATGCTTCTAAGTGTCAATATGCCTTGAATGGTGAATGAAAGTCCGGTAATCCACATGTTAATAACAGTGTAGTAATTATTTTTCAAACCGTGATTCATGTAGCGTTTTTTGAAATGGAATTTCACCGTAATGAAACAATTTAAATTAAAATTCTATTGGGAAGAACTAGCTAGAATAGAATTTTTCTGCGAAAATTGCATGATTATCGAATCTGAAGTTTGGAGAAAGCTTCAAAATGAGAGTAAATATTTCTAGGTGTAAATATGCCTTGTATTGTGGTTGAAACATCGGTAATCCACATTGTCACGGTCATTAAATAATGTTTGTCAAAGCCGTGATTAATGTAACATTTTTTGAACACGGAATGTCTCGGTGAGTGAAACTCGGAAAATAACAATTCTACTGGATAGAACTCGCTTGAATTGAATTTTTCTGCGAAAATTTCATGATTTTCGGAAGTGGATGTTAGGGAAAACCTGCGAAATCAGAATAAATACATCTAGGGATAAATATGCCTTGTATGGTGAATGAAATTTTGGTAATCCACATGCTCACACTCATTAGAGAATGTTTGTCGAATTCGTGATGCATGTAACGTGTACGGAATACAGTGTGTCATATTGAAGGAAACAATGTAAATTACATGTCTATTGGGTAGAACTCGCTTGAAGAGTATTTTTCTGCGAAATGTGCTTCATTTTCACAACTGCCATTAGGAGAACCCTGTGAAATCTTAGAAAATGCTTCTAAGTGTCATTATGCCTTGAATGGTGAATGAAAGTCCGGTAATCCACATGTTAATAACAGTGTAGTAATGATTTTTCAAACCGTGATTCATGTAGCGTTTTTTGAAATGGAATTTCACCGTAATGAAACAATTTAAATTAAAATTCTATTGGGTAGAACTCGCTCCAAGAGAATTTTTCTGTGAAAACTGCATTATTTTTTAAACTGGCGTTTGGAAAACGCAGCAAAATCTGAGAAAATTCTTCTAAGTATCAATTTTCAATCTATTGTGATGAAAGTTTGGTAATCCACATGCTAACAAATCTGTAGTGAATATTTTTCGAATTCATTATGCAAGTAGCATGTTCGGAACACGGAATTTCATGGCCAGAGAGTTTATGTAAATTACGTTTCTCTTGGTTAGAAAATACTCCAAGAGATTTTTCCTGAGAAATCTGCCTGAATTTCGAAACTGGAATTAGGAAACACTGCGAACTCAGATGAATAGATTCTCGGTGTATTTATGCCTTGTATGGTGGATGAAAGATCGTTAATCCGCATGCTAACAACTCTGTAGTGAATATTTGTCGAATCCGAGATACATGAAGCGTGTTGGGAACACAGAATATCACAGTAAGCGAATCTATGTAAAATAGATCTCTCGGGTAGAACTCGTTCCAAGAACTTTTTCTGCGAATTCTGCCTCATTTTCAAAACTGGCATTAGGAAAAACTTTCGAAAAATGAGAAAATGCTTCAAAGTGTCAATATGGCTTTTATGGTGGATGAAAGTTCGGTAATCTTTATGCTAAGAAGTCAGAAGTGAATATTTTTCGAAACCGTGATGCATGTATTTTTTTCGGATCACGGAATTTCACGATGACGGGTTCTACGTAAATTGCATGTCTATTGGGTAGAACTCGCTCCAAGAGGATTTTTCTGTGAAAACTGCATGATTTAAAAACTGACACTATGAGAAATATACTAAATCAGAAAATAATTTCTATGTATAAATATGCATTGTAAGGTGGATGAAAGTTCGGAAATACACATGTTCACAACTCATTAAAGAATGTTTGTCGAACCCGTGATGCATGTAACGTGTTCAGAACACGGAATATCACGGTGAGTGAAACTAGGTAAATTACATATCTTTTGGTTAGAACTCGCTCCAAGAGCATTTTCCTGCCAAATCTGCCTCATTTTCAAACCTGACATTAAAACTACTCTGTGAAATCTGAGAAAAGTCTTCAAAGTGTCAGTAAGCCATGTATGGTGGATGAAAGTGCAGTAATCCACTTGCTAACAACTCTGTAGTGAAAATTTTTGAATCCGAGATGCATGAAGCGTGTTCGGAACACGGAATTTCACGGTGAGCGAATCCATGTAAATTACATGTCTATTGTTTTGAACACGCTCCAAGAGGTTTTTGCCGTGTAAACTGCCTCAGTTTCGAAACTGGCGTTTGGAAAGCTCTGTGAAATCAGAGAAAATGCTTCTAAGCATCAATATGCCTTGTATTGTGATGAAAGTCCTGTAATCCACATGCAAACAACTCTGTAGTGTATTTGTTTCGAATCCTATCTGCATGTAGCGTGTGCGAAACACGGAATTTCACAGCGGGAGAATCTATGTAATTTACATATGTATTGCGTAAGACACGCTCAAAAAGATTTTTCCTTAGGAAACTGCCTGATTTTTGAAACTGCTATTAGGAAAACGCTGCAAACTCAGAGTTAATGTTTCTAGGTGTAAATATGCCTTGTATGGTGGATGAAAGATCTGTAATACACATGTACACAACTCATTAAAAATGTTTCTCAAATCCGTGATGTTTGTAGTGTGTTCGGTACACGGAATGTCACGTTGAAGGAAAATATGTAAATTACACAACTATTGGTGAGAAACCGCTCCAGGAGCATTTTACTGTAAAATCTACCTCTGTTTGGAAACTGGTGTTATGAAAACACTGCAAAACCTGAGCAAAAGCTTTAAGGTGACAATATGTCTTCAATGGTTTTTTAAAGATGTGTAATTCACATTCTAACAACTCAGGAGTGAATATTTGTTGAATCCATGGTGCATGTAAATTTTTCGGAACACGGAATGTTACGGTGACGGTATCTATGGAAATGGGATGTCTATTGGATCGAACAAGCAGCAAGAGAATTTTTCTGCGAAAACTGTCTGATTTTCGTAACTGACGTTAGGAAAAATCTGTGAAATCTAAGTAAATATTTCTAGGTGTGAATATGCCTTGTAATGTGGTTGAAACTTCGGTAATCCACATGCTCACAGTCATTAAATAATGTTTGTCGAAGCCGTCATTAATGCAACGTTTTCGGAACACGGAATGTCTCGGTGAGTGAAACTCGGAAAATAACAATTCTACTGGATAGAACTCGCTTGAATTGAATTTTTCTGCGAAAATTTCATGATTTTCAAAACTGGATGTTAGGAAAAAACTGCGAAATCAGAATAACTACATCTAGGTGTAAATATGCCTTGTATGGTGGATGAAAGTTCGGTAAACCAGATGCTCACACTCATTAGAGCATGTTTGTCGAATTCGTGATGCATGAAACGTGTACGGAATACAGAGTGTTATATTGAAGGAAACAATGTAAATTACAAGTCTATTGGGTAGAACTCGCTTGAAGAGAATTTTTCTGCGAAATGTGCCTCATTTTCAAAACTGCCATTAGGAGAACCCTGTGAAATCTGAGAAAATGCTTCTAAGTGTCATTATGCCTTGAATGGTGAATGAAAGTCCGGTAATCCACATGTTAATAACAGTGTAGTAATGATTTTTCAAACCGTGATTCATGTAGCGTTTTTTGAAATGGAATTTCACCGTAATGAAACAATTTAAATTAAAATTCTATTGGGTAGAACTCGCTCCAAGAGAATTTTTCTGTGAAAACTGCATTATTTTTTAAACTGGCGTTTGGAAAACGCAGCAAAATCTGAGAAAATTCTTCTAAGTATCAATTTTCAATCTATTGTGATGAAAGTTTGGTAATCCACATGCTAACAAATCTGTAGTGAATATTTTTCGAATTCATTATGCAAGTAGCATGTTCGGAACACGGAATTTCATGGCCAGAGAGTTTATGTAAATTACGTTTCTCTTGGTTAGAAAATACTCCAAGAGATTTTTCCTGAGAAATCTGCCTGATTTTCGAAACTGGAATTAGGAAACACTGCGAACTCAGATGAATAGATTCTCGGTGTATTTATGCCTTGTATGGTGGATGAAAGATCGTTAATCCGCATGCTAACAACTCTGTAGTGAATATTTGTCGAATCCGAGATACATGAAGCGTGTTGGGAACACAGAATATCACAGTAAGCGAATCTATGTAAAATAGATCTCTCGGGTAGAACTCGTTCCAAGAACTTTTTCTGCGAATTCTGCCTCATTTTCAAAACTGGCATTAGGAAAAACTTTCGAAAACTGAGAAAATGCTTCAAAGTGTCAATATGGCTTTTATGGTGGATGAAAGTTCGGTAATCTTTATGCTAAGAAGTCAGAAGTGAATATTTTTCGAAACCGTGATGCATGTATTTTTTTCGGATCACGGAATTTCACGATGACGGGTTCTACGTAAATTGCATGTCTATTGGGTAGAACTCGCTCCAAGAGGATTTTTCTGTGAAAACTGCATGATTTAAAAACTGACACTATGAGAAATATACTAAATCAGAAAATAATTTCTATGTATAAATATGCATTGTAAGGTGGATGAAAGTTCGGAAATACACATGTTCACAACTCATTAAAGAATGTTTGTCGAACCCGTGATGCATGTAACGTGTTCAGAACACGGAATATCACAGTGAGTGAAACTAGGTAAATTACATATCTTTTGGTTAGAACTCGCTCCAAGAGCATTTTCCTGCCAAATCTGCCTCATTTTCAAACCTGACATTAAAACTACTCTGTGAAATCTGAGAAAAGTCTTCAAAGTGTCAGTAAGCCATGTATGGTGGATGAAAGTGCAGTAATCCACTTGCTAACAACTCTGTAGTGAAAATTTTTGAATCCGAGATGCATGAAGCGTGTTCGGAACACGGAATTTCACGGTGAGCGAATCCATGTAAATTACATGTCTATTGTTTTGAACACGCTCCAAGAGGTTTTTGCCGTGAAAACTGCCTCAGTTTCGAAACTGGCGTTTGGAAAGCTCTGTGAAATCAGAGAAAATGCTTCTAAGCATCAATATGCCTTGTATTGTGATGAAAGTCCTGTAATCCACATGCAAACAACTCTGTAGTGTATTTGTTTCGAATCCTATCTGCATGTAGCGTGTGCGAAACACGGAATTTCACAGCGGGAGAATCTATGTAATTTACATATGTATTGCGTAAGACACGCTCAAAAAGATTTTTCCTTAGGAAACTGCCTGATTTTTGAAACTGCTATTAGGAAAATGCTGCAAACTCAGAGTTAATGTTTCTAGGTGTAAATATGCCTTGTATGGTGGATGAAAGATCTGTAATACACATGTACACAACTCATTAAAAATGTTTCTCAAATCCGTGATGTTTGTAGTGTGTTCGGTACACGGAAATGTCACGTTGAAGGAAAATATGTAAATTACACAACTATTGGTGAGAAACCGCTCCAGGAGCATTTTACTGTAAAATCTACCTCTGTTTGGAAACTGGTGTTATGAAAACACTGCAAAACCTGAGCAAAAGCTTTAAGGTGACAATATGTCTTCAATGGTTTTTTAAAGATGTGTAATTCACATTCTAACAACTCAGGAGTGAATATTTGTTGAATCCATGGTGCATGTAAATTTTTCGGAACACGGAATGTTACGGTGACGGTATCTATGGAAATGGGATGTCTATTGGATCGAACATGCAGCAAGAGAATTTTTCTGCGAAAACTGTCTGATTTTCGTAACTGACGTTAGGAAAAATCTGTGAAATCTAAGTAAATATTTCTAGGTGTGAATATGCCTTGTATTGTGGTTGAAACTTCGGTAATCCACATGCTCACAGTCATTAAATAATGTTTGTCGAAGACGTGATTAATGTAACGTTTTCAGAACACGGAATGTCTCGGTGAGTGAAACTCGGAAAATAACAATTCTACTGGATAGAACTCGCTTGAATTGAATTTTTCTGTGAAAATTTCATGATTTTCAAAACTGGATGTTAGGAAAAAACTGCGAAATCAGAATAACTACATCTAGGTGTAAATATGCCTTGTATGGTGGATGAAAGTTCGGTAAACCAGATGCTCACACTCATTAGAGCATGTTTGTCGAATTCGTGATGCATGAAACGTGTACGGAATACAGAGTGTCATATTGAAGGAAACAATGTAAATTACATGTCTATTGGGTAGAACACGCTTGAAGACAATTTTTCTGCGAAATGTGCCTCATTTTCAAAACTGCCATTAGGAGAACCCTGTGAAATCTGAGAAAATGCTTCTAAGTGTCAATATGCCTTGAATGGTGAATGAAAGTCCGGTAATCCACATGTTAATAACAGTGTAGTAATTATTTTTCAAACCGTGATTCATGTAGCGTTTTTTGAAATGGAATTTCACCGTAATGAAACAATTTAAATTAAAATTCTATTGGGTAGAACTAGCTAGAATAGAATTTTTCTGTGAAAATTGCATGATTATCGAATCTGAAGTTTGGAGAAAGCTTCAAAATGAGAGTAAATATTTCTAGGTGTAAATATGACTTTATGTGGAAGAAAGTTCTGTAATCCACATTTTCACAACATATTAAAGAATCTTTTTCTAATCCGTGATGCATATACCGTGTTTGGAAAGTGGAATTTCACGGTGACTGAAACAATGTAAATTACTTCTCTATTGGGTAGAACTCGCTCCAAGAGAATTTTTCTGTGAAAACTGCATTAATTTTTAAACTGGCGTTTGGAAAACGCAGCAAAATCTGAGAAAATTCTTCTAAGTATCAATTTTCAATCTATTGTGATGAAAGTTTGGTAATCCACATGCTAACAAATCTGTAGTGAATATTTTTCGAATTCATTATGCAAGTAGCATGTTCGGAACACGGAATTTCATGGCCAGAGAGTTTATGTAAATTACGTTTCTCTTGGTTAGAAAATACTCCAAGAGATTTTTCCTGAGAAATCTGCCTGATTTTCGAAACTGGAATTAGGAAACACTGCGAACTCAGATGAATAGATTCTCGGTGTATTTATGCCTTGTATGGTGGATGAAAGATCTTTAATCCGCATGCTAACAACTCTGTAGTGAATATTTGTCGAATCCGAGATACATGAAGCGTGTTGGGAACACAGAATATCACGGTGAGCGAATCTATGTAAAATGCATGTCACTTGGGTAGAACTCGTTCCAAGAACTTTTTCTGCGAATTCTGCCTCATTTTCAAAACTGGCATTAGGAAAAACTTTCGAAAAATGAGAAAATGCTTCAAAGTGTCAATATGGCTTTTATGGTGGATGAAAGTTCGGTAATCTTTATGCTAAGAAGTCAGAAGTGAATATTTTTCGAAACCGTGATGCATGTATTTTTTTCGGATCACGGAATTTCACGATGACGGGTTCTACGTAAATTGCATGTCTATTGGGTAGAACTCGCTCCAAGAGGATTTTTCTGTGAAAACTGCATGATTTAAAAACTGACACTATGAGAAATATACTAAATCAGAAAATAATTTCTATGTATAAATATGCATTGTAAGGTGGATGAAAGTTCGGAAATACACATGTTCACAACTCATTAAAGAATGTTTGTCGAACCCGTGATGCATGTAACGTGTTCAGAACACGGAATATCACGGTGAGTGAAACTAGGTAAATTACATATCTTTTGGTTAGAACTCGCTCCAAGAGCATTTTCCTGCCAAATCTGCCTCATTTTCAAACCTGACATTAAAACTACTCTGTGAAATCTGAGAAAAGTCTTCAAAGTGTCAGTAAGCCATGTATGGTGGATGAAAGTGCAGTAATCCACTTGCTAACAACTCTGTAGTGAAAATTTTTGAATCCGAGATGCATGAAGCGTGTTCGGAACACGGAATTTCACGGTGAGCGAATCCATGTAAATTACATGTCTATTGTTTTGAACACGCTCCAAGAGGTTTTTGCCGTGTAAACTGCCTCAGTTTCGAAACTGGCGTTTGGAAAGCTCTGTGAAATCAGAGAAAATGCTTCTAAGCATCAATATGCCTTGTATTGTGATGAAAGTCCTGTAATCCACATGCAAACAACTCTGTAGTGTATTTGTTTCGAATCCTATCTGCATGTAGCGTGTGCGAAACACGGAATTTCAGAGCAGGAGAATCTATGTAATTTACACATGTATTGCGTAAGACACGCTCAAAAAGATTTTTCCTTAGGAAACTGCCTGAATTTTTGAAACTGCTATTAGGAAAAAGCTGCAAACTCAGAGTTAATGTTTCTAGGTGTAAATATGCCTTGTATGGTGGATGAAAGATCTGTAATACCCATGTACACAACTCATTAAAAATGTTTCTCAAATCCGTGATGTTTGTAGTGTGTTCGGTACACGGAATGTCACGTTGAAGGAAAATATGTAAATTACACAACTATTGGTGAGAAACCGCTCCAGGAGCATTTTACTGTAAAATCTACCTCTGTTTGGAAACTGGTGTTATGAAAACACTGCAAAACCTGAGCAAAAGCTTTAAGGTGACAATATGTCTTCAATGGTTTTTTAAAGATGTGTAATTCACATTCTAACAACTCAGGAGTGAATATTTCTTGAATCCATGGTGCATGTAAATTTTTCGGAACACGGAATGTTACGGTGACGGTATCTACGGAAATGGGATGTCTATTGGATCGAACATGCAGCAAGAGAATTTTTCTGCGAAAACTGTCTGATTTTCGTAACTGACGTTAGGAAAAATCTGTGAAATCTAAGTAAATATTTCTAGGTGTCAATATGCCTTGTATTGTGGTTGAAACTTCGGTAATCCACATGCTCACAGTCATTAAATAATGTTTGTCGAAGCCGTGATTAATGTAACGTTTTCAGAACACGGAATGTCTCGGTGAGTGAAACTCGGAAAATAACAATTCTACTGGATAGAACTCGCTTGAATTGAATTTTTCTGTGAAAATTTCATGATTTTCAAAACTGGATGTTAGGAAAAAACTGCGAAATCAGAATAACTACATCTAGGTGTAAATATGCCTTGTATGGTGGATGAAAGTTCGGTAATCCAGATGCTCACACTCATTAGAGCATGTTTGTCGAATTCGTGATGCATGAAACGTGTACGGAATACAGAGTGTCATATTGAAGGAAACAATGTAAATTACATGTCTATTGGGTAGAACACGCTTGAAGAGAATTTTTCTGCGAAATGTGCCTCATTTTCAAAACTGTCATTAGGAGAACCCTGTGAAATCTGAGAAAATGCTTCTAAGTGTCAATATGCCTTGAATGGTGAATGAAAGTCCGGTAATCCACATGTTAATAACAGTGTAGTAATTATTTTTCAAACCGTGATTCATGTAGCGTTTTTTGAAATGGAATTTCACCGTAATGAAACAATTTAAATTAAAATTCTATTGGGTAGAACTAGCTAGAATAGAATTTTTCTGTGAAAATTGCATGATTATCGAATCTGAAGTTTGGAGAAAACTTCAAAATGAGAGTAAATATTTCTAGGTGTAAATATGACTTTATGTGGAAGAAAGTTCTGTAATCCACATTTTCACAAAATATTAAAGAATCTTTTTCTAATCCGTGATGCATATACCGTGTTTGGAAAGTGGAATTTCACGGTGACTGAAACAATGTAAATTACTTCTCTCTTGGGTAGAACTCGCTCCAAGAGAATTTTTCTGTGAAAACTGCATTATTTTTTAAACTGGCGTTTGGAAAACGCAGCAAAATCTGATAAAATACTTCTAAGTATCAATTTTCAATCTATTGTGATGAAAGTTTGGTAATCCACATGCTAACAAATCTGTAGTGAATATTTTTCGAATTCATTATGCAAGTAGCATGTTCGGAACACGGAATTTCATGGCCAGAGAGTTTATGTAAATTACGTTTCTCTTGGTTAGAAAATACTCCAAGAGATTTTTCCTGAGAAATCTGCTGATTTTCGAAACTGGAATTAGGAAACACTGCGAACTCAGATGAATAGATTCTCGGTGTATTTATGCCTTGTATGGTGGATGAAAGATCGTTAATCCGCATGCTAACAACTCTGTAGTGAATATTTGTCGAATCCGAGATACATGAAGCGTGTTGGGAACACAGAATATCACAGTAAGCGAATCTATGTAAAATAGATCTCTCGGGTAGAACTCGTTCCAAGAACTTTTTCTGCGAATTCTGCCTCATTTTCAAAACTGGCATTAGGAAAAACTTTCGAAAAATGAGAAAATGCTTCAAAGTGTCAATATGGCTTTTATGGTGGATGAAAGTTCGGTAATCTTTATGCTAAGAAGTCAGAAGTGAATATTTTTCGAAACCGTGATGCGTGTATTTTTTTCGGATCACGGAATTTCACGATGACGGGTTCTACGTAAATTGCATGTCTATTGGGTAGAACTCGCTCCAAGAGGATTTTTCTGTGAAAACTGCATGATTTAAAAACTGACACTATGAGAAATATACTAAATCAGAAAATAATTTCTATGTATAAATATGCATTGTAAGGTGGATGAAAGTTCGGAAATACACATGTTCACAACTCATTAAAGAATGTTTGTCGAACCCGTGATGCATGTAACGTGTTCAGAACACGGAATATCACGGTGAGTGAAACTAGGTAAATTACATATCTTTTGGTTAGAACTCGCTCCAAGAGCATTTTCCTGCCAAATCTGCCTCATTTTCAAACCTGACATTAAAACTACTCTGTGAAATCTGAGAAAAGTCTTCAAAGTGTCAGTAAGCCATGTATGGTGGATGAAAGTGCAGTAATCCACTTGCTAACAACTCTGTAGTGAAAATTTTTGAATCCGAGATGCATGAAGCGTGTTCGGAACACGGAATTTCACGGTGAGCGAATCCATGTAAATTACATGTCTATTGTTTTGAACACGCTCCAAGAGGTTTTTGCCGTGAAAACTGCCTCAGTTTCGAAACTGGCGTTTGGAAAGCTCTGTGAAATCAGAGAAAATGCTTCTAAGCATCAATATGCCTTGTATTGTGATGAAAGTCCTGTAATCCACATGCAAACAACTCTGTAGTGTATTTGTTTCGAATCCTATCTGCATGTAGCGTGTGCGAAACACGGAATTTCACAGCGGGAGAATCTATGTAATTTACATATGTATTGCGTAAGACACGCTCAAAAAGATTTTTCCTTAGGAAACTGCCTGATTTTTGAAACTGCTATTAGGAAAACGCTGCAAACTCAGAGTTAATGTTTCTAGGTGTAAATATGCCTTGTATGGTGGATGAAAGATCTGTAATACACATGTACACAACTCATTAAAAATGTTTCTCAAATCCGTGATGTTTGTAGTGTGTTCGGTACACGGAATGTCACGTTGAAGGAAAATATGTAAATTACACAACTATTGGTGAGAAACCGCTCCAGGAGCATTTTACTGTAAAATCTACCTCTGTTTGGAAACTGGTGTTATGAAAACACTGCAAAACCTGAGCAAAAGCTTTAAGGTGACAATATGTCTTCAATGGTTTTTTAAAGATGTGTAATTCACATTCTAACAACTCAGGAGTGAATATTTGTTGAATCCATGGTGCATGTAAATTTTTCGGAACACGGAATGTTACGGTGACGGTATCTATGGAAATGGGATGTCTATTGGATCGAACAAGCAGCAAGAGAATTTTTCTGCGAAAACTGTCTGATTTTCGTAACTGACGTTAGGAAAAATCTGTGAAATCTAAGTAAATATTTCTAGGTGTGAATATGCCTTGTAATGTGGTTGAAACTTCGGTAATCCACATGCTCACAGTCATTAAATAATGTTTGTCGAAGCCGTCATTAATGCAACGTTTTCGGAACACGGAATGTCTCGGTGAGTGAAACTCGGAAAATAACAATTCTACTGGATAGAACTCGCTTGAATTGAATTTTTCTGCGAAAATTTCATGATTTTCAAAACTGGATGTTAGGAAAAAACTGCGAAATCAGAATAACTACATCTAGGTGTAAATATGCCTTGTATGGTGGATGAAAGTTCGGTAAACCAGATGCTCACACTCATTAGAGCATGTTTGTCGAATTCGTGATGCATGAAACGTGTACGGAATACAGAGTGTTATATTGAAGGAAACAATGTAAATTACAAGTCTATTGGGTAGAACTCACTTGAAGAGAATTTTTCTGCGAAATGTGCCTCATTTTCAAAACTGCCATTAGGAGAACCCTGTGAAATCTGAGAAAATGCTTCTAAGTGTCAATATGCCTTGAATGGTGAATGAAAGTCCGGTAATCCACATGTTAATAACAGTGTAGTAATTATTTTTCAAACCGTGATTCATGTAGCGTTTTTTGAAATGGAATTTCACCGTAATGAAACAATTTAAATTAAAATTCTATTGGGAAGAACTAGCTAGAATAGAATTTTTCTGCGAAAATTGCATGATTATCGAATCTGAAGTTTGGAGAAAGCTTCAAAATGAGAGTAAATATTTCTAGGTGTAAATATGCCTTGTATTGTGGTTGAAATATCGGTAATCCACATTGTCACGGTCATTAAATAATGTTTGTCGAAGCCGTCATTAATGCAACGTTTTCGGAACACGGAATGTCTCGGTGAGTGAAACTCGGAAAATAACAATTCTACTGGATAGAACTCGCTTGAATTGTATTTTTCTGCGAAAATTTCATGATTTTCGGAAGTGGATGTTAGGGAAAACCTGCGAAATCAGAATAAATACATCTAGGGATAAATATGCCTTGTATGGTGAATGAAATTTTGGTAATCCACATGCTCACACTCATTAGAGAATGTTTGTCGAATTCGTGATGCATGTAACGTGTACGGAATACAGTGTGTCATATTGAAGGAAACAATGTAAATTACATGTCTATTGGGTAGAACTCGCTTGAAGAGAATTTTTCTGCGAAATGTGCTTCATTTTCACAACTGCCATTAGGAGAACCCTGTGAAATCTTAGAAAATGCTTCTAAGTGTCATTATGCCTTGAATGGTGAATGAAAGTCCGGTAATCCACATGTTAATAACCGTGTAGTAATGATTTTTCAAACCGTGATTCATGTAGCGTTTTTTGAAATGGAATTTCACCGTAATGAAACAATTTAAATTAAAATTCTATTGGGTAGAACTCGCTCCAAGAGAATTTTTCTGTGAAAACTGCATTATTTTTTAAACTGGCGTTTGGAAAACGCAGCAAAATCTGAGAAAATTCTTCTAAGTATCAATTTTCAATCTATTGTGATGAAAGTTTGGTAATCCACATGCTAACAAATCTGTAGTGAATATTTTTCGAATTCATTATGCAAGTAGCATGTTCGGAACACGGAATTTCATGGCCAGAGAGTTTATGTAAATTACGTTTCTCTTGGTTAGAAAATACTCCAAGAGATTTTTCCTGAGAAATCTGCCTGATTTTCGAAACTGGAATTAGGAAACACTGCGAACTCAGATGAATAGATTCTCGGTGTATTTATGCCTTGTATGGTGGATGAAAGATCGTTAATCCGCATGCTAACAACTCTGTAGTGAATATTTGTCGAATCCGAGATACATGAAGCGTGTTGGGAACACAGAATATCACAGTAAGCGAATCTATGTAAAATAGATCTCTCGGGTAGAACTCGTTCCAAGAACTTTTTCTGCGAATTCTGCCTCATTTTCAAAACTGGCATTAGGAAAAACTTTCGAAAAATGAGAAAATGCTTCAAAGTGTCAATATGGCTTTTATGGTGGATGAAAGTTCGGTAATCTTTATGCTAAGAAGTCAGAAGTGAATATTTTTCGAAACCGTGATGCATGTATTTTTTTCGGATCACGGAATTTCACGATGACGGGTTCTACGTAAATTGCATGTCTATTGGGTAGAACTCGCTCCAAGAGGATTTTTCTGTGAAAACTGCATGATTTAAAAACTGACACTATGAGAAATATACTAAATCAGAAAATAATTTCTATGTATAAATATGCATTGTAAGGTGGATGAAAGTTCGGAAATACACATGTTCACAACTCATTAAAGAATGTTTGTCGAACCCGTGATGCATGTAACGTGTTCAGAACACGGAATATCACGGTGAGTGAAACTAGGTAAATTACATATCTTTTGGTTAGAACTCGCTCCAAGAGCATTTTCCTGCCAAATCTGCCTCATTTTCAAACCTGACATTAAAACTACTCTGTGAAATCTGAGAAAAGTCTTCAAAGTGTCAGTAAGCCATGTATGGTGGATGAAAGTGCAGTAATCCACTTGCTAACAACTCTGTAGTGAAAATTTTTGAATCCGAGATGCATGAAGCGTGTTCGGAACACGGAATTTCACGGTGAGCGAATCCATGTAAATTACATGTCTATTGTTTTGAACACGCTCCAAGAGGTTTTTGCCGTGTAAACTGCCTCAGTTTCGAAACTGGCGTTTGGAAACTCTGTGAAATCAGAGAAAATGCTTCTAAGCATCAATATGCCTTGTATTGTGATGAAAGTCCTGTAATCCACATGCAAACAACTCTGTAGTGTATTTGTTTCGAATCCTATCTGCATGTAGCGTGTGCGAAACACGGAATTTCACAGCGGGAGAATCTATGTAATTTACATATGTATTGCGTAAGACACGCTCAAAAAGATTTTTCCTTAGGAAACTGCCTGATTTTTGAAACTGCTATTAGGAAAACGCTGCAAACTCAGAGTTAATGTTTCTAGGTGTAAATATGCCTTGTATGGTGGATGAAAGATCTGTAATACACATGTACACAACTCATTAAAAATGTTTCTCAAATCCGTGATGTTTGTAGTGTGTTCGGTACACGGAATGTCACGTTGAAGGAAAATATGTAAATTACACAACTATTGGTGAGAAACCGCTCCAGGAGCATTTTACTGTAAAATCTACCTCTGTTTGGAAACTGGTGTTATGAAAACACTGCAAAACCTGAGCAAAAGCTTTAAGGTGACAATATGTCTTCAATGGTTTTTTAAAGATGTGTAATTCACATTCTAACAACTCAGGAGTGAATATTTGTTGAATCCATGGTGCATGTAAATTTTTCGGAACACGGAATGTTACGGTGACGGTATCTATGGAAATGGGATGTCTATTGGATCGAACAAGCAGCAAGAGAATTTTTCTGCGAAAACTGTCTGATTTTCGTAACTGACGTTAGGAAAAATCTGTGAAATCTAAGTAAATATTTCTAGGTGTGAATATGCCTTGTAATGTGGTTGAAACTTCGGTAATCCACATGCTCACAGTCATTAAATAATGTTTGTCGAAGCCGTCATTAATGCAACGTTTTCGGAACACGGAATGTCTCGGTGAGTGAAACTCGGAAAATAACAATTCTACTGGATAGAACTCGCTTGAATTGAATTTTTCTGCGAAAATTTCATGATTTTCAAAACTGGATGTTAGGAAAAAACTGCGAAATCAGAATAACTACATCTAGGTGTAAATATGCCTTGTATGGTGGATGAAAGTTCGGTAAACCAGATGCTCACACTCATTAGAGCATGTTTGTCGAATTCGTGATGCATGAAACGTGTACGGAATACAGAGTGTTATATTGAAGGAAACAATGTAAATTACAAGTCTATTGGGTAGAACTCGCTTGAAGAGAATTTTTCTGCGAAATGTGCCTCATTTTCAAAACTGCCATTAGGAGAACCCTGTGAAATCTGAGAAAATGCTTCTAAGTGTCAATATGCCTTGAATGGTGAATGAAAGTCCGGTAATCCACATGTTAATAACAGTGTAGTAATTATTTTTCAAACCGTGATTCATGTAGCGTTTTTTGAAATGGAATTTCACCGTAATGAAACAATTTAAATTAAAATTCTATTGGGAAGAACTAGCTAGAATAGAATTTTTCTGCGAAAATTGCATGATTATCGAATCTGAAGTTTGGAGAAAGCTTCAAAATGAGAGTAAATATTTCTAGGTGTAAATATGCCTTGTATTGTGGTTGAAACATCGGTAATCCACATTGTCACGGTCATTAAATAATGTTTGTCAAAGCCGTGATTAATGTAACATTTTTTGAACACGGAATGTCTCGGTGAGTGAAACTCGGAAAATAACAATTCTACTGGATAGAACTCGCTTGAATTGAATTTTTCTGCGAAAATTTCATGATTTTCGGAAGTGGATGTTAGGGAAAACCTGCGAAATCAGAATAAATACATCTAGGGATAAATATGCCTTGTATGGTGAATGAAATTTTGGTAATCCACATGCTCACACTCATTAGAGAATGTTTGTCGAATTCGTGATGCATGTAACGTGTACGGAATACAGTGTGTCATATTGAAGGAAACAATGTAAATTACATGTCTATTGGGTAGAACTCGCTTGAAGAGAATTTTTCTGCGAAATGTGCTTCATTTTCACAACTGCCATTAGGAGAACCCTGTGAAATCTTAGAAAATGCTTCTAAGTGTCATTATGCCTTGAATGGTGAATGAAAGTCCGGTAATCCACATGTTAATAACAGTGTAGTAATGATTTTTCAAACCGTGATTCATGTAGCGTTTTTTGAAATGGAATTTCACCGTAATGAAACAATTTAAATTAAAATTCTATTGGGTAGAACTCGCTCCAAGAGAATTTTTCTGTGAAAACTGCATTATTTTTTAAACTGGCGTTTGGAAAACGCAGCAAAATCTGAGAAAATTCTTCTAAGTATCAATTTTCAATCTATTGTGATGAAAGTTTGGTAATCCACATGCTAACAAATCTGTAGTGAATATTTTTCGAATTCATTATGCAAGTAGCATGTTCGGAACACGGAATTTCATGGCCAGAGAGTTTATGTAAATTACGTTTCTCTTGGTTAGAAAATACTCCAAGAGATTTTTCCTGAGAAATCTGCCTGATTTTCGAAACTGGAATTAGGAAACACTGCGAACTCAGATGAATAGATTCTCGGTGTATTTATGCCTTGTATGGTGGATGAAAGATCGTTAATCCGCATGCTAACAACTCTGTAGTGAATATTTGTCGAATCCGAGATACATGAAGCGTGTTGGGAACACAGAATATCACAGTAAGCGAATCTATGTAAAATAGATCTCTCGGGTAGAACTCGTTCCAAGAACTTTTTCTGCGAATTCTGCCTCATTTTCAAAACTGGCATTAGGAAAAACTTTCGAAAAATGAGAAAATGCTTCAAAGTGTCAATATGGCTTTTATGGTGGATGAAAGTTCGGTAATCTTTATGCTAAGAAGTCAGAAGTGAATATTTTTCGAAACCGTGATGCATGTATTTTTTTCGGATCACGGAATTTCACGATGACGGGTTCTACGTAAATTGCATGTCTATTGGGTAGAACTCGCTCCAAGAGGATTTTTCTGTGAAAACTGCATGATTTAAAAACTGACACTATGAGAAATATACTAAATCAGAAAATAATTTCTATGTATAAATATGCATTGTAAGGTGGATGAAAGTTCGGAAATACACATGTTCACAACTCATTAAAGAATGTTTGTCGAACCCGTGATGCATGTAACGTGTTCAGAACATGGAATATCACGGTGAGTGAAACTAGGTAAATTACATATCTTTTGGTTAGAACTCGCTCCAAGAGCATTTTCCTGCCAAATCTGCCTCATTTTCAAACCTGACATTAAAACTACTCTGTGAAATCTGAGAAAAGTCTTCAAAGTGTCAGTAAGCCATGTATGGTGGATGAAAGTGCAGTAATCCACTTGCTAACAACTCTGTAGTGAAAATTTTTGAATCCGAGATGCATGAAGCGTGTTCGGAACACGGAATTTCACGGTGAGCGAATCCATGTAAATTACATGTCTATTGTTTTGAACACGCTCCAAGAGGTTTTTGCCGTGAAAACTGCCTCAGTTTCGAAACTGGCGTTTGGAAAGCTCTGTGAAATCAGAGAAAATGCTTCTAAGCATCAATATGCCTTGTATTGTGATGAAAGTCCTGTAATCCACATGCAAACAACTCTGTAGTGTATTTGTTTCGAATCCTATCTGCATGTAGCGTGTGCGAAACACGGAATTTCACAGCGGGAGAATCTATGTAATTTACATATGTATTGCGTAAGACAAGCTCAAAAAGATTTTTCCTTAGGAAACTGCCTGATTTTTGAAACTGCTATTAGGAAAACGCTGCAAACTCAGAGTTAATGTTTCTAGGTGTAAATATGCCTTGTATGGTGGATGAAAGATCTGTAATACACATGTACACAACTCATTAAAAATGTTTCTCAAATCCGTGATGTTTGTAGTGTGTTCGGTACACGGAAATGTCACGTTGAAGGAAAATATGTAAATTACACAACTATTGGTGAGAAACCGCTCCAGGAGCATTTTACTGTAAAATCTACCTCTGTTTGGAAACTGGTGTTATGAAAACACTGCAAAACCTGAGCAAAAGCTTTAAGGTGACAATATGTCTTCAATGGTTTTTTAAAGATGTGTAATTCACATTCTAACAACTCAGGAGTGAATATTTGTTGAAACCATGGTGCATGTAAATTTTTCGGAACACGGAATGTTACGGTGACGGTATCTATGGAAATGGGATGTCTATTGGATCGAACATGCAGCAAGAGAATTTTTCTGCGAAAACTGTCTGATTTTCGTAACTGACGTTAGGAAAAATCTGTGAAATCTAAGTAAATATTTCTAGGTGTGAATATGCCTTGTATTGTGGTTGAAACTTCGGTAATCCACATGCTCACAGTCATTAAATAATGTTTGTCGAAGCCGTGATTAATGTAACGTTTTCAGAACACGGAATGTCTCGGTGAGTGAAACTCGGAAAATAACAATTCTACTGGATAGAACTCGCTTGAATTGAATTTTTCTGTGAAAATTTCATGATTTTCAAAACTGGATGTTAGGAAAAAACTGCGAAATCAGAATAACTACATCTAGGTGTAAATATGCCTTGTATGGTGGATGAAAGTTCGGTAAACCAGATGCTCACACTCATTAGAGCATGTTTGTCGAATTCGTGATGCATGAAACGTGTACGGAATACAGAGTGTCATATTGAAGGAAACAATGTAAATTACATGTCTATTGGGTAGAACACGCTTGAAGACAATTTTTCTGCGAAATGTGCCTCATTTTCAAAACTGCCATTAGGAGAACCCTGTGAAATCTGAGAAAATGCTTCTAAGTGTCAATATGCCTTGAATGGTGAATGAAAGTCCGGTAATCCACATGTTAATAACAGTGTAGTAATTATTTTTCAAACCGTGATTCATGTAGCGTTTTTTGAAATGGAATTTCACCGTAATGAAACAATTTAAATTAAAATTCTATTGGGTAGAACTAGCTAGAATAGAATTTTTCTGTGAAAATTGCATGATTATCGAATCTGAAGTTTGGAGAAAGCTTCAAAATGAGAGTAAATATTTCTAGGTGTAAATATGACTTTATGTGGAAGAAAGTTCTGTAATCCACATTTTCACAACATATTAAAGAATCTTTTTCTGATCCGTGATGCATATACCGTGTTTGGAAAGTGGAATTTCACGGTGACTGAAACAATGTAAATTACTTCTCTATTGGGTAGAACTCGCTCCAAGAGAATTTTTCTGTGAAAACTGCATTAATTTTTAAACTGGCGTTTGGAAAACGCAGCAAAATCTGAGAAAATTCTTCTAAGTATCAATTTTCAATCTATTGTGATGAAAGTTTGGTAATCCACATGCTAACAAATCTGTAGTGAATATTTTTCGAATTCATTATGCAAGTAGCATGTTCGGAACACGGAATTTCATGGCCAGTGAGTTTATGTAAATTACGTTTCTCTTGGTTAGAAAATACTCCAAGAGATTTTTCCTGAGAAATCTGCCTGATTTTCGAAACTGGAATTAGGAAACACTGCGAACTCAGATGAATAGATTCTCGGTGTATTTATGCCTTGTATGGTGGATGAAAGATCTTTAATCCGCATGCTAACAACTCTGTAGTGAATATTTGTCGAATCCGAGATACATGAAGCGTGTTGGGAACACAGAATATCACGGTGAGCGAATCTATGTAAAATGCATGTCACTTGGGTAGAACTCGTTCCAAGAACTTTTTCTGCGAATTCTGCCTCATTTTCAAAACTGGCATTAGGAAAAACTTTCGAAAAATGAGAAAATGCTTCAAAGTGTCAATATGGATTTTATGGTGGATGAAAGTTCGGTAATCTTTATGCTAAGAAGTCAGAAGTGAATATTTTTCGAAACCGTGATGCATGTATTTTTTTCGGATCACGGAATTTCACGATGACGGGTTCTACGTAAATTGCATGTCTATTGGGTAGAACTCGCTCCAAGAGGATTTTTCTGTGAAAACTGCATGATTTAAAAACTGACACTATGAGAAATATACTAAATCAGAAAATAATTTCTATGTATAAATATGCATTGTAAGGTGGATGAAAGTTCGGAAATACACATGTTCACAACTCATTAAAGAATGTTTGTCGAACCCGTGATGCATGTAACGTGTTCAGAACACGGAATATCACGGTGAGTGAAACTAGGTAAATTACATATCTTTTGGTTAGAACTCGCTCCAAGAGCATTTTCCTGCCAAATCTGCCTCATTTTCAAACCTGACATTAAAACTACTCTGTGAAATCTGAGAAAAGTCTTCAAAGTGTCAGTAAGCCATGTATGGTGGATGAAAGTGCAGTAATCCACTTGCTAACAACTCTGTAGTGAAAATTTTTGAATCCAAGATGCATGAAGCGTGTTCGGAACACGGAATTTCACGGTGAGCGAATCCATGTAAATTACATATCTATTGTTTTGAACACGCTCCAAGAGGTTTTTGCCGTGTAAACTGCCTCAGTTTCGAAACTGGCGTTTGGAAAGCTCTGTGAAATCAGAGAAAATGCTTCTAAGCATCAATATGCCTTGTATTGTGATGAAAGTCCTGTAATCCACATGCAAACAACTCTGTAGTGTATTTGTTTCGAATGCTATCTGCATGTAGCATGTGCGAAACACGGAATTTCAGAGCAGGAGAATCTATGTAATTTACACATGTATTGCGTAAGACACGCTCAAAAAGATTTTTCCTTAGGAAACTGCCTGAATTTTTGAAACTGCTATTAGGAAAAAGCTGCAAACTCAGAGTTAATGTTTCTAGGTGTAAATATGCCTTGTATGGTGGATGAAAGATCTGTAATACCCATGTACACAACTCATTAAAAATGTTTCTCAAATCCGTGATGTTTGTAGTGTGTTCGGTACACGGAATGTCACGTTGAAGGAAAATATGTAAATTACACAACTATTGGTGAGAAACCGCTCCAGGAGCATTTTACTGTAAAATCTACCTCTGTTTGGAAACTGGTGTTATGAAAACACTGCAAAACCTGAGCAAAAGCTTTAAGGTGACAATATGTCTTCAATGGTTTTTTAAAGATGTGTAATTCACATTCTAACAACTCAGGAGTGAATATTTCTTGAATCCATGGTGCATGTAAATTTTTCGGAACACGGAATGTTACGGTGACGGTATCTACGGAAATGGGATGTCTATTGGATCGAACATGCAGCAAGAGAATTTTTCTGCGAAAACTGTCTGATTTTCGTAACTGACGTTAGGAAAAATCTGTGAAATCTAAGTAAATATTTCTAGGTGTCAATATGCCTTGTATTGTGGTTGAAACTTCGGTAATCCACATGCTCACAGTCATTAAATAATGTTTGTCGAAGCCGTGATTAATGTAACGTTTTCAGAACACGGAATGTCTCGGTGAGTGAAACTCGGAAAATAACAATTCTACTGGATAGAACTCGCTTGAATTGAATTTTTCTGTGAAAATTTCATGATTTTCAAAACTGGATGTTAGGAAAAAACTGCGAAATCAGAATAACTACATCTAGGTGTAAATATGCCTTGTATGGTGGATGAAAGTTCGGTAATCCAGATGCTCACACTCATTAGAGCATGTTTGTCGAATTCGTGATGCATGAAACGTGTACGGAATACAGAGTGTCATATTGAAGGAAACAATGTAAATTACATGTCTATTGGGTAGAACACGCTTGAAGAGAATTTTTCTGCGAAATGTGCCTCATTTTCAAAACTGTCATTAGGAGAACCCTGTGAAATCTGAGAAAATGCTTCTAAGTGTCAATATGCCTTGAATGGTGAATGAAAGTCCGGTAATCCACATGTTAATAACAGTGTAGTAATTATTTTTCAAACCGTGATTCATGTAGCGTTTTTTGAAATGGAATTTCACCGTAATGAAACAATTTAAATTAAAATTCTATTGGGTAGAACTAGCTAGAATAGAATTTTTCTGTGAAAATTGCATGATTATCGAATCTGAAGTTTGGAGAAAACTTCAAAATGAGAGTAAATATTTCTAGGTGTAAATATGACTTTATGTGGAAGAAAGTTCTGTAATCCACATTTTCACAACATATTAAAGAATCTTTTTCTAATCCGTGATGCATATACCGTGTTTGGAAAGTGGAATTTCACGGTGACTGAAACAATGTAAATTACTTCTCTCTTGGGTAGAACTCGCTCCAAGAGAATTTTTCTGTGAAAACTGCATTATTTTTTAAACTGGCGTTTGGAAAACGCAGCAAAATCTGATAAAATACTTCTAAGTATCAATTTTCAATCTATTGTGATGAAAGTTTGGTAATCCACATGCTAACAAATCTGTAGTGAATATTCTTCGAATTCATTATGAAAGTAGCATGTTCGGAACACGGAATTTCATGGCCAGAGAGTTTATGTAAATTACGTTTCTCTTGGTTAGAAAATACTCCAAGAGATTTTTCCTGAGAAATCTGCTGATTTTCGAAACTGGAATTAGGAAACACTGCGAACTCAGATGAATAGATTCTCGGTGTATTTATGCCTTGTATGGTGGATGAAAGATCGTTAATCCGCATGCTAACAACTCTGTAGTGAATATTTGTCGAATCCGAGATACATGAAGCGTGTTGGGAACACAGAATATCACAGTAAGCGAATCTATGTAAAATAGATCTCTCGGGTAGAACTCGTTCCAAGAACTTTTTCTGCGAATTCTGCCTCATTTTCAAAACTGGCATTAGGAAAAACTTTCGAAAAATGAGAAAATGCTTCAAAGTGTCAATATGGCTTTTATGGTGGATGAAAGTTCGGTAATCTTTATGCTAAGAAGTCAGAAGTGAATATTTTTCGAAACCGTGATGCGTGTATTTTTTTCGGATCACGGAATTTCACGATGACGGGTTCTACGTAAATTGCATGTCTATTGGGTAGAACTCGCTCCAAGAGGATTTTTCTGTGAAAACTGCATGATTTATAAACTGACACTATGAGAAATATACTAAATCAGAAAATAATTTCTATGTATAAATATGCATTGTAAGGTGGATGAAAGTTCGGAAATACACATGTTCACAACTCATTAAAGAATGTTTGTCGAACCCGTGATGCATGTAACGTGTTCAGAACACGGAATATCACGGTGAGTGAAACTAGGTAAATTACATATCTTTTGGTTAGAACTCGCTCCAAGAGCATTTTCCTGCCAAATCTGCCTCATTTTCAAACCTGACATTAAAACTACTCTGTGAAATCTGAGAAAAGTCTTCAAAGTGTCAGTAAGCCATGTATGGTGGATGAAAGTGCAGTAATCCACTTGCTAACAACTCTGTAGTGAAAATTTTTGAATCCGAGATGCATGAAGCGTGTTCGGAACACGGAATTTCACGGTGAGCGAATCCATGTAAATTACATGTCTATTGTTTTGAACACGCTCCAAGAGGTTTTTGCCGTGAAAACTGCCTCAGTTTCGAAACTGGCGTTTGGAAAGCTCTGTGAAATCAGAGAAAATGCTTCTAAGCATCAATATGCCTTGTATTGTGATGAAAGTCCTGTAATCCACATGCAAACAACTCTGTAGTGTATTTGTTTCGAATCCTACTGCATGTAGCGTGTGCGAAACACGGAATTTCACAGCGGGAGAATCTATGTAATTTACACATATATTGCGTAAGACACGCTCAAAAAGATTTTTCCTTAGGAAACTGCCTGATTTTTGAAACTGCTATTAGGAAAAAGCTGCAAACTCAGAGTTAATGTTTCTAGGTGTAAATATGCCTTGTATGGTGGATGAAAGATCTGTAATACACATGTACAAAACTCATTAAAAATGTTTCTCAAATCCGTGATGTTTGTAGTGTGTTCGGTACATGGAATGTCACGTTGAAGGAAAATATGTAAATTACACAACTATTGGTGAGAAACCGCTCCAGGAGCATTTTACTGTAAAATCTACCTCTGTTTGGAAACTGGTGTTATGAAAACACTGCAAAACCTGAGCAAAAGCTTTAAGGTGACAATAAGTCTTCAATGGTTTTTTAAAGATGTGTAATTCACATTCTAACAACTCAGGAGTGAATATTTGTTGAATCCATGGTGCATGTAAATTTTTCGGAACACGGAATGTTACGGTGACGGTATCTATGGAAATGGGATGTCTATTGGATCGAACATGCAGCAAGAGAATTTTTCTGAGAAAACTGTCTGATTTTCGTAACTGACGTTAGGAAAAATCTGTGAAATCTAAGTAAATATTTCTAGGTGTGAATATGCCTTGTATTGTGGTTGAAATTTCGGTAATCCACATGCTCACAGTCATTAAATAATGTTTGTCGAAGCCGTGATTAATGTAACGTTTTCAGAACACGGAATGTCTCGGTGAGTGAAACTCGGAAAATAACAATTCTACTGGATAGAACTCGCTTGAATTGAATTTTTCTGCGAAAATTTCATGATTTTCAAAACTGGATGTTAGGAAAAAACTGCGAAATCAGAATAACTACATCTAGGTGTAAATATGCCTTGTATGGTGGATGAAAGTTCGGTAATCCAGATGCTCACACTCATTAGAGCATGTTTGTCGAATTCGTGATGCATGAAACGTGTACGGAATACAGAGTGTCATATTGAAGGAAACAATGTAAATTACATGTCTATTGGGTAGAACTCGCTTGAAGAGAATTTTTCTGCGAAATGTGCCTCATTTTCAAAACTGCCATTAGGAGAACCCTGTGAAATCTGAGAAAATGCTTCTAAGTGTCAATATGCCTTGAATGGTGAATGAAAGTCCGGTAATCCACATGTTAATAACAGTGTAGTAATTATTTTTCAAACCGTGATTCATGTAGCGTTTTTTGAAATGGAATTTCACCATAATGAAACAATTTAAATTAAAATTCTATTGGGTAGAACTAGCTAGAATAGAATTTTTCTGTGAAAATTGCATGATTATCGAATCTGAAGTTTGGAGAAAGCTTCAAAATGAGAGTAAATATTTCTAGGTGTAAATATGACTTTATGTGGAAGAAAGTTCTGTAATCCACATTTTCACAACATATTAAAGAATCTTTTTCTAATCCGTGATGCATATACCGTGTTTGGAAAGTGGAATTTCACGGTGACTGAAACAATGTAAATTACTTCTCTATTGGGTAGAACTCTCTCCAAGAGTATTTTTCTGTGAAAACTGCATTAGTTTTTAAACTGGCGTTTGGAAAACACAGCAAAATCTGAGAAAATACTTCTATGTATCAATATTCAAACTATTGTGATGAAAGTTCGGTAATCCACATGCTAACAAATCTGTAGAGAATATTTTTCGAATCCATTATGCGTGTAGCATGTTCAGAACACCGAATTTCATGGCCAGGGATTTTATATAAATTACATTTCTCTTGGTTAGAAATCACTCCAAGAGATTTTTCCTGAGAAATCTGCCTGATTTTCGAAACTGTCTTTAGGAAAACACTGCGAACTCAGATGAATAGATTCTCGGTGTAAATATGCCTTGTAGGGTGGATGAAAGTTCGGTAATCCGCATGCTAACAACTCTGTAGTGAATATTTGTCGAATCCGAGATACATGAAGCGTGTTTGGGACACAGAATATCACGGTGAGAGAATCTATGTAAAATGCACGTCACTTGGGTAGAACACGCTCCAAGAGCTTTTTCTGCGAATTCTGCCTCATTTTCAAAACTGGCATTCGGAAAAATTTTCGAAATATGATAAAATGATTCAAAGTGTCAATATGGCTTTTATGGTGGATGAAAGTTCGTTAATCCTTATGCTAACAACTCTGTAGTGAATATTTGTCGAATCCGTGATGCATGTAGCTTTTTCGGAACACGGAATTTCACGATGACAGGTTCTATGTAAATTGCAAGTCTATTGGGTAGAACTCGCTCCAAGAGGATTTTTCTGCAAAAACTGCATGATTTAAAAACTGACATTAGGTGAAATCTACTAAATCAGAAAAAACATTCTATGTATAATTATGCATTGTAAGGTGGATGAAAGTTCGGTAATACACATGTTCACAACTCATTAAAGAATGTTTTTCGAATCCGTGATGCATGTAACTTGTTCAGAACACGGAATGTCACGGTGAGTGAAACTAGGTATATTACATATCTTTTGGTTAGAACTCGCTCCAAGAGCATTTTCCTGCCAAATCTGCCTCATTTTCAAACCTGGCATTTAAACTAATCTGTGAAATCTGAGAAAAGTATTCAAAGAGTCAGTAAGCAATCTATGGTCAATGAAAGTGATGTATTCCACTTGCTAACAACCCTGGAGTGAAAATTTTTGAATCCGAGATGCATGAAGCGTGTTCGGAATACGGAATTTCACGGTGTGCGAATCCATGTAAATTAAATGTCTATTGTTTTGAACCCGCTCCAAGAGGTTTTTGCCGTGTAAACTGCCTCAGTTTCGAAACTGGCGTTTGGAAAGCTCTGTGAAATCAGAGAAAATGCTTCTAAGCATCAATATGCCTTGTATTGTGATGAAAGTCCTGTAATCCACATGCAAACAACTCTGTAGTGTATTTTTGTCGAATCCTATCTGCATGTAGCGTGTGTGAAACACGGAATTTCACAGCGGGAGAATTTATGTAATTTACATATCTATTGGGTATAACACGCTCCAACAGTTTTTTCCTTAGGAAACTGCCTGATTTTGAAACTGCTATTAGGAAAAAGCTGCAAACTCAGAGTTAATGTTTCTAGGTGTAAATATGCCTTGTATGGTGGATGAAAGATCTGTAATACACATGTACACAACTCATTAAAAATGTTTCTCAAATCCGTGATGAATGTAGTGTGTTCGGTACACGGAATGTCACGTTGAAGGAAAATATGTAAATTACACAACTATTGGTGAGAAACCGCTCCAGGAGCATTTTACTGTAAAATCTACCTCTGTTTGGAAACTGGTGTTATGAAAACACTGCAAAATCTGAGCAAAATTTTAAGGTGACAATATGTCTTCAATGGTTTTTTAAAGATGTGTAATGCACATTCTAACAACTCAGCAGTGAATATTTGTTGAATCCATGGTGCATGTAACTTTTTTGGAACACGGGATGTTACGGTGACGGTATATATGAAAATGGGATGTCTATTGGATCGAATATGCAGCAAGGGAATTTTTCTGCGAAAACTGCCTGATTTTCGTAACTGAATTTAGGAAATATCTGCGAAATTTAAGTAAATATTTCTAGGTGTGGATATGCCTTGTATTGTGGTTGAAACACCGGTAATCCACATGGTCACGGTCATTAAAGAATGTTTTTCAAAGCCGTGATTAATGTAACTTTTTTGAACACGGAATGTCTCGGTGAGTGAATCTCGGGAAATAATAATTCTACTGGATAAAACTCGCTTGAATTGAATTTTTCTGCGAAAATTTCATGATTTTCGGAAGTGGATGTTAGGGAAAACCTGCGAAATCAGAATAACTACATCTAGGGATAAATATGCCTTGTATGGTGAATGAAATTTTGGTAATCCACATGCTCACACTCATTAGAGAATGTTTGTCGAATTCGTGATGCATGTAACGTGTACGGAATACAGTGTGTCATATTGAAGGAAACAATGTAAATTACATGTCTATTGGGTAGAACTCGCTTGAAGAGTATTTTTCTGTGAAACGTGCCTCATTTTCAAAACTGCCATTAGGAGAACCCTGTGAAATCTTAGAAAATGCTTCTAAGTGTCAATATGCATTGAATAGTGAATGAAAGTCCAGTAATCCACATGTTAATAATAGTGTAGTAATGATTTTTCAAACCGTGATTCATGTAGCGCTTTTTGAAATGGAATTTCACCGTAATGACACAATTTAAATTAAAATTCTATTGGGTAGAACTAGCTAGAATAGAATTTTTCTGCGAAAATTGCATGATTATCGAATCTGAAATTTGGAGAATGCTTCAAAATGAGAGTAAATATTTCTAGGTGTAAATATGCCTTTATGTTGGAAGAAAGTTCGGTAATCCACATTTTCACAACATATTAAAGAATCTTTTTCTAATCCGTGATGCGTATACCGTGTTTTTAACATGGAATTTCACGGTGACTGGAACAATGTGAATTACTTCTCTATTGGGTAGAACTCTCTCCATTGGAATTTTTCTGCGATAAATGCTTCATTTTTGAAACTGGCGTTTGGAAAACGCTGCAAAATTTGAGAAAATACTTCTAAGTATCAATTTTCAATCTATAGTGATGAAAGTTCGGTAATCCACATGCTAACAAATCTGTAGTGAATATTTTTCGAATTCATTATGCAAGTAGCATGTTCGGGACACGGAATTTCATGGCCAGAGAGTTTATGTAAATTACATTTCTCTTGGTTAGAAAACACTCCAAGAGATTTTTCCTGAGAAATCTGCCTGATTTTCGAAACTGGAATTAGGAAACACTGCGAACTCAGATGAAAAGTTTCCCGGTGTATTTATGCCTTGTATGGTGGATGAAAGATCGTTAATCCGCATGCTAACAACTCTGTAGTGAATATTTGTCGAATCCGAGATAAATGAAGCGTGTTTGGGACACAGAATATCACGGTGAGCGAATCTATGTAAAATGCATGTCACTTGGGTAGAACACGCTCCAAGAGCTTTTTCTGCGAATTCTGCCTCATTTTCAAAACTGGCATTAGGAAAAACTTTCGAAATATGAGAAAATGCTTCAAAGTGTCAATATGGCTTTTATGGTGGATGAAAGTTCGTTAATCCTTATGCTAACAACTCTGTAGTGAATATTTGTCGTATCCGTGATTCATGTAGCTTTTTCGGAACACGGAATTTCACGATGACAGGTTCTATGTAAATTGAATGTCTATTGGGTAGAACTCGCTCCAAAAGGATTTTTCTGCGAAAACTGCATGATTTAAAAACTGTCATTAGGTGAAATCTACTAAATCAGAAAAAACATTCTATGTATAAATATGCATTGTAAGGTGGATGAAAGTTCGGTAATACACATGTTCACAACTCATTAAAGAATGTTTTTCGAATCCGTGATGCATGTAACGTGTTCAGAACACGGAATATCACGGTGAGTGAAACTAGGTATATTACATATCTTTTGGTTAGAACTCGCTCCAAGAGCATTTTCCTGCCAAATCTGCCTCATTTTCAAACCTGACATTAAAACTACTCTGTGAAATCTGAGAAAAGTCTTCAAAGTGTCAGTAAGCCATGTATAGTGGATGAAAGTGCTGTAATCCACTTGCTAACAACTCTGTAGTGAAAATTTTTGAATCCGAGATGCATGAAGCGTGTTCGGAGCACGGAATTTCACGGTGAGCGAATCCATGTAAATTACATGTCTATTGTTTTGAACATGCTCCAAGAGGTTTTTGCCGTGTAAACTGCCTCAGTTTCGAAACTGGCGTTTGGAAAGCTCTGTGAAATCAGAGAAAATGCTTCTAAGCATCAATATGCCTTGTATTGTGATGAAAGTCCTGTAATCCACATGCAAACAACTCTGTAGTGTATTTGTTTCGAATCATATCTGCATGTAGCGTGTGCGAAACACGGAATTTCACAGCGGGAGAATCTATGTAATTTACATATGTATTGCATAAGACACGCTCAAAAAGATTTTTCCTTAGGAAACTGCCTGATTTTTGAAACTGCTATTAGGAAAAAGCTGCAAACTCAGAGTTAATGTTTCTAGGTGTAAATATGCCTTGTATGGTGGATGAAAGATCTGTAATACACATGTACACAACTCATTAAAAATGTTTCTCAAATCCGTGATGTTTGTAGTGTGTTCGGTACACGGAATGTCACGTTGAAGGAAAATATGTAAATTACACAACTATTGGTGAGAAACCGCTCCAGGAGCATTTTACTGTAAAATCTACCTCTGTTTGGAAACTGGTGTTATGAAAACACTGCAAAACCTGAGCAAAAGCTTTAAGGTGACAATATGTCTTCAATGGTTTTTTAAAGATGTGTAATTCACATTCTAACAACTCAGGAGTGAATATTTGTTGAATCCATGGTGCATGTAAATTTTTCGGAACACGGAATGTTACGGTGACGGTATCTATGGAAATGGGATGTCTATTGGATCGAACATGCAGCAAGAGAATTTTTCTGCGAAAACTGTCTGATTTTCGTAACTGACGTTAGGAAAAATCTGTGAAATCTAAGTAAATATTTCTAGGTGTGAATATGCCTTGTATTGTGGTTGAAACTTCGGTAATCCACATGCTCACAGTCATTAAATAATGTTTGTCGAAGCTGTGATTAATGTAACGTTTTCAGAACACGGAATGTCTCGGTGAGTGAAACTCGGAAAATAACAATTCTACTGGATAGAACTCACTTGAATTGAATTTTTCTGCGAAAATTTCATGATTTTCAAAACTGGATGTTAGGAAAAAACTGCGAAATCAGAATAACTACATCTAGGTGTAAATATGCCTTGTATGGTGGATGAAAGTTCGGTAATCCAGATGCTCACACTCATTAGAGCATGTTTGTCGAATTCGTGATGCATGAAACATGTACGGAATACAGAGTGTCATATTGAAGGAAACAATGTAAATTACATGTCTATTGGGTAGAACTAGCTAGAATAGAATTTTTCTGCGGAAATTGCATGATTATCGAATCTGAAGTTTTTAGAAAGCTTCAAAATGAGAGTAAATATTTCTAGGTGTAAATATGACTTTATGTGGAAGAAAGTTCTGTAATCCACATTTTCACAACATATTAAAGAATCTTTTTCTAATCCGTGATGCATATACAGTGTTTGGAACATGGAATTTCACGGTGACTGAAACAATGTAAATTACTTCTCTATTGGGTAGAACTCGCTCCAAGAGTATTTTTCTGTGAAAACTGCATTATTTTTTAAACTGGCGTTTGGAAAACACAGCAAAATCTGAGAAAATACTTCTAAGTATCAATATTCAATCTATTGTGATGAAAGTTCGGTAATCCACATGCTAACAAATCTGTACAGAATATTTTTCGAAACCATTGTGCGTGTAGCATGTTCAGAACACCGAATTTCATGGCCAGGGATTTTATATAAATTACATTTCTCTTGGTTAGAAATCACTCCAAGAGATTTTTCCTGAGAAATCTGCCTGATTTTCGAAACTGTCGTTAGGAAAACACTGCGAACTCAGATGAATAGATTCTCGGTGTAAATATGCCTTGTAGGGTGGATGAAAGTTCGGTAATCCGCATGCTAACAACTCTGTAGTGAATATTTGTCGAATCCGAGATACATGAAGCGTGTTTGGGACACAGAATATCACGGTGAGCGAATCTATGTAAAATGCACGTCACTTGGGTAGAATACTCTCCAAGAGCTTTTTCTGCGAATTCTGCCTCATTTTCAAAACTGGCATTCGGAAAAACTTTCGAAAAATGAGAAAATGCTTCAAAGTGTCAATATGGCTTTTATGGTGGAGGAAAGTTCGGTAATCTTTATGCTAACAAGTCTGAAGTGAATATTATTCGAAACCGTGATGCATGTATTTTTTTTGGATCACGGAAATTCATGATGACGGGTTCTACGTAAATTGCATGTCTATTGGGTAGAACTCGCTCCAAGAGGATTTTTCTGCGAAAACTGCATGATTTAAAAACTGCATGACACTATGAGAAATATACTAAATCAGAAAATAATTTCTATGTGTAAATATGCATTGTAAGGTGGATGAAATTTCGGTAATACACATGTTCACAACTCATTAAAGAATGTTTTTCGAATCCGTGATGCATGTAACGTGTTCAGAACACGGAATATCACGGTGAGTGAAATTAGGTATATTACATATCTTTTGGTTAGAACTCGCTCCAAGAGCATTTTCCTGCCAAATCTGCCTCATTTTCAAACCTGACATTAAAACTACTCTGTGAAATCTGAGAAAAGTCTTCAAAGTGTCACTAAGCCATGTATGGTGGATGAAAGTGCAGTAATCCACTTGCTAACATCTCTGTAGTGAAAATTTTTGAATCCGAGATGCATGAAGCGTGTTCGGAACACGGAATTTCACGGTGAGCGAATCCATGTAAATTACATGTCTATTGTTTTGAACACGCTCCAAGAGGTTTTTGCCGTGAAAACTGCCTCAGTTTCGAAACTGGCGTTTGGAAAGCTCTTTGAAATCAGAGAAAATGCTTCTAAGCATCAATATGCCTTGTATTGTGATGAAAGTCCTGTAATCCACATGCAAACAACTCTGTAGTGTATTTGTTTCGAATCCTATCTGCATGTAGCGTGTGCGAAACACGGAATTTCACAGCGGGAGAATCTATGTAATTTACATATGTATTTCGTAAGACACGCTCAGAAAGATTTTTCCTTAGGAAACTGCTTGATTTTTGAAACTGGTATTAGGAAAAAGCTGCAAACTCAGAGTTAATGTTTCTAGGTGTAAATATGCCTTGTATGGTGGATGAAAGTTCTGTAATACACATGTACACAACTCATTAAAAATGTTTCTCAAATCCGTGATGAATATAGTGTATTCAGTACACGGAATGTCACGTTGATGGAAACTATGTAAATTACATATCTATTGGTGAGAAACCGCTCCAGGAGCATTTTACTGTAAAATCTACCTCTTTTTGGAAACTGGTGTTATGAAAACACTGCAAAATCTGAGCAAAATTTTAAGGTGACAATATGTCTTCAATGGTTTATTAAAGATGTGTAATTCACATTCTAACAACTCAGCAGTGAATATTTGTTGAATCCATGGTGCATGTAACTTTTTCGGAACACGGGATGTTACGGTGACGGTATGTATGAAAATGGGATGTCTATTGGATCGAACATGCAGCAAGAGAATTTTTCTGCGAAAACTGCCTGATTTTCGTAACTGAATTTAGGAAAAATCTGCGAAATATAAGTAAATATTTCTAGGTGTGAATATGCCTTGTATTGTGGTTGAAACATCGGTAATCCACATGGTCACGGTCATTAAATAATGTTTGTCAAAGCCGTGATTAATGTAACGTTTTCAGAACACGGAATGTCTCGTTGAGTGAAACTCGGAAAATAACAATTCTACTGGATAGAACTCGCTTGAATTGAATTTTTCTGCGAAAATTTCATGATTTTCGGAAGTGGATGTTAGGAAAAAACTGCGAAATCAGAATAACTACATCTAGGGATAAATATGCCTTGTATGGTGCATGAAATTTTGGTAATCCACATGCTAACACTCATTAGAGAATGTTTGTCGAATTCATGATGCATATAACGTGTACGGAATACAGTGTGTCATATTGAAGGAAACAATGAAAATTACATGTCTATTTGGTAGAACTCGCTTGAAGAGTTTTTTCTGCGAAATGTGCCTCATTTTCAAAACTGCCATTAGGAGAACCCTGTGAAATCTTAGAAAATGCTTCTAAGTGTCAATATGCATTGAATGGTGAATGAAAGTCCGGTAATCCACATGTTAATAACAGTGTAGTAATGATTTTTCAAACCGTGATTCATGTAGCGCTTTTTGAAATGGAATTTCACCGTAATGACACAATTTAAATTAAAATTCTATTGGGTAGAACTAGCTAGAATAGAATTTTTCTGCGAAAATTGCATGATTATCGAATCTGAAATTTGGAGAATGCTTCAAAATGAGAGTAAATATTTCTAGGTGTATATATGCCTTTATGTTGTAAGAAAGTTCGGTAATCCACATTTTCACAACATATTAAAGAATCTTTTTCAAATCCGTGATGCGTATACCGTGTTTTTAACATGGAATTTCACGGTGACTGAAACAATGTAAATTACTTCTCTATTGGGTAGAACTCGCTCCAAGAGTATTTTTCTGTGAAAACTGCATTATTTTTTAAACTGGCGTTTGGAAAACACAGCAAAATCTGAGAAAATACTTCTAAGTATCAATATTCAATCTATTGTGATGAAAGTTCGGTAATCCACATGCTAACAAATCTGTACAGAATATTTTTCGAAACCATTGTGCGTGTAGCATGTTCAGAACACCGAATTTCATGGCCAGGGATTTTATATAAATTACATTTCTCTTGGTTAGAAATCACTCCAAGAGATTTTTCCTGAGAAATCTGCCTGATTTTCGAAACTGTCGTTAGGAAAACACTGCGAACTCAGATGAATAGATTCTCGGTGTAAATATGCCTTGTAGGGTGGATGAAAGTTCGGTAATCCGCATGCTAACAACTCTGTAGTGAATATTTGTCGAATCCGAGATACATGAAGCGTGTTTGGGACACAGAATATCACGGTGAGCGAATCTATGTAAAATGCACGTCACTTGGGTAGAATACTCTCCAAGAGCTTTTTCTGCGAATTCTGCCTCATTTTCAAAACTGGCATTCGGAAAAACTTTCGAAAAATGAGAAAATGCTTCAAAGTGTCAATATGGCTTTTATGGTGGAGGAAAGTTCGGTAATCTTTATGCTAACAAGTCAGAAGTGAATATTTTTCGAAACCGTGATGCATGTATTTTTTTTGGATCACGGAAATTCATGATGACGGGTTCTACGTAAATTGCATGTCTATTGGGTAGAACTCGCTCCAAGAGGATTTTTCTGCGAAAACTGCATGATTTAAAAACTGCATGACACTATGAGAAATATACTAAATCAGAAAATAATTTCTATGTGTAAATATGCATTGTAAGGTGGATGAAATTTCGGTAATACACATGTTCACAACTCATTAAAGAATGTTTTTCGAATCCGTGATGCATGTAACGTGTTCAGAACACGGAATATCACGGTGAGTGAAATTAGGTATATTACATATCTTTTGGTTAGAACTCGCTCCAAGAGCATTTTCCTGCCAAATCTGCCTCATTTTCAAACCTGACATTAAAACTACTCTGTGAAATCTGAGAAAAGTCTTCAAAGTGTCACTAAGCCATGTATGGTGGATGAAAGTGCAGTAATCCACTTGCTAACATCTCTGTAGTGAAAATTTTTGAATCCGAGATGCATGAAGCGTGTTCGGAACACGGAATTTCACGGTGAGCGAATCCATGTAAATTACATGTCTATTGTTTTGAACACGCTCCAAGAGGTTTTTGCCGTGAAAACTGCCTCAGTTTCGAAACTGGCGTTTGGAAAGCTCTTTGAAATCAGAGAAAATGCTTCTAAGCATCAATATGCCTTGTATTGTGATGAAAGTCCTGTAATCCACATGCAAACAACTCTGTAGTGTATTTGTTTCGAATCCTATCTGCATGTAGCGTGTGCGAAACACGGAATTTCACAGCGGGAGAATCTATGTAATTTATATATGTATTTCGTAAGACACGCTCAGAAAGATTTTTCCTTAGGAAACTGCTTGATTTTTGAAACTGGTATTAGGAAAAAGCTGCAAACTCAGAGTTAATGTTTCTAGGTGTAAATATGCCTTGTATGGTGGATGAAAGTTCTGTAATACACATGTACACAACTCATTAAAAATGTTTCTCAAATCCGTGATGAATATAGTGTATTCAGTACACGGAATGTCACGTTGATGGAAACTATGTAAATTACATATCTATTGGTGAGAAACCGCTCCAGGAGCATTTTACTGTAAAATCTACCTCTTTTTGGAAACTGGTGTTATGAAAACACTGCAAAATCTGAGCAAAATTTTAAGGTGACAATATGTCTTCAATGGTTTATTAAAGATGTGTAATTCACATTCTAACAACTCAGCAGTGAATATTTGTTGAATCCATGGTGCATGTAACTTTTTCGGAACACGGGATGTTACGGTGACGGTATGTATGAAAATGGGATGTCTATTGGATCGAACATGCAGCAAGAGAATTTTTCTGCGAAAACTGCCTGATTTTCGTAACTGAATTTAGGAAAAATCTGCGAAATATAAGTAAATATTTCTAGGTGTGAATATGCCTTGTATTGTGGTTGAAACATCGGTAATCCACATGGTCACGGTCATTAAATAATGTTTGTCAAAGCCGTGATTAATGTAACGTTTTCAGAACACGGAATGTCTCGTTGAGTGAAACTCGGAAAATAACAATTCTACTGGATAGAACTCGCTTGAATTGAATTTTTCTGCGAAAATTTCATGATTTTCGGAAGTGGATGTTAGGAAAAAACTGCGAAATCAGAATAACTACATCTAGGGATAAATATGCCTTGTATGGTGCATGAAATTTTGGTAATCCACATGCTAACACTCATTAGAGAATGTTTGTCGAATTCATGATGCATATAACGTGTACGGAATACAGTGTGTCATATTGAAGGAAACAATGAAAATTACATGTCTATTTGGTAGAACTCGCTTGAAGAGTTTTTTCTGCGAAATGTGCCTCATTTTCAAAACTGCCATTAGGAGAACCCTGTGAAATCTTAGAAAATTATTCTAAGTGTCAATATGCATTGAATGGTGAATGAAAGTCCGGTAATCCACATGTTAATAACAGTGTAGTAATGATTTTTCAAACCGTGATTCATGTAGCGCTTTTTGAAATGGAATTTCACCGTAATGACACAATTTAAATTAAAATTCTATTGGGTAGAACTAGCTAGAATAGAATTTTTCTGCGAAAATTGCATGATTATCGAATCTGAAATTTGGAGAATGCTTCAAAATGAGAGTAAATATTTCTAGGTGTATATATGCCTTTATGTTGTAAGAAAGTTCGGTAATCCACATTTTCACAACATATTAAAGAATCTTTTTCAAATCCGTGATGCGTATACCGTGTTTTTAACATGGAATTTCACGGTGACTGAAACAATGTAAATTACTTCTCTATTGGGTAGAACTCTCTCCATTGGAATTTTTCTGCGATAAATGCTTCATTTTTGAAACTGGCGTTTGGAAAACGCTGCAAAATTTGAGAAAATACTTCTAAGTATCAATTTTCAATCTATAGTGATGAAAGTTCGGTAATCCACATGCTAACAAATCTGTAGTGAATATTTTTCGAATTCATTATGCAAGTAGCATGTTCGGGACACGGAATTTCATGGCCAGAGAGTTTATGTAAATTACATTTCTCTTGGTTAGAAAACACTCCAAGAGATTTTTCCTGAGAAATCTGCCTGATTTTCGAAACTGGAATTAGGAAACACTGCGAACTCAGATGAAAAGTTTCCCGGTGTATTTATGCCTTGTATGGTGGATGAAAGATCGTTAATCCGCATGCTAACAACTCTGTAGTGAATATTTGTCGAATCCGAGATACATGACGCGTGTTGGGAACACAGAATATCACGGTGAGCGAATCTATGTAAAATGCATGTCACTTGGGTAGAACACGCTCCAAGAGATTTTTCTGTGAATTCTGCCTCATTTTCAAAACTGGCATTAGGAAAAACTTTCGAAATATGAGAAAATGCTTCAAAGTGTCAATATGGCTTTTATGGTGGATGAAAGTTCGTTAATCCTTATGCTAACAACTCTGTAGTGAATATTTGTCGTATCCGTGATTCATGTAGCTTTTTCGGAACACAGAATTTCACGATGACAGGTTCTATGTAAATTGAATGTCTATTGGGTAGAACTCGCTCCAAAAGGATTTTTCTGCGAAAACTGCATGATTTAAAAACTGTCATTAGGTGAAATCTACTAAATCAGAAAAAACATTCTATGTATAAATATGCATTGTAAGGTGGATGAAAGTTCGGTAATACACATGTTCACAACTCATTAAAGAATGTTTTTCGAATCCGTGATGCATGTAACGTGTTCAGAACACGGAATATCACGGTGAGTGAAACTAGGTATATTACATATCTTTTGGTTAGAACTCGCTCCAAGAGCATTTTCCTGCCAAATCTGCCTCATTTTCAAACCTGACATTAAAACTACTCTGTGAAATCTGAGAAAAGTCTTCAAAGTGTCAGTAAGCCATGTATGGTGGATGAAAGTGCTGTAATCCACTTGCTAACAACTCTGTAGTGAAAATTTTTGAATCCAAGATGCATGAAGCATGTTCGGAGCACGGAATTTCACGGTGAGCGAATCCATGTAAATTACATGTCTATTGTTTTGAACACGCTCCAAGAGGTTTTTGCCGTGAAAACTGCCTCAGTTTCGAAACTGGCGTTTGGAAAGCTCTGTGAAATCAGAGAAAATGCTTCTGAGCATCAATATGCCTTGTATTGTGATGAAAGTCCTGTAATCCACATGCAAACAACTCTGTAGTGTATTTGTTTCGAATCCTATCTGCATGTAGCGTGTGCGAAACACGGAATTTCACAGCGGGAGAATCTATGTAATTTACATATGTATTGCGTAAGACACGCTCAGAAAGATTTTTCCTTAGGAAACTGCCTGATTTTTGAAACTGCTATTAGGAAAAAGCTGCAATCTCAGAGTTAATGTTTCTAGGTGTAAATATGCCTTGTATGGTGGATGAAAGATCTGTAATACACATGTACACAACTCATTATAAATGTTTCTCAAATCCGTGATGAATGTAGTGTGTTCGGTACACGGAATGTCACGTTGAAGGAAAATATGTAAATTACACAACTATTGGTGAGAAACCGCTCCAGGAGCATTTTACTGTAAAATCTACCTCTGTTTGGAAACTGGTGTTATGAAAACACTGCAAAACCTGAGCAAAAGCTTTAAGGTGACAATATGTCTTCAATGGTTTTTTAAAGATGTGTAATTCACATTCTAACAACTCAGGAGTGAAAATTTGTTGAATCCATGGTGCATGTAAATTTTTCGGAATACGGAATGTTACGGTGACGGTATCTATGGAAATGGGATGTCTATTGGATCGAACATGCAGCAAGAGAATTTTTCTGCGAAAACTGTCTGATTTTCGTAACTGACGTTAGGAAAAATCTGTGAAATCTAAGTAAATATTTCTCGGTGTGAATATGCCTTGTATTGTGGTTGAAACTTCGGTAATCCACATGCTCACAGTCATTAAATAATGTTTGTCGAAGCCGTGATTAATGTAACGTTTTCGGAACACGGAATGTCTCGGTGAGTGAAACTCGGAAAATAACAATTCTACTGGATAGAACTCGCTTGAATTGAATTTTTCTGCGAAAATTTCATGATTTTCAAAACTGGATATTAGGAAAATCTGCGAAATCAGAATAACTACATCTAGGTGTAAATATGCCTTTTATGGTGGATGAAAGTTCGGTAATCCAGATGCTCACACTCATTAGAGCATGTTTGTCGAATTCGTGATGCATGAAACGTGTACGGAATACAGTGTGTCATATTGAAGGAAACAATGTAAATTACATGTCTATTGGGTAGAACTCGCTTGAAGAGAATTTTTCTGCGAAATGTGCCTCATTTTCAAAACTGCCATTAGGAGAACCCTGTGAAATCTGAGAAAATGCTTCTAAGTGTCAATATGCCTTGAATGGCGAATGAAAGTCCGGTAATCCACATGTTAATAACAGTGTAGTAATTATTTTTCAAACCGTGATTCATGTAGCGTTTTTTGAAATGGAATTTCACCGTAATGACACAATTTAAATTAAAATTCTATTGGGTAGAACTAGCTAGAATAGAATTTTTCTGCGGAAATTGCATGATTATCGAATCTGAAGTTTTTAGAAAGCTTCAAAATGAGAGTAAATATTTCTAGGTGTAAATATGACTTTATGTGGAAGAAAGTTCTGTAATCCACATTTTCACAACATATTAAAGAATCTTTTTCTAATCCGTGATGCATATACAGTGTTTGGAACATGGAATTTCACGGTGACTGAAACAATGTAAATTACTTCTCTATTGGGTAGAACTCGCTCCAAGAGTATTTTTCTGTGAAAACTGCATTATTTTTTAAACTGGCGTTTGGAAAACACAGCAAAATCTGAGAAAATACTTCTAAGTATCAATATTCAATCTATTGTGATGAAAGTTCGGTAATCCACATGCTAACAAATCTGTACAGAATATTTTTCGAAACCATTATGCGTGTAGCATGTTCAGAACACCGAATTTCATGGCCAGGGATTTTATATAAATTACATTTCTCTTGGTTAGAAATCACTCCAAGAGATTTTTCCTGAGAAATCTGCCTGATTTTCGAAACTGTCGTTAGGAAAACACTGCGAACTCAGATGAATAGATTCTCGGTGTAAATATGCCTTGTAGGGTGGATGAAAGTTCGGTAATCCGCATGCTAACAACTCTGTAGTGAATATTTGTCGAATCCGAGATACATGAAGCGTGTTTGGGACACAGAATATCACGGTGAGCGAATCTATGTAAAATGCACGTCACTTGGGTAGAATACTCTCCAAGAGCTTTTTCTGCGAATTCTGCCTCATTTTCAAAACTGGCATTCGGAAAAACTTTCGAAAAATGAGAAAATGCTTCAAAGTGTCAATATGGCTTTTATGGTGGAGGAAAGTTCGGTAATCTTTATGCTAACAAGTCTGAAGTGAATATTATTCGAAACCGTGATGCATGTATTTTTTTTGGATCACGGAAATTCATGATGACGGGTTCTACGTAAATTGCATGTCTATTGGGTAGAACTCGCTCCAAGAGGATTTTTCTGCGAAAACTGCATGATTTAAAAACTGCATGACACTATGAGAAATATACTAAATCAGAAAATAATTTCTATGTGTAAATATGCATTGTAAGGTGGATGAAATTTCGGTAATACACATGTTCACAACTCATTAAAGAATGTTTTTCGAATCCGTGATGCATGTAACGTGTTCAGAACACGGAATATCACGGTGAGTGAAATTAGGTATATTACATATCTTTTGGTTAGAACTCGCTCCAAGAGCATTTTCCTGCCAAATCTGCCTCATTTTAAAACCTGACATTAAAACTACTCTGTGAAATCTGAGAAAAGTCTTCAAAGTGTCAGTAAGCCATGTATGGTGGATGAAAGTGCTGTAATCCACTTGCTAACAACTCTGTAGTGAAAATTTTTGAATCCGAGATGCATGAAGCATGTTCGGAGCACGGAATTTCACGGTGAGCGAATCCATGTAAATTACATGTCTATTGTTTTGAACACGCTCCAAGAGGTTTTTGCCGTGAAAACTGCCTCAGTTTCGAAACTGGCGTTTGGAAAGCTCTGTGAAATCAGAGAAAATGCTTCTAAGCATCATTATGCCTTGTATTGTGATGAAAGTCCTGTAATCCACATGCAAACAACTCTGTAGTGTATTTGTTTCGAATCCTATCTGCATGTAGCGTGTGCGAAACACGGAATTTCACAGCGGGAGAATCTATGTAATTTATATATGTATTGCGTAAGACACGCTCAGAAAGGTTTTTCCTTAGGAAACTGCCTGATTTTTGAAACTGCTATTAGGAAAAAGCTGCAATCTCAGAGTTAATGTTTCTAGGTGTAAATATGCCTTGTATGGTGGATGAAAGATCTGTAATACACATGTACACAACTCATTAAAAATGTTTCTCAAATCCGTGATGAATATAGTGTGTTCGGTACACGGAATGTCACGTTGAAGGAAAATATGTAAATTACACAACTATTGGTGAGAAACCGCTCCAGGAGCATTTTACTGTAAAATCTACCTCTGTTTGGAAACTGGTGTTATGAAAACACTGCAAAACCTGAGCAAAAGCTTTAAGGTGACAATATGTCTTCAATGGTTTTTTAAAGATGTGTAATTCACATTCTAACAACTCAGGAGTGAATATTTGTTGAATCCATGGTGCATGTAAATTTTTCGGAACACGGAATGTTACGGTGACGGTATCTATGGAAATGGGATGTCTATTGGATCGAACATGCAGCAAGAGAATTTTTCTGCGAAAACTGTCTGATTTTCGTAACTGACATTAGGAAAAATCTGTGAAATCTAAGTAAATATTTCTAGGTGTGAATATGCCTTGTACTGTGTTTGAAACATCGGTAATCCACATGTTCACAGTCATTAAATAATGTTTGTCGAAGCCGTGATTAATGTAACGTTTTCGGAACACGGAATGTCTCGGTGAGTGAAACTCGGAAAATAACAATTCTACTGGATAGAACTCGCTTGAATTGAATTTTTCTGCGAAAATTTCATGATTTTCAAAACTGGATGTTAGGAAAAAACTGCGAAATCAGAATAACTACATCTAGGTGTAAATATGCCTTTTATGGTGGATGAAAGTTCGGTAATCCAGATGCTCACACTCATTCGAGCATGTTTGTCGAATTCGTGATGCATGAAACGTGTACGGAATACAGTGTGTCATATTGAAGGAAACAATGTAAATTACATGTCTATTGGGTAGAACTCGCTTGAAGAGAATTTTTCTGCGAAATGTGCCTCATTTTCAAAACTGCCATTAGGAGAACCCTGTGAAATCTGAGAAAATGCTTCTAAGTGTCAATATGCCTTGAATGGCGAATGAAAGTCCGGTAATCCACATGTTAAAAACAGTGTAGTAATTATTTTTCAAACCGTGATTCATGTAGCGTTTTTTGAAATGGAATTTCACCGTAATGAAACAATTTAAATTAAAATTCTATTGGGTAGAACTAGCTAGAATAGAATTTTTCTGCGGAAATTGCATGATTATCGAATCTGAAGTTTTTAGAAAGCTTCAAAATGAGAGTAAATATTTCTAGGTGTAAATATGACTTTATGTGGAAGAAAGTTCTGTAATCCACATTTTCACAACATATTAAAGAATCTTTTTCTAATCCGTGATGCATATACAGTGTTTGGAACATGGAATTTCACGGTGACTGAAACAATGTAAATTACTTCTCTATTGGGTAGAACTCGCTCCAAGAGTATTTTTCTGTGAAAACTGCATTATTTTTTAAACTGGCGTTTGGAAAACACAGCAAAATCTGAGAAAATACTTCTAAGTATCAATATTCAATCTATTGTGATGAAAGTTCGGTAATCCACATGCTAACAAATCTGTACAGAATATTTTTCGAATCCATTATGCGTGTAGCATGTTCAGAACACCGAATTTCATGGCCAGGGATTTTATATAAATTACATTTCTCTTGGTTAGAAATCACTCCAAGAGATTTTTCCTGAGAAATCTGCCTGATTTTCGAAACTGTCTTTAGGAAAACACTGCGAACTCAGATGAATAGATTCTCGGTGTAAATATGCCTTGTAGGGTGGATGAAAGTTCGGTAATCCGCATGCTAAAAACTCTGTAGTGAATATTTGTCGAATCCGAGATACATGAAGCGTGTTTGGGACACAGAATATCACGGTGAGTGAATCTATGTAAAATGCACGTCACTTGGGTAGAATACTCTCCAAGAGCTTTTTCTGCGAATTCTGCCTCATTTTCAAAACTGGCATTCGGAAAAACTTTCGAAAAATGAGAAAATGCTTCAAAGTGTCAATATGGCTTTTATGGTGGAGGAAAGTTCGGTAATCTTTATGCTAACAAGTCTGAAGTGAATATTATTCGAAACCGTGATGCATGTATTTTTTTTGGATCACGGAAATTCATGATGACGGGTTCTACGTAAATTGCATGTCTATTGGGTAGAACTCGCTCCAAGAGGATTTTTCTGCGAAAACTGCATGATTTAAAAACTGCATGACACTATGAGAAATATACTAAATCAGAAAATAATTTCTATGTGTAAATATGCATTGTAAGGTGGATGAAAGTTCGGTAATACACATGTTCACAACTCATTAAAGAATGTTTTTCGAATCCGTGATGCATGTAACGTGTTCAGAACACGGAATATCACGGTGAGTGAAACTAGGTATATTACATATCTTTTGGTTAGAACTCGCTCCAAGAGCATTTTCCTGCCAAATCTGCCTCATTTTCAAACCTGACATTAAAACTACTCTGTGAAATCTGAGAAAAGTCTTCAAAGTGTCAGTAAGCCATGTATGGTGGATGAAAGTGCTGTAATCCACTTGCTAACAACTCTGTAGTGAAAATTTTTGAATCCGAGATGCATGAAGCGTGTTCGGAGCACGGAATTTCACGGTGAGCGAATCCATGTAAATTACATGTCTATTGTTTTGAACACGCTCCAAGAGGTTTTTGCCGTGAAAACTGCCTCAGTTTCGAAACTGGCGTTTGGAAAGCTCTGTGAAATCAGAGAAAATGCTTCTAAGCATCAATATGCCTTGTATTGTGATGAAAGTCCTGTAATCCACATGCAAACAACTCTGTAGTGTATTTGTTTCGAATCCTATCTGCATGTAGCGTGTGCGAAACACGGAATTTCACAGCGGGAGAATCTATGTAATTTACATATGTATTGCGTAAGACACGCTCAGAAAGATTTTTCCTTAGGAAACTGCCTGATTTTTGAAACTGCTATTAGGAAAAAGCTGCAAACTCAGAGTTAATGTTTCTAGGTGTAAATATGCCTTGTATGGTGGATGAAAGATCTGTAATACACATGTACACAACTCATTAAAAATGTTTCTCAAATCCGTGATGAATGTAATGTGTTCGGTACACGGAATGTCACGTTGAAGGAAAATATGTAAATTACACAACTATTGGTGAGAAACCGCTCCAGGAGCATTTTACTGTAAAATCTACCTCTGTTTGGAAACTGGTGTTATGAAAACACTGCAAAACCTGAGCAAAAGCTTTAAGGTGACAATATGTCTTCAATGGTTTATTAAAGATGTGTAATTCACATTCTAACAACTCAGGAGTGAAAATTTGTTGAATCCATGGTGCATGTAAATTTTTTGGAACACGGAATGTTACGGTGACGGAATCTATGGAAATGGGATGTCTATTGGATCGAACATGCAGCAAGAGAATTTTTCTGCGAAAACTGTCTGATTTTCGTAACTGACGTTAGGAAAATTCTGTGAAATCTAAGTAAATATTTCTAGGTGTGAATATGCCTTGTATTGTGGTTGAAACATCGGTAATCAACACGTTCACAGTGATTAAATAATGTTTGTCGAAGCCGTGATTAATGTAATGTTTTCGGAACACGGAATGTCTCGGTGAGTGAAACTCGGAAAATAACAATTCTACTGGATAGAACTCGCTTGAATTGAATTTTTCTGCGAAAATTTCATGATTTTCAAAACTGGATGTTAGGAAAAAACTGCGAAATCAGAATAACTACATCTAGGTGTAAATATGCCTTTTATGGTGGATGAAAGTTCGGTAATCCAGATGCTCACACTCATTAGAGCATGTTTGTCGAATTCGTGATGCATGAAACGTGTACGGAATACAGTGTGTCATATTGAAGGAAACAATGTAAATTACATGTCTATTGGGTAGAACTCGCTTGAAGAGAATTTTTCTGCGAAATGTGCCTCATTTTCAAAACTGCCATTAGGAGAACCCTCTGAAATCTGAGAAAATGCTTCAAAGTGTCAATATGCCTTGAATGGCGAATGAAAGTCCGGTAATCCACATGTTAATAACAGTGTAGTAATTATTTTTCAAACCGTGATTCATGTAGCGTTTTTTGAAATGGAATTTCACCGTAATGAAACAATTTAAATTAAAATTCTATTGGGTAGAACTAGCTAGAATAGAATTTTTCTGCGAAAATTGCATGATTATCGAATCTGAAGTTTTTAGAAAGCTTCAAAATGAGAGTAAATATTTCTAGGTGTAAATATGACTTTATGTGGAAGAAAGTTCTGTAATCCACATTTTCACAACATATTAAAGAATCTTTTTCTAATCCGTGATGCATATACAGTGTTTGGAACATGGAATTTCACGGTGACTGAAACAATGTAAATTACTTCTCTATTGGGTAGAACTCGCTCCAAGAGTATTTTTCTGTGAAAACTGCATTATTTTTTAAACTGGCGTTTGGAAAACACAGCAAAATCTGAGAAAATACTTCTAAGTATCAATATTCAAACTATTGTGATGAAAGTTCGGTAATCCACATGCTAACAAATCTGTACAGAATATTTTTCGAATCCATTATGCGTGTAGCATGTTCAGAACACCGAATTTCATGGCCAGGGATTTTATATAAATAACATTTCTCTTGGTTAGAAAACACTCCAAGAGATTTTTCCTGAGAAATCTGCCTGATTTTCGAAACTGTCGTTAGGAAAACACTGCGAACTCAGATGAATAGATTCTCGGTGTAAATATGCCTTGTAGGGTGGATGAAAGTTCGGTAATCCGCATGCTAAAAACTCTGTAGTGAATATTTGTCGAATCCGAGATACATGAAGCGTGTTTGGGACACAGAATATCACGGTGAGCGAATCTATGTAAAATGCATGTCACTTGGGTAGAATACTCTCCAAGAGCTTTTTCTGCGAATTCTGCCTCATTTTCAAAACTGGCATTCGGAAAAACTTTCGAAAAATGAGAAAATGCTTTAAAGTGTCAATATGGCTTTTATGGTGGAGGAAAGTTCGGTAATCTTTATGCTAACAAGTCTGAAGTGAATATTATTCGAAACCGTGATGCATGTATTTTTTTCGGATCACGGAAATTCATGATGACGGGTTCTACGTAAATTGCATGTCTATTGGGTAGAACTCGCTCCAAGAGGATTTTTCTGCGAAAACTGCATGATTTAAAAACTGCATGACACTATGAGAAATATACTAAATCAGAAAATAATTTCTATGTGTAAATATGCATTGTAAGGTGGATGAAATTTCGGTAATACACATGTTCACAACTCATTAAAGAATGTTTTTCGAATCCGTGATGCATGTAACGTGTTCAGAACACGGAATATCACGGTGAGTGAAATTAGGTATATTACATATCTTTTGGTTAGAACTCGCTCCAAGAGCATTTTCCTGCCAAATCTGCCTCATTTTCAAACCTGACATTAAAACTACTCTGTGAAATCTGAGAAAAGTCTTCAAAGTGTCAGTAAGCCATGTATGGTGGATGAAAGTGCTGTAATCCACTTGCTAACAACTCTGTAGTGAAAATTTTTGAATCCGAGATGCATGAAGCGTGTTCGGAGCACGGAATTTCACGGTGAGCGAATCCATGTAAATTACATGTCTATTGTTTTGAACACGCTCCAAGAGGTTTTTGCCGTGTAAACTGCCTCAGTTTCGAAACTGGCGTTTGGAAAGCTCTGTGAAATCAGAGAAAATGCTTCTGAGCATCAATATGCCTTGTATTGTGATGAAAGTCCTGTAATCCACATGCAAACAACTCTGTAGTGTATTTGTTTCGAATCCTATCTGCATGTAGCGTGTGCGAAACACGGAATTTCACAGCGGGAGAATCTATGTAATTTACATATGTATTGCGTAAGACACGCTCAGAAAGATTTTTCCTTAGGAAACTGCCTGATGTTTGAAACTGCTATTAGGAAAAAGCTGCAAACTCAGAGTTAATGTTTCTAGGTGTAAATATGCCTTGTATGGTGGATGAAAGATCTGTAATACACATGTACACAACTCATTAAAAATGTTTCTCAAATCCGTGATGAATGTAGTGTGTTCGGTACACGGAATGTCACGTTGAAGGAAAATATGTAAATTACACAACTATTGGTGAGAAACCGCTCCAGGAGCATTTTCCTGTAAAATCTACCTCTGTTTGGAAACTGGTGTTATGAAAACACTGCAAAACCTGAGCAAAAGCTTTAAGGTGACAATATGTCTTCAATGGTTTATTAAAGATGTGTAATTCATATTCTAACAACTCAATAGGGAATATTTGTTGAATCCATGGTGCATGTAACTTTTTCAGAACACGGGATGTTACGGTGACTTTATCTATGAAAATGGGATGTCTATTGGATCGAACATGCAGCAAGAGAATTTTTCTGCGAAAACTGCCTGATTTTCGTAACTGACGTTAGGAAAAATCTGTGAAATCTAAGTAAATATTTCTAGGTGTGAATATGCCTTGTATTGTGTTTGAAACATCGGTAATCCACACGTTCACAGTCATTAAATAATGTTTGTCGAAGCCGTGATTAATGTAACGTTTTCGGAACACGGAATGTCTCGGTGAGTGAAACTCGGAAAATAACAATTCTACTGGTTAGAACTCGCTTGAATTGAATTTTTCTGCGAAAATTTCATGATTTTCAAAACTGGATGTTAGGAAAAAACTGCGAAATCAGAATAACTACATCTAGGTGTAAATATGCCTTTTATGGTGGATGAAAGTTCGGTAATCCAGATGCTCACACTCATTAGAGCATGTTTGTCGAATTCGTGATGCATGAAACGTGTACGGAATACAGTGTGTCATATTGAAGGAAACAATGTAAATTACATGTCTATTGGGTAGAACTCGCTTGAAGAGAAATTTTCTGCGAAATGTGCCTCATTTTCAAAACTGCCATTAGGAGAACCCTGTGAAATCTGAGAAAATGCTTCTAAGTGTCAATATGCCTTGAATGGCGAATGAAAGTCCGGTAATCCACATGTTAATAACAGTGTAGTAATTATTTTTCAAACCGTGATTCATGTAGCGTTTTTTGAAATGGAATTTCACCGTAATGAAACAATTTAAATTAAAATTCTATTGGGTAGAACTAGCTAGAATAGAATTTTTCTGCGAAAATTGCATGATTATCGAATCTGAAGTTTTTAGAAAGCTTCAAAATGAGAGTAAATATTTCTAGGTGTAAATATGACTTTATGTGGAAGAAAGTTCTGTAATCCACATTTTCACAACATATTAAAGAATCTTTTTCTAATCCGTGATGCATATACAGTGTTTGGAACATGGAATTTCACGGTGACTGAAACAATGTAAATTACTTCTCTATTGGGTAGAACTCGCTCCAAGAGTATTTTTCTGTGAAAACTGCATTATTTTTTAAACTGGCGTTTGGAAAACACAGCAAAATCTGAGAAAATACTTCTAAGTATCAATATTCAATCTATTGTGATGAAAGTTTGGTAATCCACATGCTAACAAATCTGTACAGAATATTTTTCGAATCCATTATGCGTGTAGCATGTTCAGAACACCGAATTTCATGGCCAGGGATTTTATATAAATTACATTTCTCTTGGTTAGAAATCACTCCAAGAGATTTTTCCTGAGAAATCTGCCTGATTTTCGAAACTGTCTTTAGGAAAACACTGCGAACTCAGATGAATAGATTCTCGGTGTAAATATGCCTTGTAGGGTGGATGAAAGTTCGGTAATCCGCATGCTAACAACTCTGTAGTGAATATTTGTCGAATCCGAGATACATGAAGCGTGTTTGGGACACAGAATATCACGGTGAGAGAATCTATGTAAAATGCACGTCACTTGGGTAGAATACTCTCCAAGAGCTTTTTCTGCGAATTCTGCCTCATTTTCAAAACTGGCATTCGGAAAAACTTTCGAAAAATGAGAAAATGCTTCAAAGTGTCAATATGGCTTTTATGGTGGAGGAAAGTTCGGTAATCTTTATGCTAACAAGTCTGAAGTGAATATTATTCGAAACCGTGATGCATGTATCATTTTCGGATCGCGGAATTTCACGATGACGGGTTCTACGTAAATTGCATGTCTATTGGGTAGAACTCGCTCCAAGAGGATTTTTCTGCGAAAACTGCATGATTTAAAAACTGCATGACACTATGAGAAATATACTAAATCAGAAAATAATTTCTATGTGTAAATATGCATTGTAAGGTGGATGAAATTTCGGTAATACACATGTTCACAACTCATTAAAGAATGTTTTTCGAATCCGTGATGCATGTAACGTGTTCAGAACACGGAATATCACGGTGAGTGAAATTAGGTATATTACATATCTTTTGGTTAGAACTCGCTCCAAGAGCATTTTCCTGCCAAATCTGCCTCATTTTCAAACCTGACATTAAAACTACTCTGTGAAATCTGAGAAAAGTCTTCAAAGTGTCAGTAAGCCATGTATGGTGGATGAAAGTGCTGTAATCCACTTGCTAACAACTCTGTAGTGAAAATTTTTGAATCCGAGATGCATGAAGCGTGTTCGGAGCACGGAATTTCACGGTGAGCGAATCCATGTAAATTACATGTCTATTGTTTTGAACACGCTCCAAGAGGTTTTTGCCGTGTAAACTGCCTCAGTTTCGAAACTGGCGTTTGGAAAGCTCTGTGAAATCAGAGAAAATGCTTCTGAGCATCAATATGCCTTGTATTGTGATGAAAGTCCTGTAATCCACATGCAAACAACTCTGTAGTGTATTTGTTTCGAATCCTATCTGCATGTAGCGTGTGCGAAACACGGAATTTCACAGCGGGAGAATCTATGTAATTTACATATGTATTGCGTAAGACACGCTCAGAAAGATTTTTCCTTAGGAAACTGCCTGATTTTTGAAACTGCTATTAGGAAAAAGCTGCAAACTCAGAGTTAATGTTTCTAGGTGTAAATATGCCTTGTATGGTGGATGAAAGATCTGTAATACACATGTACACAACTCATTAAAAATGTTTCTCAAATCCGTGATGAATGTAGTGTGTTCGGTACACGGAATGTCACGTTGAAGGAAAATATGTAAATTACACAACTATTGGTGAGAAACCGCTCCAGGAGCATTTTCCTGTAAAATCTACCTCTGTTTGGAAACTGGTGTTATGAAAACACTGCAAAACCTGAGCAAAAGCTTTAAGGTGACAATATGTCTTCAATGGTTTATTAAAGATGTGTAATTCATATTCTAACAACTCAATAGGGAATATTTGTTGAATCCATGGTGCATGTAACTTTTTCAGAACACGGGATGTTACGGTGACGGTATCTATGAAAATGGGATGTCTATTGGATCGAACATGCAGCAAGAGAATTTTTCTGCGAAAACTGCCTGATTTTCGTAACTGACGTTAGGAAAAATCTGTGAAATCTAAGTAAATATTTCTAGGTGTGAATATGCCTTGTATTGTGTTTGAAACATCGGTAATCCACACGTTCACAGTCATTAAATAATGTTTGTCGAAGCCGTGATTAATGTAACGTTTTCGGAACACGGAATGTCTCGGTGAGTGAAACTCGGAAAATAACAATTCTACTGGATAGAACTCGCTTGAATTGAATTTTTCTGCGAAAATTTCATGATTTTCAAAACTGGATGTTAGGAATAAACTGCGAAATCAGAATAACTACATCTAGGTGTAAATATGCCTTTTATGGTGGATGAAAGTTCGGTAATCCAGATGCTCACACTCATTAGAGCATGTTTGTCGAATTCGTGATGCATGAAACGTGTACGGAATACAGTGTGTCATATTGAAGGAAACAATGTAAATTACATGTCTATTGGGTAGAACTCGCTTGAAGAGAATTTTTCTGCGAAATGTGCCTCATTTTCAAAACTGCCATTAGGAGAACCCTGTGAAATCTGAGAAAATGCTTCTAAGTGTCAATATGCTTTGAATGGCGAATGAAAGTCCGGTAATCCACATGTTAATAACAGTGTAGTAATTATTTTTCAAAGCGTGATACATGTAGCGTTTTTTGAAATGGAATTTCACCGTAATGACACAATTTAAATTAAAATTCTATTGGGTAGAACTAGCTAGAATAGAATTTTTCTGCGAAAATTGCATGATTATCGAATCTGAAGTTTTTAGAAAGTTTCAAAATGAGAGTAAATATTTCTAGGTGTAAATATGATTTTATGTGGAAGAAACTTCTGTAATCCACATTTTCACAACATATTAAAGACTCTTTTTCTAATCCGTGATGCATATACAGTGTTTGGAACATGGAATTTCACGGTGACTGAAACAATGTAAATTACTTCTCTATTGGGTAGAACTCGCTCCAAGAGTATTTTTCTGTGAAAACTGCATTATTTTTTAAACTGGCGTTTGGAAAACACAGCAAAATCTGAGAAAATACTTCTAAGTTTCAATATTCAAACTATTGTGATGAAAGTTCGGTAATCCTCATGCTAACAAATCTGTACAGAATATTTTTCGAATCCATTATGCGTGTAGCATGTTCAGAACACCGAATTTCATGGCCAGGGATTTTATATAAATAACATTTCTCTTGGTTAGAAATCACTCCAAGAGATTTTTCCTGAGAAATCTGCCTGATTTTCGAAACTGTCTTTAGGAAAACACTGCGAACTCAGATGAATAGATTCTCGGTGTAAATATGCCTTGTAGGGTGGATGAAAGTTCGGTAATCCGCATGCTAACAACTCTGTAGTGAATATTTGTCGAATCCGAGATACATGAAGCGTGTTTGGGACACAGAATATCACGGTGAGTGAATCTATGTAAAATGCATGTCACTTGGGTAGAATACTCTCCAAGAGCTTTTTCTGCGAATTCTGCCTCATTTTCAAAACTGGCATTCGGAAAAACTTTTGAAATATGAGAAAATGCTTCAAAGTGTCAATATGGCTTTTATGGTGGATGAAAGTTCGTTAATCCTTATGCTAACAACTCTGTAGTGAATATTTGTCGTATCCGTGATGCATGTAGCTTTTTCGGAACACGGAATTTCACGATGACAGGTTCTATGTAAATTGAATGTCTATTGGGTAGAACTCGCTCCAAGAGGATTTTTCTGCAAAAACTGCATGATTTAAAAACTGACATTAGGTGAAATCTACTAAATCAGAAAAAACATTCTATGTATAAATATGCATTGTAAGGTGGATGAAAGGTCGGTAATACACATGTTCACAACTCATTAAAGAATGTTTTTCGAAACCGTGATGCATGTAACTTGTTCAGAACACGGAATGTCACGGTGAGTGAAACTAGGTATATTACATATCTTTTGGTTAGAACTCGCTCCAAGAGCATTTTCCTGCAAATCTGCCTCATTTTCAAACCTGGCATTTAAACGAATCTGTGAAATCTGAGAAAAGTTTTCAAAGAGTCAGTAAGCAATCTATGGTCAATGAAAGTGATGTATTCCACTTGCTAACAACTCTGCAGTGAAAATTTTTGAATCCGAGATGCATGAAGCGTGTTCGGAACACGGAATTTCATGGTGTGCGAATCCATGTAAATTACATGTCTATTGTTTTGAACACGCTCCAAGAGGTTTTTGCCTTTAAATCTGCCTCAGTTTCGAAACTGTCGTTTGGAAAGCTCTGTGAAATCAGAGAAAATGATTCTAAGCATCAATATGCCTTGTATTGTGATGAACGTCCTGTCATCCACATGCAAACAACATTGTAGTGTATTTTTGTCGAATCCTATCTGCATGTAGCGTGTGTGAAACACGGAATTTCACAGCAGGAGAATTTATGTAATTTACATATCTATTGGGTAGAACACGCTCCAACAGTTTTTTCCTTAGGAAACTGCCTGATTTTGAAACTGCTATTAGGAAAAAGCTGCAAACTCAGAGTTAATGTTTCTAGGTGTAAATATGCCTTGTATGGTGGACGAAAGTTCTGTAATACACATGTACACAACTCATTAAAAATGTTTCTCAAATCCGTGATGAATGTAGTGTATTCAGTACACGGAATGTCACGTTGATGGAAACTATGTAAATTACATATCTATTTGTGAGAAACCGCTCCAGGAGCATTTTACTGTAAAATCTACCTATGTTTGGAAACTGGTGTTATGAAAACACTGCAAAACCTGAGCAAAAGCTTTAAGGTGACAATATGTCTTCAATGGTTTATTAAAGATGTGTAATTCACATTCTAACAACTCAGGAGTGAATATTTGTTGAATCCATGGTGCATGTAACTTTTTCGGAACACGGGATGTTACGGTGACGGTATCTATGAAAATGGGATGTCTATTGGATCGAACATGCAGCAAGAGAATTTTTCTGCGAAAACTGCCTGATTTTCGTAACTGAATTTAGGAAAAATCTGCGAAATCTAAGTAAATATTTCTAGGTGTGAATATGCCTTGTATTGTGGTTGAAACATCGGTAATCCACATGGTCACGGTCATTAAATAATGTTTGTCAAAGCCGTGATTAATGTAACGTTTTTTGAACACGGAATGTCTCGGTGAGTGAATCTCGGGAAATAACGATTCTACTGGATAAAACTCGCTTGAATTGAATTTTTCTGCGAAAATTTCATGATTTTCGGAAGTGGATGTTAGAGAAAACCTGCGAAATCAGAATAACTACATCTAGGGATAAATATGCCTTGTATGGTGAATGAAATTTTGGTAATCCACATGCTCACACTCATTAGAGAATGTTTGTCGAATTCGTGATGCATGTAACTTGTACGTAATACAGTGTGTCATATTGAAGGAAACAATGTAAATTACATGTCTATTGGGTAGAACTCGCTTGAAGAGTATTTTTCTGCGAAATGTGCCTCATTTTCAAAACTGCCATTAGGAGAACCCTGTGAAATCTTAGAAAATGCTTCTAAGGGTCAATATGCATTGAATAGTGAATGAAAGTCCGGTAATCCACATGTTAATAACAGTGTAGTAATGATTTTTCAAACCGTGATTCATGTAGCGCTTTTTGAAATGGAATTTCACAATAATGACACAATTTAAATTAAAATTCTATTGGGTAGAACTAGCTAGAATAGAATTTTTCTGCGAAAATTGCATGATTATCGTATCTGAAATTTGGAGAATGCTTCAAAATGAGTGTAAATATTTCTAGGTGTAAATATGCCTTTATGTTGGAAGAAAGTTCGGTAATCCACATTTTCACAACATATTAAAGAAGCTTTTTCTAATCCGTGATGCATATACCGTGTTTTTAACATGGAATTTCACGGTGACTGAAACAATGTAAATTACTTCTCTTTTGGGTAGAACTCTCTCCAAGGGAATTTTTCTGCGATAAATTCTTCATTTTTGAAACTAGCGTTTGGAAAACACTGTAAAATTTGAGAAAATACTTCTAAGTATCAATTTTCAATCTTTTGTGATGAAAGTTCAGTAATCCACATGCTAACAAATCTGTAGTGAATATTTTTCGAATTCATTATGCAAGTAGCATGTTCGGGACACGGAATTTCATGGCCAGAGAGTTTATGTAAATTACATTTCTCTTGGTTAGAAAACACTCCAAGAGATTTTTCCTGAGAAATCTGCCTGATTTTCAAACTGTCTTTAGGAAAACACTGCGAACTCAGATGAATAGATTCTCGGTGTAAATATGCCTTGTAGGGTGGATGAAAGTTCGGTAATCCACATGCTAACAACTCTGTAGTGAATATTTGTCGAATCCGAGATACATGAAGCGTGTTTGGGACACAGAATATCACGGTGAGCGAATCTATGTAAAATGCATGTCACTTGGGTAGAACACGCTCCAAGAGCTTTTTCTGCGAATTCTGCCTCATTTTTAAAACTGGCATTAGGAAAAACATTCGAAATATGAGAAAATGATTCAAAGTGTCAATATGGCTTTTATGGTGAATGAAAGTTCGTTAATCCTTATGCTAACAACTCTGTAGTGAATATTTGTCGAATTCGTGATGCATGTAGCTTTTTCGGAACACGGAATTTCACGATGACAGGTTCTATGTAAATTGAATTTTTATTGGGTAGAACTCGCTCCAAAGTTTTTTCTGCGAAAACTGCATGATTTAAAAACTGACATTATGTGAAATCTACTAAATCAGAAAAAACATTCTATGTATAATTATGCATTGTAAGGTGGATGAAAGTTCGGTAATACACATGTTCACAACTCATTAAAGAATGTTTTTCGAATCCGTGATGCATGTAACTTGTTCAGAACACGGAATGTTACGGTGAGTGAAACTAGGTATATTACATATCTTTTGGTTAGAACTCGCTCCAAGAGCATTTTCCTGCCAAATCTGCCTCATTTTCAAACCTGGCATTTAAAGTAATCTGTGAAATCTGAGAAAAGTATTCAAAGAGTCAGTAAGCAATCTATGGTCAATGAAAGTGATGTATTCCACTTGCTAACAACTCTGGAGTGAAAATTTTTGAATCCGAGATGCATGAAGCGTGTTCGGAACACGGAATTTCATGGTGTGCGAATCCATGTAAATTAAATGTCTATTGTTTTGAACACGCTCCAAGAGGTTTTTGCCTTGAAATCTGCTTCAGTTTCGAAACTGTCGTTTGGAAAGCTCTGTGAAGTCAGAGAAAATGCTTCTAAGCATCAATATGCCTTGTATTGTGATGAAAGTCCTGTCATCCACATGCAAACAACTCTGTAGTGTATTTTTGTCGAATCCTATCTGCATGTAGAGTGTGCGAAACACGGAATTTCACAGAGGGAGAATTTATGTAATTTACATATCTATTGAGTAGAACACGCTCCAACAGTTTTTTCCTTAGGAAACTGCCTGATTTTTAAACTGCTATTAGGAAAAAGCTGCAAACTCAGAGTTAATGTTTCTAGGTGTAAATATGCCTTGTATGGTGGATGAAAGTTCTGTAATACACATGTACACAACTCATTAAAAATGTTTCTCAAATCCATGATGAATGTAGTGTATTCAGTACACGGAATGTCACGTTGATGGAAACTATGTAAATTACATATCTATTGGTGAGAAACCGCTCCAGGAGCATTTTACTGTAAAATCTACCTCTGTTTGGAAACTGGTGTTATGAAAACACTGCAAAATCTGAGCAAAATTTTAAGGTGACAATATGTCTTCAATGGTTTATTAAAGATGTGTAATTCACATTCTAACAACTCAGGAGTGAATATTTGTTGAATCCATGGTGCATGTAACTTTTTCGGAACACGGGATGTTACGGTGACGGTATCTATGAAAATGGGATGTCTATTGGATCGAACATGCAGCAAGAGAATTTTTCTGCGAAAGCTGCCTGATATTCGTTACTGAAGTTAGGAAAAATCTGCGAAATCTAAGTAAATATTTCTAGGTGTCAATATGCCTTGTATTGTGGTTGAAACATCGGTAATCCACATGCTCACGGTCTTTAAATAATGTTTGTCAAAGCCGTGATTAATGTAACGTTTTTTGAACACGGAATGTCTTGGTGAGTGAAACTCGGAAAATAACAATTCTACTGGATAGAACTCGCTTGAATTGAATTTTTCTGCGAAAATTTCATGATTTTCGGAAGTGGATGTTAGGGAAAACCTGTGAAATCAGAATAAATACATCTAGGGATAACTATGCCTTGTATGGTGAATGAAATTTTGGTAATCCACATGCTCACACTCATTAGAGAATGTTTGTCGAATTCGTGATGCATGTAACGTGTACGGAATACAGTGTGTCATATTGAAAGAAACAATGTAAATTACATGTCTATTGGGTAGAACTCGCTTGAAGAGTATTTTTCTGTGAAATGTGCCTCATTTTCAAAACTGCCATTAGGAGAACCCTGTGAAATCTTAGAAAATGCTTCTAAGTGTCAATATGCCTTGAATGGTGAATGAAAGTCCGGTAATCCACATGTTAATAACAGTGTAGTAATGATTTTTCAAACCGTGATTCATGTAGTGCTTTTTGAAATGGAATTTCACCGTAATGACACAATTTAAATTAAAATTCTATTGGGTAGAACTAGCTAGAATAGAATTTTTCTGCGAAAATTGCATGATTATCGTATCTGAAATTTGGAGAATGCTTCAAAATGAGTGTAAATATTTCTAGGTGTAAATATGCCTTTATGTTGGAAGAAAGTTCTGTAATCCACATTTTCACAACATATTAAAGAATCTTTTTCTAATCCGTGATGCATATACAGTGTTTGGAACATGGAATTTCACGGTGACTGAAACAATGTAAATTACTTCTCTATTGGGTAGAACTCGCTCCAAGAGAATTTTTCTGTGAAAACTGCATTTATTTTTAAACTGGCGTTTGGAAAACACAGCAAAATCTGAGAAAATACTTCTAAGTATCAATATTGAAACTATTGTGATGAAAGTTCGGTAATCCACATGCTAACAAATCTGTAGAGAATATTTTTCGAATCCATTATGCGTGTAGCATGTTCAGAACACCGAATTTCATGGCCAGGGATTTTATATAAATTACATTTCTCTTGGTTAGAAATCACTCCAAGAGATTTTTCCTGAGAAATCTGCCTGATTTTAGAAACTGTCTTTAGGAAAACACTGCAAACTCAGATGAATAGATTCTCGGTGTAAATATGCCTTGTAGGGTGGATGAAAGTTCGGTAATCCACATGCTAACAACTCTGTAGTGAATATTTGTCGAATCTGAGATAATTGAAGCGTGTTTGGGACACAGAATATCATGGTGAGCGAATCTATGTAAAATGCATGTCACTTGGGTAGAACACGCTCCAAGAGCTTTTTCTGCGAATTCTGCCTCATTTTTAAAACTGGCATTCGGAAAAACTTTCGAAAAATGAGAAAATGCTTTAAAGTGTCAATATGGCTTTTATGGTGGAGGAAAGTTCGGTAATCTTTATGCTAACAAGTCTGAAGTGAATATTATTCGAAACCGTGATGCATGTATTTTTTTCGGATCACGGAAATTCATGATGACGGGTTCTACGTAAATTGCATGTCTATTGGGTAGAACTCGCTCCAAGAGGATTTTTCTGCGAAAACTGCATGATTTAAAAACTGCATGACACTATGAGAAATATACTAAATCAGAAAATAATTTCTATGTGTAAATATGCATTGTAAGGTGGATGAAATTTCGGTAATACACATGTTCACAACTCATTAAAGAATGTTTTTCGAATCCGTGATGCATGTAACGTGTTCAGAACACGGAATATCACGGTGAGTGAAATTAGGTATATTACATATCTTTTGGTTAGAACTCGCTCCAAGAGCATTTTCCTGCCAAATCTGCCTCATTTTCAAACCTGACATTAAAACTACTCTGTGAAATCTGAGAAAAGTCTTCAAAGTGTCAGTAAGCCATGTATGGTGGATGAAAGTGCTGTAATCCACTTGCTAACAACTCTGTAGTGAAAATTTTTGAATCCGAGATGCATGAAGCGTGTTCGGAGCACGGAATTTCACGGTGAGCGAATCCATGTAAATTACATGTCTATTGTTTTGAACACGCTCCAAGAGGTTTTTGCCGTGTAAACTGCCTCAGTTTCGAAACTGGCGTTTGGAAAGCTCTGTGAAATCAGAGAAAATGCTTCTGAGCATCAATATGCCTTGTATTGTGATGAAAGTCCTGTAATCCACATGCAAACAACTCTGTAGTGTATTTGTTTCGAATTCTATCTGCATGTAGCGTGTGCGAAACACGGAATTTCACAGCGGGAGAATCTATGTAATTTACATATGCATTGCATAAGACACGCTCAGAAAGATTTTTCCTTAGGAAACTGCCTGATGTTTGAAACTGCTATTAGGAAAAAGCTGCAAACTCAGAGTTAATGTTTCTAGGTGTAAATATGCCTTGTATGGTGGATGAAAGATCTGTAATACACATGTACACAACTCATTAAAAATGTTTCTCAAATCCGTGATGAATGTAGTGTGTTCGGTACACGGAATGTCACGTTGAAGGAAAATATGTAAATTACACAACTATTGGTGAGAAACCGCTCCAGGAGCATTTTCCTGTAAAATCTACCTCTGTTTGGAAACTGGTGTTATGAAAACACTGCAAAACCTGAGCAAAAGCTTTAAGGTGACAATATGTCTTCAATGGTTTATTAAAGATGTGTAATTCATATTCTAACAACTCAATAGGGAATATTTGTTGAATCCATGGTGCATGTAACTTTTTCAGAACACGGGATGTTACGGTGACGGTATCTATGAAAATGGGATGTCTATTGGATCGAACATGCAGCAAGAGAATTTTTCTGCGAAAACTGCCTGATTTTCGTAACTGACGTTAGGAAAAATCTGTGAAATCTAAGTAAATATTTCTAGGTGTGAATATGCCTTGTATTGTGTTTGAAACATCGGTAATCCACACGTTCACAGTCATTAAATAATGTTTGTCGAAGCCGTGATTAATGTAACGTTTTCGGAACACGGAATGTCTCGGTGAGTGAAACTCGGAAAATAACAATTCTACTGGATAGAACTCGCTTGAATTGAATTTTTCTGCAAAAATTTCATGATTTTCAAAACTGGATGTTAGGAAAAAACTGTGAAATCAGAATAACTACATCTAGGTGTAAATATGCCTTTTATGGTGGATGAAAGTTCGGTAATCCAGATGCTCACACTCATTAGAGCATGTTTGTCGAATTCGTGATGCATGAAACGTGTACGGAATACAGTGTGTCATATTGAAGGAAACAATGTAAATTACATGTCTATTGGGTAGAACTCGCTTGAAGAGAATTTTTCTGCGAAATGTGCCTCATTTTCAAAACTGCCATTAGGAGAACCCTGTGAAATCTGAGAAAATGCTTCTAAGTGTCAATATGCCTTGAATGGCGAATGAAAGTCCGGTAATCCACATGTTAATAACAGTGTAGTAATTATTTTTCAAACCGTGATTCATGTAGCGTTTTTTGAAATGGAATTTCACCGTAATGAAACAATTTAAATTAAAATTCTATTGGGTAGAACTAGCTAGAATAGAATTTTTCTGCGAAAATTGCATGATTATCGAATCTGAAGTTTTTAGAAAGCTTCAAAATGAGAGTAAATATTTCTAGGTGTAAATATGACTTTATGTGGAAGAAAGTCCTGTAATCCACATTTTCACAACATATTAAAGAATCTTTTTCTAATCCGTGATGCATATACAGTGTTTGGAACATGGAATTTCACGGTGACTGAAACAATGTAAATTACTTCTCTATTGGGTAGAACTCGCTCCAAGAGTATTTTTCTGTGAAAACTGCATTATTTTTTAAACTGGCGTTTGGAAAACACAGCAAAATCTGAGAAAATACTTCTAAGTATCAATATTCAATCTATTGTGATGAAAGTTCGGTAATCCACATGCTAACAAATCTGTACAGAATATTTTTCGAATCCATTATGCGTGTAGCATGTTCAGAACACCGAATTTCATGGCCAGGGATTTTATATAAATTACATTTCTCTTGGTTAGAAATCACTCCAAGAGATTTTTCCTGAGAAATCTGCCTGATTTTCGAAACTGTCTTTAGGAAAACACTGCGAACTCAGATGAATAGATTCTCGGTGTAAATATGCCTTGTAGGGTGGATGAAAGTTCGGTAATCCGCATGCTAACAACTCTGTAGTGAATATTTGTCGAATCCGAGATACATGAAGCGTGTTTGGGACACAGAATATCACGGTGAGAGAATCTATGTAAAATGCACGTCACTTGGGTAGAATACTCTCCAAGAGCTTTTTCTGCGAATTCTGCCTCATTTTCAAAACTGGCATTCGGAAAAACTTTCGAAAAATGAGAAAATGCTTCAAAGTGTCAATATGGCTTTTATGGTGGAGGAAAGTTCGGTAATCTTTATGCTAACAAGTCTGAAGTGAATATTATTCGAAACCGTGATGCATGTATCTTTTTCGGATCACGGAATTTCACGATGACGGGTTCTACGTAAATTGCATGTCTATTGGGTAGAACTCGCTCCAAGAGGATTTTTCTGCGAAAACTGCATGATTTAAAAACTGCATGACACTATGAGAAATATACTAAATCAGAAAATAATTTCTATGTGTAAATATGCATTGTAAGGTGGATGAAATTTCGGTAATACACATGTTCACAACTCATTAAAGAATGTTTTTCGAATCCGTGATGCATGTAACGTGTTCAGAACACGGAATATCACGGTGAGTGAAATTAGGTATATTACATATCTTTTGGTTAGAACTCGCTCCAAGAGCATTTTCCTGCCAAATCTGCCTCATTTTCAAACCTGACATTAAAACTACTCTGTGAAATCTGAGAAAAGTCTTCAAAGTGTCAGTAAGCCATGTATGGTGGATGAAAGTGCTGTAATCCACTTGCTAACAACTCTGTAGTGAAAATTTTTGAATCCGAGATGCATGAAGCGTGTTCGGAGCACGGAATTTCACGGTGAGCGAATCCATGTAAATTACATGTCTATTGTTTTGAACACGCTCCAAGAGGTTTTTGCCGTGTAAACTGCCTCAGTTTCGAAACTGGCGTTTGGAAAGCTCTGTGAAATCAGAGAAAATGCTTCTGAGCATCAATATGCCTTGTATTGTGATGAAAGTCCTGTAATCCACATGCAAACAACTCTGTAGTGTATTTGTTTCGAATCCTATCTGCATGTAGCGTGTGCGAAACACGGAATTTCACAGCGGGAGAATCTATGTAATTTACATATGTATTGCGTAAGACACTCTCAGAAAGATTTTTCCTTAGGAAACTGCCTGATTTTTGAAACTGCTATTAGGAAAAAGCTGCAAACTCAGAGTTAATGTTTCTAGGTGTAAATATGCCTTGTATGGTGGATGAAAGATCTGTAATACACATGTACACAACTCATTAAAAATGTTTCTCAAATCCGTGATGAATGTAGTGTGTTCGGTACACGGAATGTCACGTTGAAGGAAAATATGTAAATTACACAACTATTGGTGAGAAACCGCTCCAGGAGCATTTTCCTGTAAAATCTACCTCTGTTTGGAAACTGGTGTTATGAAAACACTGCAAAACCTGAGCAAAAGCTTTAAGGTGACAATATGTCTTCAATGGTTTATTAAAGATGTGTAATTCATATTCTAACAACTCAATAGGGAATATTTGTTGAATCCATGGTGCATGTAACTTTTTCAGAACACGGGATGTTACGGTGACGGTATCTATGAAAATGGGATGTCTATTGGATCGAACATGCAGCAAGAGAATTTTTCTGCGAAAACTGCCTGATTTTCGTAACTGACGTTAGGAAAAATCTGTGAAATCTAAGTAAATATTTCTAGGTGTGAATATGCCTTGTATTGTGTTTGAAACATCGGTAATCCACACGTTCACAGTCATTAAATAATGTTTGTCGAAGCCGTGATTAATGTAACGTTTTCGGAACACGGAATGTCTCGGTGAGTGAAACTCGGAAAATAACAATTCTACTGGATAGAACTCGCTTGAATTGAATTTTTCTGCGAAAATTTCATGATTTTCAAAACTGGATGTTAGGAAAAAACTGCGAAATCAGAATAACTACATCTAGGTGTAAATATGCCTTTTATGGTGGATGAAAGTTCGGTAATCCAGATGCTCACACTCATTAGAGCATGTTTGTTGAATTCGTGATGCATGAAACGTGTACGGAATACACTGTGTCATATTGAAGGAAACAATGTAAATTACATGTCTATTGGGTAGAACTCGCTTGAAGAGAATTTTTCTGCGAAATGTGCCTCATTTTCAAAACTGCCATTAGGAGAACCCTGTGAAATCTGAGAAAATGCTTCTAAGTGTCAATATGCCTTGAATGGCGAATGAAAGTCCGGTAATCCACATGTTAATAACAGTGTAGTAATTATTTTTCAAACCGTGATTCATGTAGCGTTTTTTGAAATGGAATTTCACCGTAATGAAACAATTTAAATTAAAATTCTATTGGGTAGAACTAGCTAGAATAGAATTTTTCTGCGAAAATTGCATGATTATCGAATCTGAAGTTTTTAGAAAGCTTCAAAATGAGAGTAAATATTTCTAGGTGTAAATATGACTTTATGTGGAAGAAAGTTCTGTAATCCACATTTTCACAACATATTAAAGAATCTTTTTCTAATCCGTGATGCATATACAGTGTTTGGAACATGGAATTTCACGGTGACTGAAACAATGTAAATTACTTCTCTATTGGGTAGAACTCGCTCCAAGAGTATTTTTCTGTGAAAACTGCATTATTTTTTAAACTGGCGTTTGGAAAACACAGCAAAATCTGAGAAAATACTTCTAAGTATCAATATTCAATCTATTGTGATGAAAGTTCGGTAATCCACATGCTAACAAATCTGTACAGAATATTTTTCGAATCCATTATGCGTGTAGCATGTTCAGAACACCGAATTTCATGGCCAGGGATTTTATATAAATTACATTTCTCTTGGTTAGAAATCACTCCAAGAGATTTTTCCTGAGAAATCTGCCTGATTTTCGAAACTGTCTTTAGGAAAACACTGCGAACTCAGATGAATAGATTCTCGGTGTAAATATGCCTTGTAGGGTGGATGAAAGTTCGGTAATCCGCATGCTAACAACTCTGTAGTGAATATTTGTCGAATCCGAGATACATGAAGCGTGTTTGGGACACAGAATATCACGGTGAGAGAATCTATGTAAAATGCACGTCACTTGGGTAGAATACTCTCCAAGAGCTTTTTCTGCGAATTCTGCCTCATTTTCAAAACTGGCATTCGGAAAAACTTTCGAAAAATGAGAAAATGCTTCAAAGTGTCAATATGGCTTTTATGGTGGAGGAAAGTTCGGTAATCTTTATGCTAACAAGTCTGAAGTGAATATTATTCGAAACCGTGATGCATGTATCTTTTTCGGATCACGGAATTTCACGATGACGGGTTCTACGTAAATTGCATGTCTATTGGGTAGAACTCGCTCCAAGAGGATTTTTCTGCGAAAACTGCATGATTTAAAAACTGCATGACACTATGAGAAATATACTAAATCAGAAAATAATTTCTATGTGTAAATATGCATTGTAAGGTGGATGAAATTTCAGTAATACACATGTTCACAACTCATTAAAGAATGTTTTTCGAATCCGTGATGCATGTAACGTGTTCAGAACACGGAATATCACGGTGAGTGAAATTAGGTATATTACATATCTTTTGGTTAGAACTCGCTCCAAGAGCATTTTCCTGCCGATTCTGCCTCATTTTCAAACCTGACATTAAAACTACTCTGTGAAATCTGAGAAAAGTCTTCAAAGTGTCAGTAAGCCATGTATGGTGGATGAAAGTGCTGTAATCCACTTGCTAACAACTCTGTAGTGAAAATTTTTGAATCCGAGATGCATGAAGCGTGTTCGGAGCACGGAATTTCACGGTGAGCGAATCCATGTAAATTACATGTCTATTGTTTTGAACACGCTCCAAGAGGTTTTTGCCGTGTAAACTGCCTCAGTTTCGAAACTGGCGTTTGGAAAGCTCTGTGAAATCAGAGAAAATGCTTCTGAGCATCAATATGCCTTGTATTGTGATGAAAGTCCTGTAATTCACATGCAAACAACTCTGTAGTGTATTTGTTTCGAATCCTATCTGCATGTAGCGTGTGCGAAACACGGAATTTCACAGCGGGAGAATCTATGTAATTTACATATGTATTGCGTAAGACACGCTCAGAAAGATTTTTCCTTAGGAAACTGCCTGATTTTTGAAACTGCTATTAGGAAAAAGCTGCAAACTCAGAGTTAATGTTTCTAGGTGTAAATATGCCTTGTATGGTGGATGAAAGATCTGTAATACACATGTACACAACTCATTAAAAATGTTTCTCAAATCCGTGATGAATGTAGTGTGTTCAGTACACGGAATGTCACGTTGAAGGAAAATATGTAAATTACACAACTATTGGTGAGAAACCGCTCCAGGAGCATTTTCCTGTAAAATCTACCTCTGTTTGGAAACTGGTGTTATGAAAACACTGCAAAACCTGAGCAAAAGCTTTAAGGTGACAATATGTCTTCAATGGTTTATTAAAGATGTGTAATTCATATTCTAACAACTCAATAGGAAATATTTGTTGAATCCATGGTGCATGTAACTTTTTCAGAACACGGGATGTTACGGTGACGGTATCTATGAAAATGGGATGTCTATTGGATCGAACATGCAGCAAGAGAATTTTTCTGCGAAAACTGCCTGATTTTCGTAACTGACGTTAGGAAAAATCTGTGAAATCTAAGTAAATATTTCTAGGTGTGAATATGCCTTGTATTGTGTTTGAAACATCGGTAATCCACACGTTCACAGTCATTAAATAATGTTTGTCGAAGCCGTGATTAATGTAACGTTTTCGGAACACGGAATGTCTCGGTGAGTGAAACTCGGAAAATAACAATTCTACTGGATAGAACTCGCTTGAATTGAATTTTTCTGCGAAAATTTCATGATTTTCAAAACTGGATGTTAGGAAAAAACTGCGAAATCAGAATAACTACATCTAGGTGTAAATATGCCTTTTATGGTGGATGAAAGTTCGGTAATCCAGATGCTCACACTCATTAGAGCATGTTTGTTGAATTCGTGATGCATGAAACGTGTACGGAATACACTGTGTCATATTGAAGGAAACAATGTAAATTACATGTCTATTGGGTAGAACTCGCTTGAAGAGAATTTTTCTGCGAAATGTGCCTCATTTTCAAAACTGCCAGTAGGAGAACCCTGTGAAATCTGAGAAAATGCTTCTAAGTGTCAATATGCCTTGAATGGCGAATGAAAGTCCGGTAATCCACATGTTAATAACAGTGTAGTAATTATTTTTCAAAGCGTGATTCATGTAGCGTTTTTTGAAATGGAATTTCACCGTAATGACACAATTTAAATTAAAATTCTATTGGGTAGAACTAGCTAGAATAGAATTTTTCTGCGAAAATTGCATGATTATCGAATCTGAAGTTTTTAGAAAGTTTCAAAATGAGAGTAAATATTTCTAGGTGTAAATATGATTTTATGTGGAAGAAACTTCTGTAATCCACATTTTCACAACATATTAAAGACTCTTTTTCTAATCCGTGATGCATATACAGTGTTTGGAACATGGAATTTCACGGTGACTGAAACAATGTAAATTACTTCTCTATTGGGTAGAACTCGCTCCAAGAGGATTTTTCTGTGAAAACTGCATTATTTTTTAAACTGGCGTTTGGAAAACACAGCAAAATCTGAGAAAATACTTCTAAGTTTCAATATTCAAACTATTGTGATGAAAGTTCGGTAATCCACATGCTAACAAATCTGTACAGAATATTTTTCGAATCCATTATGCGTGTAGCATGTTCAGAACACCGAATTTCATGGCCAGGGATTTTATATAAATAACATTTCTCTTGGTTAGAAATCACTCCAAGAGATTTTTCCTGAGAAATCTGCCTGATTTTCGAAACTGTCGTTAGGAAAACACTGCGAACTCAGATGAATAGATTCTCGGTGTAAATATGCCTTGTAGGGTGGATGAAAGTTCGGTAATCCACATGCTAACAACTCTGTAGTGAATATTTGTCGAATCCGAGATACATGAAGCGTGTTTGGGACACAGAATATCACGGTGAGTGAATCTATGTAAAATGCATGTCACTTGGGTAGAATACTCTCCAAGAGCTTTTTCTGCGAATTCTGCCTCATTTTCAAAACTGGCATTCGGAAAAACTTTTGAAATATGAGAAAATGCTTCAAAGTGTCAATATGGCTTTTATGGTGGATGAAAGTTCGTTAATCCTTATGCTAACAACTCTGTAGTGAATATTTGTCGTATCCGTGATGCATGTAGCTTTTTCGGAACACGGAATTTCACGATGACAGGTTCTATGTAAATTGAATGTCTATTGGGTAGAACTCGCTCCAAGAGGATTTTTCTGCAAAAACTGCATGATTTAAAAACTGACATTAGTTGAAATCTACTAAATCAGAAAAAACATTCTATGTATAAATATGCATTGTAAGGTGGATGAAAGGTCGGTAATACACATGTTCACAACTCATTAAAGAATGTTTTTCGAAACCGTGATGCATGTAACTTGTTCAGAACACGGAATGTCACGGTGAGTGAAACTAGGTATATTACATATCTTTTGGTTAGAACTCGCTCCAAGAGCATTTTCCTGCAAATCTGCCTCATTTTCAAACCTGGCATTTAAACGAATCTGTGAAATCTGAGAAAAGTTTTCAAAGAGTCAGTAAGCAATCTATGGTCAATGAAAGTGATGTATTCCACTTGCTAACAACTCTGCAGTGAAAATTTTTGAATCCGAGATGCATGAAGCGTGTTCGGAACACGGAATTTCATGGTGTGCGAATCCATGTAAATTACATGTCTATTGTTTTGAACACGCTCCAAGAGGTTTTTGCCTTTAAATCTGCCTCAGTTTCGAAACTGTCGTTTTCAAAGCTCTGTGAAATCAGAGAAAATGCTTCTAAGCATCAATATGCCTTGTATTGTGATGAACGTCCTGTCATCCACATGCAAACAACTTTGTAGTGTATTTTTGTCGAATCCTATCTGCATGTAGCGTGTGTGAAACACGGAATTTCACAGCAGGAGAATTTATGTAATTTACATATCTATTGGGTAGAACACGCTCCAACAGTTTTTTCCTTAGGAAACTGCCTGATTTTGAAACTGCTATTAGGAAAAAGCTGCAAACTCAGAGTTAATGTTTCTAGGTGTAAATATGCCTTGTATGGTGGACGAAAGTTCTGTAATACACATGTACACAACTCATTAAAAATGTTTCTCAAATCCGTGATGAATGTAGTGTATTCAGTACACGGAATGTCACGTTGATGGAAACTATGTAAATTACATATCTATTTGTGAGAAACCGCTCCAGGAGCATTTTACTGTAAAATCTACCTATGTTTGGAAACTGGTGTTATGAAAACACTGCAAAACCTGAGCAAAAGCTTTAAGGTGACAATATGTCTTCAATGGTTTATTAAAGATGTGTAATTCACATTCTAACAACTCAGGAGTGAATATTTGTTGAATCCATGGTGCATGTAACTTTTTCGGAACACGGGATGTTACGGTGACGGTATCTATGAAAATGGGATGTCTATTGGATCGAACATGCAGCAAGAGAATTTTTCTGCAAAAACTGCCTGATTTTCGTAACTGAATTTAGGAAAAATCTGCGAAATCTAAGTAAATATTTCTAGGTGTGAATATGCCTTGTATTGTGGTTGAAACATCGGTAATCCACATGGTCACGGTCATTAAATAATGTTTGTCAAAGCCGTGATTAATGTAACGTTTTTTGAACACGGAATGTCTCGGTGAGTGAATCTCGGGAAATAACGATTCTACTGGATAAAACTCGCTTGAATTGAATTTTTCTGCGAAAATTTCATGATTTTCGGAAGTGGATGTTAGAGAAAACCTGCGAAATCAGAATAACTACATCTAGGGATAAATATGCCTTGTATGGTGAATGAAATTTTGGTAATCCACATGCTCACACTCATTAGAGAATGTTTGTCGAATTCGTGATGCATGTGACTTGTACGGAATACAGTGTGTCATATTGAAGGAAACAATGTAAATTACATGTCTATTGGGTAGAACTCGCTTGAAGAGTATTTTTCTGCGAAATGTGCCTCATTTTCAAAACTGCCATTAGGAGAACCCTGTGAAATCTTAGAAAATGCTTCTAAGGGTCAATATGCATTGAATAGTGAATGAAAGTCCGGTAATCCACATGTTAATAACAGTGTAGTAATGATTTTTCAAACCGTGATTCATGTAGCGCTTTTTGAAATGGAATTTCACCGTAATGACACAATTTAAATTAAAATTCTATTGGGTAGAACTAGCTAGAATAGAATTTTTCTGCGAAAATTGCATGATTATCGTATCTGAAATTTGGAGAATGCTTCAAAATGAGTGTAAATATTTCTAGGTGTAAATATGCCTTTATGTTGGAAGAAAGTTCGGTAATCCACATTTTCACAACATATTAAAGAAGCTTTTTCTAATCCGTGATGCATATACCGTGTTTTTAACATGGAATTTCACGGTGACTGAAACAATGAAAATTACTTCTCTTTTGGGTAGAACTCTCTCCAAGGGAATTTTTCTGCGATAAATTCTTCATTTTTGAAACTGGCGTTTGGAAAACACTGTAAAATTTGAGAAAATACTTCTAAGTATCAATTTTCAATCTATTGTGATGAAAGTTCAGTAATCCACATGCTAACAAATCTGTAGTGAATATTTTTCGAATTCATTATGCAAGTAGCATGTTCGGGACACGGAATTTCATGGCCAGAGAGTTTATGTAAATTACATTTCTCTTGGTTAGAAAACACTCCAAGAGATTTTTCCTGAGAAATCTGCCTGATTTTCAAAACTGTCTTTAGGAAAACACTGCGAACTCAGATGAATAGATTCTCGGTGTAAATATGCCTTGTAGGGTGGATGAAAGTTCGGTAATCCACATGCTAACAACTCTGTAGTGAATATTTGTCGAATCCGAGATACATGAAGCGTGTTTGGGACACAGAATATCACGGTGAGCGAATCTATGTAAAATGCATGTCACTTGGGTAGAACACGCTCCAAGAGCTTTTTCTGCGAATTCTGCCTCATTTTTAAAACTGGCATTAGGAAAAACATTCGAAATATGAGAAAATGATTCAAAGTGTCAATATGGCTTTTATGGTGAATGAAAGTTCGTTAATCCTTATGCTAACAACTCTGTAGTGAATATTTGTCGAATTCGTGATGCATGTAGCTTTTTCGGAACACGGAATTTCACGATGACAGGTTCTATGTAAATTGAATTTTTATTGGGTAGAACTCGCTCCAAAGTTTTTTCTGCGAAAACTGCATGATTTAAAAACTGACATTATGTGAAATCTACTAAATCAGAAAAAACATTCTATGTATAAATATGCATTGTAAGGTGGATGAAAGTTCGGTAATACACATGTTCACAACTCATTAAAGAATGTTTTTCGAATCCGTGATGCATGTAACTTGTTCAGAACACGGAATGTCACGGTGAGTGATACTAGGTTTATTACATATCTTTTGGTTAGAACTCGCTCCAAGAGCATTTTCCTGCCAAATCTGCCTCATTTTCAAACCTGGCATTTAAACTAATCTGTGAAATCTGAGAAAAGTATTCAAAGAGTCAGTAAGCAATCTATGGTCAATGAAAGTGATGTATTCCACTTGCTAACAACCCTGGAGTGAAAATTTTTGAATCCGAGATGCATGAAGCGTGTTCGGAATACGGAATTTCACGGTGTGCGAATCCATGTAAATTAAATGTCTATTGTTTTGAACCCGCTCCAAGAGGTTTTTGCCGTGTAAACTGCCTCAGTTTCGAAACTGGCGTTTGGAAAGCTCTGTGAAATCAGAGAAAATGCTTCTAAGCATCAATATGCCTTGTATTGTGATGAAAGTCCTGTAATCCACATGCAAACAACTCTGTAGTGTATTTTTGTCGAATCCTATCTGCATGTAGCGTGTGTGAAACACGGAATTTCACAGCGGGAGAATTTATGTAATTTACATATCTATTGGGTATAACACGCTCCAACAGTTTTTTCCTTAGGAAACTGCCTGATTTTGAAACTGCTATTAGGAAAAAGCTGCAAACTCAGAGTTAATGTTTCTAGGTGTAAATATGCCTTGTATGGTGGATGAAAGATCTGTAATACACATGTACACAACTCATTAAAAATGTTTCTCAAATCCGTGATGAATGTAGTGTGTTCGGTACACGGAATGTCACGTTGAAGGAAAATATGTAAATTACACAACTATTGGTGAGAAACCGCTCCAGGAGCATTTTACTGTAAAATCTACCTCTGTTTGGAAACTGGTGTTATGAAAACACTGCAAAATCTGAGCAAAATTTTAAGGTGACAATATGTCTTCAATGGTTTTTTAAAGATGTGTAATGCACATTCTAACAACTCAGCAGTGAATATTTGTTGAATCCATGGTGCATGTAACTTTTTTGGAACACGGGATGTTACGGTGACGGTATATATGAAAATGGGATGTCTATTGGATCGAATATGCAGCAAGGGAATTTTTCTGCGAAAACTGCCTGATTTTCGTAACTGAATTTAGGAAATATCTGCGAAATTTAAGTAAATATTTCTAGGTGTGGATATGCCTTGTATTGTGGTTGAAACACCGGTAATCCACATGGTCACGGTCATTAAATAATGTTTTTCAAAGCCGTGATTAATGTAACTTTTTTGAACACGGAATGTCTAGGTGAGTGAATCTCGGGAAATAATAATTCTACTGGATAAAACTCGCTTGAATTGAATTTTTCTGCGAAAATTTCATGATTTTCGGAAGTGGATGTTAGGGAAAACCTGCGAAATCAGAATAACTACATCTAGGGATAAATATGCCTTGTATGGTGAATGAAATTTTGGTAATCCACATGCTCACACTCATTAGAGAATGTTTGTCGAATTCGTGATGCATGTAACGTGTACGGAATACAGTGTGTCATATTGAAGGAAACAATGTAAATTACATGTCTATTGGGTAGAACTCGCTTGAAGAGTATTTTTTGTGAAACGTGCCTCATTTTCAAAACTGCCATTAGGAGAACCCTGTGAAATCTTAGAAAATGCTTCTAAGTGTCAATATGCATTGAATAGTGAATGAAAGTCCAGTAATCCACATGTTAATAACAGTGTAGTAATGATTTTTCAAACCGTGATTCATGTAGCGCTTTTTGAAATGGAATTTCACCGTAATGACACAATTTAAATTAAAATTCTATTGGGTAGAACTAGCTAGAATAGAATTTTTCTGCGAAAATTGCATGATTATCGAATCTGAAATTTGGAGAATGCTTCAAAATGAGAGTAAATATTTCTAGGTGTAAATATGCCTTTATGTTGGAAGAAAGTTCGGTAATCCACATTTTCACAACATATTAAAGAATCTTTTTCTAATCCGTGATGCGTATACCGTGTTTTTAACATGGAATTTCACGGTGACTGGAACAATGTGAATTACTTCTCTATTGGGTAGAACTCTCTCCATTGGAATTTTTCTGCGATAAATGCTTCATTTTTGAAACTGGCGTTTGGAAAACGCTGCAAAATTTGAGAAAATACTTCTAAGTATCAATTTTCAATCTATAGTGATGAAAGTTCGGTAATCCACATGCTAACAAATCTGTAGTGAATATTTTTCGAATTCATTATGCAAGTAGCATGTTCGGGACACGGAATTTCATGGCCAGAGAGTTTATGTAAATTACATTTCTCTTGGTTAGAAAACACTCCAAGAGATTTTTCCTGAGAAATCTGCCTGATTTTCGAAACTGGAATTAGGAAACACTGCGAACTAAGATGAAAAGTTTCCCGGTGTATTTATGCCTTGTATGGTGGATGAAAGATCGTTAATCCGCATGCTAACAACTCTGTAGTGAATATTTGTCGAATCCGAGATAAATGAAGCGTGTTTGGGACACAGAATATCACGGTGAGCGAATCTATGTAAAATGCATGTCACTTGGGTAGAACACGCTCCAAGAGCTTTTTCTGCGAATTCTGCCTCATTTTCAAAACTGGCATTAGGAAAAACTTTCGAAATATGAGAAAATGCTTCAAAGTGTCAATATGGCTTTTATGGTGGATGAAAGTTCGTTAATCCTTATGCTAACAACTCTGTAGTGAATATTTGTCGTATCCGTGATTCATGTAGCTTTTTCGGAACACGGAATTTCACGATGACAGGTTCTATGTAAATTGAATGTCTATTGGGTAGAACTCGCTCCAAAAGGATTTTTCTGCGAAAACTGCATGATTTAAAAACTGTCATTAGGTGAAATCTACTAAATCAGAAAAAACATTCTATGTATAAATATGCATTGTAAGGTGGATGAAAGTTCGGTAATACACATGTTCACAACTCATTAAAGAATGTTTTTCGAATCCGTGATGCATGTAACGTGTTCAGAACACGGAATATCACGGTGAGTGAAACTAGGTATATTACATATCTTTTGGTTAGAACTCGCTCCAAGAGCATTTTCCTGCCAAATCTGCCTCATTTTCAAACCTGACATTAAAACTACTCTGTGAAATCTGAGAAAAGTCTTCAAAGTGTCAGTAAGCCATGTATGGTGGATGAAAGTGCTGTAATCCACTTGCTAACAACTCTGTAGTGAAAATTTTTGAATCCGAGATGCATGAAGCGTGTTCGGAGCACGGAATTTCACGGTGAGCGAATCCATGTAAATTACATGTCTATTGTTTTGAACACGCTCCAAGAGTTTTTTGCCGTGTAAACTGCCTCAGTTTCGAAACTGGCGTTTGGAAAGCTCTGTGAAATCAGAGAAAATGCTTCTAAGCATCAATATGCCTTGTATTGTGATGAAAGTCCTGTAATCCACATGCAAACAACTCTGTAGTGTATTTGTTTCGAATCCTATCTGCATGTAGCGTGTGCGAAACACGGAATTTCACAGCGGGAGAATCTATGTAATTTACATATGTATTGCGTAAGACACGCTCAGAAAGATTTTTCCTTAGGAAACTGCCTGATTTTTGAAACTGCTATTAGGAAAAAGCTGCAAACTCAGAGTTAATGTTTCTAGGTGTAAATATGCCTTGTATGGTGGATGAAAGATCTGTAATACACATGTACACAACTCATTATAAATGTTTCTCAAATCCGTGATGAATGTAGTGTGTTCGGTACACGGAATGTCACGTTGAAGGAAAATATGTAAATTACACAACTATTGGTGAGAAACCGCTCCAGGAGCATTTTACTGTAAAATCTACCTCTGTTTGGAAACTGGTGTTATGAAAACACTGCAAAACCTGAGCAAAAGCTTTAAGGTGACAATATGTCTTCAATGGTTTTTTAAAGATGTGTAATTCACATTCTAACAACTCAGGAGTGAAAATTTGTTGAATCCATGGTGCATGTAAATTTTTCGGAATACGGAATGTTACGGTGACGGTATCTATGGAAATGGGATGTCTATTGGATCGAACATGCAGCAAGAGAATTTTTCTGCGAAAACTGTCTGATTTTCGTAACTGACGTTAGGAAAAATCTGTGAAATCTAAGTAAATATTTCTCGGTGTGAATATGCCTTGTATTGTGGTTGAAACTTCGGTAATCCACATGCTCACAGTCATTAAATAATGTTTGTCGAAGCCGTGATTAATGTAACGTTTTCGGAACACGGAATGTCTCGGTGAGTGAAACTCGGAAAATAACAATTCTACTGGATAGAACTCGCTTGAATTGAATTTTTCTGCGAAAATTTCATGATTTTCAAAACTGGATATTAGGAAAATCTGCGAAATCAGAATAACTACATCTAGGTGTAAATATGCCTTTTATGGTGGATGAAAGTTCGGTAATCCAGATGCTCACACTCATTAGAGCATGTTTGTCGAATTCGTGATGCATGAAACGTGTACGGAATACAGTGTGTCATATTGAAGGAAACAATGTAAATTACATGTCTATTGGGTAGAACTCGCTTGAAGAGAATTTTTCTGCGAAATGTGCCTCATTTTCAAAACTGCCATTAGGAGAACCCTGTGAAATCTGAGAAAATGCTTCTAAGTGTCAATATGCCTTGAATGGCGAATGAAAGTCCGGTAATCCACATGTTAATAACAGTGTAGTAATTATTTTTCAAACCGTGATTCATGTAGCGTTTTTTGAAATGGAATTTCACCGTAATGACACAATTTAAATTAAAATTCTATTGGGTAGAACTAGCTAGAATAGAATTTTTCTGCGAAAATTGCATGATTATCGAATCTGAAGTTTTTAGAAAGCTTCAAAATGAGAGTAAATATTTCTAGGTGTAAATATGACTTTATGTGGAAGAAAGTTCTGTAATCCACATTTTCACAACATATTAAAGAATCTTTTTCTAATCCGTGATGCATATACAGTGTTTGGAACATGGAATTTCACGGTGACTGAAACAATGTAAATTACTTCTCTATTGGGTAGAACTCGCTCCAAGAGTATTTTTCTGTGAAAACTGCATTATTTTTTAAACTGGCGTTTGGAAAACACAGCAAAATCTGAGAAAATACTTCTAAGTATCAATATTCAATCTATTGTGATGAAAGTTCGGTAATCCACATGCTAACAAATCTGTACAGAATATTTTTCGAAACCATTATGCGTGTAGCATGTTCAGAACACCGAATTTCATGGCCAGGGATTTTATATAAATTACATTTCTCTTGGTTAGAAATCACTCCAAGAGATTTTTCCTGAGAAATCTGCCTGATTTTCGAAACTGTCGTTAGGAAAACACTGCGAACTCAGATGAATAGATTCTCGGTGTAAATATGCCTTGTAGGGTGGATGAAAGTTCGGTAATCCGCATGCTAACAACTCTGTAGTGAATATTTGTCGAATCCGAGATACATGAAGCGTGTTTGGGACACAGAATATCACGGTGAGCGAATCTATGTAAAATGCACGTCACTTGGGTAGAATACTCTCCAAGAGCTTTTTCTGCGAATTCTGCCTCATTTTCAAAACTGGCATTCGGAAAAACTTTCGAAAAATGAGAAAATGCTTCAAAGTGTCAATATGGCTTTTATGGTGGAGGAAAGTTCGGTAATCTTTATGCTAACAAGTCTGAAGTGAATATTATTCGAAACCGTGATGCATGTATTTTTTTTGGATCACGGAAATTCATGATGACGGGTTCTACGTAAATTGCATGTCTATTGGGTAGAACTCGCTCCAAGAGGATTTTTCTGCGAAAACTGCATGATTTAAAAACTGCATGACACTATGAGAAATATACTAAATCAGAAAATAATTTCTATGTGTAAATATGCATTGTAAGGTGGATGAAATTTCGGTAATACACATGTTCACAACTCATTAAAGAATGTTTTTCGAATCCGTGATGCATGTAACGTGTTCAGAACACGGAATATCACGGTGAGTGAAATTAGGTATATTACATATCTTTTGGTTAGAACTCGCTCCAAGAGCATTTTCCTGCCAAATCTGCCTCATTTTAAAACCTGACATTAAAACTACTCTGTGAAATCTGAGAAAAGTCTTCAAAGTGTCAGTAAGCCATGTATGGTGGATGAAAGTGCTGTAATCCACTTGCTAACAACTCTGTAGTGAAAATTTTTGAATCCGAGATGCATGAAGCATGTTCGGAGCACGGAATTTCACGGTGAGCGAATCCATGTAAATTACATGTCTATTGTTTTGAACACGCTCCAAGAGGTTTTTGCCGTGAAAACTGCCTCAGTTTCGAAACTGGCGTTTGGAAAGCTCTGTGAAATCAGAGAAAATGCTTCTAAGCATCATTATGCCTTGTATTGTGATGAAAGTCCTGTAATCCACATGCAAACAACTCTGTAGTGTATTTGTTTCGAATCCTATCTGCATGTAGCGTGTGCGAAACACGGAATTTCACAGCGGGAGAATCTATGTAATTTATATATGTATTGCGTAAGACACGCTCAGAAAGGTTTTTCCTTAGGAAACTGCCTGATTTTTGAAACTGCTATTAGGAAAAAGCTGCAATCTCAGAGTTAATGTTTCTAGGTGTAAATATGCCTTGTATGGTGGATGAAAGATCTGTAATACACATGTACACAACTCATTAAAAATGTTTCTCAAATCCGTGATGAATATAGTGTGTTCGGTACACGGAATGTCACGTTGAAGGAAAATATGTAAATTACACAACTATTGGTGAGAAACCGCTCCAGGAGCATTTTACTGTAAAATCTACTTCTGTTTGGAAACTGGTGTTATGAAAACACTGCAAAACCTGAGCAAAAGCTTTAAGGTGACAATATGTCTTCAATGGTTTTTTAAAGATGTGTAATTCACATTCTAACAACTCAGGAGTGAATATTTGTTGAATCCATGGTGCATGTAAATTTTTCGGAACACGGAATGTTACGGTGACGGTATCTATGGAAATGGGATGTCTATTGGATCGAACATGCAGCAAGAGAATTTTTCTGCGAAAACTGTCTGATTTTCGTAACTGACGTTAGGAAAATTCTGTGAAATCTAAGTAAATATTTCTAGGTGTGAATATGCCTTGTACTGTGTTTGAAACATCGGTAATCCACATGTTCACAGTCATTAAATAATGTTTGTCGAAGCCGTGATTAATGTAACGTTTTCGGAACACGGAATGTCTCGGTGAGTGAAACTCGGAAAATAACAATTCTACTGGATAGAACTCGCTTGAATTGAATTTTTCTGCAAAAATTTCATGATTTTCAAAACTGGATGTTAGGAAAAAACTGCGAAATCAGAATAACTACATCTAGGTGTAAATATGCCTTTTATGGTGGATGAAAGTTCGGTAATCCAGATGCTCACACTCATTCGAGCATGTTTGTCGAATTCGTGATGCATGAAACGTGTACGGAATACAGTGTGTCATATTGAAGGAAACAATGTAAATTACATGTCTATTGGGTAGAACTCGCTTGAAGAGAATTTTTCTGCGAAATGTGCCTCATTTTCAAAACTGCCATTAGGAGAACCCTGTGAAATCTGAGAAAATGCTTCTAAGTGTCAATATGCCTTGAATGGCGAATGAAAGTCCGGTAATCCACATGTTTATAACAGTGTAGTAATTATTTTTCAAACCGTGATTCATGTAGCGTTTTTTGAAATGGAATTTCACCGTAATGAAACAATTTAAATTAAAATTCTATTGGGTAGAACTAGCTAGAATAGAATTTTTCTGCGGAAATTGCATGATTATCGAATCTGAAGTTTTTAGAAAGCTTCAAAATGAGAGTAAATATTTCTAGGTGTAAATATGACTTTATGTGGAAGAAAGTTCTGTAATCCACATTTTCACAACATATTAAAGAATCTTTTTCTAATCCGTGATGCATATACAGTGTTTGGAACATGGAATTTCACGGTGACTGAAACAATGTAAATTACTTCTCTATTGGGTAGAACTCGCTCCAAGAGTATTTTTCTGTGAAAACTGCATTATTTTTTAAACTGGCGTTTGGAAAACACAGCAAAATCTGAGAAAATACTTCTAAGTATCAATATTCAATCTATTGTGATGAAAGTTCGGTAATCCACATGCTAACAAATCTGTACAGAATATTTTTCGAAACCATTATGCGTGTAGCATGTTCAGAACACCGAATTTCATGGCCAGGGATTTTATATAAATTACATTTCTCTTGGTTAGAAATCACTCCAAGAGATTTTTCCTGAGAAATCTGCCTGATTTTCGAAACTGTCTTTAGGAAAACACTGCGAACTCAGATGAATAGATTCTCGGTGTAAATATGCCTTGTAGGGTGGATGAAAGTTCGGTAATCCGCATGCTAACAACTCTGTAGTGAATATTTGTCGAATCCGAGATACATGAAGCGTGTTTGGGACACAGAATATCACGGTGAGCGAATCTATGTAAAATGCATGTCACTTGGGTAGAATACTCTCCAAGAGCTTTTTCTGCGAATTCTGCCTCATTTTCAAAACTGGCATTCGGAAAAACTTTCGAAAAATGAGAAAATGCTTCAAAGTGTCAATATGGCTTTTATGGTGGAGGAAAGTTCGGTAATCTTTATGCTAACAAGTCTGAAGTGAATATTATTCGAAACCGTGATGCATGTATTTTTTTCGGATCACGGAAATTCATGATGACGGGTTCTACGTAAATTGCATGTCTATTGGGTAGAACTCGCTCCAAGAGGATTTTTCTGCGAAAACTGCATGATTTCAAAACTGCATGACACTATGAGAAATATACTAAATCAGAAAATAATTTCTATGTGTAAATATGCATTGTAAGGTGGATGAAAGTTCGGTAATACACATGTTCACAACTCATTAAAGAATGTTTTTCGAATCCGTGATGCATGTAACGTGTTCAGAACACGGAATATCACGGTGAGTGAAACTAGGTATATTACATATCTTTTGGTTAGAACTCGCTCCAAGAGCATTTTCCTGCCAAATCTGCCTCATTTTCAAACCTGACATTAAAACTACTCTGTGAAATCTGAGAAAAGTCTTCAAAGTGTCAGTAAGCCATGTATGGTGGATGAAAGTGCTGTAATCCACTTGCTAACAACTCTGTAGTGAAAATTTTTGAATCCGAGATGCATGAAGCGTGTTCGGAGCATGGAATTTCACGGTGAGCGAATCCATGTAAATTACATGTCTATTGTTTTGAACACGCTCCAAGAGGTTTTTGCCGTGAAAACTGCCTCAGTTTCGAAACTGGCGTTTGGAAAGCTCTGTGAAATCAGAGAAAATGCTTCTAAGCATCAATATGCCTTGTATTGTGATGAAAGTCCTGTAATCCACATGCAAACAACTCTGTAGTGTATTTGTTTCGAATCCTATCTGCATGTAGCGTGTGCGAAACACGGAATTTCACAGCGGGAGAATCTATGTAATTTACATATGTATTGCGTAAGACACGCTCAGAAAGATTTTTCCTTAGGAAACTGCCTGATTTTTGAAACTGCTATTAGGAAAAAGCTGCAAACTCAGAGTTAATGTTTCTAGGTGTAAATATGCCTTGTATGGTGGATGAAAGATCTGTAATACACATGTACACAACTCATTAAAAATGTTTCTCAAATCCGTGATGAATGTAGTGTGTTCGGTACACGGAATGTCACGTTGAAGGAAAATATGTAAATTACACAACTATTGGTGAGAAACCGCTCCAGGAGCATTTTACTGTAAAATCTACCTCTGTTTGGAAACTGGTGTTATGAAAACACTGCAAAACCTGAGCAAAAGCTTTAAGGTGACAATATGTCTTCAATGGTTTATTAAAGATGTGTAATTCACATTCTAACAACTCAGGAGTGAAAATTTGTTGAATCCATGGTGCATGTAAATTTTTTGGAACACGGAATGTTACGGTGACGGAATCTATGGAAATGGGATGTCTATTGGATCGAACATGCAGCAAGAGAATTTTTCTGCGAAAACTGTCTGATTTTCGTAACTGACGTTAGGAAAATTCTGTGAAATCTAAGTAAATATTTCTAGGTGTGAATATGCCTTGTATTGTGGTTGAAACATCGGTAATCAACACGTTCACAGTGATTAAATAATGTTTGTCGAAGCCGTGATTAATGTAATGTTTTCGGAACACGGAATGTCTCGGTGAGTGAAACTCGGAAAATAACAATTCTACTGGATAGAACTCGCTTGAATTGAATTTTTCTGCGAAAATTTCATGATTTTCAAAACTGGATGTTAGGAAAAAACTGCGGAATCAGAATAACTACATCTAGGTGTAAATATGCCTTTTATGGTGGATGAAAGTTCGGTAATCCAGATGCTCACACTCATTAGAGCATGTTTGTCGAATTCGTGATGCATGAAACGTGTACGGAATACAGTGTGTCATATTGAAGGAAACAATGTAAATTACATGTCTATTGGGTAGAACTCGCTTGAAGAGAATTTTTCTGCGAAATGTGCCTCATTTTCAAAACTGCCATTAGGAGAACCCTGTGAAATCTGAGAAAATGCTTCAAAGTGTCAATATGCCTTGAATGGCGAATGAAAGTCCGGTAATCCACATGTTAATAACAGTGTAGTAATTATTTTTCAAACCGTGATTCATGTAGCGTTTTTTGAAATGGAATTTCACCGTAATGAAACAATTTAAATTAAAATTCTATTGGGTAGAACTAGCTAGAATAGAATTTTTCTGCGAAAATTGCATGATTATCGAATCTGAAGTTTTTAGAAAGCTTCAAAATGAGAGTAAATATTTCTAGGTGTAAATATGACTTTATGTGGAAGAAAGTTCTGTAATCCACATTTTCACAACATATTAAAGAATCTTTTTCTAATCCGTGATGCATATACAGTGTTTGGAACATGGAATTTCACGGTGACTGAAACAATGTAAATTACTTCTCTATTGGGTAGAACTCGCTCCAAGAGTATTTTTCTGTGAAAACTGCATTATTTTTTAAACTGGCGTTTGGAAAACACAGCAAAATCTGAGAAAATACTTCTAAGTATCAATATTCAAACTATTGTGATGAAAGTTCGGTAATCCACATGCTAACAAATCTGTACAGAATATTTTTCGAATCCATTATGCGTGTAGCATGTTCAGAACACCGAATTTCATGGCCAGGGATTTTATATAAATAACATTTCTCTTGGTTAGAAAACACTCCAAGAGATTTTTCCTGAGAAATCTGCCTGATTTTCGAAACTGTCGTTAGGAAAACACTGCGAACTCAGATGAATAGATTCTCGGTGTAAATATGCCTTGTAGGGTGGATGAAAGTTCGGTAATCCGCATGCTAAAAACTCTGTAGTGAATATTTGTCGAATCCGAGATACATGAAGCGTGTTTGGGACACAGAATATCACGGTGAGCGAATCTATGTAAAATGCATGTCACTTGGGTAGAATACTCTCCAAGAGCTTTTTCTGCGAATTCTGCCTCATTTTCAAAACTGGCATTCGGAAAAACTTTCGAAAAATGAGAAAATGCTTTAAAGTGTCAATATGGCTTTTATGGTGGAGGAAAGTTCGGTAATCTTTATGCTAACAAGTCTGAAGTGAATATTATTCGAAACCGTGATGCATGTATTTTTTTCGGATCACGGAAATTCATGATGACGGGTTCTACGTAAATTGCATGTCTATTGGGTAGAACTCGCTCCAAGAGGATTTTTCTGCGAAAACTGCATGATTTAAAAACTGCATGACACTATGAGAAATATACTAAATCAGAAAATAATTTCTATGTGTAAATATGCATTGTAAGGTGGATGAAATTTCGGTAATACACATGTTCACAACTCATTAAAGAATGTTTTTCGAATCCGTGATGCATGTAACGTGTTCAGAACACGGAATATCACGGTGAGTGAAATTAGGTATATTACATATCTTTTGGTTAGAACTCGCTCCAAGAGCATTTTCCTGCCAAATCTGCCTCATTTTCAAACCTGACATTAAAACTACTCTGTGAAATCTGAGAAAAGTCTTCAAAGTGTCAGTAAGCCATGTATGGTGGATGAAAGTGCTGTAATCCACTTGCTAACAACTCTGTAGTGAAAATTTTTGAATCCGAGATGCATGAAGCGTGTTCGGAGCACGGAATTTCACGGTGAGCGAATCCATGTAAATTACATGTCTATTGTTTTGAACACGCTCCAAGAGGTTTTTGCCGTGTAAACTGCCTCAGTTTCGAAACTGGCGTTTGGAAAGCTCTGTGAAATCAGAGAAAATGCTTCTGAGCATCAATATGCCTTGTATTGTGATGAAAGTCCTGTAATCCACATGCAAACAACTCTGTAGTGTATTTGTTTCGAATCCTATCTGCATGTAGCGTGTGCGAAACACGGAATTTCACAGCGGGAGAATCTATGTAATTTACATATGTATTGCGTAAGACACGCTCAGAAAGATTTTTCCTTAGGAAACTGCCTGATGTTTGAAACTGCTATTAGGAAAAAGCTGCAAACTCAGAGTTAATGTTTCTAGGTGTAAATATGCCTTGTATGGTGGATGAAAGATCTGTAATACACATGTACACAACTCATTAAAAATGTTTCTCAAATCCGTGATGAATGTAGTGTGTTCGGTACACGGAATGTCACGTTGAAGGAAAATATGTAAATTACACAACTATTGGTGAGAAACCGCTCCAGGAGCATTTTCCTGTAAAATCTACCTCTGTTTGGAAACTGGTGTTATGAAAACACTGCAAAACCTGAGCAAAAGCTTTAAGGTGACAATATGTCTTCAATGGTTTATTAAAGATGTGTAATTCATATTCTAACAACTCAATAGGGAATATTTGTTGAATCCATGGTGCATGTAACTTTTTCAGAACACGGGATGTTACGGTGACGGTATCTATGAAAATGGGATGTCTATTAAATCGAACATGCAGCAAGAGAATTTTTCTGCGAAAACTGCCTGATTTTCGTAACTGACGTTAGGAAAAATCTGTGAAATCTAAGTAAATATTTCTAGGTGTGAATATGCCTTGTATTGTGTTTGAAACATCGGTAATCCACACGTTCACAGTCATTAAATAATGTTTGTCGAAGCCGTGATTAATGTAACGTTTTCGGAACACGGAATGTCTCGGTGAGTGAAACTCGGAAAATAACAATTCTACTGGATAGAACTCGCTTGAATTGAATTTTTCTGCGAAAATTTCATGATTTTCAAAACTGGATGTTAGGAAAAAACTGCGAAATCAGAATAACTACATCTAGGTGTAAATATGCCTTTTATGGTGGATGAAAGTTCGGTAATCCAGATGCTCACACTCATTAGAGCATGTTTGTCGAATTCGTGATGCATGAAACGTGTACGGAATACAGTGTGTCATATTGAAGGAAACAATGTAAATTACATGTCTATTGGGTAGAACTCGCTTGAAGAGAAATTTTCTGCGAAATGTGCCTCATTTTCAAAACTGCCATTAGGAGAACCCTGTGAAATCTGAGAAAATGCTTCTAAGTGTCAATATGCCTTGAATGGCGAATGAAAGTCCGGTAATCCACATGTTAATAACAGTGTAGTAATTATTTTTCAAACCGTGATTCATGTAGCGTTTTTTGAAATGGAATTTCACCGTAATGAAACAATTTAAATTAAAATTCTATTGGGTAGAACTAGCTAGAATAGAATTTTTCTGCGAAAATTGCATGATTATCGAATCTGAAGTTTTTAGAAAGCTTCAAAATGAGAGTAAATATTTCTAGGTGTAAATATGACTTTATGTGGAAGAAAGTTCTGTAATCCACATTTTCACAACATATTAAAGAATCTTTTTCTAATCCGTGATGCATATACAGTGTTTGGAACATGGAATTTCACGGTGACTGAAACAATGTAAATTACTTCTCTATTGGGTAGAACTCGCTCCAAGAGTATTTTTCTGTGAAAACTGCATTATTTTTTAAACTGGCGTTTGGAAAACACAGCAAAATCTGAGAAAATACTTCTAAGTATCAATATTCAATCTATTGTGATGAAAGTTTGGTAATCCACATGCTAACAAATATGTACAGAATATTTTTCGAATCCATTATGCGTGTAGCATGTTCAGAACACCGAATTTCATGGCCAGGGATTTTATATAAATTACATTTCTCTTGGTTAGAAATCACTCCAAGAGATTTTTCCTGAGAAATCTGCCTGATTTTCGAAACTGTCTTTAGGAAAACACTGCGAACTCAGATGAATAGATTCTCGGTGTAAATATGCCTTGTAGGGTGGATGAAAGTTCGGTAATCCGCATGCTAACAACTCTGTAGTGAATATTTGTCGAATCCGAGATACATGAAGCGTGTTTGGGACACAGAATATCACGGTGAGAGAATCTATGTAAAATGCACGTCACTTGGGTAGAATACTCTCCAAGAGCTTTTTCTGCGAATTCTGCCTCATTTTCAAAACTGGCATTCGGAAAAACTTTCGAAAAATGAGAAAATGCTTCAAAGTGTCAATATGGCTTTTATGGTGGAGGAAAGTTCGGTAATCTTTATGCTAACAAGTCTGAAGTGAATATTATTCGAAACCGTGATGCATGTATCATTTTCGGATCGCGGAATTTCACGATGACGGGTTCTACGTAAATTGCATGTCTATTGGGTAGAACTCGCTCCAAGAGGATTTTTCTGCGAAAACTGCATGATTTAAAAACTGCATGACACTATGAGAAATATACTAAATCAGAAAATAATTTCTATGTGTAAATATGCATTGTAAGGTGGATGAAAGTTCGGTAATACACATGTTCACAACTCATTAAAGAATGTTTTTCGAATCCGTGATGCATGTAACGTGTTCAGAACACGGAATATCACGGTGAGTGAAATTAGGTATATTACATATCTTTTGGTTAGAACTCGCTCCAAGAGCATTTTCCTGCCAAATCTGCCTCATTTTCAAACCTGACATTAAAACTACTCTGTGAAATCTGAGAAAAGTCTTCAAAGTGTCAGTAAGCCATGTATGGTGGATGAAAGTGCTGTAATCCACTTGCTAACAACTCTGTAGTGAAAATTTTTGAATCCGAGATGCATGAAGCGTGTTCGGAGCACGGAATTTCACGGTGAGCGAATCCATGTAAATTACATGTCTATTGTTTTGAACACGCTCCAAGAGGTTTTTGCCGTGTAAACTGCCTCAGTTTCGAAACTGGCGTTTGGAAAGCTCTGTGAAATCAGAGAAAATGCTTCTGAGCATCAATATGCCTTGTATTGTGATGAAAGTCCTGTAATCCACATGCAAACAACTCTGTAGTGTATTTGTTTCGAATCCTATCTGCATGTAGCGTGTGCGAAACACGGAATTTCACAGCGGGAGAATCTATGTAATTTACATATGTATTGCGTAAGACACGCTCAGAAAGATTTTTCCTTAGGAAACTGCCTGATTTTTGAAACTGCTATTAGGAAAAAGCTGCAAACTCAGAGTTAATGTTTCTAGGTGTAAATATGCCTTGTATGGTGGATGAAAGATCTGTAATACACATGTACACAACTCATTAAAAATGTTTCTCAAATCCGTGATGAATGTAGTGTGTTCGGTACACGGAATGTCACGTTGAAGGAAAATATGTAAATTACACAACTATTGGTGAGAAACCGCTCCAGGAGCATTTTCCTGTAAAATCTACCTCTGTTTGGAAACTGGTGTTATGAAAACACTGCAAAACCTGAGCAAAAGCTTTAAGGTGACAATATGTCTTCAATGGTTTATTAAAGATGTGTAATTCATATTCTAACAACTCAATAGGGAATATTTGTTGAATCCATGGTGCATGTAACTTTTTCAGAACACGGGATGTTACGGTGACGGTATCTATGAAAATGGGATGTCTATTGGATCGAACATGCAGCAAGAGAATTTTTCTGCGAAAACTGCCTGATTTTCGTAACTGACGTTAGGAAAAATCTGTGAAATCTAAGTAAATATTTCTAGGTGTGAATATGCCTTGTATTGTGTTTGAAACATCGGTAATCCACACGTTCACAGTCATTAAATAATGTTTGTCGAAGCCGTGATTAATGTAACGTTTTCGGAACACGGAATGTCTCGGTGAGTGAAACTCGGAAAATAACAATTCTACTGGATAGAACTCGCTTGAATTGAATTTTTCTGCGAAAATTTCATGATTTTCAAAACTGGATGTTAGGAATAAACTGCGAAATCAGAATAACTACATCTAGGTGTAAATATGCCTTTTATGGTGGATGAAAGTTCGGTAATCCAGATGCTCACACTCATTAGAGCATGTTTGTCGAATTCGTGATGCATGAAACGTGTACGGAATACAGTGTGTCATATTGAAGGAAACAATGTAAATTACATGTCTATTGGGTAGAACTCGCTTGAAGAGAATTTTTCTGCGAAATGTGCCTCATTTTCAAAACTGCCATTAGGAGAACCCTGTGAAATCTGAGAAAATGCTTCTAAGTGTCAATATGCTTTGAATGGCGAATGAAAGTCCGGTAATCCACATGTTAATAACAGTGTAGTAATTATTTTTCAAAGCGTGATACATGTAGCGTTTTTTGAAATGGAATTTCACCGTAATGACACAATTTAAATTAAAATTCTATTGGGTAGAACTAGCTAGAATAGAATTTTTCTGCGAAAATTGCATGATTATCGAATCTGAAGTTTTTAGAAAGTTTCAAAATGAGAGTAAATATTTCTAGGTGTAAATATGATTTTATGTGGAAGAAACTTCTGTAATCCACATTTTCACAACATATTAAAGACTCTTTTTCTAATCTGTGATGCATATACAGTGTTTGGAACATGGAATTTCACGGTGACTGAAACAATGTAAATTACTTCTCTATTGGGTAGAACTCGCTCCAAGAGGATTTTTCTGTGAAAACTGCATTATTTTTTAAACTGGCGTTTGGAAAACACAGCAAAATCTGAGAAAATACTTCTAAGTTTCAATATTCAAACTATTGTGATGAAAGTTCGGTAATCCACATGCTAACAAATCTGTACAGAATATTTTTCGAATCCATTATGCGTGTAGCATGTTCAGAACACCGAATTTCATGGCCAGGGATTTTATATAAATAACATTTCTCTTGGTTAGAAATCACTCCAAGAGATTTTTCCTGAGAAATCTGCCTGATTTTCGAAACTGTCTTTAGGAAAACACTGCGAACTCAGATGAATAGATTCTCGGTGTAAATATGCCTTGTAGGGTGGATGAAAGTTCGGTAATCCGCATGCTAACAACTCTGTAGTGAATATTTGTCGAATCCGAGATACATGAAGCGTGTTTGGGACACAGAATATCACGGTGAGTGAATCTATGTAAAATGCATGTCACTTGGGTAGAATACTCTCCAAGAGCTTTTTCTGCGAATTCTGCCTCATTTTCAAAACTGGCATTCGGAAAAACTTTTGAAATATGAGAAAATGCTTCAAAGTGTCAATATGGCTTTTATGGTGGATGAAAGTTCGTTAATCCTTATGCTAACAACTCTGTAGTGAATATTTGTCGTATCCGTGATGCATGTAGCTTTTTCGGAACACGGAATTTCACGATGACAGGTTCTATGTAAATTGAATGTCTATTGGGTAGAACTCGCTCCAAGAGGATTTTTCTGCAAAAACTGCATGATTTAAAAACTGACATTAGGTGAAATCTACTAAATCAGAAAAAACATTCTATGTATAAATATGCATTGTAAGGTGGATGAAAGGTCGGTAATACACATGTTCACAACTCATTAAAGAATGTTTTTCGAAACCGTGATGCATGTAACTTGTTCAGAACACGGAATGTCACGGTGAGTGAAACTAGGTATATTACATATCTTTTGGTTAGAACTCGCTCCAAGAGCATTTTCCTGCAAATCTGCCTCATTTTCAAACCTGGCATTTAAACGAATCTGTGAAATCTGAGAAAAGTTTTCAAAGAGTCAGTAAGCAATCTATGGTCAATGAAAGTGATGTATTCCACTTGCTAAAAACTCTGCAGTGAAAATTTTTGAATCCGAGATGCATGAAGCGTGTTCGGAACACGGAATTTCATGGTGTGCGAATCCATGTAAATTACATGTCTATTGTTTTGAACACGCTCCAAGAGGTTTTTGCCTTTAAATCTGCCTCAGTTTCGAAACTGTCGTTTGGAAAGCTCTGTGAAATCAGAGAAAATGATTCTAAGCATCAATATGCCTTGTATTGTGATGAACGTCCTGTCATCCACATGCAAACAACATTGTAGTGTATTTTTGTCGAATCCTATCTGCATGTAGCGTGTGTGAAACACGGAATTTCACAGCAGGAGAATTTATGTAATTTACATATCTATTGGGTAGAACACGCTCCAACAGTTTTTTCCTTAGGAAACTGCCTGATTTTGAAACTGCTATTAGGAAAAAGCTGCAAACTCAGAGTTAATGTTTCTAGGTGTAAATATGCCTTGTATGGTGGACGAAAGTTCTGTAATACACATGTACACAACTCATTAAAAATGTTTCTCAAATCCGTGATGAATGTAGTGTATTCAGTACACGGAATGTCACGTTGATGGAAACTATGTAAATTACATATCTATTTGTGAGAAACCGCTCCAGGAGCATTTTACTGTAAAATCTACCTATGTTTGGAAACTGGTGTTATGAAAACACTGCAAAACCTGAGCAAAAGCTTTAAGGTGACAATATGTCTTCAATGGTTTATTAAAGATGTGTAATTCACATTCTAACAACTCAGGAGTGAATATTTGTTGAATCCATGGTGCATGTAACTTTTTCGGAACACGGGATGTTACGGTGACGGTATCTATGAAAATGGGATGTCTATTGGATCGAACATGCAGCAAGAGAATTTTTCTGCAAAAACTGCCTGATTTTCGTAACTGAATTTAGGAAAAATCTGCGAAATCTAAGTAAATATTTCTAGGTGTGAATATGCCTTGTATTGTGGTTGAAACATCGGTAATCCACATGGTCACGGTCATTAAATAATGTTTGTCAAAGCCGTGATTAATGTAACGTTTTTTGAACACGGAATGTCTCGGTGAGTGAATCTCGGGAAATAACGATTCTACTGGATAAAACTCGCTTGAATTGAATTTTTCTGCGAAAATTTCATGATTTTCGGAAGTGGATGTTAGAGAAAACCTGCGAAATCAGAATAACTACATCTAGGGATAAATATGCCTTGTATGGTGAATGAAATTTTGGTAATCCACATGCTCACACTCATTAGAGAATGTTTGTCGAATTCGTGATGCATGTGACTTGTACGGAATACAGTGTGTCATATTGAAGGAAACAATGTAAATTACATGTCTATTGGGTAGAACTCGCTTGAAGAGTATTTTTCTGCGAAATGTGCCTCATTTTCAAAACTGCCATTAGGAGAACCCTGTGAAATCTTAGAAAATGCTTCTAAGGGTCAATATGCATTGAATAGTGAATGAAAGTCCGGTAATCCACATGTTAATAACAGTGTAGTAATGATTTTTCAAACCGTGATTCATGTAGCGCTTTTTGAAATGGAATTTCACCGTAATGACACAATTTAAATTAAAATTCTATTGGGTAGAACTAGCTAGAATAGAATTTTTCTGCGAAAATTGCATGATTATCGTATCTGAAATTTGGAGAATGCTTCAAAATGAGTGTAAATATTTCTAGGTGTAAATATGCCTTTATGTTGGAAGAAAGTTCGGTAATCCACATTTTCACAACATATTAAAGAAGCTTTTTCTAATCCGTGATGCATATACCGTGTTTTTAACATGGAATTTCACGGTGACTGAAACAATGAAAATTACTTCTCTTTTGGGTAGAACTCTCTCCAAGGGAATTTTTCTGCGATAAATTCTTCATTTTTGAAACTGGCGTTTGGAAAACACTGTAAAATTTGAGAAAATACTTCTAAGTATCAATTTTCAATCTTTTGTGATGAAAGTTCAGTAATCCACATGCTAACAAATCTGTAGTGAATATTTTTCGAATTCATTATGCAAGTAGCATGTTCGGGACACGGAATTTCATGGCCAGAGAGTTTATGTAAATTACATTTCTCTTGGTTAGAAAACACTCCAAGAGATTTTTCCTGAGAAATCTGCCTGATTTTCAAACTGTCTTTAGGAAAACACTGCGAACTCAGATGAATAGATTCTCGGTGTAAATATGCCTTGTAGGGTGGATGAAAGTTCGGTAATCCACATGCTAACAACTCTGTAGTGAATATTTGTCGAATCCGAGATACATGAAGCGTGTTTGGGACACAGAATATCACGGTGAGCGAATCTATGTAAAATGCATGTCACTTGGGTAGAACACGCTCCAAGAGCTTTTTCTGCGAATTCTGCCTCATTTTTAAAACTGGCATTAGGAAAAACATTCGAAATATGAGAAAATGATTCAAAGTGTCAATATGGCTTTTATGGTGAATGAAAGTTCGTTAATCCTTATGCTAACAACTCTGTAGTGAATATTTGTCGAATTCGTGATGCATGTAGCTTTTTCGGAACACGGAATTTCACGATGACAGGTTCTATGTAAATTGAATTTTTATTGGGTAGAACTCGCTCCAAAGTTTTTTCTGCGAAAACTGCATGATTTAAAAACTGACATTATGTGAAATCTACTAAATCAGAAAAAACATTCTATGTATAAATATGCATTGTAAGGTGGATGAAAGTTCGGTAATACACATGTTCACAACTCATTAAAGAATGTTTTTCGAATCCGTGATGCATGTAACTTGTTCAGAACACGGAATGTTACGGTGAGTGAAACTAGGTATATTACATATCTTTTGGTTAGAACTCGCTCCAAGAGCATTTTCCTGCCAAATCTGCCTCATTTTCAAACCTGGCATTTAAAGTAATCTGTGAAATCTGAGAAAAGTATTCAAAGAGTCAGTAAGCAATCTATGGTCAATGAAAGTGATGTATTCCACTTGCTAACAACTCTGGAGTGAAAATTTTTGAATCCGAGATGCATGAAGCGTGTTCGGAACACGGAATTTCATGGTGTGCGAATCCATGTAAATTAAATGTCTATTGTTTTGAACACGCTCCAAGAGGTTTTTGCCTTGAAATCTGCTTCAGTTTCGAAACTGTCGTTTGGAAAGCTCTGTGAAGTCAGAGAAAATGCTTCTAAGCATCAATATGCCTTGTATTGTGATGAAAGTCCTGTCATCCACATGCAAACAACTCTGTAGTGTATTTTTGTCGAATCCTATCTGCATGTAGCGTGTGCGAAACACGGAATTTCACAGAGGGAGAATTTATGTAATTTACATATCTATTGAGTAGAACACGCTCCAACAGTTTTTTCCTTAGGGAACTGCCTGATTTTTAAACTGCTATTAGGAAAAAGCTGCAAACTCAGAGTTAATGTTTCTAGGTGTAAATATGCCTTGTATGGTGGATGAAAGTTCTGTAATACACATGTACACAACTCATTAAAAATGTTTCTCAAATCCATGATGAATGTAGTGTATTCAGTACACGGAATGTCACGTTGATGGAAACTATGTAAATTACATATCTATTGGTGAGAAACCGCTCCAGGAGCATTTTACTGTAAAATCTACCTCTGTTTGGAAACTGGTGTTATGAAAACACTGCAAAATCTGAGCAAAATTTTAAGGTGACAATATGTCTTCAATGGTTTATTAAAGATGTGTAATTCACATTCTAACAACTCAGGAGTGAATATTTGTTGAATCCATGGTGCATGTAACTTTTTCGGAACACGGGATGTTACGGTGACGGTATCTATGAAAATGGGATGTCTATTGGATCGAACATGCAGCAAGAGAATTTTTCTGCGAAAACTGCCTGATATTCGTTACTGAAGTTAGGAAAAATCTGCGAAATCTAAGTAAATATTTCTAGGTGTCAATATGCCTTGTATTGTGGTTGAAACATCGGTAATCCACATGCTCACGGTCTTTAAATAATGTTCGTCAAAGCCGTGATTAATGTAACGTTTTTTGAACACGGAATGTCTTGGTGAGTGAAACTCGGAAAATAACAATTCTACTGGATAGAACTCGCTTGAATTGAATTTTTCTGCGAAAATTTCATGATTTTCGGAAGTGGATGTTAGGGAAAACCTGTGAAATCAGAATAAATACATCTAGGGATAACTATGCCTTGTATGGTGAATGAAATTTTGGTAATCCACATGCTCACACTCATTAGAGAATGTTTGTCGAATTCGTGATGCATGTAACGTGTACGGAATACAGTGTGTCATATTGAAAGAAACAATGTAAATTACATGTCTATTGGGTAGAACTCGCTTGAAGAGTATTTTTCTGTGAAATGTGCCTCATTTTCAAAACTGCCATTAGGAGAACCCTGTGAAATCTTAGAAAATGCTTCTAAGTGTCAATATGCCTTGAATGGTGAATGAAAGTCCGGTAATCCACATGTTAATAACAGTGTAGTAATGATTTTTCAAACCGTGATTCATGTAGTGCTTTTTGAAATGGAATTTCACCGTAATGACACAATTTAAATTAAAATTCTATTGGGTAGAACTAGCTAGAATAGAATTTTTCTGCGAAAATTGCATGATTATCGTATCTGAAATTTGGAGAATGCTTCAAAATGAGTGTAAATATTTCTAGGTGTAAATATGCCTTTATGTTGGAAGAAAGTTCTGTAATCCACATTTTCACAACATATTAAAGAATCTTTTTCTAATCCGTGATGCATATACCGTGTTTTTAACATGGAATTTCACGGTGACTGAAACAATGTAAATTACTTCTCTATTGGGTAGAACTCGCTCCAAGAGAATTTTTCTGTGAAAACTGCATTTATTTTTAAACTGGCGTTTGGAAAACACAGCAAAATCTGAGAAAATACTTCTAAGTATCAATATTGAAACTATTGTGATGAAAGTTCGGTAATCCACATGCTAACAAATCTGTAGAGAATATTTTTCGAATCCATTATGCGTGTAGCATGTTCAGAACACCGAATTTCATGGCCAGGGATTTTATATAAATTACATTTCTCTTGGTTAGAAATCACTCCAAGAGATTTTTCCTGAGAAATCTGCCTGATTTTCGAAACTGTCTTTAGGAAAACACTGCAAACTCAGATGAATAGATTCTCGGTGTAAATATGCCTTGTAGGGTGGATGAAAGTTCGGTAATCCACATGCTAACAACTCTGTAGTGAATATTTGTCGAATCTGAGATAATTGAAGCGTGTTTGGGACACAGAATATCATGGTGAGCGAATCTATGTAAAATGCATGTCACTTGGGTAGAACTCGTTCTAAGAGCTTTTTCTGCGAATTCTGCCTCATTTTTAAAACTGGCATTCGGAAAAACTTTCGAAAAATGAGAAAATGCTTTAAAGTGTCAATATGGCTTTTATGGTGGAGGAAAGTTCGGTAATCTTTATGCTAACAAGTCTGAAGTGAATATTATTCGAAACCGTGATGCATGTATTTTTTTCGGATCACGGAAATTCATGATGACGGGTTCTACGTAAATTGCATGTCTATTGGGTAGAACTCGCTCCAAGAGGATTTTTCTGCGAAAACTGCATGATTTAAAAACTGCATGACACTATGAGAAATATACTAAATCAGAAAATAATTTCTATGTGTAAATATGCATTGTAAGGTGGATGAAATTTCGGTAATACACATGTTCACAACTCATTAAAGAATGTTTTTCGAATCCGTGATGCATGTAACGTGTTCAGAACACGGAATATCACGGTGAGTGAAATTAGGTATATTACATATCTTTTGGTTAGAACTCGCTCCAAGAGCATTTTCCTGCCAAATCTGCCTCATTTTCAAACCTGACATTAAAACTACTCTGTGAAATCTGAGAAAAGTCTTCAAAGTGTCAGTAAGCCATGTATGGTGGATGAAAGTGCTGTAATCCACTTGCTAACAACTCTGTAGTGAAAATTTTTGAATCCGAGATGCATGAAGCGTGTTCGGAGCACGGAATTTCACGGTGAGCGAATCCATGTAAATTACATGTCTATTGTTTTGAACACGCTCCAAGAGGTTTTTGCCGTGTAAACTGCCTCAGTTTCGAAACTGGCGTTTGGAAAGCTCTGTGAAATCAGAGAAAATGCTTCTGAGCATCAATATGCCTTGTATTGTGATGAAAGTCCTGTAATCCACATGCAAACAACTCTGTAGTGTATTTGTTTCGAATTCTATCTGCATGTAGCGTGTGCGAAACACGGAATTTCACAGCGGGAGAATCTATGTAATTTACATATGTATTGCGTAAGACACGCTCAGAAAGATTTTTCCTTAGGAAACTGCCTGATGTTTGAAACTGCTATTAGGAAAAAGCTGCAAACTCAGAGTTAATGTTTCTAGGTGTAAATATGCCTTGTATGGTGGATGAAAGATCTGTAATACACATGTACACAACTCATTAAAAATGTTTCTCAAATCCGTGATGAATGTAGTGTGTTCGGTACACGGAATGTCACGTTGAAGGAAAATATGTAAATTACACAACTATTGGTGAGAAACCGCTCCAGGAGCATTTTCCTGTAAAATCTACCTCTGTTTGGAAACTGGTGTTATGAAAACACTGCAAAACCTGAGCAAAAGCTTTAAGGTGACAATATGTCTTCAATGGTTTATTAAAGATGTGTAATTCATATTCTAACAACTCAATAGGGAATATTTGTTGAATCCATGGTGCATGTAACTTTTTCAGAACACGGGATGTTACGGTGACGGTATCTATGAAAATGGGATGTCTATTGGATCGAACATGCAGCAAGAGAATTTTTCTGCGAAAACTGCCTGATTTTCGTAACTGACGTTAGGAAAAATCTGTGAAATCTAAGTAAATATTTCTAGGTGTGAATATGCCTTGTATTGTGTTTGAAACATCGGTAATCCACACGTTCACAGTCATTAAATAATGTTTGTCGAAGCCGTGATTAATGTAACGTTTTCGGAACACGGAATGTCTCGGTGAGTGAAACTCGGAAAATAACAATTCTACTGGATAGAACTCGCTTGAATTGAATTTTTCTGCGAAAATTTCATGATTTTCAAAACTGGATGTTAGGAAAAAACTGTGAAATCAGAATAACTACATCTAGGTGTAAATATGCCTTTTATGGTGGATGAAAGTTCGGTAATCCAGATGCTCACACTCATTAGAGCATGTTTGTCGAATTCGTGATGCATGAAACGTGTACGGAATACAGTGTGTCATATTGAAGGAAACAATGTAAATTACATGTCTATTGGGTAGAACTCGCTTGAAGAGAATTTTTCTGCGAAATGTGCCTCATTTTCAAAACTGCCATTAGGAGAACCCTGTGAAATCTGAGAAAATGCTTCTAAGTGTCAATATGCCTTGAATGGCGAATGAAAGTCCGGTAATCCACATGTTAATAACAGTGTAGTAATTATTTTTCAAAGCGTGATTCATGTAGCGTTTTTTGAAATGGAATTTCACCGTAATGACACAATTTAAATTAAAATTCTATTGGGTAGAACTAGCTAGAATAGAATTTTTCTGCGAAAATTGCATGATTATCGAATCTGAAGTTTTTAGAAAGCTTCAAAATGAGAGTAAATATTTCTAGGTGTAAATATGACTTTATGTGGAAGAAAGTTCTGTAATCCACATTTTCACAACATATTAAAGAATCTTTTTCTAATCCGTGATGCATATACAGTGTTTGGAACATGGAATTTCACGGTGACTGAAACAATGTAAATTACTTCTCTATTGGGTAGAACTCGCTCCAAGAGTATTTTTCTGTGAAAACTGCATTATTTTTTAAACTGGCGTTTGGAAAACACAGCAAAATCTGAGAAAATACTTCTAAGTATCAATATTCAATCTATTGTGATGAAAGTTCGGTAATCCACATGCTAACAAATCTGTACAGAATATTTTTCGAATCCATTATGCGTGTAGCATGTTCAGAACACCGAATTTCATGGCCAGGGATTTTATATAAATTACATTTCTCTTGGTTAGAAATCACTCCAAGAGATTTTTCCTGAGAAATCTGCCTGATTTTCGAAACTGTCTTTAGGAAAACACTGCGAACTCAGATGAATAGATTCTCGGTGTAAATATGCCTTGTAGGGTGGATGAAAGTTCGGTAATCCGCATGCTAACAACTCTGTAGTGAATATTTGTCGAATCCGAGATACATGAAGCGTGTTTGGGACACAGAATATCACGGTGAGAGAATCTATGTAAAATGCACGTCACTTGGGTAGAATACTCTCCAAGAGCTTTTTCTGCAAATTCTGCCTCATTTTCAAAACTGGCATTCGGAAAAACTTTCGAAAAATGAGAAAATGCTTCAAAGTGTCAATATGGCTTTTATGGTGGAGGAAAGTTCGGTAATCTTTATGCTAACAAGTCTGAAGTGAATATTATTCGAAACCGTGATGCATGTATCTTTTTCGGATCACGGAATTTCACGATGACGGGTTCTACGTAAATTGCATGTCTATTGGGTAGAACTCGCTCCAAGAGGATTTTTCTGCGAAAACTGCATGATTTAAAAACTGCATGACACTATGAGAAATATACTAAATCAGAAAATAATTTCTATGTGTAAATATGCATTGTAAGGTGGATGAAATTTCGGTAATACACATGTTCACAACTCATTAAAGAATGTTTTTCGAATCCGTGATGCATGTAACGTGTTCAGAACACGGAATATCACGGTGAGTGAAATTAGGTATATTACATATCTTTTGGTTAGAACTCGCTCCAAGAGCATTTTCCTGCCAAATCTGCCTCATTTTCAAACCTGACATTAAAACTACTCTGTGAAATCTGAGAAAAGTCTTCAAAGTGTCAGTAAGCCATGTATGGTGGATGAAAGTGCTGTAATCCACTTGCTAACAACTCTGTAGTGAAAATTTTTGAATCCGAGATGCATGAAGCGTGTTCGGAGCACGGAATTTCACGGTGAGCGAATCCATGTAAATTACATGTCTATTGTTTTGAACACGCTCCAAGAGGTTTTTGCCGTGTAAACTGCCTCAGTTTCGAAACTGGCGTTTGGAAAGCTCTGTGAAATCAGAGAAAATGCTTCTGAGCATCAATATGCCTTGTATTGTGATGAAAGTCCTGTAATCCACATGCAAACAACTCTGTAGTGTATTTGTTTCGAATCCTATCTGCATGTAGCGTGTGCGAAACACGGAATTTCACAGCGGGAGAATCTATGTAATTTACATATGTATTGCGTAAGACACGCTCAAAAAGATTTTTCCTTAGGAAACTGCCTGATTTTTGAAACTGCTATTAGGAAAAAGCTGCAAACTCAGAGTTAATGTTTCTAGGTGTAAATATGCCTTGTATGGTGGATGAAAGATCTGTAATACACATGTACACAACTCATTAAAAATGTTTCTCAAATCCGTGATGAATGTAGTGTGTTCGGTACACGGAATGTCACATTGAAGGAAAATATGTAAATTACACAACTATTGGTGAGAAACCGCTCCAGGAGCATTTTCCTGTAAAATCTACCTCTGTTTGGAAACTGGTGTTATGAAAACACTGCAAAACCTGAGCAAAAGCTTTAAGGTGACAATATGTCTTCAATGGTTTATTAAAGATGTGTAATTCATATTCTAACAACTCAATAGGGAATATTTGTTGAATCCATGGTGCATGTAACTTTTTCAGAACACGGGATGTTACGGTGACGGTATCTATGAAAATGGGATGTCTATTGGATCGAACATGCAGCAAGAGAATTTTTCTGCGAAAACTGCCTGATTTTCGTAACTGACGTTAGGAAAAATCTGTGAAATCTAAGTAAATATTTCTAGGTGTGAATATGCCTTGTATTGTGTTTGAAACATCGGTAATCCACACGTTCACAGTCATTAAATAATGTTTGTCGAAGCCGTGATTAATGTAACGTTTTCGGAACACGGAATGTCTCGGTGAGTGAAACTCGGAAAATAACAATTCTACTGGATAGAACTCGCTTGAATTGAATTTTTCTGCGAAAATTTCATGATTTTCAAAACTGGATGTTAGGAAAAAACTGCGAAATCAGAATAACTACATCTAGGTGTAAATATGCCTTTTATGGTGGATGAAAGTTCGGTAATCCAGATGCTCACACTCATTAGAGCATGTTTGTTGAATTCATGATGCATGAAACGTGTACGGAATACACTGTGTCATATTGAAGGAAACAATGTAAATTACATGTCTATTGGGTAGAACTCGCTTGAAGAGAATTTTTCTGCGAAATGTGCCTCATTTTCAAAACTGCCATTAGGAGAACCCTGTGAAATCTGAGAAAATGCTTCTAAGTGTCAATATGCCTTGAATGGCGAATGAAAGTCCGGTAATCCACATGTTAATAACAGTGTAGTAATTATTTTTCAAACCGTGATTCATGTAGCGTTTTTTGAAATGGAATTTCACCGTAATGAAACAATTTAAATTAAAATTCTATTGGGTAGAACTAGCTAGAATAGAATTTTTCTGCGAAAATTGCATGATTATCGAATCTGAAGTTTTTAGAAAGTTTCAAAATGAGAGTAAATATTTCTAGGTGTAAATATGACTTTATGTGGAAGAAAGTTCTGTAATCCACATTTTCACAACATATTAAAGAATCTTTTTCTAATCCGTGATGCATATACAGTGTTTGGAACATGGAATTTCACGGTGACTGAAACAATGTAAATTACTTCTCTATTGGGTAGAACTCGCTCCAAGAGTATTTTTCTGTGAAAACTGCATTATTTTTTAAACTGGCGTTTGGAAAACACAGCAAAATCTGAGAAAATACTTCTAAGTATCAATATTCAATCTATTGTGATGAAAGTTCGGTAATCCACATGCTAACAAATCTGTACAGAATATTTTTCGAATCCATTATGCGTGTAGCATGTTCAGAACACCGAATTTCATGGCCAGGGATTTTATATAAATTACATTTCTCTTGGTTAGAAATCACTCCAAGAGATTTTTCCTGAGAAATCTGCCTGATTTTCGAAACTGTCTTTAGGAAAACACTGCGAACTCAGATGAATAGATTCTCGGTGTAAATATGCCTTGTAGGGTGGATGAAAGTTCGGTAATCCGCATGCTAACAACTCTGTAGTGAATATTTGTCGAATCCGAGATACATGAAGCGTGTTTGGGACACAGAATATCACGGTGAGAGAATCTATGTAAAATGCACGTCACTTGGGTAGAATACTCTCCAAGAGCTTTTTCTGCAAATTCTGCCTCATTTTCAAAACTGGCATTCGGAAAAACTTTCGAAAAATGAGAAAATGCTTCAAAGTGTCAATATGGCTTTTATGGTGGAGGAAAGTTCGGTAATCTTTATGCTAACAAGTCTGAAGTGAATATTATTCGAAACCGTGATGCATGTATCTTTTTCGGATCACGGAATTTCACGATGACGGGTTCTACGTAAATTGCATGTCTATTGGGTAGAACTCGCTCCAAGAGGATTTTTCTGCGAAAACTGCATGATTTAAAAACTGCATGACACTATGAGAAATATACTAAATCAGAAAATAATTTCTATGTGTAAATATGCATTGTAAGGTGGATGAAATTTCGGTAATACACATGTTCACAACTCATTAAAGAATGTTTTTCGAATCCGTGATGCATGTAACGTGTTCAGAACACGGAATATCACGGTGAGTGAAATTAGGTATATTACATATCTTTTGGTTAGAACTCGCTCCAAGAGCATTTTCCTGCCAAATCTGCCTCATTTTCAAACCTGACATTAAAACTACTCTGTGAAATCTGAGAAAAGTCTTCAAAGTGTCAGTAAGCCATGTATGGTGGATGAAAGTGCTGTAATCCACTTGCTAACAACTCTGTAGTGAAAATTTTTGAATCCGAGATGCATGAAGCGTGTTCGGAGCACGGAATTTCACGGTGAGCGAATCCATGTAAATTACATGTCTATTGTTTTGAACACGCTCCAAGAGGTTTTTGCCGTGTAAACTGCCTCAGTTTCGAAACTGGCGTTTGGAAAGCTCTGTGAAATCAGAGAAAATGCTTCTGAGCATCAATATGCCTTGTATTGTGATGAAAGTCCTGTAATCCACATGCAAACAACTCTGTAGTGTATTTGTTTCGAATCCTATCTGCATGTAGCGTGTGCGAAACACGGAATTTCACAGCGGGAGAATCTATGTAATTTACATATGTATTGCGTAAGACACGCTCAGAAAGATTTTTCCTTAGGAAACTGCCTGATTTTTGAAACTGCTATTAGGAAAAAGCTGCAAACTCAGAGTTAATGTTTCTAGGTGTAAATATGCCTTGTATGGTGGATGAAAGATCTGTAATACACATGTACACAACTCATTAAAAATGTTTCTCAAATCCGTGATGAATGTAGTGTGTTCGGTACACGGAATGTCACGTTGAAGGAAAATATGTAAATTACACAACTATTGGTGAGAAACCGCTCCAGGAGCATTTTCCTGTAAAATCTACCTCTGTTTGGAAACTGGTGTTATGAAAACACTGCAAAACCTGAGCAAAAGCTTTAAGGTGACAATATGTCTTCAATGGTTTATTAAAGATGTGTAATTCATATTCTAACAACTCAATAGGGAATATTTGTTGAATCCATGGTGCATGTAACTTTTTCAGAACACGGGATGTTACGGTGACGGTATCTATGAAAATGGGATGTCTATTGGATCGAACATGCAGCAAGAGAATTTTTCTGCGAAAACTGCCTGATTTTCGTAACTGACGTTAGGAAAAATCTGTGAAATCTAAGTAAATATTTCTAGGTGTGAATATGCCTTGTATTGTGTTTGAAACATCGGTAATCCACACGTTCACAGTCATTAAATAATGTTTGTCGAAGCCGTGATTAATGTAACGTTTTCGGAACACGGAATGTCTCGGTGAGTGAAACTCGGAAAATAACAATTCTACTGGATAGAACTCGCTTGAATTGAATTTTTCTGCGAAAATTTCATGATTTTCAAAACTGGATGTTAGGAAAAAACTGCGAAATCAGAATAACTACATCTAGGTGTAAATATGCCTTTTATGGTGGATGAAAGTTCGGTAATCCAGATGCTCACACTCATTAGAGCATGTTTGTTGAATTCGTGATGCATGAAACGTGTACGGAATACACTGTGTCATATTGAAGGAAACAATGTAAATTACATGTCTATTGGGTAGAACTCGCTTGAAGAGAATTTTTCTGCGAAATGTGCCTCATTTTCAAAACTGCCATTAGGAGAACCCTGTGAAATCTGAGAAAATGCTTCTAAGTGTCAATATGCCTTGAATGGCGAATGAAAGTCCGGTAATCCACATGTTAATAACAGTGTAGTAATTATTTTTCAAACCGTGATTCATGTAGCGTTTTTTGAAATGGAATTTCACCGTAATGAAACAATTTAAATTAAAATTCTATTGGGTAGAACTAGCTAGAATAGAATTTTTCTGCGAAAATTGCATGATTATCGAATCTGAAGTTTTTAGAAAGTTTCAAAATGAGAGTAAATATTTCTAGGTGTAAATATGACTTTATGTGGAAGAAAGTTCTGTAATCCACATTTTCACAACATATTAAAGAATCTTTTTCTAATCCGTGATGCATATACAGTGTTTGGAACATGGAATTTCACGGTGACTGAAACAATGTAAATTACTTCTCTATTGGGTAGAACTCGCTCCAAGAGTATTTTTCTGTGAAAACTGCATTATTTTTTAAACTGGCGTTTGGAAAACACAGCAAAATCTGAGAAAATACTTCTAAGTATCAATATTCAATCTATTGTGATGAAAGTTCGGTAATCCACATGCTAACAAATCTGTACAGAATATTTTTCGAATCCATTATGCGTGTAGCATGTTCAGAACACCGAATTTCATGGCCAGGGATTTTATATAAATTACATTTCTCTTGGTTAGAAATCACTCCAAGAGATTTTTCCTGAGAAATCTGCCTGATTTTCGAAACTGTCTTTAGGAAAACACTGCGAACTCAGATGAATAGATTCTCGGTGTAAATATGCCTTGTAGGGTGGATGAAAGTTCGGTAATCCGCATGCTAACAACTCTGTAGTGAATATTTGTCGAATCCGAGATACATGAAGCGTGTTTGGGACACAGAATATCACGGTGAGAGAATCTATGTAAAATGCACGTCACTTGGGTAGAATACTCTCCAAGAGCTTTTTCTGCGAATTCTGCCTCATTTTCAAAACTGGCATTCGGAAAAACTTTCGAAAAATGAGAAAATGCTTCAAAGTGTCAATATGGCTTTTATGGTGGAGGAAAGTTCGGTAATCTTTATGCTAACAAGTCTGAAGTGAATATTATTCGAAACCGTGATGCATGTATCTTTTTCGGATCACGGAATTTCACGATGACGGGTTCTACGTAAATTGCATGTCTATTGGGTAGAACTCGCTCCAAGAGGATTTTTCTGCGAAAACTGCATGATTTAAAAACTGCATGACACTATGAGAAATATACTAAATCAGAAAATAATTTCTATGTGTAAATATGCATTGTAAGGTGGATGAAATTTCAGTAATACACATGTTCACAACTCATTAAAGAATGTTTTTCGAATCCGTGATGCATGTAACGTGTTCAGAACACGGAATATCACGGTGAGTGAAATTAGGTATATTACATATCTTTTGGTTAGAACTCGCTCCAAGAGCATTTTCCTGCCAAATCTGCCTCATTTTCAAACCTGACATTAAAACTACTCTGTGAAATCTGAGAAAAGTCTTCAAAGTGTCAGTAAGCCATGTATGGTGGATGAAAGTGCTGTAATCCACTTGCTAACAACTCTGTAGTGAAAATTTTTGAATCCGAGATGCATGAAGCGTGTTCGGAGCACGGAATTTCACGGTGAGCGAATCCATGTAAATTACATGTCTATTGTTTTGAACACGCTCCAAGAGGTTTTTGCCGTGTAAACTGCCTCAGTTTCGAAACTGGCGTTTGGAAAGCTCTGTGAAATCAGAGAAAATGCTTCTGAGCATCAATATGCCTTGTATTGTGATGAAAGTCCTGTAATTCACATGCAAACAACTCTGTAGTGTATTTGTTTCGAATCCTATCTGCATGTAGCGTGTGCGAAACACGGAATTTCACAGCGGGAGAATCTATGTAATTTACATATGTATTGCGTAAGACACGCTCAGAAAGATTTTTCCTTAGGAAACTGCCTGATTTTTGAAACTGCTATTAGGAAAAAGCTGCAAACTCAGAGTTAATGTTTCTAGCTGTAAATATGCCTTGTATGGTGGATGAAAGATCTGTAATACACATGTACACAACTCATTAAAAATGTTTCTCAAATCCGTGATGAATGTAGTGTGTTCGGTACACGGAATGTCACGTTGAAGGAAAATATGTAAATTACACAACTATTGGTGAGAAACCGCTCCAGGAGCATTTTCCTGTAAAATCTACCTCTGTTTGGAAACTGGTGTTATGAAAACACTGCAAAACCTGAGCAAAAGCTTTAAGGTGACAATATGTCTTCAATGGTTTATTAAAGATGTGTAATTCATATTCTAACAACTCAATAGGAAATATTTGTTGAATCCATGGTGCATGTAACTTTTTCAGAACACGGGATGTTACGGTGACGGTATCTATGAAAATGGGATGTCTATTGGATCGAACATGCAGCAAGAGAATTTTTCTGCGAAAACTGCCTGATTTTCGTAACTGACGTTAGGAAAAATCTGTGAAATCTAAGTAAATATTTCTAGGTGTGAATATGCCTTGTATTGTGTTTGAAACATCGGTAATCCACACGTTCACAGTCATTAAATAATGTTTGTCGAAGCCGTGATTAATGTAACGTTTTCGGAACACGGAATGTCTCGGTGAGTGAAACTCGGAAAATAACAATTCTACTGGATAGAACTCGCTTGAATTGAATTTTTCTGCGAAAATTTCATGATTTTCAAAACTGGATGTTAGGAAAAAACTGCGAAATCAGAATAACTACATCTAGGTGTAAATATGCCTTTTATGGTGGATGAAAGTTCGGTAATCCAGATGCTCACACTCATTAGAGCATGTTTGTTGAATTCGTGATGCATGAAACGTGTACGGAATACACTGTGTCATATTGAAGGAAACAATGTAAATTACATGTCTATTGGGTAGAACTCGCTTGAAGAGAATTTTTCTGCGAAATGTGCCTCATTTTCAAAACTGCCATTAGGAGAACCCTGTGAAATCTGAGAAAATGCTTCTAAGTGTCAATATGCCTTGAATGGCGAATGAAAGTCCGGTAATCCACATGTTAATAACAGTGTAGTAATTATTTTTCAAAGCGTGATTCATGTAGCGTTTTTTGAAATGGAATTTCACCGTAATGACACAATTTAAATTAAAATTCTATTGGGTAGAACTAGCTAGAATAGAATTTTTCTGCGAAAATTGCATGATTATCGAATCTGAAGTTTTTAGAAAGTTTCAAAATGAGAGTAAATATTTCTAGGTGTATATATGATTTTATGTGGAAGAAACTTCTGTAATCCACATTTTCACAACATATTAAAGACTCTTTTTCTAATCCGTGATGCATATACAGTGTTTGGAACATGGAATTTCACGGTGACTGAAACAATGTAAATTACTTCTCTATTGGGTAGAACTCGCTCCAAGAGTATTTTTCTGTGAAAACTGCATTATTTTTTAAACTGGCGTTTGGAAAACACAGCAAAATCTGAGAAAATACTTCTAAGTTTCAATATTCAAACTATTGTGATGAAAGTTCGGTAATCCACATGCTAACAAATCTGTACAGAATATTTTTCGAATCCATTATGCGTGTAGCATGTTCAGAACACCGAATTTCATGGCCAGGGATTTTATATAAATAACATTTCTCTTGGTTAGAAATCACTCCAAGAGATTTTTCCTGAGAAATCTGCCTGATTTTCGAAACTGTCGTTAGGAAAACACTGCGAACTCAGATGAATAGATTCTCGGTGTAAATATGCCTTGTAGGGTGGATGAAAGTTCGGTAATCCACATGCTAACAACTCTGTAGTGAATATTTGTCGAATCCGAGATACATGAAGCGTGTTTGGGACACAGAATATCACGGTGAGTGAATCTATGTAAAATGCATGTCACTTGGGTAGAATACTCTCCAAGAGCTTTTTCTGCGAATTCTGCCTCATTTTCAAAACTGGCATTCGGAAAAACTTTTGAAATATGAGAAAATGCTTCAAAGTGTCAATATGGCTTTTATGGTGGATGAAAGTTCGTTAATCCTTATGCTAACAACTCTGTAGTGAATATTTGTCGTATCCGTGATGCATGTAGCTTTTTCGGAACACGGAATTTCACGATGACAGGTTCTATGTAAATTGAATGTCTATTGGGTAGAACTCGCTCCAAGAGGATTTTTCTGCAAAAACTGCATGATTTAAAAACTGACATTAGGTGAAATCTACTAAATCAGAAAAACATTCTATGTATAAATATGCATTGTAAGGTGGATGAAAGGTCGGTAATACACATGTTCACAACTCATTAAAGAATGTTTTTCGAAACCGTGATGCATGTAACTTGTTCAGAACACGGAATGTCACGGTGAGTGAAACTAGGTATATTACATATCTTTTGGTTAGAACTCGCTCCAAGAGCATTTTCCTGCAAATCTGCCTCATTTTCAAACCTGGCATTTAAACGAATCTGTGAAATCTGAGAAAAGTTTTCAAAGAGTCAGTAAGCAATCTATGGTCAATGAAAGTGATGTATTCCACTTGCTAACAACTCTGCAGTGAAAATTTTTGAATCCGAGATGCATGAAGCGTGTTCGGAACACGGAATTTCATGGTGTGCGAATCCATGTAAATTACATGTCTATTGTTTTGAACCCGCTCCAAGAGGTTTTTGCCTTTAAATCTGCCTCAGTTTCGAAACTGTCGTTTGCAAAGCTCTGTGAAATCAGAGAAAATGCTTCTAAGCATCAATATGCCTTGTATTGTGATGAACGTCCTGTCATCCACATGCAAACAACTTTGTAGTGTATTTTTGTCGAATCCTATCTGCATGTAGCGTGTGTGAAACACGGAATTTCACAGCAGGAGAATTTATGTAATTTACATATCTATTGGGTAGAACACGCTCCAACAGTTTTTTCCTTAGGAAACTGCCTGATTTTGAAACTGCTATTAGGAAAAAGCTGCAAACTCAGAGTTAATGTTTCTAGGTGTAAATATGCCTTGTATGGTGGACGAAAGTTCTGTAATACACATGTACACAACTCATTAAAAATGTTTCTCAAATCCGTGATGAATGTAGTGTATTCAGTACACGGAATGTCACGTTGATGGAAACTATGTAAATTACATATCTATTTGTGAGAAACCGCTCCAGGAGCATTTTACTGTAAAATCTACCTATGTTTGGAAACTGGTGTTATGAAAACACTGCAAAACCTGAGCAAAAGCTTTAAGGTGACAATATGTCTTCAATGGTTTATTAAAGATGTGTAATTCACATTCTAACAACTCAGGAGTGAATATTTGTTGAATCCATGGTGCATGTAACTTTTTCGGAACACGGGATGTTACGGTGACGGTATCTATGAAAATGGGATGTCTATTGGATCGAACATGCAGCAAGAGAATTTTTCTGCGAAAACTGCCTGATTTTCGTAACTGAATTTAGGAAAAATCTGCGAAATCTAAGTAAATATTTCTAGGTGTGAATATGCCTTGTATTGTGGTTGAAACATCGGTAATCCACATGGTCACGGTCATTAAATAATGTTTGTCAAAGCCGTGATTAATGTAACGTTTTTTGAACACGGAATGTCTCGGTGAGTGAATCTCGGGAAATAACGATTCTACTGGATAAAACTCGCTTGAATTGAATTTTTCTGCGAAAATTTCATGATTTTCGGAAGTGGATGTTAGAGAAAACCTGCGAAATCAGAATAACTACATCTAGGGATAAATATGCCTTGTATGGTGAATGAAATTTTGGTAATCCACATGCTCACACTCATTAGAGAATGTTTGTCGAATTCGTGATGCATGTGACTTGTACGGAATACAGTGTGTCATATTGAAGGAAACAATGTAAATTACATGTCTATTGGGTAGAACTCGCTTGAAGAGTATTTTTCTGCGAAATGTGCCTCATTTTCAAAACTGCCATTAGGAGAACCCTGTGAAATCTTAGAAAATGCTTCTAAGGGTCAATATGCATTGAATAGTGAATGAAAGTCCGGTAATCCACATGTTAATAACAGTGTAGTAATGATTTTTCAAACCGTGATTCATGTAGCGCTTTTTGAAATGGAATTTCACCGTAATGACACAATTTAAATTAAAATTCTATTGGGTAGAACTAGCTAGAATAGAATTTTTCTGCGAAAATTGCATGATTATCGTATCTGAAATTTGGAGAATGCTTCAAAATGAGTGTAAATATTTCTAGGTGTAAATATGCCTTTATGTTGGAAGAAAGTTCGGTAATCCACATTTTCACAACATATTAAAGAAGCTTTTTCTAATCCGTGATGCATATACCGTGTTTTTAACATGGAATTTCACGGTGACTGAAACAATGAAAATTACTTCTCTTTTGGGTAGAACTCTCTCCAAGGGAATTTTTCTGCGATAAATTCTTCATTTTTGAAACTGGCGTTTGGAAAACACTGTAAAATTTGAGAAAATACTTCTAAGTATCAATTTTCATTCTATTGTGATGAAAGTTCAGTAATCCACATGCTAACAAATCTGTAGTGAATATTTTTCGAATTCATTATGCAAGTAGCATGTTCGGGACACGGAATTTCATGGCCAGAGAGTTTATGTAAATTACATTTCTCTTGGTTAGAAAACACTCCAAGAGATTTTTCCTGAGAAATCTGCCTGATTTTCAAAACTGTCTTTAGGAAAACACTGCGAACTCAGATGAATAGATTCTCGGTGTAAATATGCCTTGTAGGGTGGATGAAAGTTCGGTAATCCACATGCTAACAACTCTGTAGTGAAGATTTGTCGAATCTGAGATAATTGAAGCGTGTTTGGGACACAGAATATCATGGTGAGCGAATCTATGTAAAATGCATGTCACTTGGGTAGAACACGCTCCAAGAGCTTTTTCTGCGAATTCTGCCTCATTTTTAAAACTGGCATTAGGAAAAACTTTTGAAATATGAGAAAATGATTCAAAGTGTCAATATGGCTTTTATGGTGAATGAAAGTTCGTTAATCCTTATGCTAACAACTCTGTAGTGAATATTTGTCGAATTCGTGATGCATGTAGCTTTTTCGGAACACGGAATTTCACGATGACAGGTTCTATGTAAATTGAATTTTTATTGGGTAGAACTCGCTCCAAAAGTTTTTTCTGCGAAAACTGCATGATTTAAAAACTGACATTAGGTGAAATCTACTAAATCAGAAAAAACATTCTATGTATAAATATGCATTGTAAGGTGGATGAAAGTTCGGTAATACACATGTTCACAACTCATTAAAGAATGTTTTTCGAATCCGTGATGCATGTAACTTGTTCAGAACACGGAATGTTACGGTGAGTGAAACTAGGTATATTACATATCTTTTGGTTAGAACTCGCTCCAAGAGCATTTTCCTGCCAAATCTGCCTCATTTTCAAACCTGGCATTTAAAGTAATCTGTGAAATCTGAGAAAAGTATTCAAAGAGTCAGTAAGCAATCTATGGTCAATGAAAGTGATGTATTCCACTTGCTAACAACTCTGGAGTGAAAATTTTTGAATCCGAGATGCATGAAGCGTGTTCGGAACACGGAATTTCATGGTGTGCGAATCCATGTAAATTAAATGTCTATTGTTTTGAACACGCTCCAAGAGGTTTTTGCCTTGAAATCTGCTTCAGTTTCGAAACTGTCGTTTGAAAAGCTCTGTGAAATCAGAGAAAATGCTTCTAAGCATCAATATGCCTTGTATTGTGATGAAAGTCCTGTAATCCACATGCAAACAACTCTGTAGTGTATATTTGTCGAATCCTATCTGCATGTAGCGTGTGCGAAACACGGAATTTCACAGAGGGAGAATTTATGTAATTTACATATCTATTGAGTAGAACACGCTCCAACAGTTTTTTCCTTAGGAAACTGCCTGATTTTTAAACTGCTATTAGGAAAAAGCTGCAAACTCAGAGTTAATGTTTCTAGGTGTAAATATGCCTTGTATGGTGGATGAAAGTTCTGTAATACACATGTACACAACTCATTAAAAATGTTTCTCAAATCCGTGATGAATGTAGTGTATTCAGTACACGGAATGTCACGTTGATGGAAACTATGTAAATTACATATCTATTGGTGAGAAACCGCTCCAGGAGCATTTTACTGTAAAATCTACCTCTGTTTGGAAACTGGTGTTATGAAAACACTGCAAAACCTGAGCAAAATTTTAAGGTGACAATATGTCTTCAATGGTTTATTAAAGATGTGTAATTCACATTCTAACAACTCAGGAGTGAATATTTGTTGAATCCATGGTGCATGTAACTTTTTCGGAACACGGGATGTTACGGTGACGGTATCTATGGAAATGGGATGTCTATTGGATCGAACATGCAGCAAGAGAATTTTTCGGCGAAAACTGCCTGATATTCGTAACTGAAGTTAGGAAAAATCTGCGAAATCTAAGTAAATATTTCTAGGTGTCAATATGCCTTGTATTGTGGTTGAAACACCGATAATCCACATGGTCACGGTCATTAAATAATGTTTGTCAAAGCCGTGATTAATGTAACGTTTTTTGAACACGGAATGTCTTGGTGAGTGAAACTCGGAAAATAACAATTCTACTGGATAGAACTCGCTTGAATTGAATTTTTCTGCGAAAATTTCATGATTTTCGGAAGTGGATGTTAGGGAAAACCTGTGAAATCAGAATAACTACATCTAGGGATAACTATGCCTTGTATGGTGAATGAAATTTTGGTAGTCCTCATGCTCACACTCATTAGAGAATGTTTGTCGAATTCGTGATGCATGTAACGTGTACGGAATACAGTGTGTCATATTGAAGGAAACAATGTAAATTACATGTCTATTGGGTAGAACAAGCTTGAAGAGTATTTTTCTGCGAAATGTGCCTCATTTTCAAAACTGCCATTAGGAGAACCCTGTGAAATCTGAGAAAATGCTTCTAAGTGTCAATATGCCTTGAATGGTGAATGAAAGTCCGGTAATCCACATGTTAATAACAGTGTAGAAATGATTTTTCAAACCGTGATTCATGTAGCGCTTTTTGAAATGGAATTTCACCGTAATGACACAATTTAAATTAAAATTCTATTGGGTAGAACTAGCTAGAATAGAATTTTTCTGCGAAAATTGCATGATTATCGAATCTGATATTGGAGAATGCTTCAAAATGAGTGTAAATATTTCTAGGTGTTAATATGCCTTTATGTTGGAAGAAAGTTCGGTAATCCACATTTTCACAACATATTAAAGAATCTTTTTCTAATCCGTGATGCATATACCGTGTTTTTAACATGGAATTTCACGGTGACTGAAACAATTTAAATTACTTCTCTATTGGTTAGAACTCTTTCCAAGGGAATTTTTCTGCGATAAATGCTTCATTTTTGAAACTGGCGTTTGGAAAACACTGCAAAATCTGAGAAAATACTTCTAAGTATCAATTTTCAATCTATTGTGATGAAAGTTCGGTAATCCACATGCTAACAAATCTGTAGTGAATACTTTTCGAATTCATTATGCAAGTAGCATGTTCGGAACACGGAATTTCATGGCCAGAGGGTTTATGTAAATTACATTTCTCTTGGTTAGAAAACACTCCAAGAGATTTTTCCTGAGAAATCTGCCTGATTTTCGAAACTGGAATTAGGAAACACTGCGAACTCAGATGAAAAGATTCCCGGTGTATTTATGCCTTGTATGGTGGATGAAAGTTCGTTAATCCGCATGCTAACAACTCTGTAGTGAATATTTGTCGAATACGAGATACATGAAGCGTGTTGGGAACACAGAATATCACAGTAAGCGAATCTATGTAAAATTGATCTCTCGGGTAGAACTCGTTCCAAGAACTTTTTCTGCGAATTCTGCCTCTTTTTCAAAACTGGCATCAGGAAAATCTTTTGAAATATGACAAAATGCTTCAAAATGCTTCAAAGGTAATTAGCGGGGAAGTCCGCTAATTACCTCATCTGTCCAGGGGGAGGCACTAGATGCTACCCGCATTTCCAGCCCAACCCCTGACTTTTCCCGGCAGCCCGCACTAGGAGACACTCTGGGAAGACACGCGGAGGGCTCCAAGAGATCCCAGGTGCTGCAGACAGAGGACGGAACCTCGCCACACTCAGAATTCCTGAATGCGGCCGAATGGGTGGGGGAGGTTTGGGGCCCGCCTCCACGAAGCTGCCTGGAGTCACAGGTGTTCCCTTGCAGGGGGAATTCCGTTAATTACCTCATCTGTCGAGGGGGAGTCACTACATGCTACCTGCATTTCCAGCACAACCCCCGCCTTTCCCTGGCTGCCCGCACTATGAGATACTCTGGGAAGTCACACGGAGGTCTCCTAGGAGACCCCAGGCACTGCAGACAGAAGACGGAACCTCGCCACACTCAGAAACCCGGAACGCGGCCGAGTGGGTGTGGGAGGTTTGGGGCCGCCCTCCACGCAGCTGCCTGGTGTCACAGGTCTTCCCTGTCAGGGGGAAGACAGCTAATTACCTCATCAGTCCAGGGTAAGGCATTAGATGCTAAATGCGTTTCCAGCCCAACCCCCGCCTTTCCCCGGCATCCCGCATAAGAATCACACGGGGAAGACACGTGGAGGGCGCCTAGGAGATCCCAGGAGCTGCAGAGAGGACGGAACCTCGATACACTCAGAATTCCGGAACGCGGCCGAATGGGTGGGGGAGGTTTGTGGCCACCCATCACGCAGCTGCCTGGTTTCACAGGTGTTCCCTGGCACGGGTAAATCCGCTAAATACCTCATCAGTCCAGGTTGAGGCACTAGATGCTACCTGCATTTCCAGCCCATCCCCCGCTTTTCCCCAGCAGCCCGCACTAGGAGACACTCGGGGAAGACACGCGGAGGGCTCCTAGGAGATCCCAGGCGCTGCAGACAGAGAACGGAACCTCGCCACACTCAGAATTCCGGAACGCGACCGAGTGGGTCGGGGAGGTTTGGGGCCGCCCTCCACTCAGCTGCCTGGTGTCACTTGTGTTCCCTGGCAGGGGGAATTCCGCTAATTACCTCATCTGTCCAGGGGGAGGCTCTACATGCTACCAGCATTTCGAGCCCAAACCCCGCATTTCCCCGGCAGCCCGCACTAGGATACACTCGGGGAAGACACGCAGATAGCTCCTAGGATATCCCAGGCGCTGCAGACCGAGGACGGAACATCGCCACACTCCGAAATCCGGAACGCGGCCGAGTGGGTGAGTGAGGTTTGCGGCCGCCCTCCACGCAGGTGCCTGTTGTCACAGGTGTTCCCTGGGAGGGGGAAGTCCGCTCATTACCTCATCTGTCCAGGTGGAGGCGATATATGCTACCTGCTTTTCCAGCCCAACCCCCGCCTTTCCCCGGCAGCCCGCATAAGAGTCACATGGGGAAGACACGCGGAGGGCTCCTAGGATATCCCAGGCGCTGCAGACAGAAGACGGAACCTCGCCACACTCAGAAATCCGGAACGCGGCCGAGTGAATGTGAGAGGTTTGGGGCCGACCTCCACGCAGCTTCCTGGTGTTAAAGGTCTTCCCTGTCAGGGAGAAGTCCGCTAATTACCTGATCGGTCCAGGGGGAGGTAATAGATGCTACCTGCATTTCCAGCCCAACCCCCGACTTTCCCCAGCAGCCCGCACTAGGAGAACCTCGGGGAAGACACGCGGAAGTATCCTAGGTAATCCCAGGCGCTGCAGAGGACGGAGCCTCCCCACACTCATAATTCCGGAACGCGGCCAAGTGGGTTGGGGAGATTTGGGGCCGCCCTCCACGCAGCTGCCTGGTGTCACTTGTGTTCCCTTGCAGGGGGAATTCCGCTAATTACCTCATCTGTCCAGGCGGAGGCTCTACATGCTACCAGCATTTCCAGCCCAAACCCCGCCTTTCCCCTGCAGCCCGCACTAGGATACACTCGGGGAAGACACGGGGAGGGCTCCTAGGAGATCCCAGGCGCTGCAGACATAGGACGGAACCTCGCCACACTCAGAATTCCGGAACGCGGCCGAGTGGTTGGGGGAGGTTTGGGGCCCCCCTCCACGCAGCTGCCTGGTGTCACTGGTGTTCCCTGGCAGGGGGAAGTCCGCTAATTACCTCATCTGTCCAGGGGGAGGCACTAGATGCTACCTGCATTTCCAGCCGAACCCCCGCATTTCCCCGGCAGCCCGCACTAGGAGACACTCGGGGAAGACACGCGGAAGGCTCCTAGGAGATCCCAGTCGCTGCAGACCGAGGATGGAACATCGCCACCCTCCGAAATCCGGAACACGGCCGAGTGGGTGGGGGAGTTTTGCGGCCGCATTACACGAAAGTGCCTGTTGTCACAGGTGTTCCCTGGGAGGGGAAAGTCCGCTCATTACCTCATCTGTCCAGGTGGAGGCGCTAGATGCTACCTGCATTTCCAGCCCAACCTCTGCCTTTCCCCGGCAGCCCGCATAAGAGTCACTCGGGGAAGACACGCGGAGGGCTTTTAGGAGATCCCAGGCGCTGTAGACAGAGGACGGAACCTCGCCACAATCAGAATTCCGGAATGCGGCCGAATGGGTGGGGGAAATTTGGGGCCGCCCTCCACGCAGCTACATGGTGTCACAGGTGTTCCCTGGCAGGGGGAATTCCGCTAACTTCCTCTTCTGTCCAGGGGGAGGCACTAGATGCTACCTGCATTTCCAGCCCAACCTCTGCCTTTCCCCGGCAGCCCGCATAAGAGTCACTCGGGGAAGACACGCGGAGGGCTTTTAGGAGATCCCAGGCGCTGCAGACAGAGGACGGAACCTCGCTACAATCAGAATTCCGGAATGCGGCCGAATGGGTGGGGGAGTTTTGGGGCCCCCCTCCACCCAGATGCATGGTGTTTCTGGTGTTCCCTGGCAGGGGGAAGTCCGCTAATTACCTCATCTGTCGAGGGGGAGTCACTAGATGCTACCTGCATTTCCAGCACAACCCCCGCCATTCCCCGGCAGCCCGCACTAGGAGAAACTCGGGGAAGACAGGCGGAGCGCTCCTAGGAGATCCAAGGCGCTGCAGACATAGGACGGAATCTCGTCAAACTCAGAATTCCGGAATGCGGCCGAGTGGTTGGGGGAGGTTTGGGGCCGCCCTCCACGAAGCTGCTTGGTGTCACTGGTGTTCCCTGGCAGGGGGTAGTCCGCTAATTACCTCATCTGTCCAGGGGGAGGCACTAGATGCTACCCGCATTTCCAGCCCTACCCCTGCTTTACCCGGCAGACCGCACTAGGAGACACTCGGGGAAGACACGCGGAGGGCTCCTAGGAGATCCCAGGCGCTGCAGACATAGGACGGAACCTCGCCACACTCCGAAATCTGGAACGTGGCCGAGTGGGTCGGGAGGTTTGCGGCCGGCCACCACGCAGGTGCCTGGTGTCACAGGTGTTCCCTGGCAGGTTGAATTCCGCTAATTACCTCATCAGTCCAGGGGGAGGCACTAGATGCTACCTGCATTTCTAGCCCAATCCCTACCTTTCCACGGCAGCCCGCACTAGGATACACTCGGGGAAGACAGGCGGAGGGCTCCTAGTAGATCCCAGGCGCTGCAGACAGAGGACGTAACCTCGCCACACTCAGAAATCTGGAACGCGGCCGAGTGGGTGTGGGAGGTTTGGGGCCGCCCTCCACGCAGCTGCCTGTTGTAACAGGTCTTCCCTGGCAGGGGGAAGTCCGCTAATTACCTGATCTGTCCAGGGGGAGGCACTAGATCCTACCTGCATTTCCAGCTCAACCCCCGCCATTCCCCGGCAGCCCGCACTAAGAGACACTCGGGGAAGACAGGCGGAGGGCTCCTAGGAGATCCCAGGCGCTGCATACAGATGACGGAACCTCCCCACACTCAGAATACCGGAACGAGGCTGTGTGGGTGGGGGAGGTTTGAGGCCGCACTCCACGCAGTTGCCTGGTGTCACAGGTAGTTCCCTGTCAGGGGGAAGTCCGCTTTTTACCTCATCTGTCCATGGGAAACACTAGATGCTGCCTGCATTTCCAGCCCATCCCCCACATTTCTCCAGCAGCCCGCACTAGGAGACACTCTGGGAAGACACACGGAGGGCTCCTAGGAGATCCCAGGCGCTGCAGACAGAGGACGGAACCTCGCCACACTCAGAATTCCAGAAAGTGACCGAGTGGGAGGGGGAGGTTTGGGGCCGCCCGCCACCAAGCTGTCTGGTGTCACATGTTTTCCCTGTCAGTGGGAAGTCCGCTAATTTCCTGATCGGTCCAGGGGGAGGCACTAGATGCTACCTGCATTTCCAGCCCAACCCCCGCCTTTCCTGGGCAACCCGCACCAGGAGAAACTCGGGGAAGGCACGCGGAGGGCTCGTAGGAGATCCCAGGCGCTGCAGACAGAAGACGGTACCTCCCCACACTCAGAATTCCGGAACGAGTCTGAGTGGGTGGGGGAGGTTTGGTGCCTCCCACCCCGCAGCAGCCTGGTGTCAGAGGTATTCCCTGGCAGGGGGAAGTCCGCTAATTACCTGATCGGTCCAGGGGGAGGCACTAGATGCTACCTGCATTTCCAGCCCAACCCCCGCCTTTCCCCGGGAGCCCGCACTAGGAGAAACTCGGGGAAGACAGGCGGAGGGCTCCTAGGTAATCCCAGGCGCTGCAGACAGAAGACGGTACCTCCCCACACTCATAATTCCGGAACGCGCCCGAGTGGGTTGGGGAGGTTTGGGGCCGCGCTCCACGCAGCTGCCTGGTGTCACAGGTGTTCCCTGGCAGTGTGAAGTCCGCTGAAACCTCATCTGTCCAGGGGGAGGCACTAGATGCTACCTGCATTTCCAGCCCAACCCCCGTCTTTCCCCGGCAGCCCGGACTAGGAGACACTCGGGGAAGACAGGCGGAGGGCTCCTAGGTAATCCCAGGAGCTGCAGATAGAGGACGGATCCTCGCCACACTCAGAATTCCGGAATGCGGCCGAATGGGTGGGGGAAGTTTGGGGCCGCCCTCCACGCAGCTGCCTGGTGTCACAGGTGTTCCCTGGCAGGGGGAAGTCCGCTAATTACCTCATCGGTCCAGGTGGAGGCGCTAGATGCTACCTGCCTTTCCAGGCCAACCCCCGCCTTTCCCCGGTAGCCCGCATAAGGGTCACACGGGGAAGACACGCAGAGTGCTCCTAGGAGATCCCAGGAGCTGCAGACAAAGGACGGAACCTCGCCACACTCAGAATTCCAGAACGCGGCCGAGTGGGAGGGGGAGGTTTTGGGCCGCCCTCCACGCAGCTAACTGGTGTCACAGGTTTTCCCTGGCAGGGGGAATTCCGCTAATTACCTGATATGTCCTGGGGGAGGCACTAGATGCAACCTGCATTTCCAGCCCAACCCCCGCATTTCCCCGGCAACCCGCACCAGGAGACACTCGGGGAAGGCACGCGGAGGGCTCCTAGGAGATCCCAGGCGCTGCAGACAGAAGACGGTACCTCCCCACACTCATAATTCCCGAACGCGGCCGAGTGGGTTGGGGAGGTTTGGGGCCGCCCTCCACGCAGCTGCCTGGTGTCACAGGTGTTCCCTGGCAGGGTGAAGTCCGCTAATACCTCATCTGTCCAGGGGGAGGCTCTAGATGCTACCTGCATTTCCAGCCCAACCCCCGCCTTTCCCCGGCAGCCCGCACAAGGAGACACTCGGGGAAGACACGCGGAGGGCTCCTAGGAGATCAAAGGCGCTGCAAACATAGGACGGAACCTCGCCACACTCAGAATTCCGGAACGCGACCGAGTGGGTCGGGGAGGTTTGGGGTCGCCCTCCACGCAGCTGCCTGGTGTCACTTGTGTTCCCTGGCAGGGGGAATTCCGCTAATTACCTCATCTGTCCAGGGGGAGGCTCTACATGCTACCAGCATTTCCACCCCAAACCCCTCCTTTCCCCGGCATCCCACACTAGGATACACTCGGGGAAGACACGCGGAGGGCTCCTAGGAGATCCCAGGCGCTGCAGACATAGGACGGAACCTCGCAACACTCAGAAATCCGGAACGCGGCCGAGTGGTTGGGGGAGGTTTGGGGCCCCCCTCCACGCAGCTGCCTGGTGTCACTGGTGTTCCCAGCCAGGGGGAAGTCCGCTCATTACCTCATCTGTCCAGGTGGAGGCGCTAGATGCTACCTGCGTTTCCAGCCCAACCCCCGACTTTCCCTGGCAGCCCGCATAAGAGTCACACGGGGAATACTCGCGGAGTGCTCCTAGGAGATCCCAGGAGCTGCAGACAACGGACGGAACCTCGCCACACTCAGAATTCCGGAATGCGGCCGAATGGGTGGGAGAGGTTTTGGGCCCCCCTCCAAGAAACTGCCTGGTGTCACAGGTGTTCCCTGGCAGGGGGAATTCGGCTAATTACCTCATCTGTCGAGGGGGAGTCACTAGATGCTACCTGCATTTCCAGCACAACCCCCACCTTTCCCCAGCAGCCCGCACTATGAGAACCTCGGGGAAGACACACGGAGGGATCCTAGGTAATCCCAGTCGCTGCAGAATGAGGACGGAACCTCCCTACACTCATAATTCCTGAACGCGCCTCAGTGGGTTGAGGAGGTTTGGGTCCGCCTTCCACGCAGCTGCCTGGTGTCACAGGTGTTCCCTGGCAGGGCGAAGTCCGCTGATACCTCATCTGTCCCGGGGGAGGAACTAGATGCTACCTGCATTTCCAGCCCAACCCCCGTCTTTCCCTGGCAGCCCGCACTAGGATACACTCAGGGAAGACACGCGGAAGGCTCCGAGGAGATCCCAGGCGCTGCAGACATAGGACGGATCCTCGCCACACTCAGAATTCTGGAACGCGGCCGAGTGGTTGGGGGAGGTTTGGGGCCGCCCTCACGCAGCTGCCTGGTGTCACTGGTGTTCCCTGGCAGGGGGAAGTCCGCTAAATACCTCATTTGTCCAGGGGGAGGCAGTAGGTGCTACCTGCATTTCCAGCCCAACCCCCGTCTTTCCCTGGTAGCCCGCACTAGGAGACACTCGGGGAAGACAGGTGGAGGGCTCCTAGGAGATCTCAGGAGCTGCAGATAGAGGACGGAACCTCGCCACACTCAGAATTCCGGAATGCGGCCGAATGGGTGAGGGAATTTTGGGGCCGCCCTCCACGAAGCTGCCTGGTGTCACAGGTGTTCCCTGGCAGGGGGAATTCCGCTCATTACCTCATCTGTCCAGGTGGAGGCGCTAGATGCTACCTGCGTTTCCAGCCCAACCCCCGCCTTTCCCCGGCAGCCCGCATAAGAGTCACACGGGAAAGACACGCGGAGGGCTCCTAGGAGATCCCAGGAGCTGCAGACAGAGGACGGAACCTCGCCACACTCAGAAATCCGGAACGCGGCCGAGTGGGTGTGGGAGTTTTGGGGCAGCCCTCCACGCAGCTGCCTGGTGTCACAGGTCTTCCCTGGCATGGGGAAGTCCGCTAAATACCTGATCGGTCCAGAGGGAGGCACTAGATTCTACCTGCATTTCCAGCCCATCCCCCACATTTCTCCAGCAGCCCACACTAGGAGACACTCTGGGAAGACACGCGGAGGGCTCCTAGGAGATCCCAGGCGCTGCAGACAGAGGACGGAACCTCGCCACACTCAGAATTCCAGAACGTGACCGAGTGGGAGGTGGAGGTTTGGGGCCGCCCGCCACCCAGCTGTCTGGTGTCACATGTTTTCCCTGTCAGAGAGAAGTCCGCTAATTACCTGATCTGTCCTGGGGGAGGCACTAGATGCAACCTGCATTCCCAGCCCTACCCCCGAATTTCCTCGGCAACCCGCACCAGGAGAAACTCTGGGAAGGCACGCGGAGGGCTCGTAGGAGATCCCAGGCGCTGCAGACAGAAGACGGTACCTCCCCACACTCAGAATTCCGGAACGAGTCTGAGTGGGTGGGGGAGGTTTGGTGCCTCCCTCCACGCATCTGCCTGGTGTCACAGGTATTCCCTTGCAGGGGGAAGTCCGCTAATTACCTGATCGGTCCAGGGGGAGGCACTAAATGCTACCTGCATTTCCAGCCCAACCCCCGCCTTTCCCCGGGAGCCCGCACTAGGAGAAACTCGGGGAAGACAGGCGGAGGGCTCCTAGGTAATCCCAGGAGCTGCAGATAGAGGACGGATCCTCGCCACACTCAGAATTCCGGAATGCGGCCGAATGGGTGGGGGAAGTTTGGGGCCGCCCTCCACGCAGCTGCCTGGTGTCACAGGTGTTCCCTGGCAGGGGGAAGTCCGCTGATACCTCATCTGTCCAGGGGGAGGAACTAGATGCTACCTGCATTTCCAGCCCAAACCCCATCTTTCCCTGGCAGCCCGCACTAGGATACACTCGGGGAAGACAGGCGGAGGGCTCCTAGGTAATCCCAGGCGCTGCAGGCAGAGGACGGAACCTCCCCACACTCATAATTCTGGAACGCGGCCGAGTGGGTTGGGGAGGTTTGGGGCCGCGCTCCACGCAGCTGCCTGGTGTCACAGGTGTTCCCTGGCAGTGTGAAGTCCGCTAATACCTCATCTGTCCAGGGGGAGGCACTAGATGCTACCTGCATTTCCAGCCCAACCCCCGCCTTTCCCCGGTAGCCCGCATAAGGGTCACACGGGGAAGACACGCAGAGTGCTCCTAGGAGATCCCAGGAGCTGCAGACAAAGGACGGAACCTCGCCACACTCAGAATTCCAGAACGCGGCCGAGTGGGAGGGGGAGGTTTTGGGCCGCCCTCCACGCAGTTACCTGGTGTCACAGGTTTTCCCTGGCAGGGGGAATTCCGCTAATTACCTGATCTGTCCTGGGGGAGGCACTAGATGCAACCTGCATTTCCAGCCCAACCCCCGCATTTCCCCGGCAACCCGCACCAGGAGACACTCGGGGAAGGCACGCGGAGGGCTCCTAGGAGATCCCAGGCGCTGCAGACAGAGGACGGAACCTCGCCACACTCAGAATTCCAGAAAGTGACCGAGTGGGAGGGGGAGGTTTGGGGCCGCCCGCCACCAAGCTGTCTGGTGTCACATGTTTTCCCTGTCAGTGGGAAGTCCGCTAATTACCTGATCGGTCCAGGGGGAGGCACTAGATGCTACCTGCATTTCCAGCCCAACCCCCGCCTTTCCTGGGCAACCCGCACCAGGAGAAACTCGGGGAAGGCACGCGGAGGGCTCCTAGGAGATCCCAGGCGCTGCAGACAGAAGACGGTACCTCCCCACACTCAGAATTCCGGAACGAGTCTGAGTGGGTGGGGGAGGTTTGGTGACTCCCACCACGCAGCAGCCTGGTGTCACAGGTATTCCCTGGCAGGGGGAAGTCCGCTAATTACCTCATCGGTCCAGGTGGAGGCGCTAGATGCTACCTGCCTTTCCAGCCCAACCCCCGCCTTTCCCCGGTAGCCCGCATAAGGGTCACACGGGGAAGACACGCAGAGTGCTCCTAGGAGATCCCAGGAGCTGCAGACAAAGGACGGAACCTCGCCACACTCAGAATTCCGGAACGCGACCGAGTGGGTCGGGGAGGTTTGGGGTCGCCCTCCACGCAGCTGCCTGGTGTCACTTGTGTTCCCTGGCAGGGGGAATTCCGCTAATTACCTCATCTGTCCAGGGGGAGGCTCTACATGCTACCAGCATTTCCACCCCAAACCCCGCCTTTCCCCTGCATCCCACACTAGGATACACTCGGGGAAGACACGCGGAGGGCTCCTAGGAGATCCCAGGCGCTGCAGACATAGGACGGATCCTCGCAACACTCAGAAATCCGGAACGCGGCCGAGTGGTTGGGTGAGGTTTGGGGCCCTCCTCCACGCAGCTGCCTGGTGTCACTGGTGTTCCCAGCCAGGGGGAAGTCCGCTCATTACCTCATCTGTCCAGGTGGAGGCGCTAGATGCTACCTGAGTTTCCAGCCCAACCCCCGACTTTCCCTGGCAGCCCGCATAAGAGTCACACGGGGAATACTCGCGGAGGGCTCCTAGGAGATCCCAGGAGCTGCAGACAACTGACGGAACCTCGCCACACTCAGAATTCCGGAATGCGGCCGAATGGGTGGGGGAGGTTTTGGGCCCCCCTCCAAGAAGCTGCCTGGTGTCACTGGTGTTCCCTGGCAGGGGGAATTCCGCTAATTACCTCATCTGTCGAGGGGGAGTCACTAGACGCTACCTGTATTTCCAGCACAACCCCCACCTTTCCCCAGCAGCTCGCACTAGGAGAACCTCGGGGAAGACACGCGGAGGGATCCTAGGTAATCCCAGTCGCTGCAGAATGAGGACGGAACCTCCCTACACTCATAATTCCTGAACGCGCCTCAGTGGGTTGAGGAGGTTTGGGTCCGCCATCCACGCAGCTGCCTGGTGTCACAGGTGTTCCCTGGCAGGGCGAATTCCGCTGATACCTCATCTGTCCCGGGGGAGGAACTAGATGCTACCTGCATTTCCAGCCCAACCCCCGTCTTTCCCTGGCAGCCCGCACTAGGATACACTCAGGGAAGACACGCGGAAGGCTCCGAGGAGATCCCAGTCGCTGCAGACATAGGACGGATCCTCGCCACACTCAGAATTCCGGAACGCGGCCGAGTGGTTGGGGGAGGTTTGGGGCCGCCCTCCACGCAGCTGCCTGGTGTCACTTGTGTTCCCTGGCAGGGGGAATTCCGCAAATAACCTCATCTGTCCAGGGGGAGGCACTAGATGCTACCTGCATTTCCAGCAAATCTCCCGCCATTTCCCGGCCGCCCGCACTAGGAGAAACGCCGGGAAGACACGCGGAGTGCTCCAAGGAGTTCCCAGGCCCTGCAGGCAGAGGACGGAACCTCGCCACACTCAGAATTAAGGAACGCGGCCGAGTGGTTGGGGGAGGTTTGGGGCCGCCCTCACGCAGCTGCCTGGTGTCACTGGTGTTCCCTGGCAGGGGGAAGTCCGCTAAATACCTCATTTGTCCAGGGGGAGGCAGTAGATGCTACCTGCATTTCCAGCCCAACCCCCGTCTTTCCCTGGTAGCCCGCACTAGGAGACACTCGGGGAAGACAGGCGGAGGGCTCCTAGGAGATCCCAGGAGCTGCAGATAGAGGACGGAACCTCGCCACACTCAGAATTCCGGAATGCGGCCGAATGGGTGGGGGAATTTTGGGGCCGCCCTCCACGAAGCTGCCTGGTGTCACAGGTGTTCCCTGGCAGGGGGAATTCCGCTCATTACCTCATCTGTCCAGGTGGAGGCGCTAGATGCTACCTGCGTTTCCAGCCCAATCCCCGCCTTTCCCCGGCACCCCGCATAAGAGTCACACGGGAAAGACACGCGGAGGGCTCCTAGGAGATCCCAGGAGCTGCAGACAGAGGACGGAACCTCGCCACACTCAGAAATCCGGAACGCGGCCGAGTGGGTGTGGGAGTTTTGGGGCAGCCCTCCACGCAGCTGCCTGGTGTCACAGGTCTTCCCTGGCATGGGGAAGTCCGCTAATTACCTGATCGGTCCAGAGGGAGGCACTAGATTCTACCTGCATTTCCAGCCCAACCCCCGCCTTTCCCCAGCAGCCCGCACTAGGAGAACCTCGGGGAAGACACACGGAGGGATCCTAGGTAATCCCAGGCGCTGCAGACAGAGGACGGAACCTCCCCACAATCATAATTTCGGAACGCGCCCGAGTGGGTTGGGGAGGTTTGGGGCAGCCTTCCACGCAGCTGCCTTGTTTCACAGGTGTTCCCTGGCAGGGGGAAGTCCGCTAATACCTCATCTGTCCAGGGGGAAGAACTAGATGCTACCTGCATTTCCAGCCCAACCCCCGTCTTACCCTGGCAGCCCGCACTATGAGACACTCTGGGAAGACACGCGGATGGATCCTAGGAGATCCCAGGCGCTGCAGACAGAGGACGTAACCTCGCCACACTCAGAAATCTGAAACGCGGCCGAGTGGGTGTGGGAGGTTTGGGGCCGCCCTCCACGCAGCTGCCTGGTGTAACAGGTCTTCCCTGGCAGGGGGAAGTCCGCTAATTACCTGATCAGTCCATGGGAAACACTAGATGCTGCCTGCATTTCCAGCCCATCCCCCACATTTCTCCAGCCTCCCACACTAGGAGACACTCTGGGAAGACACGCGGAGGGCTCCTAGGAGATCCCAGGCGCTGCAGACAGAGGACGGAACCTCGCCACACTCAGAATTCCAGAACGTGACCGAGTGGGAGGGGGAGGTTTGGGGCCGCCCGCCACCCAGCTGTCTGGTGTCACATGTTTTCCCTGTCAGAGGGAAGTCCGCTAATTACCTGATCTGTCCTGGGGGAGGCACTAGATGCAACCTGCATTCCCAGCCCTACCCCCGACTATCCTCGGCAACCCGCACCAGGAGAAACTCGGGGAAGGCACGCGGAGGGCTCGTAGGAGATCCCAGGCGCTGCAGACAGAAGACGGTACCTCCCCACACTCAGAATTCCGGAACGAGTCTGAGTGGGTGGGGGAGGTTTGGTGCCTCCCTCCACGCATCTGCCTGGTGTCACAGGTATTCCCTTGCAGGGGGAAGTCCGCTAATTACCTGATCGGTCCAGGGGGAGGCACTAAATGCTACCTGCATTTCCAGCCCAACCCCCGCCTTTCCCCGGGAGCCCGCACTAGGAGAAACTCGGGGAAGACAGGCGGAGGGCTCCTAGGTAATCCCAGGAGCTGCAGACAAAGGACGGATCCTCGCCACACTCAGAATTCCGGTATGCGGCCGAATGGGTGGGGGAAGTTTGGGGCCGCCCTCCACGCAGCTGCCTGGTGTCACAGGTGTTCCCTGGCAGGGGGAAGTCCGCTGATACCTCATCTGTCCAGGGGGAGGAACTAGATGCTACCTGCATTTCCAGCCCAACCCCCATCTTTCCCTGGCAGCCCGCACTAGGATACACTCGGGGAAGACAGGCGGAGGGCTCCTAGGTAATCCCAGGCGCTGCAGGCAGAGGACGGAACCTCCCCACACTCATAATTCTGGAACGCGGCCGAGTGGGTTGGGGAGGTTTGGGGCCGCGCTCCACGCAGCTGCCTGGTGTCACAGGTGTTCCCTGGCAGTGTGAAGTCCGCTAATACCTCATCTGTCCAGGGGGAGGCACTAGATGCTACCTGCATTTCCAGCCCAACCCCCGTCTTTCCCCGGCAGCCCGGACTAGGAGACACTCGGGGAAGACAGGCGGAGGGCTCCTAGTTAATCCCAGGAGCTGCAGATAGAGGACGGATCCTCGCCACACTCAGAATTCCGGAATGCGGCCGAATGGGTGGGGGAAGTTTGGGGCCGCCCTCCACGCAGCTGCCTGGTGTCACATGTTTTCCCTGTCAGTGGGAAGTCCGCTAATTACCTGATCGGTCCAGGGGGAGGCACTAGATGCTACCTGCATTTCCAGCCCAACCCCCGCCTTTCCTGGGCAACCCGCACCAGGAGAAACTCGGGGAAGGCACGCGGAGGGCTCCTAGGAGATCCCAGGCGCTGCAGACAGAAGACGGTACATCCCCACACTCAGAATTCCGGAACGAGTCTGAGTGGGTGGGGGAGGTCTGGTGACTCCCACCACGCAGCAGCCTGGTGTCACAGGTATTCCCTGGCAGGGGGAAGTCCGCTAATTACCTCATCGGTCCAGGTGGAGGCGCTAGATGCTACCTGCCTTTCCAGCCCAACTCCCGCCTTTCCCCGGTAGCCCGCATAAGGGTCACACGGGGAAGACACGCAGAGTGCTCCTAGGAGATCCCAGGAGCTGCAGACAAAGGACGGAACCTCGCCACACTCAGAATTCCGGAACGCGACCGAGTGGGTCGGGGAGGTTTGGGGTCGCCCTCCACGCAGCTGCCTGGTGTCACTTGTGTTCCCTGGCAGGGGGAATTCCGCTAATTACCTCATCTGTCCAGGGGGAGGCTCTACATGCTACCAGCATTTCCACCCCAAACCCCGCCTTTCCCCTGCATCCCACACTAGGATACACTCGGGGAAGACACGCGGAGGGCTCCTAGGAGATCCCAGGAGCTGCAGACAACTGACGGAACCTCGCCACACTCAGAATTCCGGAATGCGGCCGAATGGGTGGGGGAGGTTTTGGGCCCCCCTCCAAGAAGCTGCCTGGTGTCACAGGTGTTCCCTGGCAGGGGGAATTCCGCTAATTACCTCATCTGTCGAGGGGGTGTCACTAGATGCTACCTGCATTTCCAGCACAACCCCCACCTTTCCCAAGCAGCTCGCACTAGGAGAACCTCGGGGAAGACACGCAGAGGGATCCTAGGTAATCCCAGTCGCTGCAGAATGAGGACGGAACCTCCCTACACTCATAATTCCTGAACGCGCCTCAGTGGGTTCAGGAGGTTTGGGTCCGCCTTCCACGCAGCTGCCTGGTGTCACAGGTGTTCCCTGGCAGGGCGAATTCCGCTGATACCTCATCTGTCCCGGGGGAGGAACTAGATGCTACCTGCATTTCCAGCCCAACCCCCGTCTTTCCCTGGCAGCCCGCACTAGGATACACTCAGGGAAGACACGCGGAAGGCTCCGAGGAGATCCCAGTCGCTGCAGACATAGGACGGATCCTCGCCACACTCAGAATTCCGGAACGCGGCCGAGTGGTTGGGGGAGGTTTGGGGCCGCCCTCCACGCAGCTGCCTGGTGTCACTTGTGTTCCCTGGCAGGGGGAATTCCGCAAATAACCTCATCTGTCCAGGGGGAGGCACTAGATGCTACCTGCATTTCCAGCAAATCTCCCGCCATTTCCCGGCCGCCCGCACTAGGAGAAACGCCGGGAAGACACGCGGAGTGCTCCAAGGAGTTCCCAGGCCCTGCAGGCAGAGGACGGAACCTCGCCACACTCAGAATTAAGGAACGCGGCCGAGTGGTTGGGGGAGGTTTGGGGCCGCCCTCACGCAGCTGCCTGGTGTCACTGGTGTTCCCTGGCAGGGGGAAGTCCGCTAAATACCTCATTTGTCCAGGGGGAGGCAGTAGATGCTACCTGCATTTCCAGCCCAACCCCCGTCTTTCCCTGGTAGCCCGCACTAGGAGACACTCGGGGAAGACAGGCGGAGGGCTCCTAGGAGAACCCAGGAGCTGCAGATAGAGGACGGAACCTCGCCACACTCAGAATTCCGGAATGCGGCCGAATGGGTGGGGGAATTTTGGGGCCGCCCTCCACGAAGCTGCCTGGTGTCACAGGTGTTCCCTGGCAGGGGGAATTCCGCTCATTACCTCATCTGTCCAGGTGGAGGCGCTAGATGCTACCTGCGTTTCCAGCCCAACCCCCGCCTTTCCCCGGCACCCCGCATAAGAGTCACACGGGAAAGACACGCGGAGGGCTCCTAGGAGATCCCAGGAGCTGCAGACAGAGGACGGAACCTCGCCACACTCAGAAATCCGGAACGCGGCCGAGTGGGTGTGGGAGTTTTGGGGCAGCCCTCCACGCAGCTGCCTGGTGTCACAGGTCTTCCCTGGCATGGGGAAGTCCGCTAATTACCTGATCGGTCCAGAGGGAGGCACTAGATTCTACCTGCATTTCCAGCCCAACCCCCGCCTTTCCCCAGCAGCCCGCACTAGGAGAACCTCGGGGAAGACACACGGAGGGATCCTAGGTAATCCCAGGCGCTGCAGACAGAGGACGGAACCTCCCCACAATCATAATTTCGGAACGCGCCTGAGTGGGTTGGGGAGGTTTGGGGCAGCCTTCCACGCAGCTGCCTTGTTTCACAGGTGTTCCCTGGCAGGGGGAAGTCCGCTAATACCTCATCTGTCCAGGGGGAAGAACTAGATGCTACCTGCATTTCCAGCCCAACCCCCGTCTTACCCTGGCAGCCCGCAATATGAGACAATCTGGGAAGACACGCGGATGGATCCTAGGAGATCCCAGGCGCTGCAGACAGAGGACGTAACCTCGCCACACTCAGAAATCTGAAACGCGGCCGAGTGGGTGTGGGAGGTTTGGGGCCGCCCTCCACGCAGCTGCCTGGTGTAACAGGTCTTCCCTGGCAGGGGGAAGTCCGCTAATTACCTGATCAGTCCATGGGAAACACTAGATGCTGCCTGCATTTCCAGCCCATCCCCCACATTTCTCCAGGAGCCCACACTAGGAGACACTCTGGGAAGACACGCGGAGGGCTCCTAGGAGATCCCAGGCGCTGCAGACAGAGGACGGAACCTCGCCACACTCAGAATTCCAGAACGTGACCGAGTGGGAGGGGGAGGTTTGGGGCCGCCCGCCACCCAGCTGTCTGGTGTCACATGTTTTCCCTGTCAGAGGGAAGTCCGCTAATTACCTGATCTGTCCTGGGGGAGGCACTAGATGCAACCTGCATTCCCAGCCCTACCCCCGACTATCCTCGGCAACCCGCACCAGGAGAAACTCGGGGAAGGCACGCGGAGGGCTCGTAGGAGATCCCAGGCGCTGCAGACAGAAGACGGTACCTCCCCACACTCAGAATTCCGGAACGAGTCTGAGTGGGTGGGGGAGGTTTGGTGCCTCCCTCCACGCATCTGCCTGGTGTCACAGGTATTCCCTTGCAGGGGGAAGTCCGCTAATTACCTGATCGGTCCAGGGGGAGGCACTAAATGCTACCTGCATTTCCAGCCCAACCCCCGCCTTTCCCCGGGAGCCCGCACTAGGAGAAACTCGGGGAAGACAGGCGGAGGGCTCCTAGTTAATCCCAGGAGCTGCAGACAAAGGACGGAACCTCGCCACACTCAGAATTCCTGAACGCTGCTGAGTGGGTTGAGGAGATTTGGGTCCGCCTTCCACGCAGCTGCCTGGTGTCACAGGTGTTCCCTGGCAGGGGGAAGTCCGCTGATACCTCATCTGTCCAGGGGGAGGAACTAGATGCTACCTGCATTTCCAGCCCAACCCCCATCTTTCCCTGGCAGCCCGCACTAGGATACACTCGGGGAAGACAGGCGGAAGGCTCCTAGTAGATCCCAGGCGCTGCATACAGATGACGGTACCTCCCCACACTCAGAATTCCGGAACGCGGCCGTGTGGGTGGGGGAGGTTTGGGACCGCCCTCCACGCAGCTGCCTGGTGACACTTGTGTCCCCTGGCAGGGGGAATTACGCTAATTGCCTCATCTGTCCAGGGGGAGGCTCTACAAGCTACCAGGATTTCCAGCCCATACCCCGCCTTTCCCCGGCAGCCCGCACTAGGATACACACAGGGAAGACACGCGGATGGCTCCGAGGAGATCCCAGGCGCTGCAGACATAGGACGGAACCTCGCCACACTCAGAATTCCGGAACGCGGCCGAGTGGTTGGGGGAGGTTTGCGGCCGCCCTCCACGCAGGTGCCTGGTGTCACAGGAGTTCCCTGGCAGGGTGAAGTCCGCTAATACCTCATCTGTCCAGGGGGAGGCACTAGATGCTACCTGCATTTCCAGCCCAACCTTTGCCTTTCCCCGGCAGCCCGCATAAGAGTCACTCGGGGAAGAAACGCGGAGGGCTCCTAGGAGATCCCAGGCGCTGCAGACAGAAGACGGTACCTCCCCACACTCATAATGCGGAACGCGGCCGAGTGGGTTGGGGAGGTTTGGGGCCGCCCTCCACGCAGCTGCCTGGTGTCACAGGTGTTCCCTGGCAGGGTGAAGTCCGCTAATACCTCATCTGTCCAGGGGGAGGCACTAGATTCTACCTGCATTTCCAGCCCAACCCCCACCTTTCCCCGGCAGCCCGCACTAGGAGACAGTCGGGGAAGACACGTGGAGGGCTCCTAGGAGATCCCAGGCGCTGCAAACATAGGACGGAACCTCGCCACACTCAGAATTCCGGAACGCGACCGAGTGGGTCGGGGAGGTTTGGGGCCGCCCTCCACGCAGCTGCCTAGTGTCACTTGTGTTCCCTGGCAGGGGGAATTCCGCAAATAACCACATCTGTCCAGGGGGAGGAACTAGATGCTACCTGCATTTCCTGCAAAGCTCCCGCCTTTTCCCGGGGACCCGCACTAGGAGAAACTCCGGGAAGACACGCGGAGTGCTCCATGGAGTTCCCAGGCCCTGCAGGCAGAGGACGGAACCTCGCCACACTCAGAATTAAGGAACGCGGCCGAGTGGTTGGGGGAGGTTTGGGGCCACCCTCCACGCAGCTGCCTGGTGTCACTTGTGTTCCCTGGCAGGGGGAATTCCGCCAATTACCTCATCTGTCTAGGGGGAGGCTCTACATGCTACCAGCATTTCCACCCCAAACCCCGCCTTTCCCCAGCATCCCGCACTAGGATACACTCGGGGAAGACACGCGGAGGGCTCCTAGGAGATCCCAGGCGCTGCAGACATAGGACGGAACCTCCCCACACTCAGAAATCCGGAACGCGGCCGCGTGGGTGGGGGAGGTTTGGGACCGCCCTCCACGCAGCTGCCTGGTGTCACTTCTGTCCCCTGGCAGGGGTAATTACGCTAATTGCCTCATCTGTCCAGGGGGAGGCTCTACATGCTACCAGGGTTTCCAGCCCATACCCCGCCTTTCCCCGGCAGCCCGCACTAGGATACTCTCAGGGAAGACACGCGGTAGGCTCCGAGGAGATCCCAGGCGCTGCAGACATAGGACGGAACCTCGCCACACTCAGAATTCCGGAACGCGGCCGAGTTGTTGGGGGAGGTTTGGGGCCGCCCTCACGCAGCTGCCTGGTTTCACTGGTGTTCCCTGGCAGGGGGAAGTCCGCTAAATACATCATTTGTCCAGGGGGAGGCACTAGATGCTACCTGCATTTCGAGCCCAACCCTTGCCTTTCCCCGGCAGCCCGCACTAGGAGACACTCGGGGAAGACACGCGGAAGGCTCCTAGGAGATCCCAGGCACTGCAGACAGAGGACGGAACATCGCCACACTCAGAATTCCTGAATGCGGCTGAATGGGTGGTGGAAATTTGGGGCCGCCCTCCACGCAGCTGCCTGTTGTCACACGTGTTCCCTGGCAGGGGGAAGTCCGTTAATTTCCTCATCTGTCCAGGGGGAGGCTCTGCATGCTACCTGCATTTGCAGCCCAAACCCCGCCTTTCCCCGGCAGCCCGCACTAGGATAAACTCGGGGAAGACACGCGGAGGGCTCCAACGCAATCCCAGGCGCTGCAGGCAGAGGACGGAACCTTGCCACACTCAGAATTCCGGAACGCGGCCGAGTGGTTGGGGAGGTTTGGGGCCGCACTCCACGCATCTGCCTGGTGTCACTTGTCTTCCCTGGCAGGGGGAATTCGCTAATTACCTCATCTGTCCAGGGGGAGGCTCTACATGCTACCTGCATTTACAGCCCAAACCCCGCTTTTCCCCGGCAGCCCGCACTAGGATACAATCGGCGGAGACACGTGGAGGGCTCCTAGGAGATCCCAGGCGCTGCAGACATAGGACGGGACCTCGCCACACTCAGAATTCCGGAACGCGGCCGAGTGGTTGTGGGAGGTTTGGGGCCGCACTCCACGAAGCTGCTTGGTGTCACTTGTGTTCCCTGGCAGGGGGAAGTCCGTTAATTACCTCATCTGTCCAGGGGGAGACACTGGATGCTACCTGCATTTCCAGCACAACCACCGACTTTCCCTGGCTGCCCGCACTAAGAGATAATCTGGGAAGTCACACGGAGGTCTCCTAGGAGATCCCAGGCGCTGCAGACAGAAGACGGAACCTCGCCACACTCAGAAATCCGGAACACGGCCGAGTGGGTGTGGGAGGCTTGGGGCCGGCCTCCACGCAGCTGCCTGGTGTCACAGGTCTTCCCTGTTAGGAGGAAGTTCTCTAATTACCTGATCAGTCCAGGGGGAGGCACTGGATGCTACATGCATTTCCAGCCAAACCCCCGCCTTTCCCCAGCAGCCCGCACTAGGAGAACCTCGGGGAAGACACGCGGAGGGTTCCTAGGTAATCCCAGGCGCTGCAGACAGAGGACGGAACCTCCCCACACTCATAATTCCAAAACGCGGCCGAGTGGGTTGGGGAGGTTTGGGGCCGCCTTCCACGCAGCTGCCTGGTGTCACAGGTGTTCCCTGGAAGGGTGAAGTCCGCTAATACCTCATCTGTCTAGGGGGAGGCACGAGATGCTACCTGCATTTCCCGCCCAACATCTGCCTTTCCCCGACAGCCCGCATAAGGGTCACTCGGGGAAGACACTCGGAGGGCTCCTAGGAGATCCCAGGCGCTGCAGACAGACGACAGAACCTCGCCACACTCAGAATTCCAGAACGCGGCCGAGTGGGAGGGGGAGGTTTGGGGCCGACAGCCACGCAGCTGCCTGGTGTCACAGGTTTTCCCTGGCAGGGAGAATTCCGCTAATTACCTGATCTGTCCTGGGGGAGGCACTAGATGCAACCTGCATTTCCAGCCCAACCCCCGCATTTCCCCGGCAACCCGCACCAGGAAACACTCGGGGAAGACACGCGGAGGGCTCCTAGGTGATCCCAGGCGCTGCAGACAGAAGACGGTACCTCCCCACACTCATAATTCCGGAACGCGGCCGAGTGGGTTGGGGAGGTTTCGGGCCGCCCTCCACGAAGCTGCCTGGTGTCACAGGTCTTCCCTTTTAGGGGGAAGTCCTCTAATTACCTGATCAGTCCAGGGGGAGGCACTGGATGCTACATGCATTTCCAGCCAAACCCCCGCCTTTCCCCAGCAGCCCGCACTAGGAGAACCTCGGGGAAGACACGCGGAGGGTTCCTAGGAGATCACAGGTGCTGCAGACAGAGGACGGAACCTCGCCAAACTCAGAATGCCGGAACGCTGCCGAGTGGTGGGGGATGTTTGGTGCGGCCCTCCATGCAGCTGCCTGGTGTCACAGTTGTTCCCTCGCAGGGGGAATTCCGCTAATTACCTCAACAATCCAGGGGGAGGCACTAGATGTTACCTGAATTTCCAGCACAACCCCCGACTTTCCCCGGCAGCCCGCACTAGGATAAACTCGGGGAAGACACGCGGAGTGCTCCAAGGAGTTCCCAGGCCCTGCAGGCAGAGGACGGAACCTCGCCACACTCAGAATTAAGGAACGCGGCCGAGTGGTTGGGGGAGGATTGGGGCCCCCCTCCACGCAGCTGCCTGGTGTCACTGGTGTTCCCTGGCAGGGGGAAGTCCGCTAAATACCTCATCTGTCCAGGGGGAGGCACTAGATGCTACCTGCATTTCCAGCCCAACCCCTGCATTTCCCCGGCAGCCTGCACTAGGAGACACTCGGGGAAGACACGCGGAAGGCTCCTAGGAGATCCCAGGCGCTACAGACCGAGGACGGAACATCGCCACACTCGGAAATCCGGAACGCGGCCGAGTGGTTGGGGGAGGTTTGCGGCCGCCCTCCACGCAGGTGCCTGGTGTCACAGGAGTTCCCTGGCAGGGTGAAGTCCGCTAATACCTCATCTGTCCAGGGGGAGGCACTAGATGCTACCTGCATTTCCAGCCCAACCTTTGCCTTTCCCCGGCAGCCCGCATAAGAGTCACTCGGGGAAGAAACGCGGAGGGCTCCTAGGAGATCCCAGGCGCTGCAGACAGAAGACGGTACCTCCCCACACTCATAATGCGGAACGCGGCCGAGTGGGTTGGGGAGGTTTGGGGCCGCCCTCCACGCAGCTGCCTGGTGTCACAGGTGTTCCCTGGCAGGGTGAAGTCCGCTAATACCTCATCTGTCCAGGGGGAGGCACTAGATTCTACCTGCATTTCCAGCCCAACCCCCACCTTTCCCCGGCAGCCCGCACTAGGAGACAGTCGGGGAAGACACGTGGAGGGCTCCTAGGAGATCCCAGGCGCTGCAAACATAGGACGGAACCTCGCCACACTCAGAATTCCGGAACGCGACCGAGTGGGTCGGGGAGGTTTGGGGCCGCCCTCCACGCAGCTGCCTAGTGTCACTTGTGTTCCCTGGCAGGGGGAATTCCGCAAATAACCACATCTGTCCAGGGGGAGGAACTAGATGCTACCTGCATTTCCTGCAAAGCTCCCGCCTTTTCCCGGGGACCCGCACTAGGAGAAACTCCGGGAAGACACGCGGAGTGCTCCATGGAGTTCCCAGGCCCTGCAGGCAGAGGACGGAACCTCGCCACACTCAGAATTAAGGAACGCGGCCGAGTGGTTGGGGGAGGTTTGGGGCCACCCTCCACGCAGCTGCCTGGTGTCACTTGTGTTCCCTGGCAGGGGGAATTCCGCCAATTACCTCATCTGTCTAGGGGGAGGCTCTACATGCTACCAGCATTTCCACCCCAAACCCCGCCTTTCCCCAGCATCCCGCACTAGGATACACTCGGGGAAGACACGCGGAGGGCTCCTAGGAGATCCCAGGCGCTGCAGACATAGGACGGAACCTCCCCACACTCAGAAATCCGGAACGCGGCCGCGTGGGTGGGGGAGGTTTGGGACCGCCCTCCACGCAGCTGCCTGGTGTCACTTCTGTCCCCTGGCAGGGGTAATTACGCTAATTGCCTCATCTGTCCAGGGGGAGGCTCTACATGCTACCAGGGTTTCCAGCCCATACCCCGCCTTTCCCCGGCAGCCCGCACTAGGATACTCTCAGGGAAGACACGCGGTAGGCTCCGAGGAGATCCCAGGCGCTGCAGACATAGGACGGAACCTCGCCACACTCAGAATTCCGGAACGCGGCCGAGTTGTTGGGGGAGGTTTGGGGCCGCCCTCACGCAGCTGCCTGGTTTCACTGGTGTTCCCTGGCAGGGGGAAGTCCGCTAAATACATCATTTGTCCAGGGGGAGGCACTAGATGCTACCTGCATTTCGAGCCCAACCCTTGCCTTTCCCCGGCAGCCCGCACTAGGAGACACTCGGGGAAGACACGCGGAAGGCTCCTAGGAGATCCCAGGCACTGCAGACAGAGGACGGAACATCGCCACACTCAGAATTCCTGAATGCGGCTGAATGGGTGGTGGAAATTTGGGGCCGCCCTCCACGCAGCTGCCTGTTGTCACACGTGTTCCCTGGCAGGGGGAAGTCCGTTAATTTCCTCATCTGTCCAGGGGGAGGCTCTGCATGCTACCTGCATTTGCAGCCCAAACCCCGCCTTTCCCCGGCAGCCCGCACTAGGATAAACTCGGGGAAGACACGCGGAGGGCTCCAACGAAATCCCAGGCGCTGCAGGCAGAGGACGGAACCTTGCCACACTCAGAATTCCGGAACGCGGCCGAGTGGTTGGGGAGGTTTGGGGCCGCACTCCACGCATCTGCCTGGTGTCACTTGTCTTCCCTGGCAGGGGGAATTCGCTAATTACCTCATCTGTCCAGGGGGAGGCTCTACATGCTACCTGCATTTACAGCCCAAACCCCGCTTTTCCCCGGCAGCCCGCACTAGGATACAATCGGCGGAGACACGTGGAGGGCTCCTAGGAGATCCCAGGCGCTGCAGACATAGGACGGGACCTCGCCACACTCAGAATTCCGGAACGCGGCCGAGTGGTTGTGGGAGGTTTGGGGCCGCACTCCACGAAGCTGCTTGGTGTCACTTGTGTTCCCTGGCAGGGGGAAGTCCGTTAATTACCTCATCTGTCCAGGGGGAGACACTGGATGCTACCTGCATTTCCAGCACAACCACCGACTTTCCCTGGCTGCCCGCACTAAGAGATAATCTGGGAAGTCACACGGAGGTCTCCTAGGAGATCCCAGGCGCTGCAGACAGAAGACGGAACCTCGCCACACTCAGAAATCCGGAACACGGCCGAGTGGGTGTGGGAGGCTTGGGGCCGGCCTCCACGCAGCTGCCTGGTGTCACAGGTCTTCCCTGTTAGGAGGAAGTTCTCTAATTACCTGATCAGTCCAGGGGGAGGCACTGGATGCTACATGCATTTCCAGCCAAACCCCCGCCTTTCCCCAGCAGCCCGCACTAGGAGAACCTCGGGGAAGACACGCGGAGGGTTCCTAGGTAATCCCAGGCGCTGCAGACAGAGGACGGAACCTCCCCACACTCATAATTCCAAAACGCGGCCGAGTGGGTTGGGGAGGTTTGGGGCCGCCTTCCACGCAGCTGCCTGGTGTCACAGGTGTTCCCTGGAAGGGTGAAGTCCGCTAATACCTCATCTGTCTAGGGGGAGGCACGAGATGCTACCTGCATTTCCCGCCCAACCTCTGCCTTTCCCCGACAGCCCGCATAAGGGTCACTCGGGGAAGACACTCGGAGGGCTCCTAGGAGATCCCAGGCGCTGCAGACAGACGACAGAACCTCGCCACACTCAGAATTCCAGAACGCGGCCGAGTGGGAGGGGGAGGTTTGGGGCCGACAGCCACGCAGCTGCCTGGTGTCACAGGTTTTCCCTGGCAGGGAGAATTCCGCTAATTACCTGATCTGTCCTGGGGGAGGCACTAGATGCAACCTGCATTTCCAGCCCAACCCCCGCATTTCCCCGGCAACCCGCACCAGGAAACACTCGGGGAAGACACGCGGAGGGCTCCTAGGTGATCCCAGGCGCTGCAGACAGAAGACGGTACCTCCCCACACTCATAATTCCGGAACGCGGCCGAGTGGGTTGGGGAGGTTTCGGGCCGCCCTCCACGAAGCTGCCTGGTGTCACAGGTCTTCCCTGTTAGGGGGAAGTCCTCTAATTACCTGATCAGTCCAGGGGGAGGCACTGGATGCTACATGCATTTCCAGCCAAACCCCCGCCTTTCCCCAGCAGCCCGCACTAGGAGAACCTCGGGGAAGACACGCGGAGGGTTCCTAGGAGATCACAGGTGCTGCAGACAGAGGACGGAACCTCGCCACACTCAGAATGCCGGAACGCTGCCGAGTGGTGGGGGATGTTTGGTGCGGCCCTCCATGCAGCTGCCTGGTGTCACAGTTGTTCCCTCGCAGGGGGAATTCCGCTAATTACCTCAACAATCCAGGGGGAGGCACTAGATGTTACCTGAATTTCCAGCACAACCCCCGACTTTCCCCGGCAGCCCGCACTAGGATAAACTCGGGGAAGACACGCGGAGTGCTCCAAGGAGTTCCCAGGCCCTGCAGGCAGAGGACGGAACCTCGCCACACTCAGAATTAAGGAACGCGGCCGAGTGGTTGGGGGAGGATTGGGGCCCCCCTCCACGCAGCTGCCTGGTGTCACTGGTGTTCCCTGGCAGGGGGAAGTCCGCTAAATACCTCATCTGTCCAGGGGGAGGCACTAGATGCTACCTGCATTTCCAGCCCAACCCCTGCATTTCCCCGGCAGCCTGCACTAGGAGACACTCGGGGAAGACACGCGGAAGGCTCCTAGGAGATCCCAGGCGCTACAGACCGAGGACGGAACATCGCCACACTCGGAAATCCGGAACGCGGCCGAGTGGTTGGGGGAGGTTTGCGGCCGCCCTCCACGCAGGTGCCTGGTGTCACAGGAGTTCCCTGGCAGGGTGAAGTCCGCTAATACCTCATCTGTCCAGGGGGAGGCACTAGATGCTACCTGCATTTCCAGCCCAACCTTTGCCTTTCCCCGGCAGCCCGCATAAGAGTCACTCGGGGAAGAAACGCGGAGGGCTCCTAGGAGATCCCAGGCGCTGCAGACAGAAGACGGTACCTCCCCACACTCATAATGCGGAACGCGGCCGAGTGGGTTGGGGAGGTTTGGGGCCGCCCTCCACGCAGCTGCCTGGTGTCACAGGTGTTCCCTGGCAGGGTGAAGTCCGCTAATACCTCATCTGTCCAGGGGGAGGCACTAGATTCTACCTGCATTTCCAGCCCAACCCCCACCTTTCCCCGGCAGCCCGCACTAGGAGACAGTCGGGGAAGACACGTGGAGGGCTCCTAGGAGATCCCAGGCGCTGCAAACATAGGACGGAACCTCGCCACACTCAGAATTCCGGAACGCGACCGAGTGGGTCGGGGAGGTTTGGGGCCGCCCTCCACGCAGCTGCCTAGTGTCACTTGTGTTCCCTGGCAGGGGGAATTCCGCAAATAACCACATCTGTCCAGGGGGAGGAACTAGATGCTACCTGCATTTCCTGCAAAGCTCCCGCCTTTTCCCGGGGACCCGCACTAGGAGAAACTCCGGGAAGACACGCGGAGTGCTCCATGGAGTTCCCAGGCCCTGCAGGCAGAGGACGGAACCTCGCCACACTCAGAATTAAGGAACGCGGCCGAGTGGTTGGGGGAGGTTTGGGGCCACCCTCCACGCAGCTGCCTGGTGTCACTTGTGTTCCCTGGCAGGGGGAATTCCGCCAATTACCTCATCTGTCTAGGGGGAGGCTCTACATGCTACCAGCATTTCCACCCCAAACCCCGCCTTTCCCCAGCATCCCGCACTAGGATACACTCGGGGAAGACACGCGGAGGGCTCCTAGGAGATCCCAGGCGCTGCAGACATAGGACGGAACCTCCCCACACTCAGAAATCCGGAACGCGGCCGCGTGGGTGGGGGAGGTTTGGGACCGCCCTCCACGCAGCTGCCTGGTGTCACTTCTGTCCCCTGGCAGGGGTAATTACGCTAATTGCCTCATCTGTCCAGGGGGAGGCTCTACATGCTACCAGGGTTTCCAGCCCATACCCCGCCTTTCCCCGGCAGCCCGCACTAGGATACTCTCAGGGAAGACACGCGGTAGGCTCCGAGGAGATCCCAGGCGCTGCAGACATAGGACGGAACCTCGCCACACTCAGAATTCCGGAACGCGGCCGAGTTGTTGGGGGAGGTTTGGGGCCGCCCTCACGCAGCTGCCTGGTTTCACTGGTGTTCCCTGGCAGGGGGAAGTCCGCTAAATACATCATTTGTCCAGGGGGAGGCACTAGATGCTACCTGCATTTCGAGCCCAACCCTTGCCTTTCCCCGGCAGCCCGCACTAGGAGACACTCGGGGAAGACACGCGGAAGGCTCCTAGGAGATCCCAGGCACTGCAGACAGAGGACGGAACATCGCCACACTCAGAATTCCTGAATGCGGCTGAATGGGTGGTGGAAATTTGGGGCCGCCCTCCACGCAGCTGCCTGTTGTCACACGTGTTCCCTGGCAGGGGGAAGTCCGTTAATTTCCTCATCTGTCCAGGGGGAGGCTCTGCATGCTACCTGCATTTGCAGCCCAAACCCCGCCTTTCCCCGGCAGCCCGCACTAGGATAAACTCGGGGAAGACACGCGGAGGGCTCCAACGAAATCCCAGGCGCTGCAGGCAGAGGACGGAACCTTGCCACACTCAGAATTCCGGAACGCGGCCGAGTGGTTGGGGAGGTTTGGGGCCGCACTCCACGCATCTGCCTGGTGTCACTTGTCTTCCCTGGCAGGGGGAATTCGCTAATTACCTCATCTGTCCAGGGGGAGGCTCTACATGCTACCTGCATTTACAGCCCAAACCCCGCTTTTCCCCGGCAGCCCGCACTAGGATACAATCGGCGGAGACACGTGGAGGGCTCCTAGGAGATCCCAGGCGCTGCAGACATAGGACGGGACCTCGCCACACTCAGAATTCCGGAACGCGGCCGAGTGGTTGTGGGAGGTTTGGGGCCGCACTCCACGAAGCTGCTTGGTGTCACTTGTGTTCCCTGGCAGGGGGAAGTCCGTTAATTACCTCATCTGTCCAGGGGGAGACACTGGATGCTACCTGCATTTCCAGCACAACCACCGACTTTCCCTGGCTGCCCGCACTAAGAGATAATCTGGGAAGTCACACGGAGGTCTCCTAGGAGATCCCAGGCGCTGCAGACAGAAGACGGAACCTCGCCACACTCAGAAATCCGGAACACGGCCGAGTGGGTGTGGGAGGCTTGGGGCCGGCCTCCACGCAGCTGCCTGGTGTCACAGGTCTTCCCTGTTAGGAGGAAGTTCTCTAATTACCTGATCAGTCCAGGGGGAGGCACTGGATGCTACATGCATTTCCAGCCAAACCCCCGCCTTTCCCCAGCAGCCCGCACTAGGAGAACCTCGGGGAAGACACGCGGAGGGTTCCTAGGTAATCCCAGGCGCTGCAGACAGAGGACGGAACCTCCCCACACTCATAATTCCAAAACGCGGCCGAGTGGGTTGGGGAGGTTTGGGGCCGCCTTCCACGCAGCTGCCTGTTGTCACAGGTGTTCCCTGGCAGGGGGAAGTCTGCTCATTACCTCATCTGTCCAGGTGGAGGCGCTAGATGCTACCTGCGTTTCCAGCCCAACCCCCGCCTTTCCCCGGCAGCCCGCATAAGAGTCACACGGGGAAGACTCGCGGAGGGCTCCTAGGAGATCCCAGGAGCTGCAGACAAAGGACGGAACCTCGCCACACTCAGAATTCCGGAATGCGGCCGAATGGGTGTGGGAAGTTTGGGGCCCCCCTCCACGAAGCTGCCTGGTGTCACAGGTGTTCCCTGGCAGGGGGAATTCCGCTAATTACCTCATCTGTCGAGGGGGAGTCACTAGATGCTACCTGCATTTCCAGCACAACCCCCGACTTTCCCTGGCTGCCCGCAATATGAGATAATCTTGGAAGTCACACGGAGGTCTCCTAGGAGATCCCAGGTGCTGTAGACAGAAGACGGAACCTCGCCACACTCAGAAATCCGGAACACGGCAGAGTGGGTGTGGGAAGTTTGGGGCCGGCCTCCACACAGCTGCCTGGTGTCACAGGTCTTCCCTGGTAGGGGGAAGTCCGCTAATTACCTGATCGGTCCAGGGGGAGGCACTAGATGCTACCTGCATTTCCAGCCAAACCCCCACCTTTCCCCAGCAGCCCGCACTAGGAGAACCTCGGGGAAGACACGCGGAGGGATCCTAGTTAATCCCAGTCGCTGCAGACAGAGGACGGAACCTCCCCACACTCATAATTCCGGAACGTGGCTGAGTGGGTTCAGGAGGTTTGGGTCCGCCTTCCACGCAGCTGCCTGGTGTCACAGGTGTTCCCTGGCAGGGGGAAGTCCGCTGATACCTCATCTTTCCCGGGGGAGGAACTAGATGCTACCTGCATTTACAGCCCAAACCCCGCTTTTCCCCGGCAGCCCGCACTAGGATACAATCGGCGGAGACACGTGGAGGGCTCCTAGGAGATCCCAGGCGCTGCAGACATAGGACGGAACCTCGCCACACTCAGAATTCCGGAACGCGGCCGAGTGGTTGTGGGAGGTTTGGGGCCGCCCTCCACGAAGCTGCTTGGTGTCACTTGTGTTCCCTGGCAGGGGGAAGTCCGTTAATTACCTCATCTGTCCAGGTGGAGACACTGGATGCTACCTGCATTTCCAGCACAACCACCGACTTTCCCTGGCTGCCCGCACTATGAGATAATCTGGGAAGTCACACGGAGGTCTCCTAGGAGATCCCAGGCGCTGCAGACAGAAGACGGAACCTCGCCACACTCAGAAATCCGGAACACGGCCGAGTGGGTGTGGGAGGCTTGGGGCCGGCCTCCACGCAGCTGCCTGGTGTCACAGGTCTTCCCTGTTAGGGGGAAGTTCTCTAATTACCTCATCTGTCCATGGGAAACACTAGATGCTGCCTGCATTTCCAGCCCATCCCCCACATTTCTCCAGCAGCCCGCACTAGGAGACACTCTGGGAAGACACGCGGAGGGCTGCTAGGAGATCCCAGGCGCTGCAGAGAGAGGACGGAACCTCGCCACACTCAGAATTCCAGAACGTGACCGAGTGGGAGGAGGAGGTTTGGGGCCGCCCGCCACACAGCTGTCTGGTGTCACATGTTTTCCCTGTCAGGGGGAAGTCCGCTAATTACCTGATCTGTCCTGGGGGAGGCACTAGATGCAACCTGCATTCCCAGCCCTACCCCCGCCTTTCCTTGGCAACCCGCACCAGTAGAAACTCGGGGAAGGCACGCGGAGGGCTCGTAGGAGATCCAAGGCGCTGCAGACAGAAGACGGTACCTCCCGACACTCAGAATTCCGGAACGAGTCTGAGTGGGTGGGGGAGGTTTGGTGCCTCCCTCCACGCAGCTGCCTGGTTTCACAGGTATTCCCTTGCAGGGGGAAGTCCGCTAATTACCTGATCGGTCCAGGGGGAGGCACTAAATGCTACCTGCATTTCCAGCCCAACCCCCGCCGTTCCCCGGGAGCCCGCACTAGGAGAAACTCGGGGAAGACACGCGGAGGGCTCCTAGGTAATCCCAGGCGCTGCAGGCAGAGAACGGAACCTCCCCACACTCATAATTCCGGAACGCGGCCGAGTGGGTTGGGGAGGTTTGGGGCCGCGCTCCACGCAGGTGCCTGGTGTCACAGGTGTTCCCTGGCAGTGTGAAGTCCGCTAATACCTCATCTGTCCAGGGGGAGGCACTAGATGCTACCTGCATTTCCAGCCCAACCCCCGTCTTTCCCTGGCAGCCCGGACTAGGAGACACTCGGGGAAGACAGGCGGAGGGCTCCTAGGTAATCCCAGGAGCTGCAGAGAGAGGACGGATCCTCGCCACACTCAGAATTCCGGAATGCGGCCGAATGGGTGGGGGAAGTTTGGGGCCGCCCTCCACGCAGCTGTCTGGTGTCACTTGTGTCCCCTGGCAGGGGGAATTACGCTAATTGCCTCATCTGTCCAGGGGGAGGCTCTACATGCTACCAGGATTTCCAGCCCATACCCCGCCTTTCCCCGGCAGCCCGCACTAGGATATACTCAGGGAAGACACGCGGAAGGCTCCGAGGAGATCCCAGGCGCTGCAGACATAGGACGGAACCTCGCCACACTCAGAATTCCGGAACGCGGCCGAGTGGTTGGGGGAGGTTTGCGGCCGCCATCCACGCAGGTGCCTGGTGTCACAGGAGTTCCCTGGCAGGGTGAATTCCGCTAATACCTCATCTGTCCAGGGGAAGGCTCTAGATGCTACCTGCATTTCCAGCCCAACCTCTGCCTTTCCCCGGCAGCACGCATAAGAATCACTCGGGGGAGACACGAGGAGGGCTCCTAGGAGATCCCAGGCGCTGCAGACATAGGACGGAACCTCGCCACACTCAGAATTCCAGAACGCGGCCGAGTGGGAGGGGGAGGTTTGGGGCCGCCCGCCACGCAGCTTCCTGGTGTCACAGGTTTTCCCTGGCAGGGGGAATTCCGCTAATTACCTGATCTGTCCTGGGGGAGGCACTAGATGCAACCTGCATTTCCAGCCCAACCCCCGCATTTCCCCGGCAACCCGCACCAGGAGACACTCGTGGAAGACACGCGGAGGGCTCCTAGGAGATCCCAGGCGCTGCATACAGAAGACGGTACCTCCCCACACTCATAATTCCGGAACGCGGGCGAGTGGTTTGGGGAGGTTTGGGGCCGCCCTCCACGCAGCTGCCTTGTGTCACATGTGTTCCCTGGCAGGGTGAAGTCCGCTAATACCTCATCTGTCAGGGGCAGGCACTAGATTCTACCTGAATTTCCAGCCCAACCCCCGCCTTTCCCCGGCAGACCGCACTAGGAGACACTCGGGGTAGACACGCGGAGGGCTCCTAGGTGATCCCAGGCGCTGCAAACATAGGACGGAACCTCGCCACACTCAGAATTCCGGAACGCGACCGAGTGGGTCGGGGAGGTTTGGGGCCGCCCTCCACGCAGCTGCCTGGTGTCACTTGTGTTCCCTGGCAGGGGGAATTCCGCAAATAACCTCATCTGTCCAGGGGGAGGCACTAGATGCTACCTGCATTTCCTGCAAAACTCCCGCATTTTCCCGGCCACCCGCACTAGGAGAAACTCCAGGAAGACACGCGGAGTGCTCCAAGGAGTTCCCAGGCCCTGCAGGCAGAGGACGGATCCTCGTCACACTCAGAATTAAGGAACGCGGCCGAGTGGTTGGGGGAGGTTTGGGGCCGCCCACCACGCAGCTGCCTGGTGTCACTTGTGTTCCCTGGCAAGGGGAATTCCGCTAATTACTTCATCTGTCCAGGGGGAGGCTCTACATGCTACCAGCATTTCCACAACAAACCCCGCCTTTCCCCGGCATCCCGCACTAGGATACACTCGGGGAAGACACGCGGAGGGCTCCTAGGAGATCCCAGGCGCTGCAGACATGACGGAACCTCGCCACACTCAGAAATCCGGAACGCGGCCGAGTGGGTGGGGGAGGTTTGCGGCCGCCCTCCACGCAGGTGCCTGTTGTCACAGGTGTTCCCTGGCAGGGGGAAGTCCGCTCATTACCTCATCTGTCCACGTGGAGGCGCTAGATGCTAACTGCGTTTCCAGCCCAACCCCCGCCTTTCCCCGGCAGCCCGCATAAGAGTCACACGGGGAAGACTCGCGGAGGGCTCCTAGGAGATCCCAGGAGCTGCAGACAAAGGACGGAACCTCGCCACACTCAGAATTCCGGAATGCGGCCGAATGGGTGGGGGATGTTTGGGGCCCCCCTCCACGAATTTGCCTGGTGTCACAGGTGTTCCCTGGCAGGGGGAATTCCGCTAAATACCTCATCTGTCGAGGGGGAGTCACTAGATGCTACCTGCATTTCCAGCACAACCCCCGAATTTCCCTTGCTGCCCGCAATATGAGATAATCTGGGAAGTCACACGCACGTCTCCTAGGAGATCCCAGGCGCTGCAGACAGAAGACGGAACCTCGCCACACTCAGAAATCCGGAACACGGCCGAGTGGGTGTGGGAATTTGGGGCCGGCCTCCACGCAGCTGCCTGGTGTCACAGGTCTTCCCTGGTAGGGGGAAGTCCGCTAATTACCTGATCGGTCCAGGGGAAGGCACTAGATGCTACCTGCATTTCCAGCCAAACCCCCACCTTTCCCCAGCAGCCCGCACTAGGAGAACCTAGGGGAAGACACGCGGAGGGATCCTAGGTAATCCCAGGCGCTGCAGACAGAGGACGGAAACTCCCCACACTCATAATTCCTGAACGCAGCTGAGTGGGTTGAGAAGGTTTGGGTCCGCCTTCCACGCAGCGGCCTGGTATCACAGGTGTTCCCTGGCAGGGGGAAGTCCGCTGATACCTCATCTGTCCCGGGGGAGGAACTAGATGCTACCTGCATTTCCAGCCCAACCCCCGTCTTTCCATGGCAGCCCGCACAAGGAGACACTCGGGGAAGACAGGCGGAGGGCTCCTAATAGATCCCAGGCGCTGCATACAGATGACGGTACCTCCCCACACTCAGAATTCCGGAACGCGGCCGTGTGGGTGGGGGAGATTTGGGACCGCCCTCCACGCAGCTGCCTGGTGTCACTTGTGTCCCCTGGCAGGGGGAATTACGCTAAATGCCTCATCTGTCCAGGGGGAGGCTCTACATGCTACCAGGATTTCCAGCCCATACCCCGACTTTCCCCGGCAGCCCGCACTAGGATACACTCAGGGAAGACACGCGGAAGGCTCTGAGGAGTTCCCAGGCGCTGCAGACATAGGACGGAACCTCGCCACACTCAGAATTCCGGAACGCGGCCGAGTGGTTGGGGGATGTTTGGGGCCGCCCTCCACGCAGGTGCCTGGTGTCACAGGTGTTCCCTGGCAGGGTGAAGTCCGCTAATACCTCATCTGTCCAGGGGGAGGCACTAGATGCTACCTGCATTTCCAGCCCAACCTCTGACTTTCCCCGGCAGCCCGCATAAGAGTCACTCGGGGGAGACACGCGGAGGGCTCCTAGGAGATCCCAGGCACTGCAGACAGAGGACGGAACCTCGCCACACTCAGAATTCCGGAACGCGACCGAGTGGGTCGGGGAGGTTTGGGGCCGCCCTCCACGCAGCTGCCTGGTGTCACTTGTGTTCCCTGGCAGGGGGAATTCCGCAAATAACCTCATCTGTCCAGGGGGAGGCACTAGATGCTAACTGCATTTCCAGGAAAACTCCCGCCTTTTCCCGGCCGCCCGCAGTAGGAGAAACGCCGGGAAGACACGCGGAGTGCTCCAAGGAGTTCCCAGTCCCTGCAGGCAGAGGACAGAACCTCGCCACACTCAGAATTAAGGAACGCGGACGAGTGGTTGGGGGAGGTTTGGGGCTGCCCTCCACGCAGCTGCCTGGTGTCACTTGTGTTCCCTGGCAGGGGGAATTCCGCTAATTACCTCATCTGTCCAGGGGGAGGCTCTACATGCTACCTGCATTTCCAGCAAAAACCCCGACTTTCCCTGTCTGCCCGCAATATGAGATAATCTTGGAAGTCTCACGGAGGTCTCCTAGGAGATCCCAGGCGCTGCAGACAGAAAACGGAACCTCGCCACACTCAGAAATCCGGAACACGGCCGAGTGGGTGTGGGAGGTTTGGGGCCGGCCTCCACGCAGCTGCCTGGTGTCACAGGTCTTCCCTGGTAGGGGGAAGTCCGCTAATTACCTGATCTGTCCAGGGGGAGGCACTAGATCCTACCTGCATTTCGAGCCCAACCCCTGCCTTTCCCCGGCAGCCCGCAATAGGATACACTCGGGGAAGACACGCGGAGGGCTCCTAGGAGATCCCAGTCGCTGCAGGCAGAGGACGGAAACTTGCCACACTCAGAATTCCGGAACGCGGCCGGGTGGTTGGGGAGGTTTGGGGCCGCACTCCACGTAGCTGCCAGGTGTCACTTGTGTTCCCTGGCAGGGGGAATTCCGCTAGTTACCTCATCTGTCCAGGGGGAGGCTCTACATTCTACCTGCCTTTCCAGTCCAAACCCCGCTTTTCCCCGTCATCCCGCACTAGGATACACTCGGCGAAGACACGTGGAGGGCTCCTAGGAGATCCCAGGCGCTGCAGACATAGGACGGAACCTCGCCACACTCAGAATTCCGGAACGCGGCCGAGTGGTTGGGGGAGGTTTGGGGCCGCCCTCCACGAATCTGCTTGGTGTCACTGGTGTTCCCTGGCAGGGGGAATTCCGCTAATTACCTCATCTGTCCAGGGGGAGGCACTAGATGCTACCCGCATTTCCAGGCCAACCCCTGCATTTCCCCGGCAGCCCGCACTAGGAGACACTCGGGGAAGACACGCGGAGTGCTCCTAGGAGATCCCAGGCGCTGCAGACTTAGGACGGAACCTCGCCACACTCCGAAATCCGGAACGCGGCCGAGTTGGTGGGGGAGGTTTGCGGCCACACTCCACGCAGTTGCCTGGTGTCACAGGTGTTCCCTGGCAGGGGGAAGTCCGCTAATTTCCTCATCTGTCCAGGGGGAGGCACTAGATGCTACCTGCATTTCCAGCAAAACCCCTGCCTTTCCCTGGCAGCCCGCACTAGGAGACACTCGAGGAGGTCACGCAGAGGGCTCCTAGGAAATCACAGGCGCTGCAGACAGAGGACGGAACCTCGCCACACTCAGAATGCCGGAACGCGGCCGAGTGGTGGGGGATATTTGGTGCGGCCCTCCATGCAGCTGCCTGGTGTCACAGTTGTTCCCGCGCAGGGGGAATTCCGCTAATTACCTCAACAATCCAGGGGAAGGCACTAGATGTTACCTGAATTTCCAGCACAACTCCCGCCTTTCCCCGGTAGACCGCACTAGGAAAAACTCGATGAAGACACGCGGAGGGCTCCTAGGAGATCCCAGGCGCTGCAGACAGAGGACGGAACCTCGCCACATTCAGAATTCTGGAATGCGGCCGAGTGGGTGGGATAGGTTTAGGGCCGCCTCCACGCAACTGCCTGGTGTCACAGGTGTTCCCTGGCAGGGGGAAGTCCGCTAATTACCTCATCTGTCCAGGGGGAGGCTCTACATGCTACCTGCATTTGCAGCCCAAACCCCGCCTTTCCTCGGCAGCCCGCACTAGGATAAACTCGGGGAAGACACGCGGAGGGCTCCTAGGAGATCCCAGGTGCTGCAGGCAGAGGACGGAACCTTGCCACACTCAGAATTCCGGAACGCGGCCGAGTGGTTGGCGAGGTTTGGGGCCAAACTCCAGGCAGCTGCCTGGTGTCACTTTTGTTCCCTGGCAGGGGTAATTCCGCTAATTAACTCATCTGTCCAGTTGGAGGCTCTACATGCTACCTGCATTTCCAGCCCAAACCCCGCCTTTCCCCGGCAGCCCGCAAAAGTGTCACACGGGGAAGACACGCGGAGGGCTCCTAGCAGATCCCAGGAGCTGCAGACAAAGGACGGAACCTCGCCACACTCAGAATTCCGGAATGCGGCTGAATGGGTGTTGGAAATTTGGGGCCTCCCTCCACGCAGCTGCCTGGTGTCACAGGTGTTCCCTGGCAGGGTGAAGTCCGCTAATACCTCATCTGTCCAGGGGGAGGCACTAGATGCTACCTGCATTTCCAGCCCAACCTCTGCTTTTCCCCGGCAGCCCGCATAAGAGTCACTCGGGAAAGACACGCGGAAGGCTACTAGGAGGTCCCACGCACTGCAGACAGAGGACGGAACTTCGCCACACTCAGAATTCCGGAATGCGGCCGAATGGGTTGGGGAGGTTTGGGGCCCCACACCACGAAGATGCCTGGTGTCACAGGTGTTCCCTGGCAGGGGGAATTTCGCTAATTACCTCATCTTTTGAGGGAGAGTCACTAGATGCTACCTGCATTTCCAGCACAACCCCCGCCTTTCCCTGGCTGCCCGCACTATGAGATACTCTGGGAAGTCACACAGAGGTCTCCTAGGAGATCCCAGGCGCTGCAGACAGAAGACGGAACCTCGCCACACTCAGAAATCCGGAACACGGCCGAGAGGGTGTGGGAGGTTTGGGGCCGCCCACCACGCAGCTGCCTGGTGTAACAGGTCTTCCCTGGCAGGGGGAATTCCGCTAATTACCTGATCTGTCGAGGGGGAGGCACTAGATCCTACCTGCATTTCAAGCCCAACCCCCGCATTTCCCCGGCATCCCGCATAAGAGTCACACGGGGAAGACACGCGGAGGGCTCCTAGGAGATCCCAGGAGCTGCAGACAGAAGGCGGAACCTCGCCACACTCAGAAATCCGTAACGCGGCCGAGTGGGTGTGGGAGGTTTGGGGCAGCCCTCCACGCAGCTGCCTGGTGTCACAGGTCTTCCCTGGCAGGGGGAAGTCCGCTAATTACCTGATCGGTCCAGAGGGAGGCACTAGATGCTAAATGCATTTCCAGCCCAACCCCCGCCTTTCCCCAGGAGCCCGCACTAGGAGAACCTCGGGGAAGACACGCGGAGGGATCCTAGTTAATCCCAGGCGCTGCAGACAGAGGACGGTACCTCCCCACACTCATAATTCCGGAACGCGCCCGAGTGGGTTGGTGAGGTTTGGGGCAGCCTTCCACGCAGCTGCGTGGTTTCACAGCTGTTCCCTGGCAGGGGGAATCCGCTAATACCTCATCTGTCCAGGGGGAGGAACTAGATGCTACCTGCATTTCCAGCCCAACCCACGTCTTTCCCTGGCATCCCGCACTATGAGACACTCTGGGAAGACACGCGGATGGATCCTAGGAGATCCCAGGTGCTGCAGACAGAGGACGTAACCTCGACACCCTCAGAAATCTGGAACGCGGCCGAGTGGGTGTGGGAGGTTTGGGGCCGCCCTCCACGCAGCTGCCTGGTGTAACAGGTCTTCCCTGGCAGTGGGAAGTCCGCTAATTACCTGATCTGTCCAGGGGGAGGCACTAGATCCTACCTGCATTTCCAGCCCAACCCCCACCTTTCCCTGGCAGCCCGCACTAGGATACACTCGGGGAAGACACGCGGAGGGCTCCTAGGAGATCCCAGTCGCTGCATACAGATGACGGAACCTCCCCACACTCAGAATACCGGAACGCGGCTGTGTGTGTGGGGGAGTTTTGGGGCCGCCCTCCACGCAGTTGCCTGGTGTCACAGGTAGTTCCCTGTCAGGGGGAAGTCCGCTTATTACCTCATATGTCCATGGGGAAGCACTAGATGCTGCCTGTTTTTCCAGCCCAACCCACGTCTTTCCCTGGCAGCACGCACAAGGTGACACTCGGGGAAGACAGGCGGAGGGCTCCTAGGAGATCCCAGGCGCTGCAGACAGAGGACGGAACTTCGCCACACTCCGAAATACGGAACGCGGCCGAATGGGTGGGGGAGGTTTGGGGCCCCCCACCACGAAGATGCCTGGTGTCACAGGTGTTCCCTGGCAGGGGAAATTCCGCTAATTACCTCATCTGTCGAGGGGGGTCACTACATGCTACCTGCATTTCCAGCACAACCCCCGCCTTTCCCCAGCAGCCCGCACTAGGAGACACTCGGGGAAGACACGCGAAGGGCTCCGAGGTAATCCCAGGCGCTGCAGACAGAGGACGGTACCTCCCCACACTCATAATTCCGGAACGCGCCCGAGTGGGTTGGTGAGGTTTGGGGCAGCCTTCCACGCAGCTGCGTGGTTTCACAGCTGTTCCCTGGCAGGGGGAATCCGCTAATACCTCATCTGTCCAGGGGGAGGAACTAGATGCTACCTGCATTTCCAGCCCTACCCACGTCTTTCCCTGGCAGCCCGCACTATGAGACACTCTGGGAAGACACGCGGATGGATCCTAGGAGATCCCAGGTGCTGCAGACAGAGGACGTAACCTCGACACCCTCAGAAATCTGGAACGCGGCCGAGTGGGTGTGGGAGGTTTGGGGCCGCCCTCCACGCAGCTGCCTGGTGTAACAGGTCTTCCCTGGCAGTGGGAAGTCCGCTAATTACCTGATCTGTCCAGGGGGAGGCACTAGATCCTACCTGCATTTCCAGCCCAACCCCCACCATTCCCTGGCAGCCCGCACTAGGATACACTCGGGGAAGACACGCGGAGGGCTCCTAGGAGATCCCAGTCGCTGCATACAGATGACGGAACCTCCCCACACTCAGAATACCGGAACGCGGCTGTGTGTGTGGGGGAGTTTTGGGGCCGCCCTCCACGCAGTTGCCTGGTGTCACAGGTAGTTCCCTGTCAGGGGGAAGTCCGCTTATTACCTCATATGTCCATGGGGAAGCACTAGATGCTGCCTGTTTTTCCAGCCCAACCCACGTCTTTCCCTGGCAGCACGCACAAGGTGACACTCGGGGAAGACAGGCGGAGGGCTCCTAGGAGATCCCAGGCGCTGCAGACAGAGGACGGAACCTCGCCACACTCCGAAATACGGAACGCGGCCGAATGGGTGGGGGAGTTTTGGGGCCCCCGACCACGAAGATGCCTGGTGTCACAGGTGTTCCCTGGCAGGGGAAATTCCGCTAATTACCTCATCTGTCGAGGGGGGTCACTACATGCTACCTGCATTTCCAGCACAACCCCCGCCTTTCCCCAGCAGCCCGCACTAGGAGACACTCGGGGAAGACACGCGAAGGGCTCCGAGGTAATCCCAGGCGCTGCAGACAGAGGACGGTACCTCCCCACACTCATAATTCCGGAACGCGCCCGAGTGGGTTGGTGAGGTTTGGAGCAGCCTTCCACGCAGCTGCGTGGTTTCACAGGTGTTCCCTTGCAGGGGGAATCCGCTAATACCTCATCTTTCCAAGGGGAGGCACTAGATACTACCTGCATTTCGAGCCCAACCCCTGCCTTTCCCCGGCAGCCCGCAATAGGATACACTCGGGGAAGACACGCGGAGGGCTCCTAGGAGATCCCAGTCGCTGCAGGCAGAGGACGGAAACTTGCCACACTCAGAATTCCGGAACGCGGCCGGGTGGTTGGGGAGGTTTGGGGCCGCACTCCACGTAGCTGCCAGGTGTCACTTGTGTTTCCTGGCAGGGGGAATTCCGCTAGTTACCTCATCTGTCCAGGGGGAGGCTCTACATGCTACCTGCCTTTCCAGTCCAAACCCCGCTTTTCCCCGTCATCCCGCACTAGGATACACTCGTCGAAGACACGTGGAGGGCTCCTAGGAGATCCCAGGCGCTGCAGACATAGGACGGAACCTCGCCACACTCAGAATTCCGGAACGCGGCCGAGTGGTTGGGGGAGGTTTGGGGCCGCCCTCCACGAATCTGCTTGGTGTCACTGGTGTTCCCTGGCAGGGGGAATTCCGCTAATTACCTCATCTGTCCAGGGGGAGGCACTAGATGCTACCCGCATTTCCAGGCCAACCCCTGCATTTCCCCTGAGGCCTGCACTAGGAGACACTCGGGGAAGATACGCGGAGGGCTCCTAAGAGATCCCAGGCGCTGCAGACTTAGGACGGAACCTCGCCACACTCCGAAATCCGGAACGCGGCCGAGTTGGTGGGGGAGGTTTGCGGCCACACTCCACGCAGTTGCCTGGTGTCACAGGTGTTCCCTGGCAGGGGGAAGTCCGCTAATTTCCTCATCTGTCCAGGGGGAGGCACTAGATGCTACCTGCATTTCCAGCAAAACCCCTGCCTTTCCCCGGCAGCCCGCACTAGGAGACACTCGAGGAGGTCACGCAGAGGGCTCCTAGGAAATCACAGGCGCTGCAGACAGAGGACGGAACCTCGCCACACTCAGAATGCCGGAACGCGGCCGAGTGGTGGGGGATATTTGGTGCGGCCCTCCATGCAGCTGCCTGGTGTCACAGTTGTTCCCGCACAGGGGGAATTCCGCTAATTACCTCAACAATCCAGGGGAAGGCACTAGATGTTACCTGAATTTCCAGCACAACTCCCGCCTTTCCCCGGTAGACCGCACTAGGAAAAACTCGATGAAGACACGCGGAGGGCTCCTAGGAGATCCCAGGCGCTGCAGACAGAGGACGGAACCTCGCCACATTCAGAATTCTGGAATGCGGCCGAGTGGGTGGGATAGGTTTAGGGCCGCCCTCCACGCAGCTGCCTGGTGTCACAGGTGTTCCCTGGCAGGGGGAAGTCCGCTAATTACCTCATCTGTCCAGGGGGAGGCTCTACATGCTACCTGCATTTGCAGCCCAAACCCCGCCTTTCCTCGGCAGCCCGCACTAGGATAAACTCGGGGAAGACACGCGGAGGGCTCCTAGGAGATCCCAGGTGCTGCAGGCAGAGGACGGAACCTTGCCACACTCAGAATTCCGGAAAGCGGCCGAGTGGTTGGGGAGGTTTGGGGCCAAACTCCAAGCAGCTGCCTGGTGTCACTTTTGTTCCCTGGCAGGGGGAATTCCGCTAATTAACTCATCTGTCCAGGGGGAGGCTCTACATGCTACCTGCATTTCCAGCCCAAACCCCGCCTTTCCCCGGCAGCCCGCAAAAGTGTCACACGGGGAAGACACGCGGAGGGCTCCTAGCAGATCCCAGGAGCTGCAGACAAAGGACGGAACCTCGCCACACTCAGAATTCCTGAATGCGGCTGAATGGGAGTTGGAAATTTGGGGCCGCACTCCACGCAGCTGCCTGGTGTCACAGGTGTTCCCTGGCAGGGTGAAGTCCGCTAATACCTCATCTGTCCAGGGGGAGGCACTAGATGCTACCTGCATTTCCAGCACAACCCCCGCCTTTCCCTGGCTGCCCGCACTATGAGATAATATGGGAAGTCACACGGAGGTCTCCTAGGAGATCCCAGGCGCTGCAGAGAGAAGACGGAACCTCCCCACACTCATAATTCCGGAACGCTGCCGAGTGGGTTGGGGAGGTTTGGGGCCGCCCTCCACGCAGCTGCCTGGTGTCACAGGTCTTCCCTGGCAGGGGGAAGTCCGCTAATTACCTCATCTGTCCAGGGGGAGGCACTAGATGCTACCTGCATTTCCAGCCCAACCTCTGCTTTTCCCCGGCAGCCCGCATAAGAGTCACTCGGGGAAGACACGCGGAGGGCTACTAGGAGGTCCCACGCACTGCAGACAGAGGACGGAACTTCGCCACACTCAGAATTCCGGAATGCGGCCGAATGGGTTGGGGAGGTTTGGGGCCCCACACCACGAAGATGCCTGGTGTCACAGGTGTTCCCTGGCAGGGGGAATTCCGCTAATTACCTCATCTGTCGAGGGAGAGTCACTAGATGCTACCTGCATTTCCAGCACAACCCCCGCCTTTCCCTGGCTGCCCGCACTATGAGATACTCTGGGAAGTCACACGGAGGTCTCCTAGGAGATCCCAGGCGCTGCAGACAGAAGACGGAACCTCGCCACACTCAGAAATCCGGAACACGGCCGAGAGGGTGTGGGAGGTTTGGGGCCGCCCTCCACGCAGCTGCCTGGTGTCACAGGTAGTTCCCTGTCAGGGGGAAGTCCGCTTATTACCTCATATGTCCATGGGGAAGCACTAGATGCTGCCTGTTTTTCCAGCCCAACCCACGTCTTTCCCTGGCAGCACGCACAAGGTGACACTCGGGGAAGACAGGCGGAGGGCTCCTAGGAGATCCCAGGCGCTGCAGACAGAGGACGGAACCTCGCCACACTCCGAAATACGGAACGCGGCCGAATGGGTGGGGGAGGTTTGGGGCCCCCGACCACGAAGATGCCTGGTGTCACAGGTGTTCCCTGGCAGGGGAAATTCCGCTAATTACCTCATCTGTCGAGGGGGGTCACTACATGCTACCTGCATTTCCAGCACAACCCCCGCCTTTCCCCAGCAGCCCGCACTAGGAGACACTCGGGGAAGACACGCAAATGGCTCCGAGGTAATCCCAGGCGCTGCAGACAGAGGACGGTACCTCCCCACACTCATAATTCCGGAACGCGCCCGAGTGGGTTGGTGAGGTTTGGGGCAGCCTTCCACGCAGCTGCGTGGTTTCACAGGTGTTCCCTGGCAGGGGGAATCCGCTAATACCTCATCTGTCCAGGGGGAGGAACTAGATGCTACCTGCATTTCCAGCCCAACCCACGCCTTTCCCTGGCAGCCCGCACTATGAGACACTCTGGGAAGACACGCGGATGGATCCTAGGAGATCCCAGGTGCTGCAGACAGAGGACGTAACCTCGAAACCCTCAGAAATCTGGAACGCGGCCGAGTGGGTTTGGGAGGTTTGGGGCCGCCCTCCACGCAGCTGCCTGGTGTAACAGGTCTTCCCTGGCAGTGGGAAGTCCGCTAATTACCTGATCTGTCCAGGGGGAGGCACTAGATCCTACCTGCATTTCCAGCCCAACCCCCACCATTCCCTGGCAGCCCGCACTAGGATACACTCGGGGAAGACACGCGGAGGGCTCCTAGGAGATCCCAGTCGCTGCATACAGATGACGGAACCTCCCCACACTCAGAATACCGGAACGCGGCTGTGTGTGTGGGGGAGTTTTGGGGCCGCCCTCCACGCAGTTGCCTGGTGTCACAGGTAGTTCCCTGTCAGGGGGAAGTCCGCTTATTACCTCATATGTCCATGGGGAAGCACTAGATGCTGCCTGCTTTTCCAGCCCAACCCACGTCTTTCCCTGGCAGCACGCACAAGGTGACACTCGGGGAAGACAGGCGGAGGGCTCCTAGGAGATCACAGGCGCTGCAGACAGAGGACGGAACCTCGCCACACTCCGAAATACGGAACGCGGCCGAATGGGTGGGGGAGGTTTGGGGCCCCCCACCACGAAGATGCCTGGTGTCACAGGTGTTCCCTGGCAGGGGAAATTCCGCTAATTACCTCATCTGTCGAGGGGGGTCACTACATGCTACCTGCATTTCCAGCACAACCCCCGCCTTTCCCCAGCAGCCCGCACTAGGAGACACTCGGGGAAGACACGCGAAGGGCTCCGAGGTAATCCCAGGCGCTGCAGACAGAGGACGGTACCTCCCCACACTCATAATTCCGGAACGCGCCCGAGTGGGTTGGTGAGGTTTGGAGCAGCCTTCCACGCAGCTGCGTGGTTTCACAGGTGTTCCCTTGCAGGGGGAATCCGCTAATACCTCATCTTTCCAAGGGGAGGCACTAGATACTACCTGCATTTCGAGCCCAACCCCTGCCTTTCCCCGGCAGCCCGCAATAGGATACACTCGGGGAAGACACGCGGAGGGCTCCTAGGAGATCCCAGTCGCTGCAGGCAGAGGACGGAAACTTGCCACACTCAGAATTCCGGAACGCGGCCGGGTGGTTGGGGAGGTTTGGGGCCGCACTCCACGTAGCTGCCAGGTGTCACTTGTGTTTCCTGGCAGGGGGAATTCCGCTAGTTACCTCATCTGTCCAGGGGGAGGCTCTACATGCTACCTGCCTTTCCAGTCCAAACCCCGCTTTTCCCCGTCATCCCGCACTAGGATACACTCGTCGAAGACACGTGGAGGGCTCCTAGGAGATCCCAGGCGCTGCAGACATAGGACGGAACCTCGCCACACTCAGAATTCCGGAACGCGGCCGAGTGGTTGGGGGAGGTTTGGGGCCGCCCTCCACGAATCTGCTTGGTGTCACTGGTGTTCCCTGGCAGGGGGAATTCCGCTAATTACCTCATCTGTCCAGGGGGAGGCACTAGATGCTACCCGCATTTCCAGGCCAACCCCTGCATTTCCCCTGAGGCCTGCACTAGGAGACACTCGGGGAAGATACGCGGAGGGCTCCTAAGAGATCCCAGGCGCTGCAGACTTAGGACGGAACCTCGCCACACTCCGAAATCCGGAACGCGGCCGAGTTGGTGGGGGAGGTTTGCGGCCACACTCCACGCAGTTGCCTGGTGTCACAGGTGTTCCCTGGCAGGGGGAAGTCCGCTAATTTCCTCATCTGTCCAGGGGGAGGCACTAGATGCTACCTGCATTTCCAGCAAAACCCCTGCCTTTCCCCGGCAGCCCGCACTAGGAGACACTCGAGGAGGTCACGCAGAGGGCTCCTAGGAAATCACAGGCGCTGCAGACAGAGGACGGAACCTCGCCACACTCAGAATGCCGGAACGCGGCCGAGTGGTGGGGGATATTTGGTGCGGCCCTCCATGCAGCTGCCTGGTGTCACAGTTGTTCCCGCACAGGGGGAATTCCGCTAATTACCTCAACAATCCAGGGGAAGGCACTAGATGTTACCTGAATTTCCAGCACAACTCCCGCCTTTCCCCGGTAGACCGCACTAGGAAAAACTCGATGAAGACACGCGGAGGGCTCCTAGGAGATCCCAGGCGCTGCAGACAGAGGACGGAACCTCGCCACATTCAGAATTCTGGAATGCGGCCGAGTGGGTGGGATAGGTTTAGGGCCGCCCTCCACGCAGCTGCCTGGTGTCACAGGTGTTCCCTGGCAGGGGGAAGTCCGCTAATTACCTCATCTGTCCAGGGGGAGGCTCTACATGCTACCTGCATTTGCAGCCCAAACCCCGCCTTTCCTCGGCAGCCCGCACTAGGATAAACTCGGGGAAGACACGCGGAGGGCTCCTAGGAGATCCCAGGTGCTGCAGGCAGAGGACGGAACCTTGCCACACTCAGAATTCCGGAAAGCGGCCGAGTGGTTGGGGAGGTTTGGGGCCAAACTCCAAGCAGCTGCCTGGTGTCACTTTTGTTCCCTGGCAGGGGGAATTCCGCTAATTAACTCATCTGTCCAGGGGGAGGCTCTACATGCTACCTGCATTTCCAGCCCAAACCCCGCCTTTCCCCGGCAGCCCGCAAAAGTGTCACACGGGGAAGACACGCGGAGGGCTCCTAGCAGATCCCAGGAGCTGCAGACAAAGGACGGAACCTCGCCACACTCAGAATTCCTGAATGCGGCTGAATGGGAGTTGGAAATTTGGGGCCGCACTCCACGCAGCTGCCTGGTGTCACAGGTGTTCCCTGGCAGGGTGAAGTCCGCTAATACCTCATCTGTCCAGGGGGAGGCACTAGATGCTACCTGCATTTCCAGCACAACCCCCGCCTTTCCCTGGCTGCCCGCACTATGAGATAATATGGGAAGTCACACGGAGGTCTCCTAGGAGATCCCAGGCGCTGCAGAGAGAAGACGGAACCTCCCCACACTCATAATTCCGGAACGCTGCCGAGTGGGTTGGGGAGGTTTGGGGCCGCCCTCCACGCAGCTGCCTGGTGTCACAGGTCTTCCCTGGCAGGGGGAAGTCCGCTAATTACCTCATCTGTCCAGGGGGAGGCACTAGATGCTACCTGCATTTCCAGCCCAACCTCTGCTTTTCCCCGGCAGCCCGCATAAGAGTCACTCGGGGAAGACACGCGGAGGGCTACTAGGAGGTCCCACGCACTGCAGACAGAGGACGGAACTTCGCCACACTCAGAATTCCGGAATGCGGCCGAATGGGTTGGGGAGGTTTGGGGCCCCACACCACGAAGATGCCTGGTGTCACAGGTGTTCCCTGGCAGGGGGAATTCCGCTAATTACCTCATCTGTCGAGGGAGAGTCACTAGATGCTACCTGCATTTCCAGCACAACCCCCGCCTTTCCCTGGCTGCCCGCACTATGAGATACTCTGGGAAGTCACACGGAGGTCTCCTAGGAGATCCCAGGCGCTGCAGACAGAAGACGGAACCTCGCCACACTCAGAAATCCGGAACACGGCCGAGAGGGTGTGGGAGGTTTGGGGCCGCCCTCCACGCAGCTGCCTGGTGTCACAGGTAGTTCCCTGTCAGGGGGAAGTCCGCTTATTACCTCATATGTCCATGGGGAAGCACTAGATGCTGCCTGTTTTTCCAGCCCAACCCACGTCTTTCCCTGGCAGCACGCACAAGGTGACACTCGGGGAAGACAGGCGGAGGGCTCCTAGGAGATCCCAGGCGCTGCAGACAGAGGACGGAACCTCGCCACACTCCGAAATACGGAACGCGGCCGAATGGGTGGGGGAGGTTTGGGGCCCCCGACCACGAAGATGCCTGGTGTCACAGGTGTTCCCTGGCAGGGGAAATTCCGCTAATTACCTCATCTGTCGAGGGGGGTCACTACATGCTACCTGCATTTCCAGCACAACCCCCGCCTTTCCCCAGCAGCCCGCACTAGGAGACACTCGGGGAAGACACGCAAAGGGCTCCGAGGTAATCCCAGGCGCTGCAGACAGAGGACGGTACCTCCCCACACTCATAATTCCGGAACGCGCCCGAGTGGGTTGGTGAGGTTTGGGGCAGCCTTCCACGCAGCTGCGTGGTTTCACAGGTGTTCCCTGGCAGGGGGAATCCGCTAATACCTCATCTGTCCAGGGGGAGGAACTAGATGCTACCTGCATTTCCAGCCCAACCCACGCCTTTCCCTGGCAGCCCGCACTATGAGACACTCTGGGAAGACACGCGGATGGATCCTAGGAGATCCCAGGTGCTGCAGACAGAGGACGTAACCTCGAAACCCTCAGAAATCTGGAACGCGGCCGAGTGGGTTTGGGAGGTTTGGGGCCGCCCTCCACGCAGCTGCCTGGTGTAACAGGTCTTCCCTGGCAGTGGGAAGTCCGCTAATTACCTGATCTGTCCAGGGGGAGGCACTAGATCCTACCTGCATTTCCAGCCCAACCCCCACCATTCCCTGGCAGCCCGCACTAGGATACACTCGGGGAAGACACGCGGAGGGCTCCTAGGAGATCCCAGTCGCTGCATACAGATGACGGAACCTCCCCACACTCAGAATACCGGAACGCGGCTGTGTGTGTGGGGGAGTTTTGGGGCCGCCCTCCACGCAGTTGCCTGGTGTCACAGGTAGTTCCCTGTCAGGGGGAAGTCCGCTTATTACCTCATATGTCCATGGGGAAGCACTAGATGCTGCCTGCTTTTCCAGCCCAACCCACGTCTTTCCCTGGCAGCACGCACAAGGTGACACTCGGGGAAGACAGGCGGAGGGCTCCTAGGAGATCACAGGCGCTGCAGACAGAGGACGGAACCTCGCCACACTCCGAAATACGGAACGCGGCCGAATGGGTGGGGGAGGTTTGGGGCCCCCCACCACGAAGATGCCTGGTGTCACAGGTGTTCCCTGGCAGGGGAAATTCCGCTAATTACCTCATCTGTCGAGGGGGGTCACTACATGCTACCTGCATTTCCAGCACAACCCCCGCCTTTCCCCAGCAGCCCGCACTAGGAGACACTCGGGGAAGACACGCGAAGGGCTCCGAGGTAATCCCAGGCGCTGCAGACAGAGGACGGTACCTCCCCACACTCATAATTCCGGAACGCGCCCGAGTGGGTTAGTGAGGTTTGGGGCAGCCTTCCACGCAGCTGCGTGGTTTCACAGGTGTTCCCTGGCAGGGGGAATCCGCTAATACCTCATCTTTCCAAGGGGAGGCACTAGATACTACCTGCGTTTCCAGCCCAACACCCGACTTACCGCGGCATCCCGCATAAGAGTCACATTCGGAAGACACGCGGATGGCTCCTAGGAGATCCCAGGAGCTGCAGATAGAGGACGGAACCTCGCCACACTCAGAATTCCGGAATGCGGCCGAATGGGTGGGGGAAGTTTGGGGCCGCCCTCCACGCAGCTGCCTGTTGTCACAGGTGTTCCCTGGCAGGGGGAAGCCCGCTAATTTCCTCATCTGTCCAGGGGGAGGCACTAGATGCTACCTGCATTTCCAGCCCAAATTCTGCCTTTCCCCGGCAGCCCGCACTATGAGACACTCTGGGAAGACACGCGGATGGATCCTAGGAGATCCCAGGTGCTGCAGACAGAGGACGTAACCTCGAAACCCTCAGAAATCTGGAACGCGGCCGAGTGGGTTTGGGAGGTTTGGGGCCGCCCTCCACGCAGCTGCCTGGTGTAACAGGTCTTCCCTGGCAGTGGGAAGTCCGCTAATTACCTGATCTGTCCAGGGGGAGGCACTAGATCCTACCTGCATTTCCAGCCCAACCCCCACCATTCCCTGGCAGCCCGCACTAGGATACACTCGGGGAAGACACGCGGAGGGCTCCTAGGAGATCCCAGTCGCTGCATACAGATGACGGAACCTCCCCACACTCAGAATACCGGAACGCGGCTGTGTGTGTGGGGGAGTTTTGGGGCCGCCCTCCACGCAGTTGCCTGGTGTCACAGGTAGTTCCCTGTCAGGGGGAAGTCCGCTTATTACCTCATATGTCCATGGGGAAGCACTAGATGCTGCCTGCTTTTCCAGCCCAACCCACGTCTTTCCCTGGCAGCACGCACAAGGTGACACTCGGGGAAGACAGGCGGAGGGCTCCTAGGAGATCCCAGGCGCTGCAGACAGAGGACGGTACCTCCCCACACTCATAATTCCGGAACGCGCCCGAGTGGGTTGGTGAGGTTTGGAGCAGCCTTCCACGCAGCTGCGTGGTTTCACAGGTGTTCCCTTGCAGGGGGAATCCGCTAATACCTCATCTTTCCAAGGGGAGGCACTAGATACTACCTTCATTTCGAGCCCAACCCCTGCCTTTCCCCGGCAGCCCGCAATAGGATACACTCGGGGAAGACACGCGGAGGGCTCCTAGGAGATCCCAGTCGCTGCAGGCAGAGGACGGAAACTTGCCACACTCAGAATTCCGGAACGCGGCCGGGTGGTTGGGGAGGTTTGGGGCCGCACTCCACGTAGCTGCCAGGTGTCACTTGTGTTCCCTGGCAGGGGGAATTCCGCTAGTTACCTCATCTGTCCAGGGGGAGGCTCTACATTCTACCTGCCTTTCCAGTCCAAACCCCGCTTTTCCCCGTCATCCCGCACTAGGATACACTCGGCGAAGACACGTGGAGGGCTCCTAGGAGATCCCAGGCGCTGCAGACATAGGACGGAACCTCGCCACACTCAGAATTCCGGAACGCGGCCGAGTGGTTGGGGGAGGTTTGGGGCCGCCCTCCACGAAGCTGCTTGGTGTCACTGGTGTTCCCTGGCAGGGGGAATTCCGCTAATTACCTCATCTGTCCAGGGGGAGGCACTAGATGCTACCCGCATTTCCAGGCCAACCCCTGCATTTCCCCTGAGGCCTGCACTAGGAGACACTCGGGGAAGATACGCGGAGGGCTCCTAAGAGATCCCAGGCGCTGCAGACTTAGGACGGAACCTCGCCACACTCCGAAATCCGGAACGCGGCCGAGTTGGTGGGGGAGGTTTGCGGCCACACTCCACGCAGTTGCCTGGTGTCACAGGTGTTCCCTGGCAGGGGGAAGTCCGCTAATTTCCTCATCTGTCCAGGGGGAGGCACTAGATGCTACCTGCATTTCCAGCAAAACCCCTGCCTTTCCCCGGCAGCCCGCACTAGGAGACACTCGAGGAGGTCACGCAGAGGGCTCCTAGGAAATCACAGGCGCTGCAGACAGAGGACGGAACCTCGCCACACTCAGAATGCCGGAACGCGGCCGAGTGGTGGGGGATATTTGGTGCGGCCCTCCATGCAGCTGCCTGGTGTCACAGTTGTTCCCGCACAGGGGGAATTCCGCTAATTACCTCAACAATCCAGGGGAAGGCACTAGATGTTACCTGAATTTCCAGCACAACTCCCGCCTTTCCCCGGTAGACCGCACTAGGAAAAACTCGATGAAGACACGCGGAGGGCTCCTAGGAGATCCCAGGCGCTGCAGACAGAGGACGGAACCTCGCCACATTCAGAATTCTGGAATGCGGCCGAGTGGGTGGGATAGGTTTAGGGCCGCCCTCCACGCAGCTGCCTGGTGTCACAGGTGTTCCCTGGCAGGGGGAAGTCCGCTAATTACCTCATCTGTCCAGGGGGAGGCTCTACATGCTACCTGCATTTGCAGCCCAAACCCCGCCTTTCCTCGGCAGCCCGCACTAGGATAAACTCGGGGAAGACACGCGGAGGGCTCCTAGGAGATCCCAGGTGCTGCAGGCAGAGGACGGAACCTTGCCACACTCAGAATTCCGGAAAGCGGCCGAGTGGTTGGGGAGGTTTGGGGCCAAACTCCAAGCAGCTGCCTGGTGTCACTTTTGTTCCCTGGCAGGGGGAATTCCGCTAATTAACTCATCTGTCCAGGGGGAGGCTCTACATGCTACCTGCATTTCCAGCCCAAACCCCGCCTTCCCCCGGCAGCCCGCAAAAGTGTCACACGGGGAAGACACGCGGAGGGCTCCTAGCAGATCCCAGGAGCTGCAGACAAAGGACGGAACCTCGCCACACTCAGAATTCCTGAATGCGGCTGAATGGGAGTTGGAAATTTGGGGCCGCACTCCACGCAGCTGCCTGGTGTCACAGGTGTTCCCTGGCAGGGTGAAGTCCGCTAATACCTCATCTGTCCAGGGGGAGGCACTAGATGCTACCTGCATTTCCAGCACAACCCCCGCCTTTCCCTGGCTGCCCGCACTATGAGATAATATGGGAAGTCACACGGAGGTCTCCTAGGAGATCCCAGGCGCTGCAGAGAGAAGACGGAACCTCCCCACACTCATAATTCCGGAACGCTGCCGAGTGGGTTGGGGAGGTTTGGGGCCGCCCTCCACGCAGCTGCCTGGTGTCACAGGTCTTCCCTGGCAGGGGGAAGTCCGCTAATTACCTCATCTGTCCAGGGGGAGGCACTAGATGCTACCTGCATTTCCAGCCCAACCTCTGCTTTTCCCCGGCAGCCCGCATAAGAGTCACTCGGGGAAGACACGCGGAGGGCTACTAGGAGGTCCCACGCACTGCAGACAGAGGACGGAACTTCGCCACACTCAGAATTCCGGAATGCGGCCGAATGGGTTGGGGAGGTTTGGGGCCCCACACCACGAAGATGCCTGGTGTCACAGGTGTTCCCTGGCAGGGGGAATTCCGCTAATTACCTCATCTGTCGAGGGAGAGTCACTAGATGCTACCTGCATTTCCAGCACAACCCCCGCCTTTCCCTGGCTGCCCGCACTATGAGATACTCTGGGAAGTCACACGGAGGTCTCCTAGGAGATCCCAGGCGCTGCAGACAGAAGACGGAACCTCGCCACACTCAGAAATCCGGAACACGGCCGAGAGGGTGTGGGAGGTTTGGGGCCGCCCACCACGCAGCTGCCTGGTGTAACAGGTCTTCCCTGGCAGGGGGAATTCCGCTAATTACCTGATCTGTCGAGGGTGAGGCACTAGATCCTACCTGCATTTCAAGCCCAACCCACGCATTTCCCCGGCATCCCGCATAAGAGTCACACGGGGAAGACACGCGGAGGGCTCCTAGGAGATCCCAGGAGCTGCAGACAGAAGACGGAACCTCGCCACACTCAGAAATCCGTAACGCGGCCGAGTGGGTGTGGGAGGTTTGGGGCAGCCCTCCACGCAGCTGCCTGGTGTCACAGGTCTTCCCTGGCAGGGGGAAGTCCGCTAATTACCTGATCGGTCCAGAGGGAGGCACTAGATGCTAAATGCATTTCCAGCCCAACCCCCGCCTTTCCCCAGCAGCCCGCACTAGGAGAACCTCGGGGAAGACACGCGGAGGGATTCTAGTTAATCCCAGTCGCTGCAGACAGAGGACGGTACCTCCCCACACTCATAATTCCGGAACGCGCCCGAGTGGGTTGGTGAGGTTTGGGGCAGCCTTCCACGCAGCTGCGTGGTTTCACAGGTGTTCCCTGGCAGGGGGAATCCGCTAATACCTCATCTGTCCAGGGGGAGGAACTAGATGCTACCTGCATTTCCAGCCCAACCCACGTCTTTCCCTGGCAGCCCGCACTATGAGACACTCTGGGAAGACACGCGGATGGATCCTAGGAGATCCCAGGTGCTGCAGACAGAGGACGTAACCTCGAAACCCTCAGAAATCTGGAACGCGGCCGAGTGGGTTTGGGAAGTTTGGGGCCGCCCTCCACGCAGCTGCCTGGTGTAACAGGTCTTCCCTGGCAGTGGGAAGTCCGCTAATTACCTGATCTGTCCAGGGGGAGGCACTAGATCCTACCTGCATTTCCAGCCCAACCCCCACCATTCCCTGGCAGCCCGCACTAGGATACACTCGGGGAAGACACGCGGAGGGCTCCTAGGAGATCCCAGTCGCTGCATACAGATGACGGAACCTCCCCACACTCAGAATACCGGAACGCGGCTGTGTGTGTGGGGGAGTTTTGGGGCCGCCCTCCACGCAGTTGCCTGGTGTCACAGGTAGTTCCCTGTCAGGGGGAAGTCCGCTTATTACCTCATATGTCCATGGGGAAGCACTAGATGCTGCCTGCTTTTCCAGCCCAACCCACGTCTTTCCCTGGCAGCACGCACAAGGTGACACTCGGGGAAGACAGGCGGAGGGCTCCTAGGAGATCCCAGGCGCTGCAGACAGAGGACGGAACCTCGCCACACTCCGAAATACGGAACGCGGCCGAATGGGTGGGGGAGGTTTGGGGCCCCCCACCACGAAGATGCCTGGTGTCACAGGTGTTCCCTGGCAGGGGAAATTCCGCTAATTACCTCATCTGTCGAGGGGGGTCACTACATGCTACCTGCATTTCCAGCACAACCCCCGCCTTTCCCCAGCAGCCCGCACTAGGAGACACTCGGGGAAGACACGCGAAGGGCTCCGAGGTAATCCCAGGCGCTGCAGACAGAGGACGGTACCTCCCCACACTCATAATTCCGGAACGCGCCCGAGTGGGTTGGTGAGGTTTGGGGCAGCCTTCCACGCAGCTGCGTGGTTTCACAGGTGTTCCCTGGCAGGGGGAATCCGCTAATACCTCATCTTTCCAAGGGGAGGCACTAGATACTACCTGCGTTTCCAGCCCAACACCCGCCTTACCGCGGCATCCCGCATAAGAGTCACATTCGGAAGACACGCGGATGGCTCCTAGGAGATCCCAGGAGCTGCAGATAGAGGACGGAACCTCGCCACACTCAGAATTCCGGAATGCGGCCGAATGGGTGGGGGAAGTTTGGGGCCGCCCTCCACGCAGCTGCCTGTTGTCACAGGTGTTCCCTGGCAGGGGGAAGCCCGCTAATTTCCTCATCTGTCCAGGGGGAGGCACTAGATGCTACCTGCATTTCCAGCCCAAATTCTGCCTTTCCCCGGCAGCCCGCACTATGAGACACTCTGGGAAGACACGCGGATGGATCCTAGGAGATCCCAGGTGCTGCAGACAGAGGACGTAACCTCGAAACCCTCAGAAATCTGGAACGCGGCCGAGTGGGTTTGGGAGGTTTGGGGCCGCCCTCCACGCAGCTGCCTGGTGTAACAGGTCTTCCCTGGCAGTGGGAAGTCCGCTAATTACCTGATCTGTCCAGGGGGAGGCACTAGATCCTACCTGCATTTCCAGCCCAACCCCCACCATTCCCTGGCAGCCCGCACTAGGATACACTCGGGGAAGACACGCGGAGGGCTCCTAGGAGATCCCAGTCGCTGCATACAGATGACGGAACCTCCCCACACTCAGAATACCGGAACGCGGCTGTGTGTGTGGGGGAGTTTTGGGGCCGCCCTCCACGCAGTTGCCTGGTGTCACAGGTAGTTCCCTGTCAGGGGGAAGTCCGCTTATTACCTCATATGTCCATGGGGAAGCACTAGATGCTGCCTGTTTTTCCAGCCCAACCCACGTCTTTCCCTGGCAGCACGCACAAGGTGACACTCGGGGAAGACAGGCGGAGGGCTCCTAGGAGATCCCAGGCGCTGCAGACAGAGGACGGTACCTCCCCACACTCCGAAATACGGAACGCGGCCGAATGGGTGGGGGAGGTTTGGGGCCCCCCACCACGAAGATGCCTGGTGTCACAGGTGTTCCCTGGCAGGGGGAATCCGCTAATACCTCATCTGTCCAGGGGGAGGAACTAGATGCTACCTGCATTTCCAGCCCAACCCACGTCTTTCCCTGGCAGCCCGCACTATGAGACACTCTGGGAAGACACGCGGATGGATCCTAGGAGATCCCAGGTGCTGCAGACAGAGGACGTAACCTCGACACCCTCAGAAATCTGGAACGCGGCCGAGTGGGTGTGGGAAGTTTGGGGCCGCCCTCCACGCAGCTGCCTGGTGTAACAGGTCTTCCCTGGCAGTGGGAAGTCCGCTAATTACCTGATCTGTCCAGGGGGAGGCACTAGATCCTACCTGCATTTCCAGCCCAACCCCCACCATTCCCTGGCAGCCCGCACTAGGATACACTCGGGGAAGACACGCGGAGGGCTCCTAGGAGATCCCAGTCGCTGCATACAGATGACGGAACCTCCCCACACTCAGAATACCGGAACGCGGCTGTGTGTGTGGGGGAGTTTTGGGGCCGCCCTCCACGCAGTTGCCTGGTGTCACAGGTAGTTCCCTGTCAGGGGGAAGTCCGCTTATTACCTCATATGTCCATGGGGAAGCACTAGATGCTGCCTGCTTTTCCAGCCCAACCCACGTCTTTCCCTGGCAGCACGCACAATGTGACACTCGGGGAAGACAGGCGGAGGGCTCCTAGGAGATCCCAGGCGCTGCAGACAGAGGACGGAACCTCGCCACACTCCGAAATACGGAACGCGGCCGAATGGGTGGGGGAGGTTTGGGGCCCCCCACCACGAAGATGCCTGGTGTCACAGGTGTTCCCTGGCAGGGGAAATTCCGCTAATTACCTCATCTGTCGAGGGGGGTCACTACATGCTACCTGCATTTCCAGCACAACCCCCGCCTTTCCCCAGCAGCCCGCACTAGGAGACACTCGGGGAAGACACGCGAAGGGCTCCGAGGTAATCCCAGGCGCTGCAGACAGAGGACGGTACCTCCCCACACTCATAATTCCGGAACGCGCCCGAGTGGGTTAGTGAGGTTTGGGGCAGCCTTCCACGCAGCTGCGTGGTTTCACAGGTGTTCCCTGGCAGGGGGAATCCGCTAATACCTCATCTTTCCAAGGGGAAGCACTAGATACTACCTGCGTTTCCAGCCCAACACCCGCCTTACCGCGGCATCCCGCATAAGAGTCACATTCGGAAGACACGCGGATGGCTCCTAGGAGATCCCAGGAGCTGCAGATAGAGGACGGAACCTCGCCACACTCAGAATTCCGGAATGCGGCCGAATGGGTGGGGGAAGTTTGGGGCCGCCCTCCACGCAGCTGCCTGTTGTCACAGGTGTTCCCTGGCAGGGGGAAGCCCGCTAATTTCCTCATCTGTCCAGGGGGAGGCACTAGATGCTACCTGCATTTCCAGCCCAAATTCTGCCTTTCCCCGGCAGCCCGCACTATGAGACACTCTGGGAAGACACGCGGATGGATCCTAGGAGATCCCAGGTGCTGCAGACAGAGGACGTAACCTCGAAACCCTCAGAAATCTGGAACGCGGCCGAGTGGGTTTGGGAGTTTTGGGGCCGCCCTCCACGCAGCTGCCTGGTGTAACAGGTCTTCCCTGGCAGTGGGAAGTCCGCTAATTACCTGATCTGTCCAGGGGGAGGCACTAGATCCTACCTGCATTTCCAGCCCAACCCCCACCATTCCCTGGCAGCCCGCACTAGGATACACTCGGGGAAGACACGCGGAGGGCTCCTAGGAGATCCCAGTCGCTGTATACAGATGACGGAACCTCCCCACACTCAGAATACCGGAACGCGGCTGTGTGTGTGGGGGAGTTTTGGGGCCGCCCTCCACGCAGTTGCCTGGTGTCACAGGTAGTTCCCTGTCAGGGGGAAGTCCGCTTATTACCTCATATGTCCATGGGGAAGCACTAGATGCTGCCTGTTTTTCCAGCCCAACCCACGTCTTTCCCTGGCAGCACGCACAAGGTGACACTCGGGGAAGACAGGCGGAGGGCTCCTAGGAGATCCCAGGCGCTGCAGACAGAGGACGGAACCTCGCCACACTCCGAAATACGGAACGCGGCCGAATGGGTGGGGGAGGTTTGGGGCCCCCCACCACGAAGATGCCTGGTGTCACAGGTGTTCCCTGGCAGGGGAAATTCCGCTAATTACCTCATCTGTCGAGGGGGGTCACTACATGCTACCTGCATTTCCAGCACAACCCCCGCCTTTCCCCAGCAGCCCGCACTAGGAGACACTCGGGGAAGACACGCAAAGGGCTCCGAGGTAATCCCAGGCGCTGCAGACAGAGGACGGTACCTCCCCACACTCATAATTCCGGAACGCGCCCGAGTGGGTTGGTGAGGTTTGGGGCAGCCTTCCACGCAGCTGCGTGGTTTCACAGGTGTTCCCTGGCAGGGGGAATCCGCTAATACCTCATCTGTCCAGGGGGAGGAACTAGATGCTACCTGCATTTCCAGCCCAACCCACGTCTTTCCCTGGCAGCCCGCACTATGAGACACTCTGGGAAGACACGCGGATGGATCCTAGGAGATCCCAGGTGCTGCAGACAGAGGACGTAACCTCGAAACCCTCAGAAATCTGGAACGCGGCCGAGTGGGTTTGGGAGGTTTGGGGCCGCCCTCCACGCAGCTGCCTGGTGTAACAGGTCTTCCCTGGCAGTGGGAAGTCCGCTAATTACCTGATCTGTCCAGGGGGAGGCACTAGATCCTACCTGCATTTCCAGCCCAACCCCCACCATTCCCTGGCAGCCCGCACTAGGATACACTCGGGGAAGACACGCGGAGGGCTCCTAGGAGATCCCAGTCGCTGCATACAGATGACGGAACCTCCCCACACTCAGAATACCGGAACGCGGCTGTGTGTGTGGGGGAGTTTTGGGGCCGCCCTCCACGCAGTTGCCTGGTGTCACAGGTAGTTCCCTGTCAGGGGGAAGTCCGCTTATTACCTCATATGTCCATGGGGAAGCACTAGATGCTGCCTGCTTTTCCAGCCCAACCCACGTCTTTCCCTGGCAGCACGCACAAGGTGACACTCGGGGAAGACAGGCGGAGGGCTCCTAGGAGATCCCAGGCGCTGCAGACAGAGGACGGAACCTCGCCACACTCCGAAATACGGAACGCGGCCGAATGGGTGGGGGAGGTTTGGGGCCCCCCACCACGAAGATGCCTGGTGTCACAGGTGTTCCCTGGCAGGGGAAATTCCGCTAATTACCTCATCTGTCGAGGGGGGTCACTACATGCTACCTGCATTTCCAGCACAACCCCCGCCTTTCCCCAGCAGCCCGCACTAGGAGACACTCGGGGAAGACACGCGAAGGGCTCCGAGGTAATCCCAGGCGCTGCAGACAGAGGACGGTACCTCCCCACACTCATAATTCCGGAACGCGCCCGAGTGGGTTGGTGAGGTTTGGGGCAGCCTTCCACGCAGCTGCGTGGTTTCACAGGTGTTCCCTGGCAGGGGGAATCCGCTAATACCTCATCTTTCCAAGGGGAGGCACTAGATACTACCTGCGTTTCCAGCCCAACACCCGCCTTACCGCGGCATCCCGCATAAGAGTCACATTCGGAAGACACGCGGATGGCTCCTAGGAGATCCCAGGAGCTGCAGATAGAGGACGGAACCTCGCCACACTCAGAATTCCGGAATGCGGCCGAATGGGTGGGGGAAGTTTGGGGCCGCCCTCCACGCAGCTGCCTGTTGTCACAGGTGTTCCCTGGCAGGGGGAAGCCCGCTAATTTCCTCATCTGTCCAGGGGGAGGCACTAGATGCTACCTGCATTTCCAGCCCAAATTCTGCCTTTCCCCGGCAGCCCGCGTAAGAGTCACTCGGGGAAGACACGCGGAGGGCTCCTAGGAGATCCCTGGCGCTGCTGACAGAGGACGGAACCTCGCCAAACTCAGAATTCCGGACTGCGGCCGAATGGTTGGGGGAGGTTTGGGGCCCCACACCACGCAGCTGCCTGGTGTCACAGGTGTTCACTGGCAGGGGGAATTCCGCTAATAACCTCATCTGTCGAGGGGGAGTCACTAGATGCTTCCTGCATTTCCAGCAAAAACCCCGACTTTCCCTGTCTGCCCGCAATATGAGATAATCTTGGAAGTCACACGGAGGTCTCCTAGGAGATCCCAGGCGCTGCAGACAGAAGACGGAATCTCGCCACACTCAGAAATCCGGAACACGGCCGAGTGGGTGTGGGAGGTTTGGGGCCGGCCTCCACGCAGCTGCCTGGTGTCACAGGTCTTCCCTGGTAGGGGGAAGTCCGCTAATTACCTGATCTGTCCAGGGGGAGGCACTAGATCCTACCTGCATTTCGAGCCCAACCCCTGCCTTTCCCCGGCAGCCCGCAATAGGATACACTCGGGGAAGACACGCGGAGGGCTCCTAGGAGATCCCAGTCGCTGCAGGCAGAGGACGGAAACTTGCCACACTCAGAATTCCGGAACGCGGCCGGGTGGTTGGGGAGGTTTGGGGCCGCACTCCACGTAGCTGCCAGGTGTCACTTGTGTTCCCTGGCAGGGGGAATTCCGCTAGTTACCTCATCTGTCCAGGGGGAGGCTCTACATTCTACCTGCCTTTCCAGTCCAAACCCCGCTTTTCCCCGTCATCCCGCACTAGGATACACTCGGCGAAGACACGTGGAGGGCTCCTAGGAGATCCCAGGCGCTGCAGACATAGGACGGAACCTCGCCACACTCAGAATTCCGGAACGCGGCCGAGTGGTTGGGGGAGGTTTGGGGCCGCCCTCCACGAAGCTGCTTGGTGTCACTGGTGTTCCCTGGCAGGGGGAATTCCGCTAATTACCTCATCTGTCCAGGGGGAGGCACTAGATGCTACCCGCATTTCCAGGCCAACCCCTGCATTTCCCCGGCAGCCCGCACTAGGAGACACTCGGGGAAGACACGCGGAGGGCTCCTAGGAGATCCCAGGCGCTGCAGACTTAGGACGGAACCTCGCCACACTCCGAAATCCGGAACGCGGCCGAGTTGGTGGGGGAGGTTTGCGGCCACACTCCACGCAGTTGCCTGGTGTCACAGGTGTTCCCTGGCAGGGGGAAGTCCGCTAATTTCCTCATCTGTCCAGGGGGAGGCACTAGATGCTACCTGCATTTCCAGCAAAACCCCTGCCTTTCCCCGGCAGCCCGCACTAGGAGACACTCGAGGAGGTCACGCAGAGGGCTCCTAGGAAATCACAGGCGCTGCAGACAGAGGACGGAACCTCGCCACACTCAGAATGCCGGAACGCGGCCGAGTGGTGGGGGATATTTGGTGCGGCCCTCCATGCAGCTGCCTGGTGTCACAGTTGTTCCCGCGCAGGGGGAATTCCGCTAATTACCTCAACAATCCAGGAGAAGGCACTAGATGTTACCTGAATTTCCAGCACAACTCCCGCCTTTCCCCGGTAGACCGCACTAGGAAAAACTCGATGAAGACACGCGGAGGGCTCCTAGGAGATCCCAGGCGCTGCAGACAGAGGACGGAACCTCGCCACATTCAGTATTCTGGAATGCGGCCGAGTGGGTGGGATAGGTTTAGGGCCGCCTCCACGCAACTGCCTGGTGTCACAGGTGTTCCCTGGCAGGGGGAAGTCCGCTAATTACCTCATCTGTCCAGGGGGAGGCTCTACATGCTACCTGCATTTGCAGCCCAAACCCCGCCTTTCCTCGGCAGCCCGCACTAGGACAAACTCGGGGAAGACACGCGGAGGGCTCCTAGGAGATCCCAGGTGCTGCAGGCAGAGGACGGAACCTTGCCACACTCAGAATTCCGGAACGCGGCCGAGTGGTTGGCGAGGTTTGGGGCCAAACTCCAAGCAGCTGCCTGGTGTCACTTTTGTTCCCTGGCAGGGGGAATTCCGCTAATTAACTCATCTGTCCAGTTGGAGGCTCTACATGCTACCTGCATTTCCAGCCCAAACCCCGCCTTTCCCCGGCAGCCCGCAAAATTGTCACACGGGGAAGACACGCGGAGGGCTCCTAGCAGATCCCAGGAGCTGCAGACAAAGGACGGAACCTCGCCACACTCAGAATTCCGGAATGCGGCTGAATGGGTGTTGGAAATTTGGGGCCGCCCTCCACGCAGCTGCCTGGTGTCACAGGTGTTCCCTGGCAGGGTGAAGTCCGCTAATACCTCATCTGTCCAGGGGGAGGCACTAGATGCTACCTGCATTTCCAGCCCAACCTCTGCTTTTCCCCGGCAGCCCGCATAAGAGTCACTGGGGAAAGACACGCGGAGGGCTACTAGGAGGTCCCACGCACTGCAGACAGAGGACGGAACTTCGCCACACTCAGAATTCCGGAATGCGGCCGAATGGGTTGGGGAGGTTTGGGGCCCCACACCACGAAGATGCCTGGTGTCACAGGTGTTCCCTGGCAGGGGGAATTTCGCTAATTACCTCATCTTTTGAGGGAGAGTCACTAGATGCTACCTGCATTTCCAGCACAACCCCCGCCTTTCCCTGGCTGCCCGCACTATGAGATACTCTGGGAAGTCACACAGAGGTCTCCTAGGAGATCCCAGGCGCTGCAGACAGAAGACGGAACCTCGCCACACTCAGAAATCCGGAACACGGCCGAGAGGGTGTGGGAGGTTTGGGGCCGCCCACCACGCAGCTGCCTGGTGTAACAGGTCTTCCCTGGCAGGGGGAATTCCGCTAATTACCTGATCTGTCGAGGGGGAGGCACTAGATCCTACCTGCATTTCAAGCCCAACCCCCGCATTTCCCCGGCATCCCGCATAAGAGTCACACGGGGAAGACACGCGGAGGGCTCCTAGGAGATCCCAGTCGCTGCAGGCAGAGGACGGAAACTTGCCACACTCAGAATTCCGGAACGCGGCCGGGTGGTTGGGGAGGTTTGGGGCCGCACTCCACGTAGCTGCCAGGTGTCACTTGTGTTCCCTGGCAGGGGGAATTCCGCTAGTTACCTCATCTGTCCAGGGGGAGGCTCTACATTCTACCTGCCTTTCCAGTCCAAACCCCGCTTTTCCCCGTCATCCCGCACTAGGATACACTCGGCGAAGACACGTGGAGGGCTCCTAGGAGATCCCAGGCGCTGCAGACATAGGACGGAACCTCGCCACACTCAGAATTCCGGAACGCGGCCGAGTGGTTGGGGGAGGTTTGGGGCCGCCCTCCACGAAGCTGCTTGGTGTCACTGGTGTTCCCTGGCAGGGGGAATTCCGCTAATTACCTCATCTGTCCAGGGGGAGGCACTAGATGCTACCCGCATTTCCAGGCCAACCCCTGCATTTCCCCGGCAGCCCGCACTAGGAGACACTCGGGGAAGACACGCGGAGGGCTCCTAGGAGATCCCAGGCGCTGCAGACTTAGGACGGAACCTCGCCACACTCCGAAATCCGGAACGCGGCCGAGTTGGTGGGGGAGGTTTGCGGCCACACTCCACGCAGTTGCCTGGTGTCACAGGTGTTCCCTGGCAGGGGGAAGTCCGCTAATTTCCTCATCTGTCCAGGGGGAGGCACTAGATGCTACCTGCATTTCCAGCAAAACCCCTGCCTTTCCCCGGCAGCCCGCACTAGGAGACACTCGAGGAGGTCACGCAGAGGGCTCCTAGGAAATCACAGGCGCTGCAGACAGAGGACGGAACCTCGCCACACTCAGAATGCCGGAACGCGGCCGAGTGGTGGGGGATATTTGGTGCGGCCCTCCATGCAGCTGCCTGGTGTCACAGTTGTTCCCGCGCAGGGGGAATTCCGCTAATTACCTCAACAATCCAGGGGAAGGCACTAGATGTTACCTGAATTTCCAGCACAACTCCCGCCTTTCCCCGGTAGACCGCACTAGGAAAAACTCGATGAAGACACGCGGAGGGCTCCTAGGAGATCCCAGGCGCTGCAGACAGAGGACGGAACCTCGCCACATTCAGTATTCTGGAATGCGGCCGAGTGGGTGGGATAGGTTTAGGGCCGCCTCCACGCAACTGCCTGGTGTCACAGGTGTTCCCTGGCAGGGGGAAGTCCGCTAATTACCTCATCTGTCCAGGGGGAGGCTCTACATGCTACCTGCATTTGCAGCCCAAACCCCGCCTTTCCTCGGCAGCCCGCACTAGGACAAACTCGGGGAAGACACGCGGAGGGCTCCTAGGAGATCCCAGGTGCTGCAGGCAGAGGACGGAACCTTGCCACACTCAGAATTCCGGAACGCGGCCGAGTGGTTGGCGAGGTTTGGGGCCAAACTCCAAGCAGCTGCCTGGTGTCACTTTTGTTCCCTGGCAGGGGGAATTCCGCTAATTAACTCATCTGTCCAGTTGGAGGCTCTACATGCTACCTGCATTTCCAGCCCAAACCCCGCCTTTCCCCGGCAGCCCGCAAAAGTGTCACACGGGGAAGACACGCGGAGGGCTCCTAGCAGATCCCAGGAGCTGCAGACAAAGGACGGAACCTCGCCACACTCAGAATTCCGGAATGCGGCTGAATGGGTGTTGGAAATTTGGGGCCGCCCTCCACGCAGCTGCCTGGTGTCACAGGTGTTCCCTGGCAGGGTGAAGTCCGCTAATACCTCATCTGTCCAGGGGGAGGCACTAGATGCTACCTGCATTTCCAGCCCAACCTCTGCTTTTCCCCGGCAGCCCGCATAAGAGTCACTGGGGAAAGACACGCGGAGGGCTACTAGGAGGTCCCACGCACTGCAGACAGAGGACGGAACTTCGCCACACTCAGAATTCCGGAATGCGGCCGAATGGGTTGGGGAGGTTTGGGGCCCCACACCACGAAGATGCCTGGTGTCACAGGTGTTCCCTGGCAGGGGGAATTTCGCTAATTACCTCATCTTTTGAGGGAGAGTCACTAGATGCTACCTGCATTTCCAGCACAACCCCCGCCTTTCCCTGGCTGCCCGCACTATGAGATACTCTGGGAAGTCACACAGAGGTCTCCTAGGAGATCCCAGGCGCTGCAGACAGAAGACGGAACCTCGCCACACTCAGAAATCCGGAACACGGCCGAGAGGGTGTGGGAGGTTTGGGGCCGCCCACCACGTAGCTGCCTGGTGTAACAGGTCTTCCCTGGCAGGGGGAATTCCGCTAATTACCTGATCTGTCGAGGGGGAGGCACTAGATCCTACCTGCATTTCAAGCCCAACCCCCGCATTTCCCCGGCATCCCGCATAAGAGTCACACGGGGAAGACACGCGGAGGGCTCCTAGGAGATCCCAGGAGCTGCAGACAGAAGGCGGAACCTCGCCACACTCAGAAATCCGTAACGCGGCCGAGTGGGTGTGGGAGGTTTGGGGCAGCCCTCCACGCAGCTGCCTGGTGTCACAGGTCTTCCCTGGCAGGGGGAAGTCCGCTAATTACCTGATCGGTCCAGAGGGAGGCACTAGATGCTAAATGCATTTCCAGCCCAACCCCCGCCTTTCCCCAGGAGCCCGCACTAGGAGAACCTCGGGGAAGACACGCGGAGGGATCCTAGTTAATCCCAGGCGCTGCAGACAGAGGACGGTACCTCCCCACACTCATAATTCCGGAACGCGCCCGAGTGGGTTGGTGAGGTTTGGGGCAGCCTTCCACGCAGCTGCGTGGTTTCACAGGTGTTCCCTGGCAGGGGGAATCCGCTAATACCTCATCTGTCCAGGGGGAGGAACTAGATGCTACCTGCATTTCCAGCCCAACCCACGTCTTTCCCTGGCAGCCCGCACTATGAGACACTCTGGGAAGACACGCGGATGGATCCTAGGAGATCCCAGGTGCTGCAGACAGAGGACGTAACCTCGACACCCTCAGAAATCTGGAACGCGGCCGAGTGGGTGTGGGAGGTTTGGGGCCGCCCTCCACGCAGCTGCCTGGTGTAACAGGTCTTCCCTGGCAGTGGGAAGTCCGCTAATTACCTGATCTGTCCAGGGGGAGGCACTAGATCCTACCTGCATTTCCAGCCCAACCCCCACCTTTCCCTGGCAGCCCGCACTAGGATACACTCGGGGAAGACACGCGGAGGGCTCCTAGGAGATCCCAGTCGCTGCATACAGATGACGGAACCTCCCCACACTCAGAATACCGGAACGCGGCTGTGTGTGTGGGGGAGTTTTGGGGCCGCCCTCCACGCAGTTGCCTGGTGTCACAGGTAGTTCCCTGTCAGGGGGAAGTCCGCTTATTACCTCATATGTCCATGGGGAAGCACTAGATGCTGCCTGTTTTTCCAGCCCAACCCACGTCTTTCCCTGGCAGCACGCACAAGGTGACACTCGGGGAAGACAGGCGGAGGGCTCCTAGGAGATCCCAGGCGCTGCAGACAGAGGACGGAACTTCGCCACACTCCGAAATACGGAACGCGGCCGAATGGGTGGGGGAGGTTTGGGGCCCCCCACCACGAAGATGCCTGGTGTCACAGGTGTTCCCTGGCAGGGGAAATTCCGCTAATTACCTCATCTGTCGAGGGGGGTCACTACATGCTACCTGCATTTCCAGCACAACCCCCGCCTTTCCCCAGCAGCCCGCACTAGGAGACACTCGGGGAAGACACGCGAAGGGCTCCGAGGTAATCCCAGGCGCTGCAGACAGAGGACGGTACCTCCCCACACTCATAATTCCGGAACGCGCCCGAGTGGGTTGGTGAGGTTTGGGGCAGCCTTCCACGCAGCTGCGTGGTTTCACAGGTGTTCCCTGGCAGGGGGAATCCGCTAATACCTCATCTGTCCAGGGGGAGGAACTAGATGCTACCTGCATTTCCAGCCCAACCCACGTCTTTCCCTGGCAGCCCGCACTATGAGACACTCTGGGAAGACACGCGGATGGATCCTAGGAGATCCCAGGTGCTGCAGACAGAGGACGTAACCTCGACACCCTCAGAAATCTGGAACGCGGCCGAGTGGGTGTGGGAGGTTTGGGGCCGCCCTCCACGCAGCTGCCTGGTGTAACAGGTCTTCCCTGGCAGTGGGAAGTCCGCTAATTACCTGATCTGTCCAGGGGGAGGCACTAGATCCTACCTGCATTTCCAGCCCAACCCCCACCATTCCCTGGCAGCCCGCACTAGGATACACTCGGGGAAGACACGCGGAGGGCTCCTAGGAGATCCCAGTCGCTGCATACAGATGACGGAACCTCCCCACACTCAGAATACCGGAACGCGGCTGTGTGTGTGGGGGAGTTTTGGGGCCGCCCTCCACGCAGTTGCCTGGTGTCACAGGTAGTTCCCTGTCAGGGGGAAGTCCGCTTATTACCTCATATGTCCATGGGGAAGCACTAGATGCTGCCTGTTTTTCCAGCCCAACCCACGTCTTTCCCTGGCAGCACGCACAAGGTGACACTCGGGGAAGACAGGCGGAGGGCTCCTAGGAGATCCCAGGCGCTGCAGACAGAGGACGGAACCTCGCCACACTCCGAAATACGGAACGCGGCCGAATGGGTGGGGGAGGTTTGGGGCCCCCGACCACGAAGATGCCTGGTGTCACAGGTGTTCCCTGGCAGGGGAAATTCCGCTAATTACCTCATCTGTCGAGGGGGGTCACTACATGCTACCTGCATTTCCAGCACAACCCCCGCCTTTCCCCAGCAGCCCGCACTAGGAGACACTCGGGGAAGACACGCGAAGGGCTCCGAGGTAATCCCAGGCGCTGCAGACAGAGGACGGTACCTCCCCACACTCATAATTCCGGAACGCGCCCGAGTGGGTTGGTGAGGTTTGGAGCAGCCTTCCACGCAGCTGCGTGGTTTCACAGGTGTTCCCTTGCAGGGGGAATCCGCTAATACCTCATCTTTCCAAGGGGAGGCACTAGATACTACCTGCATTTCGAGCCCAACCCCTGCCTTTCCCCGGCAGCCCGCAATAGGATACACTCGGGGAAGACACGCGGAGGGCTCCTAGGAGATCCCAGTCGCTGCAGGCAGAGGACGGAAACTTGCCACACTCAGAATTCCGGAACGCGGCCGGGTGGTTGGGGAGGTTTGGGGCCGCACTCCACGTAGCTGCCAGGTGTCACTTGTGTTTCCTGGCAGGGGGAATTCCGCTAGTTACCTCATCTGTCCAGGGGGAGGCTCTACATGCTACCTGCCTTTCCAGTCCAAACCCCGCTTTTCCCCGTCATCCCGCACTAGGATACACTCGGCGAAGACACGTGGAGGGCTCCTAGGAGATCCCAGGCGCTGCAGACATAGGACGGAACCTCGCCACACTCAGAATTCCGGAACGCGGCCGAGTGGTTGGGGGAGGTTTGGGGCCGCCCTACACGAATCTGCTTGGTGTCACTGGTGTTCCCTGGCAGGGGGAATTCCGCTAATTACCTCATCTGTCCAGGGGGAGGCACTAGATGCTACCCGCATTTCCAGGCCAACCCCTGCATTTCCCCTGAGGCCTGCACTAGGAGACACTCGGGGAAGATACGCGGAGGGCTCCTAAGAGATCCCAGGCGCTGCAGACTTAGGACGGAACCTCGCCACACTCCAAAATCCGGAACGAGGCCGAGTTGGTGGGGGAGGTTTGCGGCCACACTCCACGCAGTTGCCTGGTGTCACAGGTGTTCCCTGGCAGGGGGAAGTCCGCTAATTTCCTCATCTGTCCAGGGGGAGGCACTAGATGCTACCTGCATTTCCAGCAAAACCCCTGCCTTTCCCCGGCAGCCCGCACTAGGAGACACTCGAGGAGGTCACGCAGAGGGCTCCTAGGAAATCACAGGCGCTGCAGACAGAGGACAGAACCTCGCCACACTCAGAATGCCGGAACGCGGCCGAGTGGTGGGGGATATTTGGTGCGGCCCTCCATGCAGCTGCCTGGTGTCACAGTTGTTCCCGCACAGGGGGAATTCCGCTAATTACCTCAACAATCCAGGGGAAGGCACTAGATGTTACCTGAATTTCCAGCACAACTCCCGCCTTTCCCCGGTAGACCGCACTAGGAAAAACTCGATGAAGACACGCGGAGGGCTCCTAGGAGATCCCAGGTGCTGCAGGCAGAGGACGGAACCTTGCCACACTCAGAATTCCGGAAAGCGGCCGAGTGGTTGGGGAGGTTTGGGGCCAAACTCCAAGCAGCTGCCTGGTGTCACTTTTGTTCCCTGGCAGGGGGAATTCCGCTAATTAACTCATCTGTCCAGGGGGAGGCTCTACATGCTACCTGCATTTCCAGCCCAAACCCCGCCTTTCCCCGGCAGCCCGCAAAAGTGTCACACGGGGAAGACACGCGGAGGGCTCCTAGCAGATCCCAGGAGCTGCAGACAAAGGACGGAACCTCGCCACACTCAGAATTCCTGAATGCGGCTGAATGGGAGTTGGAAATTTGGGGCCGCACTCCACGCAGCTGCCTGGTGTCACAGGTGTTCCCTGGCAGGGTGAAGTCCGCTAATACCTCATCTGTCCAGGGGGAGGCACTAGATGCTACCTGCATTTCCAGCACAACCCCCGCCTTTCCCTGGCTGCCCGCACTATGAGATAATATGGGAAGTCACACGGAGGTCTCCTAGGAGATCCCAGGCGCTGCAGAGAGAAGACGGAACCTCCCCACACTCATAATTCCGGAACGCTGCCGAGTGGGTTGGGGAGGTTTGGGGCCGCCCTCCACGCAGCTGCCTGGTGTCACAGGTCTTCCCTGGCAGGGGGAAGTCCGCTAATTACCTCATCTGTCCAGGGGGAGGCACTAGATGCTACCTGCATTTCCAGCCCAACCTCTGCTTTTCCCCGGCAGCCCGCATAAGAGTCACTCGGGGAAGACACGCGGAGGGCTACTAGGAGGTCCCACGCACTGCAGACAGAGGACGGAACTTCGCCACACTCAGAATTCCGGAATGCGGCCGAATGGGTTGGGGAGGTTTGGGGCCCCACACCACGAAGATGCCTGGTGTCACAGGTGTTCCCTGGCAGGGGGAATTCCGCTAATTACCTCATCTGTCGAGGGAGAGTCACTAGATGCTACCTGCATTTCCAGCACAACCCCCGCCTTTCCCTGGCTGCCCGCACTATGAGATACTCTGGGAAGTCACACGGAGGTCTCCTAGGAGATCCCAGGCGCTGCAGACAGAAGACGGAACCTCGCCACACTCAGAAATCCGGAACACGGCCGAGAGGGTGTGGGAGGTTTGGGGCCGCCCACCACGCAGCTGCCTGGTGTAACAGGTCTTCCCTGGCAGGGGGAATTCCGCTAATTACCTGATCTGTCGAGGGGGAGGCACTAGATCCTACCTGCATTTCAAGCCCAACCCACGCATTTCCCCGGCATCCCGCATAAGAGTCACACGGGGAAGACACGCGGAGGGCTCCTAGGAGATCCCAGGAGCTGCAGACAGAAGACGGAACCTCGCCACACTCAGAAATCCGTAACGCGGCCGAGTGGGTGTGGGAGGTTTGGGGCAGCCCTCCACGCAGCTGCCTGGTGTCACAGGTCTTCCCTGGCAGGGGGAAGTCCGCTAATTACCTGATCGGTCCAGAGGGAGGCACTAGATGCTAAATGCATTTCCAGCCCAACCCCCGCCTTTCCCCAGCAGCCCGCACTAGGAGAACCTCGGGGAAGACACGCGGAGGGATTCTAGTTAATCCCAGGCGCTGCAGACAGAGGACGGTACCTCCCCACACTCATAATTCCGGAACGCGCCCGAGTGGGTTGGTGAGGTTTGGGGCAGCCTTCCACGCAGCTGCGTGGTTTCACAGGTGTTCCCTGGCAGGGGGAATCCGCTAATACCTCATCTGTCCAGGGGGAGGAACTAGATGCTACCTGCATTTCCAGCCCAACCCACGTCTTTCCCTGGCAGCCCGCACTATGAGACACTCTGGGAAGACACGCGGATGGATCCTAGGAGATCCCAGGTGCTGCATACAGAGGACGTAACCTCGAAACCCTCAGAAATCTGGAACGCGGCCGAGTGGGTTTGGGAAGTTTGGGGCCGCCCTCCACGCAGCTGCCTGGTGTAACAGGTCTTCCCTGGCAGTGGGAAGTCCGCTAATTACCTGATCTGTCCAGGGGGAGGCACTAGATCCTACCTGCATTTCCAGCCCAACCCCCACCATTCCCTGGCAGCCCGCACTAGGATACACTCGGGGAAGACACGCGGAGGGCTCCTAGGAGATCCCAGTCGCTGCATACAGATGACGGAACCTCCCCACACTCAGAATACCGGAACGCGGCTGTGTGTGTGGGGGAGTTTTGGGGCCGCCCTCCACGCAGTTGCCTGGTGTCACAGGTAGTTCCCTGTCAGGGGGAAGTCCGCTTATTACCTCATATGTCCATGGGGAAGCACTAGATGCTGCCTGCTTTTCCAGCCCAACCCACATCTTTCCCTGGCAGCACGCACAAGGTGACACTCGGGGAAGACAGGCGGAGGGCTCCTAGGAGATCCCAGGCGCTGCAGACAGAGGACGGAACCTCGCCACACTCCGAAATACGGAACGCGGCCGAATGGGTGGGGGAGGTTTGGGCCCCCCACCACGAAGATGCCTGGTGTCACAGGTGTTCCCTGGCAGGGGAAATTCCGCTAATTACCTCATCTGTCGAGGGGGGTCACTACATGCTACCTGCATTTCCAGCACAACCCCCGCCTTTCCCCAGCAGCCCGCACTAGGAGACACTCGGGGAAGACACGCGAAGGGCTCCGAGGTAATCCCAGGCGCTGCAGACAGAGGACGGTACCTCCCCACACTCATAATTCCGGAACGCGCCCGAGTGGGTTAGTGAGGTTTGGGGCAGCCTTCCACGCAGCTGCGTGGTTTCACAGGTGTTCCCTGGCAGGGGGAATCCGCTAATACCTCATCTTTCCAAGGGGAGGCACTAGATACTACCTGCGTTTCCAGCCCAACACCCGCCTTACCGCGGCATCCCGCATAAGAGTCACATTCGGAAGACACGCGGATGGCTCCTAGGAGATCCCAGGAGCTGCAGATAGAGGACGGAACCTCGCCACACTCAGAATTCCGGAATGCGGCCGAATGGGTGGGGGAAGTTTGGGGCCGCCCTCCACGCAGCTGCCTGTTGTCACAGGTGTTCCCTGGCAGGGGGAAGCCCGCTAATTTCCTCATCTGTCCAGGGGGAGGCACTAGATGCTACCTGCATTTCCAGCCCAAATTCTGCCTTTCCCCGGCAGCCCGCACTATGAGACACTCTGGGAAGACACGCGGATGGATCCTAGGAGATCCCAGGTGCTGCAGACAGAGGACGTAACCTCGAAACCCTCAGAAATCTGGAACGCGGCCGAGTGGGTTTGGGAGGTTTGGGGCCGCCCTCCACGCAGCTGCCTGGTGTAACAGGTCTTCCCTGGCAGTGGGAAGTCCGCTAATTACCTGATCTGTCCAGGGGGAGGCACTAGATCCTACCTGCATTTCCAGCCCAACCCCCACCATTCCCTGGCAGCCCGCAATAGGATACACTCGGGGAAGACACGCGGAGGGCTCCTAGGAGATCCCAGTCGCTGCATACAGATGACGGAACCTCCCCACACTCAGAATACCGGAACGCGGCTGTGTGTGTGGGGGAGTTTTGGGGCCGCCCTCCACGCAGTTGCCTGGTGTCACAGGTAGTTCCCTGTCAGGGGGAAGTCCGCTTATTACCTCATATGTCCATGGGGAAGCACTAGATGCTGCCTGTTTTTCCAGCCCAACCCACGTCTTTCCCTGGCAGCACGCACAAGGTGACACTCGGGGAAGACAGGCGGAGGGCTCCTAGGAGATCCCAGGCGCTGCAGACAGAGGACGGAACCTCGCCACACTCCGAAATACGGAACGCGGCCGAATGGGTGGGGGAGGTTTGGGGCCCCCCACCACGAAGATGCCTGGTGTCACAGGTGTTCCCTGGCAGGGGAAATTCCGCTAATTACCTCATCTGTCGAGGGGGGTCACTACATGCTACCTGCATTTCCAGCACAACCCCCGCCTTTCCCCAGCAGCCCGCACTAGGAGACACTCGGGGAAGACACGCAAAGGGCTCCGAGGTAATCCCAGGCGCTGCAGACAGAGGACGGTACCTCCCCACACTCATAATTCCGGAACGCGCCCGAGTGGGTTGGTGATGTTTGGGGCAGCCTTCCACGCAGCTGCGTGGTTTCACAGGTGTTCCCTGGCAGGGGGAATCCGCTAATACCTCATCTGTCCAGGGGGAGGAACTAGATGCTACCTGCATTTCCAGCACAACCCACGTCTTTCCCTGGCAGCCCGCACTATGAGACACTCTGGGAAGACACGCGGATGGATCCTAGGAGATCCCAGGTGCTGCAGACAGAGGACGTAACCTCGAAACCCTCAGAAATCTGGAACGCGGCCGAGTGGGTGTGGGAGGTTTGGGGCCGCCCTCCACGCAGCTGCCTGGTGTAACAGGTCTTCCCTGGCAGTGGGAAGTCCGCTAATTACCTGATCTGTCCAGGGGGAGGCACTAGATCCTACCTGCATTTCCAGCCCAACCCCCACCATTCCCTGGCAGCCCGCACTAGGATACACTCGGGGAAGACACGCGGAGGGCTCCTAGGAGATCCCAGTCGCTGCATACAGATGACGGAACCTCCCCACACTCAGAATACCGGAACGCGGCTGTGTGTGTGGGGGAGTTTTGGGGCCGCCCTCCACGCAGTTGCCTGGTGTCACAGGTAGTTCCCTGTCAGGGGGAAGTCCGCTTATTACCTCATATGTCCATGGGGAAGCACTAGATGCTGCCTGCTTTTCCAGCCCAACCCACGTCTTTCCCTGGCAGCACGCACAAGGTGACACTCGGGGAAGACAGGCGGAGGGCTCCTAGGAGATCCCAGGCGCTGCAGACAGAGGACGGAACCTCGCCACACTCCGAAATACGGAACGCGGCCGAATGGGTGGGGGAGGTTTGGGGCCCCCCACCACGAAGATGCCTGGTGTCACAGGTGTTCCCTGGCAGGGGAAATTCCGCTAATTACCTCATCTGTCGAGGGGGGTCACTACATGCTACCTGCATTTCTAGCACAACCCCCGCCTTTCCCCAGCAGCCCGCACTAGGAGACACTCGGGGAAGACACGCGAAGGGCTCCGAGGTAATCCCAGGCGCTGCAGACAGAGGACGGTACCTCCCCACACTCATAATTCCGGAACGCGCCCGAGTGGGTTGGTGAGGTTTGGGGCAGCCTTCCACGCAGCTGCGTGGTTTCACAGGTGTTCCCTGGCAGGGGGAATCCGCTAATACCTCATCTTTCCAAGGGGAGGCACTAGATACTACCTGCGTTTCCAGCCCAACACCCGCCTTACCGCGGCATCCCGCATAAGAGTCACATTCGGAAGACACGCGGATGGCTCCTAGGAGATCCCAGGAGCTGCAGATAGAGGACAGAACCTCGCCACACTCAGAATTCCGGAATGCGGCCGAATGGGTGGGGGAAGTTTGGGGCCGCCCTCCACGCAGCTGCCTGTTGTCACAGGTGTTCCCTGGCAGGGGGAAGCCCGCTAATTTCCTCATCTGTCCAGGGGGAGGCACTAGATGCTACCTGCATTTCCAGCCCAAATTCTGCCTTTCCCCGGCAGCCCGCGTAAGAGTCACTCGGGGAAGACACGCGGAGGGCTCCTAGGAGATCCCTGGCGCTGCTGACAGAGGACGGAACCTCGCCACACTCAGAATTCCGGACTGCGGCCGAATGGTTGGGGGAGGTTTGGGGCCCCTCACCACGCAGCTGCCTGGTGTCACAGGTGTTCCCTGGCAGGGGGAATTCCGCTAATAACCTCATCTGTCGAGGGGGAGTCACTAGATGCTTCCTGCATTTCCAGCACAACCCCCGCCTTTCCCTGGCTGCCCGCACCATGAAATAATCTGGGAAGTCACACGGAGGTCTCCTAGGAGATCCCAGGCGCTGCAGACAGAAGACGGAACCTCGCCACACTCAGAAATCCGGAACGCGGCCGAGTGGGTGTGGGAGGTTTGGGGCCGCCCACCACGCATCTGCCTGGTGTCACAGGTCTTCCCTGGCAGGGGGAAGTCCGCTAATGAACTGATCTGTCCAGGGGGAGGCACTAGATCCTACCTGCATTTCCTGCCCAACCCCCGCCATTCCCTGGCAGCCCGCACTAGGAGACACTCGGGGAAGACTGGCGGAGGGCTCCTAGGAGATCCCAGGCGCTGCAGACAGAGGACGGAACCTCGCCACACTCCGAAATCCGGAACGCAGCCGAGTGGTTGGGGGAGGTTTTCGGCCTCCCACCACGCAGCTGCCTGGTGTCACAGGTTTTCCATGGCAGTGGGAATTCCGCTAAATACCTTATCTGTCCAAGGGGAGGCACTAGATGCTACCTGCGTTTCCAGCCCAACCCCCGCCTTTCCCCGGCATCCCGCATAAGAGTCACATTGGGAAGACACGCGGCGGGCTCCTAGGAGATCCCAGGAGCTGCAGACAGACGACGGAACCTCGCCACACTCAGAATTGCGGAATGCGGCCGAATGGGTGGGGGAAGTTTGGGGCGCCCTCCACGCAGCTGCCTGTTGTCACAGGTGTTCCCTGGCAGGGGGAAGTCCGTTAATTACCTCATCTGTCCAGGGGGAGGCACTAGATTCTGCCTGCATTTCCAGCGCAACCTCTGCCTTTCCCTGGCAACCCGCACTAGGAGACACTCGGGGAAGACACGCGGAGGGCTCCTAGGGGATCCCAGGCGCTGGAGACAGAAGACGGTACCTCCCCACACTCAGAATTCCGGAACGAGGCTGAGTGGGTGGGGGAGGTTTGGTGTCGCCCTCCACGCAGCTGCCTGGTGTCACAGGTGTTCCCTGGCAGGGGGAAGTCCGCTAATTACCTCATCGGTCCAGGGGCAGGCACTAGATGCTTCCTGCATTTCCAGCACAACCCCCGGCTTTCCCCGGCAGCCCGCAGTAGGAGACACTCGGGGAAGACACGCGGAGGTCTCCTAGATATCCCAGGCGCTGCAGACACTGGACGGAACCTTGACAATCTCAGAATTCCGGTACGCGGCCGAGTGGGTGGGGGAGGTTACGGGCCACCCTCCACGCAGTTGCCTGGTGTCACAAGTTTTCCCTGGCAGGTGGAATTCCGCTTGTTACCTCATCTGTAAAGGGGGAGGCACTAGATGCTACATGCTTTTCCAGCCCAACCCCCGAATTTCCCCTGCAGACCGCACTAGGAGAAACTCGGGGAAGACACGCGGAGGGCTCCTATGAGACCCAAGGTGCTGCAGACAGATGAAGGAACGTCGCCAACCTCAGAATTCCAGAATGTGGCCGAGTCGGTGGGGGTTTTTTGGGGCCGCCCTCCACGAAGCTGCCTGTTGTCACAGGTGTTCCCTGGCAGGGGGAAGTCCGCTAATGACTTCATCTGTCCAGGAGGAGGCACTAGATGCAACCTGCATTTCCAGCCCAACCCCTGCATTTCCCCGGCCACCCGCACAAGGATACATTCGGGGAAGACACGCGGAGGGCTCCTAGGAGATCCCAGGTGCTGCAGACAGATGACGGAACCTCGCAACACTTAGAATTCCGGAACTCGGCCGAGTCGTTGGGGGTGGTTTGGGTCCACCCACCTCGCAGCTGCCTGGTTTCACAGGTTTTCCCTGGCAGGTTGAATTCCACTAATTACCTCATCTGTCCAGGGGGAGGCACTAGAAGCTACATGCTTTTCCAGCCCAAACCCCGCCTTTCCCCGGCAGCCCGCACTAGGAGAAACTCGGGGAAGACAAGCGGAGGGCTCCTTGGAGATCCTAGGCGCTGCAGACAGAGGAAGGAATCTCGCCAACCTCAGAAATCCGGAACGTGGCCGAGTCGGTGGGGGATGTTTGGGGCCGCCCTTCACGAATCTGCCTGGTGTCACAGGTGTTCCCTGGCAGGGGGAAGTCCGCTAATGACCTCATCTGTCCAGGGGGAGGCACTAGATGCAACCTGAATTTCCAGCCCAACCCCCTCCTTTCCCCGGCCGCCCGCAATAGGAGACACTCGGGGAAGACACGCGGAGGGCTCCTAGGAGATCCCTGGCGCTGCAGACAGAGGACGGAACGCCGCCACACTCAGAATTCCGGAACGCAGCCGAGTGGGTTGCGGAGGTTTGGGGCCGCCCTACACGAAGCAACTGGTGTCACAGGTGTTCCCTGGCAGGGGGAATTCCGCTAATTACCTCATCTGTCCAGGGGGAGGCACTAGATGCTACCTACATTTCCAGACTAACCCCCGCATTTCCCCAGCAGCCCGCACTAGGAGACACTCGGGGAAGACACGCGGAGGGCTCCTAATGGAACCCAGGCGTTTCAGACAGAGGACGGAACCTCGCCACACTCAGAATTCTGGAACGCGGCCGTATGGGTGGGGGAGATTTGGGGCCGCCCTCCACGCAGCTGCCTGGTGTCACAGGTGTTCCCTGGCAGGGGGAAGTCCGCTGATTACCTCATCTGTCCATGGGGAGGCGCTAGATGCTGCCTGCTTTTCCAGCCCAACCCCCGCCTTACCCCGGCAGCCCGCACTAGGAGACACTCGGGGAAAACACGCGGAGGGCTCCTAGGAGATTCCAGGTGCTGCAGACAGAGGACGGAACCTCGCCACACTCAGAATCCCGGAACGCGGCCTTGTGAGTGGGGGAGGTTTGGGGCTGCCCCATACGAAGCTGCCTGTTGTCACAGGTGTTCCCCGGCAGGGGGAATTCCGCTAATTACCTCATCTGTAAAGGGGGAGGCACTAGATGCTACCTGCTTTTCCAGCCCAACCCCCGGCTTTTCCCAGCAGCCCGCACTAGGAGACACTCTGGGAAGACTCCCGGAGGGCTCCTAGGAGTTCCCAGGCGCTGCAGACAGAGGACGGAACCTCGCCATACTCAGAATTCCTGAACGCGACCGAGTGGGTGGGGGATATTTGGGGCCGCCCTCCACGCAGCTGCCTGGTGTCACAGGTGTTCCCAGGTAGGGGGAAGTCCGCTAATTACCTCATCTTTCCAGGGGGAGGCCCTAGTTGCTACCTGCATGTCGAGACCAACCACCGCATTTCCCCTGAGGCCCGCACTAGAAGCACTCGGGGAAGACACGCGAATTGCTCCTAGAGATCCCAGGCCCTGCAGACATAGGACGGAACCTCGCCACACTCAGAATTCCTTAACGCGGCCGTGTTGGTGAGGGAGATTTGGGGCCGCCCTCCACGAAGCTGACTGATGTCACAGGTGTTCCCTGGCAGGGGGAAGTACGCTAATGACCTCATCTGTCCAGGGGGAGGCACTAGATGCAACCTGCATTTCCAGCCCAACCCCCGCATTTCCCCGGCCGCCCGCAATAGGAGACACTCGGGGAAGACACGCGGAGGGCTCCTAGGAGATCCCAGGCGCTGCAGACAGAGGACGGAACCTCGCCACACTCAGAATTCCGGAACGCAGCCGAGTGGGTGACGGAGGTTTGGGGCCGTCCTACACGAAGCTAACTGGTGTCACAAGTGCTCCCTGGCAGGGGGAATTCCGCTAATTACCTCATCTGTCCAGGGGGAGGCACTAGATGCTACCTGCATTTCCACAATAACTCCCGCATTTCCCCAGCAGCCCGCACTAGGAGACACTCGGGGAAGACACACGGAGGGCTCCTAGTGGATCCCAGGCATTGCAGACAGAGGACGGAACCTCGCCACACTCAGAATTCAGGAACGCGGCCGTATGGTTGGGGGAGTTTTGGGGCCGCCGTCCACGCAGCTGCCTGGTTTCACAGGTGTTCCCTGGCAGGGGGAAGTCCGCTGATTACCTCATCTGTCCAGGGGGAGGCGCTAGATGCTACCTGCATTTCCAGCCCAACCCCCGCCTTACCACGGCAGCCCGCACTAGGAGACACTCGAGGAAGACACGCGGAGGGCTCCTAGGAGATTCCAGGCGCTGCAGACAGAGGACGGAACCTCGCCACACTCAGAATTCCGGAACGCGGCCGTGTGATTGGGGGAGGTTTGGGGCTGCCCCACACGCAGCTGCCTGGTGTCACAGGTGTTCCCAGGTAGGGGGAAGTCCGCTAATTACCTCATCTTTCCAGGGGGAGGCACTAGTTGCTACCTGCATTTCCAGACCAACCCCCGCATTTCCCCTGAGGCCCGCACTAGAAGCACTCGGGGAAGACACGCGGATTGCTCCTAGAGATCCCAGGCCCTGCAGACATAGGACGGAACCTCGCCACACTCAGAATTCCGGAACGCGGCCGACTGGTTGGGAAAGGTTTAGGGCCGAACTCAACGCAGCTGCCTGGTGTCACAGGTGTTCCCTGGCAGGGGGAAGTCCGCTAATTACCTCATCTTTCCAGGGGGAGGCACTAGTTGCTACCTGCATTTCCAGACCAACCCCCGCATTTCCCCTGAGGCCCGCACTAGAAGCACTCGGGGAAGACACGCGGATTGCTCCTAGAGATCCCAGGCCCTGCAGACATAGGACGGAACCTCGCCACACTCAGAATTCCGGAACGCGGCCGACTGGTTGGGAAAGGTTTAGGGCCGAACTCAACGCAGCTGCCTGGTGTCACAGGTGTTCCCTGGCAGGGGGAAGTCCGCTAATTACCTCATCTGTCCAGGGAGAGGCACTACATGCAACCTACATTTTCAGCCCAACCCCCGCATTTCCCCGGCCGCCCGCAAAAGGATACACTCGGGGAAGACACGCGGAGGGCTCCTAGGAGATCCCAGGCGCTGCAGACAGAGGACGGAACCTCGCCACACTCAGAATTCCGGAACGCAGCCGAGTGGGTGGCGGAGGTTTGGGGCCGCCCTACACGAAGCTAACTGTTGTCAGAGGTGTTCCCTGGCAGGGGGAAGTCCGCTAATTACCTCATCTGTCCAGGGGGAGGCACTAGATGCTACCTGCATTTCCAGACTAACCCCCTCATTTCCCCAGCAGCCCGCACTAGGAGACACTCGTGGAAGACACGCGGAGGGCTACTAGTGGATCCCAGGCGTTGCAGACAGAGGACGGAACCTCGCCACACTCAGAATTCAGGAACGCGGCCGTATGGGTGAGGGAGATTTGGGGCCGCCCTCCGCGAAGCTGCCTGGTGTCACAGGTGTTCCCAGGTAGGGGGAAGTCCGCTAATTACCTCATCTTTCCAGGGGGAGGCACTAGTTGCTACCGGCATTTCCAGAACAACCCCCGCATTTCCCCTGAGGCCCGCACTAGAAGCACTCGGGGAAGACACACGGAGGGCTCCTAGTAGATCTCAGGTGCTGCAGACAGTGTACGGAACCTCGCCAGACTCAGAATTCCGGAACGAAGCCTAGTGGGTTGGGGAGGTTTGGGGCCGCCCTCCAAGAAGCTGCCTGGTGTCACAGTTGTTCCCTGGCAGGGGGAAGTCCGCTAATTACCTCATCTGTCCAGGGGGAGGCACTAGATGCTACCTGCATTTAAAGACCAACCCCCGCATTTCCCAGGGAGCACGCACTAGGAGACACTCGGGGAAGACACGCGGAGGGCTCCTAGAGATCACAGGCACTGTAGACAGAGGACGGAACCTCCCAAAACTCAGAATTTCGGAACGCGGCCGAGTGGCTGGGGGAGGATTGGGGTCGATCACCTCGCAGCTGCCTGGTGTCACAGGTGTTCCCTTGCAGGCGGAAGTCCGCTAATTACCTGATCTGTCCAGGGGGAGGCACTAGATACTACCTGCATTTCCAGCCCAACCCCCGCATTTCCCCGGCAGCCCGCACTACGAGACACTCGGGGAAGATACGCGGAGGGCTCCTAGGAGATCCCAGGCGCTGCAGACAGAGTATGGAACCTTGCAACACTCAAAATTCCGGAACGCGGCCGAGTGGGTGGGGGAGATTTGGGACCGCCCTCCACGCAGCTGCCTGTGGTAACAGGTTTTCCCTGGCAGGTGGAAGTCCGCTAATTACCTCATCAGTCCAGGGGGAGGCACTAGATGCTACCTGCATTTCCAGCCCAACCCCCTCCTTTCCCCGGCAGCCTGCAATAGGAGACACTCGGGGAAGACACGCGGAGGGCTCCTAGGATATCCCAGGCGCTGCAGACAGACGACGGAACCTCGCCACCCTCAGAATTCCGTAACGTGGCCGAGTGGGTGGGGGAGGATTGGGGTCGACCAACTCGCAGCTGCCTGGTGTCACAGGTGTTCCCTTGCAGGCGGAAGTCCGCTAATTACCTGATCTGTCCAGGGGGAGGCACTAGATACTACCTGCATTTCCAGCCCAACCCCCGCATTTCCCCGGCAGCCCGCACTACGAGACACTCGGGGAAGATACGCGGAGGGCTCCTAGGAGATCCCAGCTGCTGCAGACAGAGGACGGAAACTCCCAACACTCAGAATTCCGGAACCCATCCGAGTGGGTGGGGGAGTATTGGGGCCGCCCTCCACGCAGCTGCCTGGTGTCACATGTGTTCCCTGGCAAGGGGAAGTCCGCTAATTACCTCATCTGTCCAAGGGGAGGCACTAGATGCTACCTTCATTTCCAGCCCAAACCCCACATTTCCCCGGCAGCCCGCAATAGGAAACACTAGGGGAAGACACGCGGAGGGCTCCTAGGAGATCCCAGGCGCTGCAGACACATGACACAACTTCCCCACCCTCAGAATTCCGGAACGCAGTCGAGTGGGTGTGGGAGGTTTGGGGCCGCCATCCACGCAGCTGCCTGGTGTCACAGGTGTTCCCTGGCCGGGGGAAGTCCGCTAATTACCTCATCTGTCCAGGCGGAGGCACTAGATGTTATCTGCATTTCCAGCCTAACCCACACTATCCCCGGCAGCACGCACAAAGAGTCACTCGGGGAAGACACGCGGAATGCTCCTAGGAGATCCCAGGCGCTGAAGACACATGACGGAATCTCCCCACACTCAGAATTCCGGAACGCGGCAGAGTGGGTGGGGGAGATTTGGGGCCTCCCTCCACGCATCTGCCTGGTGTCACAGGTATTCCCAGGCAGGGGAAGTCCGCTAATTACCTCATCAGTCCAGGGGGAGGCACTAGATTCTACCTGCATTTCCAGCCCTACCCCCACATTTCCCCGGCAGCCCGCACTAGTAGACACTCGGGGACGACACGCGGAGGTCTACTAGGTGATCCGAGGCGCTGCAGACAGAGGACGGAACCTCGAAATACTCAGAATTCTGGAACGCGGCTGAGTGGGTGGGGGCTGTTTGGGGCCGCACCCCACGCAGCTGCCTGGTGTCACAGGTGTTCCCTGGCAGGGGGAATTCCGTTAATTACCTCATATGTCCAGGGGGAGGCACAAGATGCTACCTGCATTTCCACCCCACCCCGGCCTTTCCCCGGCAGATCGCACTAGGAGACACTCGGGGAAGAAACGCGGAGGGCTCCTAGGAGATCCCAGGCGCTGCAGACAGAGGACGGAACCTACCCACACTCAGAATTCCGGAACGGGGCCGAGTGGGTGGGGGATTATTGGGGCCCCCATCCAAGCAGCTTCCTCGTGTCACAGGTGTTTCCTGGCAGGGGTAATTCCGCTTATTACCTCATCTGTAAAGGGGGAGTCACTAGATGCTTCCTGCATTTCCAGCACAACCCCCGCCTTTCCCTGGCTGCCCGCACCATGAAATAATCTGGGAAGTCACACGGAGGTCTCCTAGGAGATCCCAGGCGCTGCAGACAGAAGACGGAACCTCGCCACACTCAGAAATCCGGAACGCGGCCGAGTGGGTGTGGGAGGTTTGGGGCCGCCCACCACGCATCTGCCTGGTGTCACAGGTCTTCCCTGGCAGGGGGAAGTCTGCTAATTACCTGATCTGTCCAGGGGGAGGCACTAGATCCTACCTGCATTTCCTGCCCAACCCCCGCCATTCCCTGGCAGCCCGCACTAGGAGACACTCGGGGAAGACTGGCGGAGGGCTCCTAGGAGATCCCAGGCGCTGCAGACAGAGGACGGAACCTCGCCACACTCCGAAATCCGGAACGCAGCCGAGTGGTTGGGGGAGGTTTTCGGCCTCCCACCACGCAGCTGCCTGGTGTCACAGGTTTTCCATGGCAGTGGGAATTCCGCTAAATACCTTATCTGTCCAAGGGGAGGCACTAGATGCTACCTGCGTTTCCAGCCCAACCCCCGCCTTTCCCCGGCATCCCGCATAAGAGTCACATTGGGAAGACACGCGGCGGGCTCCTAGGAGATCCCAGGAGCTGCAGACAGACGACGGAACCTCGCCACACTCAGAATTGCGGAATGCGGCCGAATGGGTGGGGGAAGTTTGGGGCGCCCTCCACGCAGCTGCCTGTTGTCACAGGTGTTCCCTGGCAGGGGGAAGTCCGTTAATTACCTCATCTGTCCAGGGGGAGGCACTAGATTCTGCCTGCATTTCCAGCGCAACCTCTGCCTTTCCCTGGCAACCCGCACTAGGAGACAATCGGGGAAGTCACGCGGAGGGCTCCTAGGGGATCCCAGGCGCTGGAGACAGAAGACGGTACCTCCCCACACTCAGAATTCCGGAACGAGGCTGAGTGGGTGGGGGAGGTTTGGTGTCGCCCTCCACGCAGCTGCCTGGTGTCACAGGTGTTCCCTGGCAGGGGGAAGTCCGCTAATTACCTCATCGGTCCAGGGGCAGTCACTAGATGCTTCCTGCATTTCCAGCACAACCCCCGGCTTTCCCCGGCAGCCCGCAGTAGGAGACACTCGGGGAAGACACGCGGAGGGCTCCTAGATATCCCAGGCGCTGCAGACACAGGACGGAACCTTGACAATCTCAGAATTCCGGAACGCGTCCGAGTGCTTGGGGGTGGTTTTGGGCCGACCTCCACGCAGCTAACTGTGGTCACAGGTGTTCCCTGGCAGGGGGAAGTACGCTAATTACCTCATATGTCCAGGGGGAGGCACTAGATGCTACCTACATTTCCAGACTAACCCCCGCATTTCCCCAGCAGCCCGCACTAGGAGACACTCGGGGAAGACATGCGGAGGGCTCCTAGGAGATCCCAGGCGCTGCAGAGGACGGAACCTCGCCACACTCAGAATTCCGGTACGCGGCCGAGTGGGTGGGGGAGGTTAGGGGCCACCCTCCACGCAGTTGCCTGGTGTCACAAGTTTTCCCTGGCAGGTGGAATTCCGCTAATTACCTCATCTGTAGAGGGGGAGGCACTAGATGCTACATGCTTTTCCAGCCGAACCCCCGAATTTCCCCTGCAGACCGCACTAGGAGAAACTCGGGGAAGACACGCGGAGGGCTCCTATGAGACCCAAGGTGCTGCAGACAGATGAAGGAACGTGCCAACCTCAGAATTCCGGAATGTGGCCGAGTCGGTGGGGGTTTTTTGGGGCCGCCCTCCACGAAGCTGCCTGTTGTCACAGGTGTTCCCTGGCAGGGGGAAGTCCGCTAATGACTTCATCTGTCCAGGGGGAGGCACTAGATGCAACCTGCATTTCCAGCCCAACCCCTGCATTTCCCCGGCCACCCGCACAAGGATACATTCGGGGAAGACACGCGGAGGGCTCCTAGGAGATCCCAGGCGCTGCAGACAGATGACGGAACCTCGCAACACTTAGAATTCCGGAACGCGGCCGAGTCGTTGGGGGTGGTTTGGGGCCACCCACCACGCAGCTGCCTGGTTTCACAGGTTTTCCCTGGCAGGTTGAATTCCGCTAATTACCTCATCTGTCCAGGGGGAGGCACTAGAAGCTACATGCTTTTCCAGCCCAAACCCCGCCTTTACCCGGCAGCCCGCACTAGGAGAAACTCGGGGAAGACAAGCGGAGGGCTCCTTGGAGATCCTAGGCGCTGCAGACAGAGGAAGGAACCTCGCCAACCTCAGAAATCCGGAACGTGGCCGAGTCGGTGGGGGATGTTTGGGGCCGCCCTTCACGAATCTGCCTGGTGTCACAGGTGTTCCCTGGCAGGGGGAAGTCCGCTAATGACCTCATCTGTCCAGGGGGAGGCACTAGATGCAACCTGAATTTCCAGCCCAACCCCCTCCTTTCCCCGGCCGCCCGCAATAGGAGACACTCGGGGAAGACACGCGGAGGGCTCCTAGGAGATCCCTGGCGCTGCAGACAGAGGACGGAACGCCGCCACACTCAGAATTCCGGAACGCAGCCGAGTGGGTTGCGGAGGTTTGGGGCCGCCCTACACGAAGCAACTGGTGTCACAGGTGTTCCCTGGCAGGGGGAATTCCGCTAATTACCTCATCTGTCCAGGGGGAGGCACTAGATGCTACCTACATTTCCAGACTAACCCCCGCATTTCCCCAGCAGCCCGCACTAGGAGACACTCGGGGAAGACACGCGGAGGGCTCCTAATGGATCCCAGGCGTTTCAGACAGAGGACGGAACCTCGCCACACTCAGAATTCCTGAACGCGGCCGTATGGGTGGGGGAGATTTGGAGCCGCCCTCCACGCAGCTGCCTGGTGTCACAGGTGTTCCCTGGCAGGGGGAATTCCGCTAATTACCTCATTTGTCCAGGTGGAGGCGCTAGATGCTACCTGCATTTCCAGCCCAACCCCCGCCTTACCCCGGCAGCCCGCACTAGGAGACACTCGGGGAAAACACGCGGAGGGCTCCTAGGAGATTCCAGGCGCTGCAGACAGAGGACGGAACCTCGCCAAACTCAGAATCCCGGAACGCGGCCTTCTGAGTGGGGGAGGTTTGGGGCTGCCCCATACGAAGCTGCCTGTTGTCACAGGTGTTCCCCGGCAGGGGGAATTCCGCTAATTACCTCATCTGTAAAGGGGGAGGCACTAGATGCTACCTGCTTTTCCAGCCCAACCCCCGGCTTTTCCCAGCAGCCCGCACTAGGAGACACTCTGGGAAGACTCCCGGAGGGCTCCTAGGAGTTCCCAGGCGCTGCAGACAGAGGACGGTACCTCGTCATACTCAGAATTCCTGAACGCGACCGAGTGGGTGGGGGATATTTTAGGCCGCCCTCCACGCAGCTGCCTGGTGTCACAGGTGTTCCCAGGTAGGGGGAAGTCCGCTAATTACCTCATCTTTCCAGGGGGAGGCCCTAGTTCCTACCTGCATGTCGAGAACAACCACCGCATTTCCCCTGAGGCCCGCACTAGAAGCACTCGGGGAAGACACGCGAATTGCTCCTAGAGATCCCAGGCCCTGCAGACATAGGACGGAACCTCGCCACACTCAGAATTCCTTAACGCGGCCGTGTTGCTGAGGGAGATTTGGGGCCGCCCTCCACGAAGCTGACTGATGTCACAGGTGTTCCCTTCCAGGGGGAATTCCGCTAATGACCTCATCTGTCCAGGGGGAGGCACTAGATGCAACCTGCATTTCCAGCCCAACCCCCGCATTTCCCCGGCCGCCCGCAATAGGAGACACTCGGGGAAGACACGCGGAGGGCTCCTAGAAGATCCCAGGCGCTGCAGACAGAGGACGGAACCTCGCCACACTCAGAATTCCGGAACGCAGCCGAGTGGGTGACGGAGGTTTGGGGCCGTCCTACACGAAGCTAACTGGTGTCACAAGTGCTCCCTGGCAGGGGGAATTCCGCTAATTACCTCATCTGTCCAGGGGGAGGCACTAGATGCTACCTGCATTTCCAGACTAACTCCCGCATTTCCCCAGCAGCCCGCACTAGGAGACACTCGGGGAAGACACACGGAGGGCTCCTAGTGGATCCCAGGCATTGCAGACAGAGGACGGAACCTCGCCACACTCAGAATTCAGGAACGCGGCCGTATGGTTGGGGGAGTTTTGGGGCCGCCCTCCACGCAGCTGCCTGGTTTCACAGGTGTTCCCTGGCAGGGGGAAGTCCGCTGATTACCTCATCTGTCCAGGGGGAGGCGCTAGATGCTACCTGCATTTCCAGCCCAACCCCCGCCTTACCACGGCAGCCCGCACTAGGAGACACTCGAGGAAGACACGCGGAGGGCTCCTAGGAGATTCCAGGCGCTGCAGACAGAGGACGGAACCTCGCCACACTCAGAATTCCGGAACGCGGCCGTGTGATTGGGGGAGGTTTGGGGCTGCCCCACACGCAGCTGCCTGGTGTCACAGGTGTTCCCAGGTAGGGGGAAGTCCGCTAATTACCTCATCTTTCCAGGGGGAGGCACTAGTTGCTACCTGCATTTCCAGACCAACCCCCGCATTTCCCCTGAGGCCCGCACTAGAAGCACTCGGGGAAGACACGCGGATTGCTCCTAGAGATCCCAGGCCCTGCAGACATAGGACGGAACCTCGCCACACTCAGAATTCCGGAACGCGGCCGACTGGTTGGGGAAGGTTTAGGGCCGAACTCAACGCAGCTGCCTGGTGTCACAAGTGTTCCCTGGCAGGGGGAAGTCCGCTAATTACCTCATCTGTCCAGGGAGAGGCACTACATGCAACCTGCATTTTCAGCCCAACCCCCGCATTTCCCCGGCCGCCCGCAAAAGGATACACTCGGGGAAGACACGCGGAGGGCTCCTAGGAGATCCCAGGCGCTGCAGACAGAGGACGGAACCTCGCCACACTCAGAATTCCGGAACGCAGCCGAGTGGGTGGCGGAGGTTTGGGGCCGCCCTACACGAAGCTAACTGGTGTCAGAGGTGTTCCCTGGCAGGGGGAAGTCCGCTAATTACCTCATCTGTCCAGGGGGAGGCACTAGATGCTACCTGCATTTCCAGACTAACCCCCTCATTTCCCCAGCAGCCCGCACTAGGAGACACTCGTGGAAGACACGCGGAGGGCTACTAGTGGATCCCAGGCGTTGCAGACAGAGGACGGAACCTCGCCACACTCAGAATTCAGGAACGCGGCCGTATGGGTGAGGGAGATTTGGGGCCGCCCTCCACGAAGCTGCCTGGTGTCACAGGTGTTCCCAGGTAGGGGGAAGTCCGCTAATTACCTCATCTTTCCAGGGGGAGGCACTAGTTGCTACCGGCATTTCCAGAACAACCCCCGCATTTCCCCTGAGGCCCGCACTAGAAGCACTCGGGGAAGACACACGGAGGGCTCCTAGTAGATCTCAGGTGCTGCAGACAGTGTACGGAACCTCGCCAGACTCATAATTCCGGAACGAAGCCTAGTGGGTGGGGGAGGTTTGGGGCCGCCCTCCAAGAAGCTGCCTGGTGTCACAGTTGTTCCCTGGCAGGGGGAAGTCCGCTAATTACCTCATCTGTCCAGGCGGAGGCACTAGATGCTACCTGCATTTAAAGACCAACCCCCGCATTTCCCAGGGAGCACGCACTAGGAGACACTCGGGGAAGACACGCGGAGGGCTCCTAGAGATCACAGGCGCTGTAGACAGAGGACGGAACCTCCCAACACTCAGAATTTCGGAACGCGGCCGAGTGGCTGGGGGAGGATCGGGGCCGCCATCCACGCAGCTGTCTGGTGACACAGGTGTTCCCTGGCAGGGGGATGTCCGCTAATTACCTCATCTGTCCAGGGGGAAGCACTAGATGCTACCTGATTTTCCAGCCCAACCCCCGGCTTTCCCCTGCAGCCCGCACTAGGAGACATTTTGGGAAGACACACGGAGGGCTTCTAGGAGATCCCAGGCGCTGCAGACAGAGGACGGATCCTCGCCACACTCAGAATTCCGGAACACAGCCGAGTTGGTGGGGGAGGTTTGGGGCCGCCCTCCACGCAGCTCCCTGTTGTCACAGGTGTTCCCTGGAGGGGGAAGTCCACTAATTATGTCATCTCTCCAGGGGGAGGCACTAGATGCTACCTGCATTTCCAGCCAACCCTCGATTTTCCCAGGCAGACCGCACTAGGAGACAATCGGGGAAAACACGCGGAGGGCTCCTAGGAGATCCCAGGCGCTGCAGACAGAGTATGGAACCTCGCAACACTCAAAATTCCGGAACGCTGCCGAGTGGGTGGGGGAGATTTGGGACCGCCCTCCACGCAGCTGCCTGTGGTAACAGGTTTTCCCTGGCAGGTGGAAGTCCGCTAATTACCTCATCAGTCCAGGGGGAGGCACTAGATGCTACCTGCATTTCCAGCCCAACCCCCTCATTTCCCCGGCAGCCTGCAATAGGAGACACTCGGGGAAGACACGCGGAGGGCTCCTAGGATATCCCAGGCGCTGCAGACAGACGACGGAACCTCGCCACCCTCAGAATTCCGTAACGTGCCCGAGTGGGTGGGGGAGGATTGGGGTCGACCACTTCGCAGCTGCCTGGTGTCACAGGTGTTCCCTTGCAGGCGGAAGTCCGCTAATTACCTGATCTGTCCAGGGGGAGGCACTAGATACTACCTGCATTTCCAGCCCAACCCCCGCATTTCCCCGGCAGCCCGCACTACGAGACACTCGGGGAAGATACGCGGAGGGCTCCTAGGAGATCCCAGCTGCTGCAGACAGAGGACGGAAACTCCCAACACTCAGAATTCCGGAACCCATCCGAGTGGGTGGGGGAGTATTGGGGCCGCCCTCCACGCAGCTGCCTGGTGTCACATGTGTTCCCTGGCAAGGGGAAGACCGCTAATTACCTCATCTGTCCAAGGGGAGGCACTAGATGCTACCTTCATTTCCAGCCCAAACCCCGCCTTTCCCCGGCAGCCCGCAATAGGAAACACTAGGGGAAGACAGGCGGAGGGCTCCTAGGAGATCCCAGGCGCTGCAGACACATGACACAACTTCCCCACCCTCAGAATTCCGGAACGCGGTCGAGTGGGTGTGGGAGGTTTGGGGCCGCCATCCACGCAGCTGCCTGGTGTCACAGGTGTTCCCTGGCCGGGGGAAGTCCGCTAATTACCTCATCTGTCCAGGGGGAGGCACTAGATGTTATCTGCATTTCCAGCCTAACCCACACTATCCCCGGCAGCACGCACAAAGAGTCACTCGGGGAAGACACGCGGAATGCTCCTAGGAGATCCCAGGCGCTGAAGACACATGACGGAACCTCCCCACACTCAGAATTCCGGAACGCGGCAGAGTGGGTGGGGGAGATTTGGGGCCTCCCTCCACGCATCTGCCTGGTGTCACAGGTATTCCCAGGCAGGGGAAGTCCGCTAATTACCTCATCAGTCCAGGGGGAGGCACTAGATTCTACCTGCATTTCCAGCCCTACCCCCACATTTCCCCGGCAGCCCGCACTAGTAGACACTCGGGGACGACACGCGGAGGTCTACTAGGTGATCCGAGGCGCTGCAGACAGAGGACGGAACCTCGAAATACTCAGAATTCTGGAACGCGGCTGAGTGGGTGGGGGCTGTTTGGGGCCGCACCCCACGCAGCTGCCTGGTGTCACAGGTGTTCCCTGGCAGGGGGAATTCCGTTAATTACCTCATATGTCCAGGGGGAGGCACAAGATGCTACCTGCATTTCCACCCAACCCCGGCCTTTCCCCGGCAGATCGCACTAGGAGACACTCGGGGAAGAAACGCGGAGGGCTCCTAGGATATCCCAGGCGCTGCAGACAGAGGACGGAACCTACGCACACTCAGAATTCCGGAACGGGGCCGAGTGGGTGGGGGATTATTGGGGCCCTCATCCAAGCAGCTTCCTCGTGTCACAGGTGTTTCCTGGCAGGGGTAATTCCGCTTATTACCTCATCTGTAAAGGGGGAGTCACTAGATGCTTCCTGCATTTCCAGCACAACCCCCGCCTTTCCCTGGCTGCCCGCACCATGAAATAATCTGGGAAGTCACACGGAGGTCTCCTAGGAGATCCCAGGCGCTGCAGACAGAAGACGGAACCTCGCCACACTCAGAAATCCGGAACGCGGCCGAGTGGGTGTGGGAGGTTTGGGGCCGCCCACCACGCATCTGCCTGGTGTCACAGGTCTTCCCTGGCAGGGGGAAGTCTGCTAATTACCTGATCTCTCCAGGGGGAGGCACTAGATCCTACCTGCATTTCCTGCCCAACCCCCGCCATTCCCTGGCAGCCCGCACTAGGAGACACTCGGGGAAGACTGGCGGAGGGCTCCTAGGAGATCCCAGGCGCTGCAGACAGAGGACGGAACCTCGCCACACTCCGAAATCCGGAACGCAGCCGAGTGGTTGGGGGAGGTTTTCGGCCTCCCACCACGCAGCTGCCTGGTGTCACAGGTTTTCCATGGCAGTGGGAATTCCGCTAAATACCTTATCTGTCCAAGGGGAGGCACTAGATGCTACCTGCGTTTCCAGCCCAACCCCCACCTTTCCCCGGCATCCCGCATAAGAGTCACATTGGGAAGACACGCGGCGGGCTCCTAGGAGATCCCAGGAGCTGCAGACAGACGACGGAACCTCGCCACACTCAGAATTGCGGAATGCGGCCGAATGGGTGGGGGAAGTTTGGGGCGCCCTCCACGCAGCTGCCTGTTGTCACAGGTGTTCCCTGGCAGGGGGAAGTCCGTTAATTACCTCATCTGTCCAGGGGGAAGCACTAGATTCTGCCTGCATTTCCAGCGCAACCTCTGCTTTTCCCTGGCAACCCGCACTAGGAGACACTCGGGGAAGACACGCGGAGGGCTCCTAGGAGATTCCAGGCGCTGCAGACAGAGGACGGAACCTCGCCACACTCAGAATTCCGGAACGCGGCCGTGTGATTGGGGGAGGTTTGGGGCTGCCCCACACGCAGCTGCCTGGTGTCACAGGTGTTCCCAGGTAGGGGGAAGTCCGCTAATTACCTCATCTTTCCAGGGGGAGGCACTAGTTGCTACCTGCATTTCCAGACCAACCCCCGCATTTCCCCTGAGGCCCGCACTAGAAGCACTCGGGGAAGACACGCGGATTGCTCCTAGAGATCCCAGGCCCTGCAGACATAGGACGGAACCTCGCCACACTCAGAATTCCGGAACGCGGCCGACTGGTTGGGAAAGGTTTAGGGCCGAACTCAACGCAGCTGCCTGGTGTCACAAGTGTTCCCTGGCAGGGGGAAGTCCGCTAATTACCTCATCTGTCCAGGGAGAGGCACTACATGCAACCTACATTTTCAGCCCAACCCCCGCATTTCCCCGGCCGCCCGCAAAAGGATACACTCGGGGAAGACACGCGGAGGGCTCCTAGGAGATCCCAGGCGCTGCAGACAGAGGACGGAACCTCGCCACACTCAGAATTCCGGAACGCAGCCGAGTGGGTGGCGGAGGTTTGGGGCCGCACTACACGAAGCTAACTGGTGTCAGAGGTGTTCCCTGGCAGGGGGAAGTCCGCTAATTACCTCATCTGTCCAGGGGGAGGCACTAGATGCTACCTGCATTTCCAGACTAACCCCCTCATTTCCCCAGCAGCCCGCACTAGGAGACACTCGTGGAAGACACGCGGAGGGCTACTAGTGGATCCCAGGCGTTGCAGACAGAGGACGGAACCTCGCCACACTCAGAATTCAGGAACGCGGCCGTATGGGTGAGGGAGATTTGGGGCCGCCCTCCACGAAGCTGCCTGGTGTCACAGGTGTTCCCAGGTAGGGGGAAGTCCGCTAATTACCTCATCTTTCCAGGGGGAGGCACTAGTTGCTACCGGCATTTCCAGAACAACCCCCGCATTTCCCCTGAGGCCCACACTAGAAGCACTCGGGGAAGACACACGGAGGGCTCCTAGTAGATCTCAGGTGCTGCAGACAGTGTACGGAACCTCGCCAGACTCAGAATTCCGGAACGAAGCCTAGTGGTTTGGGGAGGTTTGGGGCCGCCCTCCAAGAAGCTGCCTGGTGTCACAGTTGTTCCCTGGCAGGGGGAAGTCCGCTAATTACCTCATCTGTCCAGGGGGAGGCACTAGATGCTACCTGCATTTAAAGAACAACCCCCGCATTTCCCAGGGAGCACGCACTAGGAGACACTCGGGGAAGACACGCGGAGGGCTCCTAGAGATCACAGGCACTGTAGACAGAGGACGGAACCTCCCAAAACTCAGAATTTCGGAACGCGGCCGAGTGGCTGGGGGAGGATTGGGGTCGACCACCTCGCAGCTGCCTGGTGTCACAGGTGTTCCCTTGCAGGCGGAAGTCCGCTAATTACCTGATCTGTCCAGGGGGAGGCACTAGATACTACCTGCATTTCCAGCCCAACCCCCGCATTTCCCCTGCAGCCCGCACTACGAGACACTCGGGGAAGATACGCGGAGGGCTCCTAGGAGATCCCAGGCGCTGCAGACAGAGTATGGAACCTTGCAACACTCAAAATTCCGGAACGCGGCCGAGTGGGTGGGGGAGATTTGGGACCGCCCTCCACGCAGCTGCCTGTGGTAACAGGTTTTCCCTGGCAGGTGGAAGTCCGCTAATTACCTCATCAGTCCAGGGGGAGGCACTAGATGCTACCTGCATTTCCAGCCCAACCCCCTCCTTTCCCCGGCAGCCTGCAATAGGAGACACTCGGGGAAGACACGCGGAGGGCTCCTAGGATATCCCAGGCGCTGCAGACAGACGACGGAACCTCGCCACCCTCAGAATTCCGTAACGTGGCCGTGTGGGTGGGGGAGGATTGGGGTCGACCACCTCGCAGCTGCCTGGTGTCACAGGTGTTCCCTTGCAGGCGGAAGTCCGCTAATTACCTGATCTGTCCAGGGGGAGGCACTAGATACTACCTGCATTTCCAGCCCAACCCCCGCATTTCCCCGGCAGCCCGCACTTCGAGACACTCGGGGAAGTTACGCGGAGGGCTCCTAGGAGATCCCAGCTGCTGCAGACAGAGGACGGAAACTCCCAACACTCAGAATTCCGGAACCCAATCGAGTGGGTGGGGGAGTATTGGGGCCGCCCTCCACGCAGCTGCCTGGTGTCACATGTGTTCCCTGGCAAGGGGAAGTCCGCTAATTACCTCATCTGTCCAAGGGGAGGCACTAGATGCTACCTTCATTTCCAGCCCAAACCCCACATTTCCCCGGCAGCCCGCAATAGGAAACACTAGGGGAAGACACGCGGAGGGCTCCTAGGAGATCCCAGGCGCTGCAGACACATGACACAACTTCCCCACCCTCAGAATTCCGGAACGCAGTCGAGTGGGTGTGGGAGGTTTGGGGCCGCCATCCACGCAGCTGCCTGGTGTCACAGGTGTTCCCTGGCCGGGGGAAGTCCGCTAATTACCTCATCTGTCCAGGCGGAGGCACTAGATGTTATCTGCATTTCCAGCCTAACCCACACTATCCCCGGCAGCACGCACAAAGAGTCACTCGGGGAAGACACGCGGAATGCTCCTAGGAGATCCCAGGCGCTGAAGACACATGACGGAATCTCCCCACACTCAGAATTCCGGAACGCGGCAGAGTGGGTGGGGGAGATTTGGGGCCTCCCTCCACGCATCTGCCTGGTGTCACAGGTATTCCCAGGCAGGGGAAGTCCGCTAATTACCTCATCAGTCCAGGGGGAGGCACTAGATTCTACCTGCATTTCCAGCCCTACCCCCACATTTCCCCGGCAGCCCGCACTAGTAGACACTCGGGGACGACACGCGGAGGTCTACTAGGTGATCCGAGGCGCTGCAGACAGAGGACGGAACCTCGAAATACTCAGAATTCTGGAACGCGGCTGAGTGGGTGGGGGCTGTTTGGGGCCGCACCCCACGCAGCTGCCTGGTGTCACAGGTGTTCCCTGGCAGGGGGAATTCCGTTAATTACCTCATATGTCCAGGGGGAGGCACAAGATGCTACCTGCATTTCCACCCCACCCCGGCCTTTCCCCGGCAGATCGCACTAGGAGACACTCGGGGAAGAAACGCGGAGGGCTCCTAGGAGATCCCAGGCGCTGCAGACAGAGGACGGAACCTACCCACACTCAGAATTCCGGAACGGGGCCGAGTGGGTGGGGGATTATTGGGGCCCCCATCCAAGCAGCTTCCTCGTGTCACAGGTGTTTCCTGGCAGGGGTAATTCCGCTTATTACCTCATCTGTAAAGGGGGAGTCACTAGATGCTTCCTGCATTTCCAGCACAACCCCCACCTTTCCCTGGCTGCCCGCACCATGAAATAATCTGGGAAGTCACACGGAGGTCTCCTAGGAGATCCCAGGCGCTGCAGACAGAAGACGGAACCTCGCCACACTCAGAAATCCGGAACGCGTCCGAGTGGGTGTGGGAGGTTTGGGGCCGCCCACCACGCATCTGCCTGGTGTCACAGGTCTTCCCTGGCAGGGGGAAGTCTGCTAATTACCTGATCTGTCCAGGGGGAGGCACTAGATCCTACCTGCATTTCCTGCCCAACCCCCGCCATTCCCTGGCAGCCCGCACTAGGAGACACTCGGGGAAGACTGGCGGAGGGCTCCTAGGAGATCCCAGGCGCTGCAGACAGAGGACGGAACCTCGCCACACTCCGAAATCCGGAACGCAGCCGAGTGGTTGGGGGAGGTTTTCGGCCTCCCACCACGCAGCTGCCTGGTGTCACAGGTTTTCCATGGCAGTGGGAATTCCGCTAAATACCTTATCTGTCCAAGGGGAGGCACTAGATGCTACCTGCGTTTCCAGCCCAACCCCCGCCTTTCCCCGGCATCCCGCATAAGAGTCACATTGGGAAGACACGCGGCGGGCTCCTAGGAGATCCCAGGAGCTGCAGACAGACGACGGAACCTCGCCACACTCAGAATTGCGGAATGCGGCCGAATGGGTGGGGGAAGTTTGGGGCGCCCTCCACGCAGCTGCCTGTTGTCACAGGTGTTCCCTGGCAGGGGGAAGTCCGTTAATTACCTCATCTGTCCAGGGGGAGGCACTAGATTCTGCCTGCATTTCCAGCGCAACCTCTGCCTTTCCCTGGCAACCCGCACTAGGAGACAATCGGGGAAGACACGCGGAGGGCTCCTAGGGGATCCCAGGCGCTGGAGACAGAAGACGGTACCTCCCCACACTCAGAATTCCGGAACGAGGCTGAGTGGGTGGGGGAGGTTTGGTGTCGCCCTCCACGCAGCTGCCTGGTGTCACAGGTGTTCCCTGGCAGGGGGAAGTCCGCTAATTACCTCATCGGTCCAGGGGCAGGCACTAGATGCTTCCTGCATTTCCAGCACAACCCCCGGCTTTCCCCGGCAGCCCGCAGTAGGAGACACTCGGGGAAGACACGCGGAGGGCTCCTAGATATCCCAGGCGCTGCAGACACAGGACGGAACCTTGACAATCTCAGAATTCCGGAACGCGTCCGAGTGCTTGGGGGTGGTTTTGGGCCGACCTCCACGCAGCTAACTGTGGTCACAGGTGTTCCCTGGCAGGGGGAAGTACGCTAATTACCTCATATGTCCAGGGGGAGGCACTAGATGCTACCTGCATTTCCAGCACAACCCCCGAATTTCCCCGGCAGCCCGCACTAGGAGACACTCGGGGAAGACATGCGGAGGGCTCCTAGGAGATCCCAGGCGCTGCAGAGGACGGAACCTCGCCACACTCAGAATTCCGGTACGCGGCCGAGTGGGTGGGGGAGGTTAGGGGCCACCCTCCACGCAGTTGCCTGGTGTCACAAGTTTTCCCTGGCAGGTGGAATTCCGCTAATTACCTCATCTGTAGAGGGGGAGGCACTAGATGCTACATGCTTTTCCAGCCCAACCCTCGAATTTCCCCTGCAGACCGCACTAGGAGAAACTCGGGGAAGAGACGCGGAGGGCTCCTATGAGACCCAAGGTGCTGCAGACAGATGAAGGAACGTGGCAACCTCAGAATTCCGGAATGTGGCCGAGTCGGTGGGGGTTTTTTGGGGCCGCCCTCCACGAAGCTGCCTGTTGTCACAGGTGTTCCCTGGCAGGGGGAAGTCCGCTAATGACTTCATCTGTCCAGGGGGAGGCACTAGATGCAACCTGCATTTCCAGCCCAACCCCTGCATTTCCCCGGCCACCCGCACAAGGATACATTCGGGGAAGACACGCGGAGGGCTCCTAGGAGATCCCAGGCGCTGCAGACAGATGACGGAACCTCGCAACACTTAGAATTCCGGAACGCGGCCGAGTCGTTGGGGGTGGTTTGGGGCCACCCACCACGCAGCTGTCTGGTTTCACAGGTTTTCCCTGGCAGGTTGAATTCCGCTAATTACCTCATCTGTCCAGGGGGAGGCACTAGAAGCTACATGCTTTTCCAGCCCAAACCCCGCCTTTACCCGGCAGCCCGCACTAGGAGAAACTCGGGGAAGACAAGCGGAGGGCTCCTTGGAGATCCTAGGCGCTGCAGACAGAGGAAGGAACCTCGCCAACCTCAGAAATCCGGAACGTGGCCGAGTCGGTGGGGGATGTTTGGGGCCGCCCTTCACGAATCTGCCTGGTGTCACAGGTGTTCCCTGGCAGGGGGAAGTCCGCTAATGACCTCATCTGTCCAGGGGGAGGCACTAGATGCAACCTGAATTTCCAGCCCAACCCCCTCCTTTCCCCGGCCGCCCGCAATAGGAGACACTCGGGGAAGACACGCGGAGGGCTCCTAGGAGATCCCAGGCGCTGCAGACAGAAGACGGAACCTCGCCACACTCAGAAATCCGGAACGCGGCCGAGTGGGTGTGGGAGGTTTGGGGCCGCCCACCACGCATCTGCCTGGTGTCACAGGTCTTCCCTGGCAGGGGGAAGTCTGCTAATTACCTGATCTGTCCAGGGGGAGGCACTAGATCCTACCTGCATTTCCTGCCCAACCCCCGCCATTCCCTGGCAGCCCGCACTAGGAGACACTCGGGGAAGACTGGCGGAGGGCTCCTAGGAGATCCCAGGCGCTGCAGACAGAGGACGGAACCTCGCCACACTCCGAAATCCGGAACGCAGCCGAGTGGTTGGGGGAGGTTTTCGGCCTCCCACCACGCAGCTGCCTGGTGTCACAGGTTTTCCATGGCAGTGGGAATTCCGCTAAATACCTTATCTGTCCAAGGGGAGGCACTAGATGCTACCTGCGTTTCCAGCCCAACCCCCGCCTTTCCCCGGCATCCCGCATAAGAGTCACATTGGGAAGACACGCGGCGGGCTCCTAGGAGATCCCAGGAGCTGCAGACAGACGACGGAACCTCGCCATACTCAGAATTGCGGAATGCGGCCGAATGGGTGGGGGAAGTTTGGGGCGCCCTCCACGCAGCTGCCTGTTGTCACAGGTGTTCCCTGGCAGGGGGAAGTCCGTTAATTACCTCATCTGTCCAGGGGGAGGCACTAGATTCTGCCTGCATTTCCAGCGCAACCTCTGCCTTTCCCTGGCAACCCGCACTAGGAGACAATCGGGGAAGACACGCGGAGGGCTCCTAGGGGATCCCAGGCGCTGGAGACAGAAGACGGTACCTCCCCACACTCAGAATTCCGGAACGAGGCTGAGTGGGTGGGGGAGGTTTGGTGTCGCCCTCCACGCAGCTGCCTGGTGTCACAGGTGTTCCCTGGCAGGGGGAAGTCCGCTAATTACCTCATCGGTCCAGGGGCAGGCACTAGATGCTTCCTGCATTTCCAGCACAACCCCCGGCTTTCCCCGGCAGCCCGCAGTAGGAGACACTCGGGGAAGACACGCGGAGGGCTCCTAGATATCCCAGGCGCTGCAGACACAGGACGGAACCTTGACAATCTCAGAATTCCGGAACGCGTCCGAGTGCTTGGGGGTGGTTTTGGGCCGACCTCCACGCAGCTAACTGTGGTCACAGGTGTTCCCTGGCAGGGGGAAGTACGCTAATTACCTCATATGTCCAGGGGGAGGCACTAGATGCTACCTGCATTTCCAGCACAACCCCCGAATTTCCCCGGCAGCCCGCACTAGGAGACACTCGGGGAAGACATGCGGAGGGCTCCTAGGAGATCCCAGGCGCTGCAGAGGACGGAACCTCGCCACACTCAGAATTCCGGTACGCGGCCGAGTGGGTGGGGGAGGTTAGGGGCCACCCTCCACGCAGTTGCCTGGTGTCACAAGTTTTCCCTGGCAGGTGGAATTCCGCTAATTACCTCATCTGTAGAGGGGGAGGCACTAGATGCTACATGCTTTTCCAGCCCAACCCCCGAATTTCCCCTGCAGACCGCACTAGGAGAAACTCGGGGAAGACACGCGGAGGGCTCCTATGAGACCCAAGGTGCTGCAGACAGATGAAGGAACGTGCCAACCTCAGAATTCCGGAATGTGGCCGAGTCGGTGGGGGTTTTTTGGGGCCGCCCTCCACGAAGCTGCCTGTTGTCACAGGTGTTCCCTGGCAGGGGGAAGTCCGCTAATGACTTCATCTGTCCAGGGGGAGGCACTAGATGCAATCTGCATTTCCAGCCCAACCCCTGCATTTCCCCGGCCACCCGCACAAGGATACATTCGGGGAAGACACGCGGAGGGCTCCTAGGAGATCCCAGGCGCTGCAGACAGATGACGGAACCTCGCAACACTTAGAATTCCGGAACGCGGCCGAGTCGTTGGGGGTGGTTTGGGGCCACCCACCACGCAGCTGCCTGGTTTCACAGGTTTTCCCTGGCAGGTTGAATTCCGCTAATTACCTCATCTGTCCAGGGGGAGGCACTAGAAGCTACATGCTTTTCCAGCCCAAACCCCGCCTTTACCCGGCAGCCCGCACTAGGAGAAACTCGGGGAAGACAAGCGGAGGGCTCCTTGGAGATCCTAGGCGCTGCAGACAGAGGAAGGAACCTCGCCAACCTCAGAAATCCGGAACGTGGCCGAGTCGGTGGGGGATGTTTGGGGCCGCCCTTCACGAATCTGCCTGGTGTCACAGGTGTTCCCTGGCAGGGGGAAGTCCGCTAATGACCTCATCTGTCCAGGGGGAGGCACTAGATGCAACCTGAATTTCCAGCCCAACCCCCTCCTTTCCCCGGCCGCCCGCAATAGGAGACACTCGGGGAAGACACGCGGAGGGCTCCTAGGAGATCCCTGGCGCTGCAGACAGAGGACGGAACGCCGCCACACTCAGAATTCCGGAACGCAGCCGAGTGGGTTGCGGAGGTTTGGGGCCGCCCTACACGAAGCAACTGGTGTCACAGGTGTTCCCTGGCAGGGGGAATTCCGCTAATTACCTCATCTGTCCAGCGGGAGGCACTAGATGCTACCTACATTTTCAGACTAACCCCCGCATTTCCCCAGCAGCCCGCACTAGGAGACACTCGGGGAAGACACGCGGAGGGCTCCTAATGGATCCCAGGCGTTTCAGACAGAGGACGGAACCTCGCCACACTCAGAATTCCTGAACGCGGCCGTATGGGTGGGGGAGATTTGGGGCCGCCCTCCACGCAGCTGCCTGGTGTCACAGGTGTTCCCTGGCAGGGGGAATTCCGCTAATTACCTCATTTGTCCAGGTGGAGGCGCTAGATGCTACCTGCATTTCCAGCCCAACCCCCGCCTTACCCCGGCAGCCCGCACTAGGAGACACTCGGGGAAAACACGCGGAGGGCTCCTAGGAGATTCCAGGCGCTGCAGACAGAGGACGGAACCTCGCCACACTCAGAATCCCGGAACGCGGCCTTCTGAGTGGGGGAGGTTTGGGGCTGCCCCATACGAAGCTGCCTGTTGTCACAGGTGTTCCCCGGCAGGGGGAATTCCGCTAATTACCTCATCTGTAAAGGGGGAGGCACTAGATGCTACCTGCTTTTCCAGCCCAACCCCCGGCTTTTCCCAGCAGCCCGCACTAGGAGACACTCTGGGAAGACTCCCGGAGGGCTCCTAGGATTTCCCAGGCGCTGCAGACAGAGGACGGTACCTCGTCATACTCAGAATTCCTGAACGCGACCGAGTGGGTGGGGGATATTTGGGGCCGCCCTCCACGCAGCTGCCTGGTGTCACAGGTGTTCCCAGGTAGGGGGAAGTCCGCTAATTACCTCATCTTTCCAGGGGGAGGCCCTAGTTCCTACCTGCATGTCGAGAACAACCACCGCATTTCCCCTGAGGCCCGCACTAGAAGCACTCGGGGAAGACACGCGAATTGCTCCTAGAGATCCCAGGCCCTGCAGACATAGGACGGAACCTCGCCACACTCAGAATTCCTTAACGCGGCCGTGTTGGTGAGGGAGATTTGGGGCCGCCCTCCACGAAGCTGACTGATGTCACAGGTGTTCCCTTCCAGGGGGAATTCCGCTAATGACCTCATCTGTCCAGGGGGAGGCACTAGATGCAACCTGCATTTCCAGCCCAACCCCCGCATTTCCCCGGCCGCCCGCAATAGGAGACACTCGGGGAAGACACGCGGAAGGCTCCTAGGAGATCCCAGGCGCTGCAGACAGAAGACGGAACCTCGCCACACTCAGAATTCCGGAACGCAGCCGAGTGGGTGACGGAGGTTTGGGGCCGTCCTACACGAAGTTAACTGGTGTCACAAGTGCTCCCTGGCAGGGGGAATTCCGCTAATTACCTCATCTGTCCAGGGGGAGGCACTAGATGCTACCTGCATTTCCAGACTAACTCCCGCATTTCCCCAGCAGCCGGCACTAGGAGACACTCGGGGAAGACACACGGAGGGCTCCTAGTGGATCCCAGGCATTGCAGACAGAGGACGGAACCTCGCCACACTCAGAATTCAGGAACGCGGCCGTATGGTTGGGGGAGTTTTGGGGCCGCCCTCCACGCAGCTGCCTGGTTTCACAGGTGTTCCCTGGCAGGGGGAAGTCCGCTGATTACCTCATCTGTCCAGGGGGAGGCGCTAGATGCTACCTGCATTTCCAGCCCAACCCCCGCCTTACCACGGCAGCCCGCACTAGGAGACACTCGAGGAAGACACGCGGAGGGCTCCTAGGAGATTCCAGGCGCTGCAGACAGAGGACGGAACCTCGCCACACTCAGAATTCCGGAACGCGGCCGTGTGATTGGGGGAGGTTTGGGGCTGCCCCACACGCAGCTGCCTGGTGTCACAGGTGTTCCCAGGTAGGGGGAAGTCCGCTAATTACCTCATCTTTCCAGGGGGAGGCACTAGTTGCTACCTGCATTTCCAGACCAACCCCCGCATTTCCCCTGAGGCCCGCACTAGAAGCACTCGGGGAAGACACGCGGATTGCTCCTATAGATCCCAGGCCCTGCAGACAGAGGACGGAACCTCGCCACACTCAGAATTCCGGAACGCAGCCGAGTGGGTGGCGGAGGTTTGGGGCCGCCCTACACGAAGCTAACTGGTGTCAGAGGTGTTCCCTGGCAGGGGGAAGTCCGCTAATTACCTCATCTGTCCAGGGGGAGGCACTAGATGCTACCTGCATTTCCAGACTAACCCCCTCATTTCCCCAGCAGCCCGCACTAGGAGACACTCGTGGAAGACACGCGGAGGGCTACTAGTGGATCCCAGGCGTTGCAGACAGAGGACGGAACCTCGCCACACTCAGAATTCAGGAACGCGGCCGTATGGGTGAGGGAGATTTGGGGCCGCCCTCCACGAAGCTGCCTGGTGTCACAGGTGTTCCCAGGTAGGGGGAAGTCCGCTAATTACCTCATCTTTCCAGGGGGAGGCACTAGTTGCTACCGGCATTTCCAGAACAACCCCCGCATTTCCCCTGAGGCCCGCACTAGAAGCACTCGGGGAAGACACACGGAGGGCTCCTAGTAGATCTCAGGTGCTGCAGACAGTGTACGGAACCTCGCCAGACTCAGAATTCCGGAACGAAGCCTAGTGGGTGGGGGAGGTTTGGGGCCGCCCTCCAAGAACCTGCCTGGTGTCACAGTTGTTCCCTGGCAGGGGGAAGTCCGCTAAATACCTCATCTGTCCAGGGGGAGGCACTAGATGCTACCTGCATTTAAAGACCAACCCCCGCATTTCCCAGGGAGCACGCACTAGGAGACACTCGGGGAAGACACGCGGAGGGCTCCTAGAGATCACAGGCGCTGTAGACAGAGGACGGAACCTCCCAACACTCAGAATTTCGGAACGCGGCCGAGTGGCTGGGGGAGGATCGGGGCCGCCATCCACGCAGCTGTCTGGTGACACAGGTGTTCCCTGGCAGGGGGATGTCCGCTAATTACCTCATCTGTCCAGGGGGAAGCACTAGATGCTACCTGATTTTCCAGCCCAACCCCGGGCTTTCCCCTGCAGCCCGCACTAGGAGACATTTTGGGAAGACACACGGAGGGCTTCTAGGAGATCCCAGGCGCTGCAGACAGAGGACGGATCCTCGCCACACTCAGAATTCCGGAACACAGCCGAGTTGGTGGGGGAGGTTTGGGGCCGCCCTCCACGCAGCTGCCTGGTGTCACATGTGTTCCCTGGCAAGGGGAAGTCCGCTAATTACCTCATCTGTCCAAGGGGAGGCACTAGATGCTACCTTCATTTCCAGCCCAAACCCCGCCTTTCCCCGGCAGCCCGCAATAGGAAACACTAGGGGAAGACACGCGGAGGGCTCCTAGGAGATCCCAGGCGCTGCAGACACATGACACAACTTCCCCACCCTCAGAATTCCGGAACGCGGTCGAGTGGGTGTGGGAGGTTTGGGGCCGCCATCCACGCAGCTGCCTGGTGTCACAGGTGTTCCCTGGCCGGGGGAAGTCCGCTAATTACCTCATCTGTCCAGGGGGAGGCACTAGATGTTATCTGCATTTCCAGCCTAACCCACACTATCCCCGGCAGCACGCACAAAGAGTCACTCGGGGAAGACACGCGGAATGCTCCTAGGAGATCCCAGGCGCTGAAGACACATGACGGAACCTCCCCACACTCAGAATTCCGGAACGCGGCAGAGTGGGTGGGGGAGATTTGGGGCCTCCCTCCACGCATCTGCCTGGTGTCACAGGTATTCCCAGGCAGGGGAAGTCCGCTAATTACCTCATCAGTCCAGGGGGAGGCACTAGATTCTACCTGCATTTCCAGCCCTACCCCCACATTTCCCCGGCAGCCCGCACTAGTAGACACTCGGGGACGACACGCGGAGGTCTACTAGGTGATCCGAGGCGCTGCAGACAGAGGACGGAACCTCGAAATACTCAGAATTCTGGAACGCGGCTGAGTGGGTGGGGGCTGTTTGGGGCCGCACCCCACGCAGCTGCCTGGTGTCACAGGTGTTCCCTGGCAGGGGGAATTCCGTTAATTACCTCATATGTCCAGGGGGAGGCACAAGATGCTACCTGCATTTCCACCCAACCCCGGCCTTTCCCCGGCAGATCGCACTAGGAGACACTCGGGGAAGAAACGCGGAGGGCTCCTAGGAGATCCCAGGCGCTGCAGACAGAGGACGGAACCTACCCACACTCAGAATTCCGGAACGGGGCCGAGTGGGTGGGGGATTATTGGGGCCCCCATCCAAGCAGCTTCCTCGTGTCACAGGTGTTACCTGGCAGGGGTAATTCCGCTTATTACCTCATCTGTAAAGGGGGAGTCACTAGATGCTTCCTGCATTTCCAGCACAACCCCCGCCTTTCCCTGGCTGCCCGCACCATGAAATAATCTGGGAAGTCACACGGAGGTCTCCTAGGAGATCCCAGGCGCTGCAGACAGAAGACGGAACCTCGCCACACTCAGAAATCCGGAACGCGGCCGAGTGGGTGTGGGAGGTTTGGGGCCGCCCACCACGCATCTGCCTGGTGTCACAGGTCTTCACTGGCAGGGGGAAGTCTGCTAATTACCTGATCTGTCCAGGGGGAGGCACTAGACCCTACCTGCATTTCCTGCCCAACCCCCGCCATTCCCTGGCAGCCCGCACTAGGAGACACTCGGGGAAGACTGGCGGAGGGCTCCTAGGAGATCCCAGGCGCTGCAGACAGAGGACGGAACCTCGCCACACTCCGAAATCCGGAACGCAGCCGAGTGGTTGGGGGAGGTTTTCGGCCTCCCACCACGCAGCTGCCTGGTGTCACAGGTTTTCCATGGCAGTGGGAATTCCGCTAAATACCTTATCTGTCCAAGGGGAGGCACTAGATGCTACCTGCGTTTCCAGCCCAACCCCCGCCTTTCCCCGGCATCCCGCATAAGAGTCACATTGGGAAGACACGCGGCGGGCTCCTAGGAGATCCCAGGAGCTGCAGACAGACGACGGAACCTCGCCACACTCAGAATTGCGGAATGCGGCCGAATGGGTGGGGGAAGTTTGGGGCGCCCTCCACGCAGCTGCCTGTTGTCACAGGTGTTCCCTGGCAGGGGGAAGTCCGTTAATTACCTCATCTGTCCAGGGGGAGGCACTAGATTCTGCCTGCATTTCCAGCGCAACCTCTGCCTTTCCCTGGCAACCCGCACTAGGAGACACTCGGGGAAGACACGCGGAGGGCTCCTAGGGGATCCCAGGCGCTGGAGACAGAAGACGGTACCTCCCCACACTCAGAATTCCGGAACGAGGCTGAGTGGGTGGGGGAGGTTTGGTGTCGCCCTCCACGCAGCTGCCTGGTGTCACAGGTGTTCCCTGGCAGGGGGAAGTCCGCTAATTACCTCATCGGTCCAGGGGCAGGCACTAGATGCTTCCTGCATTTCCAGCACAACCCCCGGCTTTCCCCGGCAGCCCGCAGTAGGAGACACTCGGGGAAGACACGCGGAGGGCTCCTAGATATCCCAGGCGCTGCAGACACAGGACGGAACCTTGACAATCTCAGAATTCCGGAACGCGTCCGAGTGCTTGGGGGTGGGTTTGGGCCGACCTCCACGCAGCTAACTGTGGTCACAGGTGTTCCCTGGCAGGGGGAAGTACGCTAATTACCTCATATGTCCAGGGGGAGGCACTAGATGCTAAATGCATTTCCAGCACAACCCCTGCCTTTCCCCGGCAGCCCGCACTAGGAGACACTCGGGGACGACACGCGGAGGTCTACTAGGTGATCCGAGGCGCTGCAGACAGAGGACGGAACCTCGAAATACTCAGAATTCTGGAACGCGGCTGAGTGGGTGGGGGCTGTTTGGGGCCGCACCCCACGCAGCTGCCTGGTGTCACAGGTGTTCCCTGGCAGGGGGAATTCCGTTAATTACCTCATATGTCCAGGGGAAGGCACAAGATGCTACCTGCATTTCCACCCAACCCCGGCCTTTCCCCGGCAGATCGCACTAGGAGACACTCGGGGAAGAAACGTGGAGGGCTCCTAGGAGATCCCAGGCGCTGCAGACAGAGGACGGAACCTACCAACACTCAGAATTCCGGAACGGGGCCGAGTGGGTGGGGGATTATTGGGGCCCCCATCCAAGCAGCTTCCTCGTGTCACAGGTGTTTCCTGGCAGGGGGAATTCCGCTTATTACCTAATTTGTCCAGGGGGAGGCACTAGATGCTACCTGCATTTCCAGCCCAACCCCCTCCTTTCCCCGGCAGCCTCCTCTAGGAGACACTCGGGGAAGGCACGCGGTTGGCTCCTAGGGTATCCCAGGCGCTGCAGACAGAGGACGGAACCTCGCCACACCCAGAATTCCAGAACGCGGCCGAGTGTGTGGGGGAGCTTTGGGGCCGCATTCCACGAAGCTGCCTGGTGTCACAGGTGTTCCCTGGCAGGGGGAAGTCCGCTAATTACCTCATCTGTAGAGGGGGAGGCGCTAGATTCTACCTGCATTTCCAGCCCTACCCCCGCATTTCCCCGGCATCCCGCACTAGGAGACATTCGGGGAAGACACGCGGGGGCCTCCTAGGAGATCCCAGGGTCTGCAGACAGAGGACGGAACCTCGCAACACTCAGAATTCCGAAACGCGGCTGAGTGTGATTCGGAGGTTTGGGGCCGCCCACCACGCAGCTGCCTGGTGTCTCAGGTGTTCCCATGCAGGGGGAATTCAACTAATTACCTCATCTGTCCAGGGGGAAGCACTAGATGCTACCTGCATTTCCAACCCAACCCCCACATTTCCCTGGAAACCCGCACAAGGATACCCTCGGGGAAGTCACGCGGAGGGCTCCTAGGAGATCCAAGGCGCTGCAGAGAGAGGACGGAACCTCGCCACTCTCAGCATTATGGAATGCGGCCGAGTGGGTGGGGGAGGTTTGGGGCCGCCCTCCACGCAGCTGCCTGTGGTCACAGATTTTCCCTGGCAGGTGGAAGTCCGCTAATTACCTCATCAGTCCAGGGGGAGGCACTAGATGCTACCTGTATTTCCAGCCCAACCCCCTCCTTTCCCCGGCAGCCTGCATTAGGAGACACTCGGGGAAGACACGTGGAGGGCTTCTAGGATATCCCAGGCGCTGCAGACAGACGACGGAACCTCGCCACCCTCAGAATTCCGTAACGTAGCCGAGTGGGTGTGGGAGGATTGGGGTCGACAACCTCGCAGCTGCCTGGTGTCACAAGTGTTCCCTGGCCGGGGGAAGTCCGCTAATTACCTCATCTGTCCAGTGGGAAGCACTAGATGCTACCTGCATTTCCAGCCTAACCCACACTATCCCCGGCAGCACGCACAAGGAGTCACTCGGGGAAGACACGCGGAATGCTCCTAGGAGATCCCAGGCGCTACAGACACATGACGGAACCTTCCCACACTCAGAATTCCGGAACGCGGCCGAGTGGGTGGGGGAGATTTGGGGCCTCCACCCAAGCATCTGCCTGGTGTCACAGGTATTCCCAGGCAGGGGAAGTCCGCTAATTATCTCATCAGTCCAGGGGGAGGCACTAGATGCTACGTGCATTTTCAGCCGAACCCCCGCATTTTCCCGGCAGCCCGCACTAGTAGACACTCTGGGACGACACGCGGAGGTCTACGAGGTGATCCGAGGCGCTGCAGACAGAGGACGGAACCTCGAAATACTCAGAATTCTGGAACGCGGCTAAGTGGGTGGGGGCTATTTGGGGCCGCACACCACGCAGCTGCCTGGTGTCACAGGTGTTCCCTGGCAGGGGGAATTCCGTTAATTACCTCATATGTCCAGGGGGAGGCACAAGATGCTACCTGCATTTCCACTCAACCCCGCCTTTCCCCGGCAGATCGCACTAGGAGACACTCGGGGAAGAAACGCGGAGGGCTCCTAGGAGATCCCAGGCGCTGCAGACAGAGGACGGAACCTACCCACACTCAGAATTCCGGAACGGGGCCGAGTGGTTGGGGGATTATTGGGGCCCACATCCAAGCAGCTTCCTCGTGTCTCAGGTGTTTCCTGGCAGGGGGAATTCCGCTTATTACCTAATCTGTCCAGGGGGAGGCACGAGATGCTACCTGCATTTCCAGCCCAACCCCCGCCTTTTCCCGGCAGACCGCACTAGGAGACACTAGGGGAAGACACGCGGAGGGCTCTTAGGTGATCCCAGGCACTGCAGACAGAGGACGGAACCTCGCCACACTCAGAATTCCGGAACGCGGCCGTGTGGGTGGGGGAGGTTTGGGGCTGCCCTCCACGCAGCCTCTTGTTGTCACAGGTGTTCCCTTGCAGGGTGAATTCTGCTAATTACCTCAACTGTCCAGGGGGAGGCGCTAGGTGCTACCTGCATTTCCAGCCCAACCCCCGCCTTTCCCCGGCATTCCTCACTAAAAGAAATTCGGGGAAGACACGCATAGGGCTCCTAGGAGATCCCAGGCGCTGCAGACAGGGGACGGAACCTCGCCAATCTCAGCATTCTGGAACGCGGCCGAGTGGGTGGGGGAGGTTTGGGGCTGCCCTCCACGCAGCTGCCTGGTGCCATAGGTTTTCCCTGGCAGGGGTAATTCCGCTAATTACCTCATCTGTCCAGGGGGAGGCACTAGATTCTACCAGCATTTCCAGCCCAACCCCCGCCTTTCCCCGGCAGCCCGCACTAGGAGACACTCGGGGAAGACACGCGGAGGGCTCCTAGGAGATCCCAGGCGCTGCAGACAGAGGACGGAACCTCGCCACCCTCAAAAATCCGGAATGCGACCGAGTTGGTTGGCGAGGGTTGGGGCCGAAATCCACGCAGCTGCCTGGTGTCACAGGTGTTCCCTGGCAGGGGGAAGTCTGCTAATTATCTCATCTGTCCTGGTGGAGGCACTTGTTGCTACCTGCATTTCCAGAACCTCCCCCGCCTTTCCCCAGCAGCCCGCAAGGGAGACAATTGGGGAAGACACGCGGAGTGCTCCTAGGAAATCCCAGTCGCTGCAGACAGAGGACGGAATCTCGCCACTCTCAGAATACCGGAACGCGGCCGAGTGGGTAGGGGAGGTTTAGGGCTGCCATCCACGCAGCTGCCTGGTGTAACAGGTGTTCCCTGGAGGGTGAAGTCCACTAATTACGTCATCTCTCCAGGGGGAGGCACTAGATGCTACCTGCATTTCCAGCCAACCCTCGATTTTCCCCGGCAGACCGCACTAGGAGTCAATCGGGGAAAACAAGCGGAGGGCTCCTAGGAGATCCCAGGCGCTGCAGACAGAGGATGGAACCTCGCAACACTCAGAATTCCGGAACGCTGCCGAGTGTGTGGGGGAGGTTTTGGGCCGCCCTCCACGCAGCTGCCTGTGGTCACAGGTGTTCCCTGGCAGGGGGAAGTACGTTAATTACCTCATATGTCCAGGGGGAGGCACAAGATGCTACCTGCATTTCCACCCAACCCCGGCCTTTCCCCGGCAGATCGCACTAGGAGACACTCGGGGAAGAAACGCGGAGGGCTCCTAGGAGATCCCAGGCGCTGCAGACAGAGGACGGAACCTACCCACACTCAGAATTCCGGAACGGGGCCGAGTGGGTGGGGGATTTTTGGGGTCCCCATCCAAGCAGCTTCCTCGTGTCACAGGTGTTTCCTGGCAGGGGGAATTCCGCTTATTACCTAATCTGTCCAGGGGGAGGCACTAGATTCTACCTGCTTTTCCAGCCCTACCCCCGCCTTTCCCCGGCAGACCGCACTAGGAGACACTAGGGGAAGACACGCGGAGGGCCCTTAGGAGATTCCAGGCGCTGCAGACAGAGGACGGAACCTCGCCACACTCAGAATTCCGGAACGCGGCCGTGTGATTGGGGGAGGTTTGGGGCTGCCCCACACGCAGCTGCCTGGTGTCACAGGTGTTCCCAGGTAGGGTGAAGTCCGCTAATTACCTCATCTTTCCAGGGGGAGGCACTAGTTGCTACCTGCATTTCCAGACCAACCCCCGCATTTCCCCTGAGGCCCGCACTAGAAGCACTCGGGGAAGACACGCGGATTGCTCCTAGAGATCCCAGGCGCTGCAGACAGAGGACGGAACCTCGCCACCCTCAAAAATCCGGAATGCGACCGAGTGGGTTGGTGAGGGTTGGGGCCGAAATCCACGCAGCTGCCTGGTGTCACAGGTGTTCCCTGGCAGGGGGAAGTCTGCTAATTATCTCATCTGTCCTGGTGGAGGCACTTGTTGCTACCTGCATTTCCAGAACCTCCCCCGCCTTTCCCCAGCAGCCCGCAAGTGAGACAATCGGGGAAGACACGCGGAGGGCTCCTAGGAAATCCCAGTCGCTGCAGACAGAGGACGGAATCTCGCCACTCTCAGAATACCGGAACGCGGCCGAGTGGTTAGGGGAGGTTTAGGGCTGCCATCCACGCAGCTGCCTGGTGTAACAGGTGTTCCCTGGAGGGTGAAGTCCACTAATTACTTCATCTCTCCAGGGGGAGGCACTAGATGCTACCTGCATTTCCAGCCAACCCTCGATTTTCCCCGGCAGACCGCACTAGGAGACAATCGGGGAAAACAAGCGGAGGGCTCCTAGGAGATCCCAGGCACTGCAGACAGAGTATGGAACCTCGCAACACTCAAAATTCCGGAACGCGGCCGAGTGGGTGGGGGAGGTTTGGGGCTGCCCTCCACGCAGCTGCCTGGTGCCATAGGTTTTCCCTGGCAGGGGTAATTCCGCTAATTACCTCATCTGTCCAGGGGGATGCACTAGATTCTACCAGCATTTCCAGCCCAACCCCCGCCTTTCCCCTGCAGCCCGCACTAGCAGACACTCGGGGAAGACACGTGGAGGGCTCCTAGGAGATCCAAGGCGCTGCAGACAGAGGACGGAACCTCGCCACTCTCAGCATTCTGGAACGCGGCCGAGTGGGTGGGATAGGTTTGGGGCTGCCCTCCACGCAGCTGCCTGGTGCCATAGGTTTTCCCTGGCAGGGGGAATTCCGCTAATTTCCTCATCTGTCCAGGGGAAGGCACTAGATTCTACCAGCATTTCCAGCCCAACCCCCGCCTTTCCCCGGCAGCCCGCACTAGGAGACACTCGGGGAAGACACGCGGAGGGCTCCTAGGAGATCCCAGGCGCTGCAGACAGAGGACGGAACCTCGCCATCCTCAGAATTCCGGAACGCGGCCGAGTGGTGGTGGATATTTGGGGCCGCACTCCACGTAGCTGCCTGGTGTCACAGGTGTTCCCTGGTAGGGGGAAGTCCGCTAATTACCTCATGTGTCCAGGGGGAGGCACTAGATGCTATCTGCATTTCCAGCCCAACCCACGACTTTCCCCGGCAGCCCGCAATATGAGACACTCGGGGAAGACACACGGAGGGCTCCTAGTAGATCTCAGGCGCTGCAGACAGTGTACGGAACCTCGCCAGACTCAGAATTCCGGAACGAAGCCTAGTGGGTGGGGGAGGTTTGGGGCCGCCCTCCAAGCAGCTGCCTGGTGTCACAGGTGTTCCCTGGCAGGGGGAAGTCCGCTAATTACCTCATCTCTCCAGGGGGAGGCACTAGATGCTACCTGCATTTCCAGCCAACCCTCGATTTTCCCTGGCAGACCGCACTAGGAGACAATCGGGGAAAACAAGCGGAGGGCTCCTAGGAGATCCCAGGCGCTGCAGACAGAGGATGGAACCTCGCAACACTCAGAATTCCGGAACGCTGTCGAGTGGGTGGGGGAGGTTTGGGGCCGCCCTCCACGCAGCTGCCTGTGGTCACAGATTTTCCCTGGCAGGTGGAAGTCCGCTAATTACCTCATCAGTCCAGGGGGAGGCACTAGATGCTACCTGCATTTCCAGCCCAACCCCCTCCTTTCCCCGGCAGCCTGCATTAGGAGACACTCGGGGAAGACACGCGGAGGGCTCCTAGGATATCCCAGGCGCTGCAGACAGACGACGGAACCTCGCCACCCTCAGAATTCCGTAACGTAGCCGAGTGGGTGTGGGAGGATTGGGGTCGACAACCTCGCAGCTGCCTGGTGTCACAGGTGTTCCCTGGCCGGGGGAAGTCCGCTAATTACCTCATCTGTCCAGTGGGAGGCACTAGATGCTACCTGCATTTCCAGCCTAACCCACACTATCCCCGGCAGCACGCACAAGGAGTCACTCGGGGAAGACACGCGGAATGCTCCTAGGAGATCCCAGGCGCTACAGACACATGACGGAACCTTCCCACACTCAGAATTCCGGAACGCGGCCGAGTGGGTGGGGGAGATTTGGGGCCTCCACCCAAGCATCTGCCTGGTGTCACAGGTATTCCCAGGCAGGGGAAGTCCGCTAATTACCTCATCAGTCCAGGGGGAGGCACTAGATGCTACGTGCATTTTCAGCCGAACCCCCGCATTTTCCCGGCAGCCCGCACTAGTAGACACTCTGGGACGACACGCGGAGGTCTACGAGGTGATCCGAGGCGCTGCAGACAGAGGACGGAACCTCGAAATACTCAGAATTCCGGAACGCGGCTGAGTGGGTGGGGGCTATTTGGGGCCGCACACCACGCAGCTGCCTGGTGTCACAGGTGTTCCCTGGCAGGGGGAATTCCGTTAATTACCTCATATGTCCAGGGGGAGGCACAAGAAGCTACCTGCATTTCCACTCAACCCCGGCCTTTCCCCGGCAGATCGCACTAGGAGACACTCGGGGAAGAAACGCGGAGGGCTCCTAGGAGATCCCAGGCGCTGCAGACAGAGGACGGAACCTACCCACACTCAGAATTCCGGAACGGGGCCGAGTGGTTGGGGGATTATTGGGGCCCACATCCAAGCAGCTTCCTCGTGTCTCAGGTGTTTCCTGGCAGGGGGAATTCCGCTTATTACCTAATCTGTCCAGGGGGAGGCACGAGATGCTACCAGCATTTCCAGCCCAACCCCCGCCTTTTCCCGGCAGACCGCACTAGGAGACACTAGGGGAAGACACGCGGAGGGCTCTTAGGTGATCCCAGGCACTGCAGACAGAGGACGGAACCTCGCCACACTCAGAATTCCGGAACGCGGCCGTGTGGGTGGGGGAGGTTTAGGGCTGCCCACCACGCAGCTGCTTGTTGTCACAGGTGTTCCCTTGCAGGGTGAATTCTGCTAATTACCTCAACTGTCCAGGGGGAGGCGCTAGGTGCTACCTGCATTTCCAGCCCAACCCCCGCCTTTCCCCGGCATTCCGCACTAAAAGAAATTCGGGGAAGACACGCATAGGGCTCCTAGGAGATCCCAGGCGCTGCAGACAGGGGACGGAACATCGCCACTCTCAGCATTCTGGAACGCGGCCGAGTGGGTGGGGGAGGTTTGGGGCTGCCCTCCACGCAGCTGCCTGGTGCCATAGGTTTTCCCTGGCAGGGGTAATTCCGCTAATTACCTCATCTGTCCAGGGGGAGGCACTAGATTCTACCAGCATTTCCAGCCCAACCCCCGCCTTTCCCCGGCAGCCCGCACTAGGAGACACTCGGGGAAGACACGCGGAGGGCTCCTAGGAGATCCAAGGCGCTGCAGACAGAGGACGGAACCTCGCCACTCTCAGCATTCTGGAACGCGGCCGAGTGGGTGGGGGAGGTTTGGGGCTGCCCTCCACGCAGCTGCCTGGTGCCATAGGTTTTCCCTGGCAGGGGTAATTCCGCTAATTACCTCATCTGTCCAGGGGGAGGCACTAGATTCTACCAGCATTTCCAGCCCAACCCCCGCCATTCCCCGGCAGCACGCACTAGGAGACACTCGGGGAAGACACGCGGAGGGCTCCTAGGAGATCCCAGGCGCTGCAGACAGAGGACGGAACCTCGCCACCCTCAAAAATCCGGAATGCGACCGAGTGGGTTGGCGAGGGTTGGGGCCGAAATCCACGCAGCTGCCTGGTGTCACAGGTGTTCCCTGGCAGGGGGAATTCTGCTAATTATCTCATCTGTCCTGGTGGAGGCACTTGTTGCTACCTGCATTTCCAGAACCGCCCCCGCCTTTCCCCAGCAGCCCGCAAGGGAGACAATCGGGGAAGACACGCGGAGGGCTCCTAGGAAATCCCAGTCGCTGCAGACAGAGGACGGAATCTCGCCACTCTCAGAATACCGGAACGCGGCCGTGTGGGTAGGGGAGGTTTAGGGCTGCCATCCACGCAGCTGCCTGGTGTAACAGGTGTTCCCTGGAGGGTGAAGTCCACTAATTACGTCATCTCTCCAGGGGGAGGCACTAGATGCTACCTGAATTTCCAGCCAACCCTCGATTTTCCCCGGCAGACCGCACTAGGAGACAATCGGGGAAAACAAGCGGAGGGCTCCTAGGAGATCCCAGGCGCTGCAGACAGAGGATGGAACCTCGCAACACTCAGAATTCCGGAACGCTGCCGAGTGGGTGGGGGAGGTTTTGGGCCGCCCTCCACGCAGCTGCCTGTGGTCACAGGTGTTCCCTGGCAGGGGGAAGTACGTTAATTACCTCATATGTCCAGGGGGAGGCACAAGATGCTACCTGCATTTCCACCCAACCCCGGCCTTTCCCCGGCAGATCGCACTAGGAGACACTCGGGGAAGAAACGCGGAGGGCTCCTAGGAGATCCCAGGCGCTGAAGACAGAGGACGGAACCTACCCACACTCAGAATTCCGGAACGGGGCCGAGTGGGTGGGGGATTTTTGGGGTCCCCATCCAAGCAGCTTCCTCGTGTCACAGGTGTTTCCTGGCAGGGGGAATTCCGCTTATTACCTAATCTGTCCAGGGGGAGGCACTAGATGCTACCTGCTTTTCCAGCCCAACCCCCGCCTTTCCCCGGCAGACCGCACTAGGAGACACTAGGGGAAGACACGCGGAGGGCCCTTAGGAGATTCCAGGCGCTGCAGACAGAGGACGGAACCTCGCCACACTCAGAATTCCGGAACGCGGCCGTGTGATTGGGGGAGGTTTGGGGCTGCCCCACACGCAGCTGCCTGGTGTCACAGGTGTTCCCAGGTAGGGGGAAGTCCGCTAATTACCTCATCTTTCCAGGGGGAGGCACTAGTTGCTACCTGCATTTCCAGACCAACCCCCGCATTTCCCCTGAGGCCCGCACTAGAAGCACTCGGGGAAGACACGCGGATTGCTCCTAGAGATCCCAGGCCCTGCAGACATAGGACGGAACGTCGCCACACTCAGAATTCTGGAACGCGGCCGACTGGTTGGGGAAGGTTTAGGGCCGAACTCCACGCAGCTGCCTGGTGTCACAAGTGTTCCCTGGCAGGGGTAAGTCCGCTAATTACCTCATCTGTCCAGGGGGAGGCACTAGATGCTACCTGCATTTAAAGACCAACCCCCGCCTTTCCCAGGGAGCACGCACTAGGAAACACTCGGGGAAGACACGCGGAGGGCTCCTAGAGATCAAAGGCACTGTAGACAGAGGACGGAACCTCCCAACACTCAGAATTCCGGAACGCGGCCGAGTGGCTGGGGAGGATTGGGGCCGCCATCCACGCAGCTGTCTGGTGACACAGGTGTTCCCTGGCAGGGGGATGTCCGCTAATTACCTCATCTGTCCAGGGGGAAGCACTAGATGTTACCTGATTTCCAGCCCAACCCCCGGCTTTCCCCTGCAGCCCGCACTAGGAGACATTGTGGGAAGACACACGGAGGGCTTCTAGGAGATCCCAGGCCCTGCAGACATAGGACGGAACCTCGCCACACTCAGAATTCCGGAACGCAGCCGAGTGGGTGACGGAGGTTTGGGGCCGTCCTACACGAAGCTAACTGGTGTCACAAGTGCTCCCTGGCAGGGGGAATTCCGCTAATTACCTCATCTGTCCAGGGGGAGGCACTAGATGCTACCTGCATTTCCAGACTAACTCCCGCATTTCCCCAGCAGCCCGCACTAGGAGACACTCGGGGAAGACACACGGAGGGCTCCTAGTGGATCCCAGGCATTGCAGACAGAGGACGGAACCTCGTCACACTCAGAATTCAGGAACGCGGCCGTATGGTTGGGGGAGTTTTGGGGCCGCCCTCCACGCAGCTGCCTGGTTTCACAGGTGTTCCCTGGCAGGGGGAAGTCCGCTGATTACCTCATCTGTCCAGGGGGAGGCGCTAGATGCTACCTGCATTTCCAGCCCAACCCCCGCCTTACCACGGCAGCCCGCACTAGGAGACACTCGAGGAAGACACGCGGAGGGCTCCTAGAGATCAAAGGCACAGTAGACAGAGGACGGAACCTCCCAACACTCAGAATTCCTGAACGCGGCCGAGTGGCTGGGGAGGATTGGGGCCGCCATCCACGCAGCTGTCTGGTGACACAGGTGTTCCCTGGCAGGGGGATGTCCGCTAATTACCTCATCTGTCCAGGGGGAAGCACTAGATGTTACCTGATTTCCAGCCCAACCCCCGGCTTTCCCCTGCAGCCCGCACTAGGAGACATTGTGGGAAGACACACGGAGGTCTTCTAGGAGATCCCAGGCGCTGCAGACAGAGGACGGATCCTCGCCACACTCAGAATTCCGGAACGCGGCCGTGTGATTGGGGGAGGTTTGGGGCTGCCCCACACGCAGCTGCCTGGTGTCACAGGTGTTCCCAGGTAGGGGGAAGTCCGCTAATTACCTCATCTTTCCAGGGGGAGGCACTAGTTGCTACCTGCATTTCCAGACCAACCCCCGCATTTCCCCTGAGGCCCGCACTAGAAGCACTCGGGGAAGACACGCGGATTGCTCCTAGAGATCCCAGGCCCTGCAGACATAGGACGGAACGTCGCCACACTCAGAATTCTGGAACGCGGCCGACTGGTTGGGGAAGGTTTAGGGCCGAACTCCACGCAGCTGCCTGGTGTCACAAGTGTTCCCTGGCAGGGGTAAGTCCGCTAATTACCTCATCTGTCCAGGGGGAGGCACTAGATGCTACCTGCATTTAAAGACCAACCCCCGCCTTTCCCAGGGAGCACGCACTAGGAAACACTCGGGGAAGACACGCGGAGGGCTCCTAGAGATCAAAGGCACTGTAGACAGAGGACGGAACCTCCCAACACTCAGAATTCCGGAACGCGGCCGAGTGGCTGGGGAGGATTGGGGCCGCCATCCACGCAGCTGTCTGGTGACACAGGTGTTCCCTGGCAGGGGGATGTCCGCTAATTACCTCATCTGTCCAGGGGGAAGCACTAGATGTTACCTGATTTCCAGCCCAACCCCCGGCTTTCCCCTGCAGCCCGCACTAGGAGACATTGTGGGAAGACACACGGAGGGCTTCTAGGAGATCCCAGGCCCTGCAGACATAGGACGGAACCTCGCCACACTCAGAATTCCTTAACGCGGCCGTGTTGGTAAGGGAGATTTGGGGCCGCCCTCCACGAAGCTGACTGATGTCACAGGTGTTCCCTGGCAGGGGGAAGTCCGCTAATGACCTCATCTGTCCAGGGGGAGGCACTAGATGCAACCTGCATTTCCAGCCCAACCCCCGCATTTCCCCGGCCGCCCGCAATAGGAGACACTCGGGGAAGACACGCGGAGGGCTCCTAGGAGATCCCAGGCGCTGCAGACAGAGGACGGAACCTCGCCACACTCAGAATTCCGGAACGCAGCCGAGTGGGTGACGGAGGTTTGGGGCCGTCCTACACGAAGCTAACTGGTGTCACAAGTGCTCCCTGGCAGGGGGAATTCCGCTAATTACCTCATCTGTCCAGGGGGAGGCACTAGATGCTACCTGCATTTCCAGACTAACTCCCGCATTTCCCCAGCAGCCCGCACTAGGAGACACTCGGGGAAGACACACGGAGGGCTCCTAGTGGATCCCAGGCATTGCAGACAGAGGACGGAACCTCGCCACACTCAGAATTCAGGAACGCGGCCGTATGGTTGGGGGAGTTTTGGGGCCGCCCTCCACGCAGCTGCCTGGTTTCACAGGTGTTCCCTGGCAGGGGGAAGTCCGCTGATTACCTCATCTGTCCAGGGGGAGGCGCTAGATGCTACCTGCATTTCCAGCCCAACCCCCGCCTTACCACGGCAGCCCGCACTAGGAGACACTCGAGGAAGACACGCGGAGGGCTCCTAGAGATCAAAGGCACTGTAGACAGAGGACGGAACCTCCCAACACTCAGAATTCCTGAACGCGGCCGAGTGGCTGGGGAGGATTGGGGCCGCCATCCACGCAGCTGTCTGGTGACACAGGTGTTCCCTGGCAGGGGGATGTCCGCTAATTACCTCATCTGTCCAGGGGGAAGCACTAGATGTTACCTGATTTCCAGCCCAACCCCCGGCTTTCCCCTGCAGCCCGCACTAGGAGACATTGTGGGAAGACACACGGAGGTCTTCTAGGAGATCCCAGGCGCTGCAGACAGAGGACGGATCCTCGCCACACTCAGAATTCCGGAACGCATCCGAGTTGGTGGGGGATGTTTGGGGCCGCCCTCCACGCAGCTGCCTGGTGTATCAGGTGTTCCCTGGAGGGTGAAGTCCACTAATTACGTCATTTCTCCAGGGGGAGGCACTAGATGCTACCTGCATTTCCAGCACAACCCCTGCCTTTCCCCGGCAGCCCGCACTAGGAGACACTCGAAGAAGACACGCGGAGGGCTGTTAGGAGATCCCAGGCGCTGCCGACAGAGGACGGAACCTCGCCACACTCAGAATTCCAAAACGTGTCTGAGTGTGTTTCGGAGGTTTGGGGCCGTCCTCCACGCAGCTGCCTGGTGTCACAGGTGTTCCCATGCAGGGGGAATTCAACTAATTACCTCATCTGTCCAGAGGGAGGCACTAGATGCTACCTGCATTTCCAACCGAACCCCCACATTTCCCTGGCAATCCGCACAAGGATACCCTCGGGGAAGTCACGCGGAGGGCTCCTAGGAGATCCAAGCCGCTGCAGACAGGGGACGGAACCTCGCCACTCTCAGCATTCTGGAACGCGGCCGAGTGGGTTGGGGAAGTTTGGGGCTGCCCTCCACGCAGCTGCCTGGTGCCATAGGTTTTCCCTGGCAGGGGTAATTCCGCTAATTACCTCATCTGTCCAGGGGGAGGCACTAGATGCTACCTGCATTTCCAGCCCAACCCCCGCCATTCCCCGGCAGCCCGCACTAGGAGACACTCGGGGAAGACACGCATAGGGCTCCTTGGAGATCCCAGGCGCTGCAGACAGAGGACGGAACCTCGCAACACTCAGAATTCCGAAACGCGGCTGAGTGTGATTCGGAGGTTTGGGGCCGCCCTCCACGCAGCTGCCTGGTGTCTCAGTTGTTCCCTGGCAGGGGGAATTCAACTAATTAGCTCTTCCGTCCAGGGTGAGGCACTAGATGCTAAATGCATTTCCAGCACAACCCCTGCCTTTCCCCGGCAGCCCGCACTAGGAGACACTCGAAGAAGACACGCGGAGGACTGTTAGGAGATCCCAGGCGCTGCCGACAGAGGACGGAACCTCGCCACACTCAGAATTCCAAAACGTGTCTGAGTGTGTTTCGGAGGTTTGGGGCCGTCCTCCACGCAGCTGCCTGGTGTCACAGGTGTTCCCATGCAGGGGGAATTCAACTAATTACCTCATCTGTCCAGGGGGAGGCACTAGATGCTACCTGCATTTCCAACCGAACCCCCACATTTCCCTGGCAATCCGCACAAGGATACCCTCGGGGAAGTCACGCGGAGGGCTCCTAGGAGATCCAAGCCGCTGCAGACAGAGGACGGAACCTCGCCACACTCAGAATTCAGGAACGCGGCCGTATGGTTGGGGGAGTTTTGGGGCCGCCCTCCACGCAGCTGCCTGGTTTCACAGGTGTTCCCTGGCAGGGGGAAGTCCGCTGATTACCTCATCTGTCCAGGGGGAGGCGCTAGATGCTACCTGCATTTCCAGCCCAACCCCCGCCTTACCACGGCAGCCCGCACTAGGAGACACTCGAGGAAGACACGCGGAGGGCTCCTAGAGATCAAAGGCACTGTAGACAGAGGACGGAACCTCCCAACACTCAGAATTCCTGAACGCGGCCGAGTGGCTGGGGAGGATTGGGGCCGCCATCCACGCAGCTGTCTGGTGACACAGGTGTTCCCTGGCAGGGGGATGTCCGCTAATTACCTCATCTGTCCAGGGGGAAGCACTAGATGTTACCTGATTTCCAGCCCAACCCCCGGCTTTCCCCTGCAGCCCGCACTAGGAGACATTGTGGGAAGACACACGGAGGTCTTCTAGGAGATCCCAGGCGCTGCAGACAGAGGACGGATCCTCGCCACACTCAGAATTCCGGAACGCATCCGAGTTGGTGGGGGATGTTTGGGGCCGCCCTCCACGCAGCTGCCTGGTGTATCAGGTGTTCCCTGGAGGGTGAAGTCCACTAATTACGTCATTTCTCCAGGGGGAGGCACTAGATGCTACCTGCATTTCCAGCACAACCCCTGCCTTTCCCCGGCAGCCCGCACTAGGAGACACTCGAAGAAGACACGCGGAGGGCTGTTAGGAGATCCCAGGCGCTGCCGACAGAGGACGGAACCTCGCCACACTCAGAATTCCAAAACGTGTCTGAGTGTGTTTCGGAGGTTTGGGGCCGTCCTCCACGCAGCTGCCTGGTGTCACAGGTGTTCCCATGCAGGGGGAATTCAACTAATTACCTCATCTGTCCAGGGGGAGGCACTAGATGCTACCTGCATTTCCAACCGAACCCCCACATTTCCCTGGCAATCCGCACAAGGATACCCTCGGGGAAGTCACGCGGAGGGCTCCTAGGAGATCCAAGCCGCTGCAGACAGGGGACGGAACCTCGCCACTCTCAGCATTCTGGAACGCGGCCGAGTGGGTTGGGGAAGTTTGGGGCTGCCCTCCACGCAGCTGCCTGGTGCCATAGGTTTTCCCTGGCAGGGGTAATTCCGCTAATTACCTCATCTGTCCAGGGGGAGGCACTAGATGCTACCTGCATTTCCAGCCCAACCCCCGCCATTCCCCGGCAGCCCGCACTAGGAGACACTCGGGGAAGACACGCATAGGGCTCCTTGGAGATCCCAGGCGCTGCAGACAGAGGACGGAACCTCGCAACACTCAGAATTCCGAAACGCGGCTGAGTGTGATTCGGAGGTTTGGGGCCGCCCTCCACGCAGCTGCCTGGTGTCTCAGTTGTTCCCTGGCAGGGGGAATTCAACTAATTAGCTCTTCCGTCCAGGGTGAGGCACTAGATGCTAAATGCATTTCCAGCACAACCCCTGCCTTTCCCCGGCAGCCCGCACTAGGAGACACTCGAAGAAGACACGCGGAGGACTGTTAGGAGATCCCAGGCGCTGCCGACAGAGGACGGAACCTCGCCACACTCAGAATTCCAAAACGTGTCTGAGTGTGTTTCGGAGGTTTGGGGCCGTCCTCCACGCAGCTGCCTGGTGTCACAGGTGTTCCCATGCAGGGGGAATTCAACTAATTACCTCATCTGTCCAGGGGGAGGCACTAGATGCTACCTGCATTTCCAACCGAACCCCCACATTTCCCTGGCAATCCGCACAAGGATACCCTCGGGGAAGTCACGCGGAGGGCTCCTAGGAGATCCAAGCCGCTGCAGACAGGGGACGGAACCTCGCCACTCTCAGCATTCTGGAACGCGGCCGAGTGGGTTGGGGAGGTTTGGGGCTGCCCTCCACGCAGCTGCCTGGTGCCATAGGTTTTCCCTGGCAGGGGTAATTCCGCTAATTACCTCATCTGTCCAGGGGGAGGCACTAGATGCTACCTGCATTTCCAGCCCAACCCCCGCCATTCCCCGGCAGCCCGCACTAGGAGACACTCAGGGAAGACACGCGGAGGGCTCCTAGGAGATCCCAGGCGCTGCAGACAGAGGACGGAACCTCGCCACCCTCAGAAATCCGGAATGCGTCCGAGTGGGTGGGCGAGTGTTGGGGCCGCAATCCACGCAGCTGCCTGGTGTCACAGGTGTTCCCTGGCAGGGGGAAGTCTGCTAATTATCTCATCTGTCCTGGTGGAGGCACTTGTTGCTACCTGCATTTCCAGAACCACCCCCGCCTTTCCCCGGCAGCCCGCAAGGGAGACAATCGGGGAAGACACGCGGAGGGCTCCTAGGAAATCCAAGTCTCTGCAGACATAGGACGGAATCTCGCCACTCTCAGAATACCGGAACGCGGCCGAGTGGGTAGGGGAGGTTTAGGGCTGCCATCCACGCAGCTGCCTGGTGTCACAGGTGTTAACTGCAAGGGGGAAATACGCTAAATACCTCATCTGTCCAGGGGGAGGCACTAGATGCTACCAGCTTTTCCAGCCCAACGACCGCCTTTCCCCGGCAGCCCGCACTAGGAGACACTCGGGGAAGACACGCGGAGGGCTCCTAGGAAATCCAAGTCTCTGCAGACATAGGACGGAACCTCGCCACACTCAGAATTCCGGAACGCGGCCAAGTGGTGGTGGATGTTTGGGGCCGCCCTCCACGCAGCTGCCTGGTGTCACAGGTGTTCCCTGGCAGGGGGAAGTCTGCTAATTACCTCATCAGTCCAGGGGGAGGCACTAGATGCTACCTGCATATCCAGCCCAACCCCTGCCATTACCCGGCAGCCCACAGTAGGATACACTCGAGGAAGACACGCGGAGGGCTCCTGTGAGATCCCAGGCGTTGTAGACAGAGGACGGAACCTCGCCACACTCAGAATTCCGGAACGAGGCCGAGTGGTTTGGGGAGAATTAGGGCCGCCCTACACGCAGCTACCAAGTGTCACATGTGTTCCCTGGCAGGGGGAATTCCGCTAAATACGTAATCAGTCCATGTGGAGGCACTAGATTCTACCTGCATTTCCAGCCCAACCTCCGAATTTCCCCGGCAGCCCGCACTAGGAGACACTCGGGGAAGACACGCGGATGGCTCCTAGGAGATCCCAGTCGCTGCAGACAGAGGAGGGAACCTCGCAACACTCAGAATTCCGGAACGCGGCCGAGTGGTTGGGGGAGGTTTGGGGCAGCCCTCCACGTAGCTGCCTGTTGTCACATTTGTTCCCCGGCAGGGGGAATTCCGCTAATTACCTCAACAATTCAGGGGTAGGCACTAGATGCTACCTGCATTTCCAGCAAAACCCCCTCTTTTCCCCGGCAGCCTGCAATAGGAGACACTCGGGGAAGACACCCGGAGGGCTCCTAGGATATCCCAGGCGCTGCAGACAGACGACGGAACCTCGCCACACTCAGAATTCCGGAACGTGGCCGAGTGGTTGGGGGAAGTTTGGGGTCGACCACCTCGCAGCTGTCTGGTGTCACAGGTTTTCCCAGGCAGGGGAAGTCCGCTAATTACCTCATCAGTCCAGGGGGAGGCACTAGATGCTACCAGAATTTCCAGCCGAACCCCCGCAATTCCCCGGCAGCCCTCACTAGAAAACACTCGGGGACGACACGCGGAGGTCTACTAGGTGATCCGAGGCGCTGCAGAGAGAGGACGGAACCTCGAAACACTCAGAATTCTGGAACGCGCCTGAGTGGGTTGGGGATGTTTGGGGCCGCACCCCACGCAGCTGCCTGGTGTCACAGGTGTTCCCTGGCAGGGGTAATTCCGTTAATTACCTCATCTGTCCAGGGGGAGGCACAAGATGCTACCTGCATTTTCAGCCCAACCCCGGCCTTTCCCCGGCAGATCGCACTAGGAAACACTCGGGTAAGAAACGCGGAGGGCTACTAGGAGATCCCAGGCGCTGCAGACAGAGGACGGAACCTACCCACACTCAGAATTCCGGAACGGGGCTGAGTGGGTGGGGGATTATTGGGGCCCCCATCCAAGCAGCTGCCTCTTGTCACAGGTGTTTCCTGGCAGGGTGAAGTCCTTTAATTACCTGATTTGCCCAGGGGGAGGCACTAGATGCTACCTGCATTTCCAGCCCAACCCCCTCATTTCCCCGGCAGCCTTCTCTAGGAGACACTCGGGGAAGACACGCGGAAGGTACCTAGGAGATCCCAGGCGCTGCAGACTGAGGACGGAACCTCGCCACACTCAGAATTCCAGAACGCGGCCGAGTGGGTGGGGGAGGTTTGGGGCCGAAATCCACGAAGCTGCCTGGTGTCACAGTTGTTCCCTGGCAGGGGGAAGTCCGCTAATTACCTCATCTGTCCAGGGGGAGGCAGTAGATGCTACCGGCATTTCCAGCCCAACCCACGCTTTTCCCCGGCAGCCCGCACAATGAGACACTCGGGGAAGTCACGCGGAGGGCTCCTAGGAAATCCCAGGCGCTGCAGACACAGGACGGGACCTCGCCAACCTCAGATATCCGGAACGCGGCAGAATGGGTGGGGGAGATTTGGGGCCGCAATCCACGCAGCTGCCTGGTGTCACAGGTGTTCCCTGGCAGGGGGAATTCCGCTAATTACCTCATCTGTCCAGGGGGAGGCGCTAGATGCTACCTGCATTTCCAGCCCAACCCCCGCCTTACCCCGGCAACCCGCACTAGAAGACACTCGGGGAAGACATGCGGAGCGCTCCAAGGAGATTCCAGGCGCTGCAGACAGAGGACGGAACCTCGCCACACTCAGAATTCCGGAACGCGGCCGTGTGAGTGGGGGAGGTTTGGTGCTGCCCCACACGCTGCTGCCTGTTGTCATAGGAGTTCCCCGGCAGGGGGAATTCCGCTAATTACCTCATCTGTAAAGGGGGAGGCACTAGATGCTACCTGCATTTCCAGCCCAACCCCCGCATTTCCCGGGCAGCCCGCAGTAGGAGACACTCGGGGAAGACACGAGGAGGGCTCCTAGGAGATCCAAGGCGCTGCAGACAGAGGACGGATCCTCGCCACTCTCAGCATTCTGGAACGCGGCCGAGTGGTTGGGGGAGTTTTGGGGCTGCCCTCCACGCAGCTGCCTGGTGCCATAGGTTTTCCCTGGCAGGGGTAATTCCGCTAATTACCTCATCTGTCCAGGGGGAGGCACTAGATTCTACCAGCATTTCCAGCCCAACCCCCGCCATTCCCCAGCAGCCCGCACTAGGAGACACTCGGGGAAGACACGCGGAGGGCTCCTAGGAGATCCCAGGCGCTGCAGACAGAGGACGGAACCTCGCCACCCTCAGAAATCCGGAATGCGTCCGAGTGGGTGGGCGAGGGTTGGGGCCGCAATCCACGCAGCTGCCTGGTGTCACAGGTGTTCCCTGGCAGGGGGAAGTCTGCTAATTATCTCATCTGTCCTGGTGGAGGCACTTGTTGCTACCTGCATTTCCAGAACCACCCCCGCCTTTCCCCGGCAGCCCGCAATGGAGACAATCGGGGAAGACAAGCGGAGGGCTCCTAGGAAATCCCAGTCTCTGCAGACAGAGGACGGAATCTCGCCACTCTCAGAATACCGGAACACGGCCGAGTGGGTAGGGGAGGTTTAGGGCTGCCATCCACGCAGCTGCCTGGTGTCACAGGTGTTAACTGCAAGGGGGAAATACGCTAAATACCTCATCTGTCCAGGGGGAGGCACTAGATGCTACCAGCTTTTCCAGCCCAACGACCGCCTTTCCCCGGCAGCCCGCACTAGGAGACACTCGGGGAAGACACGCGGAGGGCTCCTAGGAGATCCCAGGCACTGCAGAGAGAGGACGGAACCTCGCCACACTCAGAATTCCGGAACGCGGCCGAGTGGTGGTGGATGTTTGGGGCCGTCCTCCACGCAGCTGCCTGGTGTCTCAGGTGTTCCCTGTTAGGGTGAGGTCCGCTAATTACCTCATCTGTCCAGGGGAAGGCACTAGATGCTACCTGCATTTCCAGCCCAACCCCCGTCTTTCCCCGGCAGCCCGCACTAGGAGACACTCGGGTAAGACACGTGGAGGGCTCCTAGGAAATTCCAGGTTCTGCAGACAGAGGACAGAACCTCGCCACCCTCAGAATACTGGAACGCGGCCGAGTGGGTGGAGGAGGTTTGGGGCCGCCCTCCACGCAGCTGCCTGGTGTCACAGGTGTTCCCTGTTAGGGGGAAGTCCGCTAATTTCCTCATCTGTCCAGGGGTAGGCATAGATGCTACCTGCATTTCCAGCACAACCCCCGCCTTTCCCCGGCAGCCCGCACTAGGAGACACTCAGGGAAGTCACGCGGGGGGCTCCTAGGAAATCCCAGGCGCTGCAGACAGAGGACGGAACCTCGCCACTCTCAGCATTCTGGAACGTGGCCGAGTGGGTGGGGGAGGTTTGTGGCTGCCATCCACGCAGCTGCCTGGTGCCATAGGTGTTCCCTGGCAGGGTTAACTCCGCTAATTACCTAATCTGTCCAGGGGGAGTCCCTTGATGCTACCAGCATTTCCAGCCCAACCCCCACGTTTCTCCTGGAGCCCGCACTAGGAGACACTCGGGGAAGACACGCGGAGGGCTCCTAGGAGATCCCAGGCGCTGCAGACAGAGGACGGAATCTCGCCAACCTCAGAAATCCGGAACACGGCCGAGTGGGTGGGGGAGGATTGGGGCCGAAATCCACGCAGCTGCCAGGTGTCACAGGTATTCCCTGGCAAGGTGAAATCTACTAATTATCTCATCTGTCCAGGGGGAGGCAATTGTTGATACCTGAATTTCCAGAAACTCTCCCGCCTTTCCCCGGCAGCCCCCACTAGGAGACACTCGGGGAAGTCACGCGGAGGGCTCCTATGAGATCCCAGGCGCTGCAGACAGAGGACGGAACCTCGCCATCCTCAGAATTCCGGATCGTGGCCGAGTTGGTGGGGGAGTTTTGCGGCCGCCCTCCACGCAACTGCCTAGTGTCACATGTGTTCCCTAGCAGGGGGAATTCCGCTAATTACCTCAACTGTCCAGGGGGAGGCACTAGATGCTACCTGCATTTCCAGACCAACCCCCGCCTTTCCCCGGCAGCTCGCTCTAGGAGAAACTCGGGGAAGATACGCGGAGGGCTCCTAGGAGATCCCAGACGCTGCAGACAGAGGACGGAACCTCGCCACACTCAGAATTCCAGAACGCAGCCGAGTGGGTGGAGGAGGTTTGGGGCCGCCCACCACGCAGCTGCCTGGTTTCACAGGTGTTCCATGGCAGGGGGTAGTAGGCTAATTACCTCAACTGTCCAGAGGGAGGCACTAGATGCTACCTGCATTTCCAGACCAACCCCCAACTTTCCCCTTCAACCCGCACTAGGAAACACTCGGGAAAGACACGCGGAGGGCTCCTAGTGATCCCAGGCGCTGCAGACAGAGGACGGAACTTTGCCACACTCAGAATTCCGGAACGCGGCCGAGTGGTTGGGGGAGGTTTGGGGCCGCTCTCCACGCAACTGCCTGTTGTCACAGGTTTTCCTTGTGAGGGTGAAGTCCGCTAATGACCTCATCAGTCCAAGGCAAGGCACTAGAAGCTACCAGCATTTCCATCCCAACCACCGACTTTCCCCGGCAGCCCGCACAAGGAGAAACTCGGGGAAGACAAGCGGAGTGTTCCAAGGAGAACCCAGGCACTGCAGACAGAGGACGGAACCTCGCCACACTCAGAATTCCGGAAGGCGGCCGAGTGGGTTGGGGAGATTTGGGGCTGCCCTCCACGCAGTTGCCTGGTGTCACAGGTGTTCCCTGTCAGGGGGAATTCCGCTAATTACCTCATCAGTCCAGGGGGAGGCACTAGATGCTACCTGCATTTCCAGCCCAACCCCCGAATATCCCCGGCAGTCTGAACTAGGAGACACTCGGGGAAGACACGCGGAGGGCTCCTAGGAGATCCCAGGGGCTGCAGAGAGAGGTCGGAACCTCGCAACACTCAGAATTCCGGAACGCGCCCGAGTTGGTGGGGGATATTTATGGCCGCCCTCCACGCAGCTGCCTGGTGTCTCAGGTGTTCCCTGTCAGGGTGAGGTCCGCTAATTACCTCATCTGTCCAGGGGAAGGCACTAGATGCTACCTGCATTTCCAGCCCAACCCCCGCCTTTCCCCGGCAGCCCGCACTAGGAGAAACTCGGGTAAGACACGTGGAGGGCTCCTAGGAGATTCCAGGTTCTGCAGACAGAGGACAGAACCTCGCCACCCTCAGAATACTGGAACGCGGCAGAGTGGGTGGAGGAGGTTTGGGGCCGCCCTGCACGCAGCTGCCTGGTGTCACAGGTGTTCTCCGACAGGGGGAACTCCGCTAATTACCTCATATGTCCAGGGGGAGGCACTAGATGCTACCTGCGTTTCCAGCCCAACCCCCGCCTTTCCCCGGCAGCCCGCACTAAGAGACACTCGGGGAAGACACGCGGAGGGCTCCTAGAGATCCCAGTCGCTGCAGACAGAGGACGGAACATCGCCACACTCAGAATTCCGGAACGCGTCCGAGTGGTTTGGGGATTTTTGGGGCCGCCCTCCTCGCAGCTGCCTGGTGTCACAGGTGTTCCCTGGCAGGGGGAAATCCGCTAATTACCTCATTTGTCCTGGGGGAGGCACTAGATGCTACCTGCATTTCCCGACCAACCCCCGCCTTTCCCCAGCAGCCCTCAATAGGAGACACTCGGGGAAGACACTCGGTGAATACACGCGGAAGGCTCCTAGGTGATCCCAGGCGCTGCAGACAGAGTATGGAAACTCGCCACACTCAGAATTCCGGAACGCGTCCGAGTGTGTGGGGGATGTTTGGGGCCACCCTCCACGCCGCTGCCTGGTTTCACAGGTGTTCCCTGGCAGGGGGAAGTCCGCTAATTGCATCATCTGTCCAGGGAGAAGCACTAGATGCTACCTGAATTTTCAGCACATCCCCCGCATTTCCCCGGCAGCCCGCACTAGGAGACACTCGGGGAAGACACGTGGAAGGCTCCTAGGAGATCTCAGGTGCTGCAGACAGAGGACGGAACCTCGCCACACTCAGAATTCCGGAACGCGGCCGAGTGGGTGGGGGAGGTTTGGGGCCGCCCTCCACGAACCTGCCTGGTGTCACAGGTGTTCCCCGTCAGGGGGAAGTACGCTAATTACCTCATATGTCCAGGGGGAGGCAATAGATGCTACCTGCATTTCCAGCACAACCCCAGCCTTTCACCAGCAGCCCGAACTAGGAGACACACGGGGAAGGCACGCGGAGGGGTCCTAGGAGATCCCAGGTGCTGCAGACAGAGGACGGAACCTCGCAACACTCAGAATTCCGGAACGCGGCCGAATGGTTGGGGGCGGTTTGGGGCCGCCTTCCACGCAGCTGCCTGTTGTCACAGGAGTTCCCTGAAATGGGGAAGTCCGCTAATTGCTCATCTGTCCAGGGGGAGGCACTAGATGCTACCTGCATTTCCAGACCAATCCCCGGATTTCCCCAGCAGCCCGCACTAGGAAACACTCGGGTAAGACACGCGGAGGGCTCCTAGGAGTTCCCAGGCGCTGCAGACAGAGGACGTAACCTCGCAATACTCAGAATTCCGGAACGCGGGCGATTGGGTGGGGGCGGTTTGGGGCCGCCTTCCACGCAGCTGCCTGCTGTCACAGGTGTTCCCTGGCAGGGGGAAGTCCGCTAATTACCTCATCTGTCCAGGGGGGGCACTAGATGCTACCAGCATTTCCAGCCCAACCCCCGCCTTTCCCCGGAATCCCGCATTAAGCAACACTCAGGGAAGACACTCGGAGGGCTCCTAGGAGATCCCAGGCACTGCAGACAGAGGACTGTACCTACACACTCAGATTTCCGGAACGCGGCCGAGTGGGTGGGGGAGTTTTGGGGCCGAAATCCACGCAGTTGTTTTGTGTCACAGGTGTTCCCTGGCAGGGGGAATTCAACTAATTACCTCATCTGTCCAGGGGGAAGCACTAGATGCTACGTGCATTTCCAGCCCAACCCCCGCCTTTCCCCGGCAGCCCGAACTAGGAGACACTCGGGGAAGACACGCGGAGGGCTCCTAGGAGATCCCAGGCGCTGCAGACAGAGGACGGAACCTCGTAACACTCAGAATACCGGAACGCGCCCGAGTGGTTGTGGGAGGTTTGGGGCCGCCCTCCACTCAGCTGCCTGGTGTCTCAGGTGTTCCCTGGCAGCGGGAAGTCCGCTAATTACCTCATTGGTCCAGGGGGAGGCACTAGATGCTACCTGCATTTCCAGCCCAACCCCCGCCTTTCCCCGGCAGCCCGCACTAGGAGACACTCAGGGAAGACACTCGGAGGGCTCCTAGGAGATCCCAGGCGCTGTAGAGAGAGAACGGAACCTCGCCAACCTCAGAATTCCGGAACGCGGCCGTGTGAGTGGGGGAGGTTTGGTGCTGCCCCACACGCAGCTGCCTGTTGTCATAGGAGTTCCCCGGCAGGGGGAATTCCGCTAATTACCTCATCTGTAAAGGGGGAGGCACTAGATGCTACCTGCATTTCCAGCCCAACCCCCGGCTTTTCCCGGCAACCCGCACTAGGAGACACTCTGGGAAGACTCACGGAGTGCTCCTAGGAGTTCCCAGGCGCTGCAGACAGAGGACGGAACCTCGCCACACTCAGAATTCCTGAACGCGTTCGAGTGGGTGGGGGATATTTGGGGCCGCCCTCCACGCAGCTGCCTGGTGTCACAGGTGTTCCCAGGTAGGGGGAAGTCCGCTAATTACCTCATCTTTCCAGGGGGAGGCACTAGATGCTACCTGCATTTCCATACCAACCCCCAACTTTCCCCTTCAACCCGCACTAGGAAACACTCGGGAAAGACACGCGGAGGGCTCCTAGTGATCCCAGGCGCTGCAGACAGAGGACGGAACTTTGCCACACTCAGAATTCCGGAACGCGGCCGAGTGTTTGGGGGAGGTTTGGGGCCGCTCTCCACGCAACTGCCTGTTGTCACAGGTTTTCCCTGTCAGGGTGCAGTCCGCTAATGACCTCATCTGTCCAAGGCTAGGCACTAGAAGCTACCAGCATTTCCACCCAACCACCGACTTTCCCCGGCAGCCCGCACAAGGAGAAACTCGGGGAAGACAAGCGGAGTGTTCCAAGGAGAACCCAGGCACTGCAGACAGAGGACGGAACCTCGCCACACTCAGAATTCCAGAAGGCGGCCGAGTGGGTTGGGGAGATTTGGGGCTGCCCTCCACGCAGTTGCCTGGTGTCACAGGTGTTCCCTGTCAGGGGGAATTCCGCTAATTACCTCATCAGTCCAGGGGGAGGCACTAGATGCTACCTGCATTTCCAGCCCAACCCCCGAATATCCCCGGCAGTCTGAACTAGGAGACACTCGGGGAAGACACGCGGAGGGCTCCTAGGAGATCCCAGGGGCTGCAGAGAGAGGTCGGAACCTCGCAACACTCAGAATTCCGGAACGCGCCCGAGTTGGTGGGGGATATTTATGGCCGCCCTCCACGCAGCTGCCTGGTGTCTCAGGTGTTCCCTGTCAGGGTGAGGTCCGCTAATTACCTCATCTGTCCAGGGGAAGGCACTAGATGCTACCTGCATTTCCAGCCCAACCCCCGCCTTTCCCCGGCAGCCCGCACTAGGAGAAACTCGGGTAAGACACGTGGAGGGCTCCTAGGAGATTCCAGGTTCTGCAGACAGAGGACAGAACCTCGCCACCCTCAGAATACTGGAACGCGGCAGAGTGGGTGGAGGAGGTTTGGGGCCGCCCTGCACGCAGCTGCCTGGTGTCACAGGTGTTCTCCGACAGGGGGAACTCCGCTAATTACCTCATATGTCCAGGGGGAGGCACTAGATGCTACCTGCGTTTCCAGCCCAACCCCCGCCTTTCCCCGGCAGCCCGCACTAAGAGACACTCGGGGAAGACACGCGGAGGGCTCCTAGAGATCCCAGTCGCTGCAGACAGAGGACGGAACATCGCCACACTCAGAATTCCGGAACGCGTCCGAGTGGTTTGGGGATTTTTGGGGCCGCCCTCCTCGCAGCTGCCTGGTGTCACAGGTGTTCCCTGGCAGGGGGAAATCCGCTAATTACCTCATTTGTCCTGGGGGAGGCACTAGATGCTACCTGCATTTCCCGACCAACCCCCGCCTTTCCCCAGCAGCCCTCAATAGGAGACACTCGGGGAAGACACTCGGTGAATACACGCGGAAGGCTCCTAGGTGATCCCAGGCGCTGCAGACAGAGTATGGAAACTCGCCACACTCAGAATTCCGGAACGCGTCCGAGTGTGTGGGGGATGTTTGGGGCCACCCTCCACGCCGCTGCCTGGTTTCACAGGTGTTCCCTGGCAGGGGGAAGTCCGCTAATTGCATCATCTGTCCAGGGAGAAGCACTAGATGCTACCTGAATTTTCAGCACATCCCCCGCATTTCCCCGGCAGCCCGCACTAGGAGACACTCGGGGAAGACACGTGGAAGGCTCCTAGGAGATCTCAGGTGCTGCAGACAGAGGACGGAACCTCGCCACACTCAGAATTCCGGAACGCGGCCGAGTGGGTGGGGGAGGTTTGGGGCCGCCCTCCACGAACCTGCCTGGTGTCACAGGTGTTCCCCGTCAGGGGGAAGTACGCTAATTACCTCATATGTCCAGGGGGAGGCAATAGATGCTACCTGCATTTCCAGCACAACCCCAGCCTTTCACCAGCAGCCCGAACTAGGAGACACACGGGGAAGGCACGCGGAGGGGTCCTAGGAGATCCCAGGTGCTGCAGACAGAGGACGGAACCTCGCAACACTCAGAATTCCGGAACGCGGCCGAATGGTTGGGGGCGGTTTGGGGCCGCCTTCCACGCAGCTGCCTGTTGTCACAGGAGTTCCCTGAAATGGGGAAGTCCGCTAATTGCTCATCTGTCCAGGGGGAGGCACTAGATGCTACCTGCATTTCCAGACCAATCCCCGGATTTCCCCAGCAGCCCGCACTAGGAAACACTCGGGTAAGACACGCGGAGGGCTCCTAGGAGTTCCCAGGCGCTGCAGACAGAGGACGTAACCTCGCAATACTCAGAATTCCGGAACGCGGGCGATTGGGTGGGGGCGGTTTGGGGCCGCCTTCCACGCAGCTGCCTGCTGTCACAGGTGTTCCCTGGCAGGGGGAAGTCCGCTAATTACCTCATCTGTCCAGGGGGGGCACTAGATGCTACCAGCATTTCCAGCCCAACCCCCGCCTTTCCCCGGAATCCCGCATTAAGCAACACTCAGGGAAGACACTCGGAGGGCTCCTAGGAGATCCCAGGCACTGCAGACAGAGGACTGTACCTACACACTCAGATTTCCGGAACGCGGCCGAGTGGGTGGGGGAGTTTTGGGGCCGAAATCCACGCAGTTGTTTTGTGTCACAGGTGTTCCCTGGCAGGGGGAATTCAACTAATTACCTCATCTGTCCAGGGGGAAGCACTAGATGCTACGTGCATTTCCAGCCCAACCCCCGCCTTTCCCCGGCAGCCCGAACTAGGAGACACTCGGGGAAGACACGCGGAGGGCTCCTAGGAGATCCCAGGCGCTGCAGACAGAGGACGGAACCTCGTAACACTCAGAATACCGGAACGCGCCCGAGTGGTTGTGGGAGGTTTGGGGCCGCCCTCCACTCAGCTGCCTGGTGTCTCAGGTGTTCCCTGGCAGCGGGAAGTCCGCTAATTACCTCATTGGTCCAGGGGGAGGCACTAGATGCTACCTGCATTTCCAGCCCAACCCCCGCCTTTCCCCGGCAGCCCGCACTAGGAGACACTCAGGGAAGACACTCGGAGGGCTCCTAGGAGATCCCAGGCGCTGTAGAGAGAGAACGGAACCTCGCCAACCTCAGAATTCCGGAACGCGGCCGTGTGAGTGGGGGAGGTTTGGTGCTGCCCCACACGCAGCTGCCTGTTGTCATAGGAGTTCCCCGGCAGGGGGAATTCCGCTAATTACCTCATCTGTAAAGGGGGAGGCACTAGATGCTACCTGCATTTCCAGCCCAACCCCCGGCTTTTCCCGGCAACCCGCACTAGGAGACACTCTGGGAAGACTCACGGAGTGCTCCTAGGAGTTCCCAGGCGCTGCAGACAGAGGACGGAACCTCGCCACACTCAGAATTCCTGAACGCGTTCGAGTGGGTGGGGGATATTTGGGGCCGCCCTCCACGCAGCTGCCTGGTGTCACAGGTGTTCCCAGGTAGGGGGAAGTCCGCTAATTACCTCATCTTTCCAGGGGGAGGCACTAGATGCTACCTGCATTTCCATACCAACCCCCAACTTTCCCCTTCAACCCGCACTAGGAAACACTCGGGAAAGACACGCGGAGGGCTCCTAGTGATCCCAGGCGCTGCAGACAGAGGACGGAACTTTGCCACACTCAGAATTCCGGAACGCGGCCGAGTGTTTGGGGGAGGTTTGGGGCCGCTCTCCACGCAACTGCCTGTTGTCACAGGTTTTCCCTGTCAGGGTGCAGTCCGCTAATGACCTCATCTGTCCAAGGCTAGGCACTAGAAGCTACCAGCATTTCCACCCAACCACCGACTTTCCCCGGCAGCCCGCACAAGGAGAAACTCGGGGAAGACAAGCGGAGTGTTCCAAGGAGAACCCAGGCACTGCAGACAGAGGACGGAACCTCGCCACACTCAGAATTCCGGAAGGCGGCCGAGTGGGTTGGGGAGATTTGGGGCTGCCCTCCACGCAGTTGCCTGGTGTCACAGGTGTTCCCTGTCAGGGGGAATTCCGCTAATTACCTCATCAGTCCAGGGGGAGGCACTAGATGCTACCTGCATTTCCAGCCCAACCCCCGAATATCCCCGGCAGTCTGAACTAGGAGACACTCGGGGAAGACACGCGGAGGGCTCCTAGGAGATCCCAGGGGCTGCAGAGAGAGGTCGGAACCTCGCAACACTCAGAATTCCGGAACGCGCCCGAGTTGGTGGGGGATATTTATGGCCGCCCTCCACGCAGCTGCCTGGTGTCTCAGGTGTTCCCTGTCAGGGTGAGGTCCGCTAATTACCTCATCTGTCCAGGGGAAGGCACTAGATGCTACCTGCATTTCCAGCCCAACCCCCGCCTTTCCCCGGCAGCCCGCACTAGGAGAAACTCGGGTAAGACACGTGGAGGGCTCCTAGGAGATTCCAGGTTCTGCAGACAGAGGACAGAACCTCGCCACCCTCAGAATACTGGAACGCGGCAGAGTGGGTGGAGGAGGTTTGGGGCCGCCCTGCACGCAGCTGCCTGGTGTCACAGGTGTTCTCCGACAGGGGGAACTCCGCTAATTACCTCATATGTCCAGGGGGAGGCACTAGATGCTACCTGCGTTTCCAGCCCAACCCCCGCCTTTCCCCGGCAGCCCGCACTAAGAGACACTCGGGGAAGACACGCGGAGGGCTCCTAGAGATCCCAGTCGCTGCAGACAGAGGACGGAACATCGCCACACTCAGAATTCCGGAACGCGTCCGAGTGGTTTGGGGATTTTTGGGGCCGCCCTCCTCGCAGCTGCCTGGTGTCACAGGTGTTCCCTGGCAGGGGGAAATCCGCTAATTACCTCATTTGTCCTGGGGGAGGCACTAGATGCTACCTGCATTTCCCGACCAACCCCCGCCTTTCCCCAGCAGCCCTCAATAGGAGACACTCGGGGAAGACACTCGGTGAATACACGCGGAAGGCTCCTAGGTGATCCCAGGCGCTGCAGACAGAGTATGGAAACTCGCCACACTCAGAATTCCGGAACGCGTCCGAGTGTCTGGGGGATGTTTGGGGCCACCCTCCACGCCGCTGCCTGGTTTCACAGGTGTTCCCTGGCAGGGGGAAGTCCGCTAATTGCATCATCTGTCCAGGGAGAAGCACTAGATGCTACCTGAATTTTCAGCACATCCCCCGCATTTCCCCGGCAGCCCGCACTAGGAGACACTCGGGGAAGACACGTGGAAGGCTCCTAGGAGATCTCAGGTGCTGCAGACAGAGGACGGAACCTCGCCACACTCAGAATTCCGGAACGCGGCCGAGTGGGTGGGGGAGGTTTGGGGCCGCCCTCCACGAACCTGCCTGGTGTCACAGGTGTTCCCCGTCAGGGGGAAGTACGCTAATTACCTCATATGTCCAGGGGGAGGCAATAGATGCTACCTGCATTTCCAGCACAACCCCAGCCTTTCACCAGCAGCCCGAACTAGGAGACACACGGGGAAGGCACGCGGAGGGGTCCTAGGAGATCCCAGGTGCTGCAGACAGAGGACGGAACCTCGCAACACTCAGAATTCCGGAACGCGGCCGAATGGTTGGGGGCGGTTTGGGGCCGCCTTCCACGCAGCTGCCTGTTGTCACAGGAGTTCCCTGAAATGGGGAAGTCCGCTAATTGCTCATCTGTCCAGGGGGAGGCACTAGATGCTACCTGCATTTCCAGACCAATCCCCGGATTTCCCCAGCAGCCCGCACTAGGAAACACTCGGGTAAGACACGCGGAGGGCTCCTAGGAGTTCCCAGGCGCTGCAGACAGAGGACGTAACCTCGCAATACTCAGAATTCCGGAACGCGGGCGATTGGGTGGGGGCGGTTTGGGGCCGCCTTCCACGCAGCTGCCTGCTGTCACAGGTGTTCCCTGGCAGGGGGAAGTCCGCTAATTACCTCATCTGTCCAGGGGGGGCACTAGATGCTACCAGCATTTCCAGCCCAACCCCCGCCTTTCCCCGGAATCCCGCATTAAGCAACACTCAGGGAAGACACTCGGAGGGCTCCTAGGAGATCCCAGGCACTGCAGACAGAGGACTGTACCTACACACTCAGATTTCCGGAACGCGGCCGAGTGGGTGGGGGAGTTTTGGGGCCGAAATCCACGCAGTTGTTTTGTGTCACAGGTGTTCCCTGGCAGGGGGAATTCAACTAATTACCTCATCTGTCCAGGGGGAAGCACTAGATGCTACGTGCATTTCCAGCCCAACCCCCGCCTTTCCCCGGCAGCCCGAACTAGGAGACACTCGGGGAAGACACGCGGAGGGCTCCTAGGAGATCCCAGGCGCTGCAGACAGAGGACGGAACCTCGTAACACTCAGAATACCGGAACGCGCCCGAGTGGTTGTGGGAGGTTTGGGGCCGCCCTCCACTCAGCTGCCTGGTGTCTCAGGTGTTCCCTGGCAGCGGGAAGTCCGCTAATTACCTCATTGGTCCAGGGGGAGGCACTAGATGCTACCTGCATTTCCAGCCCAACCCCCGCCTTTCCCCGGCAGCCCGCACTAGGAGACACTCAGGGAAGACACTCGGAGGGCTCCTAGGAGATCCCAGGCGCTGTAGAGAGAGAACGGAACCTCGCCAACCTCAGAATTCCGGAACGCGGCCGTGTGAGTGGGGGAGGTTTGGTGCTGCCCCACACGCAGCTGCCTGTTGTCATAGGAGTTCCCCGGCAGGGGGAATTCCGCTAATTACCTCATCTGTAAAGGGGGAGGCACTAGATGCTACCTGCATTTCCAGCCCAACCCCCGGCTTTTCCCGGCAACCCGCACTAGGAGACACTCTGGGAAGACTCACGGAGTGCTCCTAGGAGTTCCCAGGCGCTGCAGACAGAGGACGGAACCTCGCCACACTCAGAATTCCTGAACGTGTTCGAGTGGGTGGGGGATATTTGGGGCCGCCCTCCACGCAGCTGCCTGGTGTCACAGGTGTTCCCAGGTAGGGGGAAGTCCGCTAATTACCTCATCTTTCCAGGGGGAGGCACTAGATGCTACCTGCATTTCCATACCAACCCCCAACTTTCCCCTTCAACCCGCACTAGGAAACACTCGGGAAAGACACGCGGAGGGCTCCTAGTGATCCCAGGCGCTGCAGACAGAGGACGGAACTTTGCCACACTCAGAATTCCGGAACGCGGCCGAGTGTTTGGGGGAGGTTTGGGGCCGCTCTCCACGCAACTGCCTGTTGTCACAGGTTTTCCCTGTCAGGGTGCAGTCCGCTAATGACCTCATCTGTCCAAGGCTAGGCACTAGAAGCTACCAGCATTTCCAGCCCAACCACCGACATTCCCCGGCAGCCCGCACAAGGAGAAACTCGGGGAAGACAAGCGGAGGGTTCCAAGGAGAACCCAGGCACTGCAGACAGAGGACGGAACCTCGCCACACTCAGAATTCCGGAAGGCGGCCTAGTGGGTTGGGGAGATTTGGGGCTGCCCTCCACGCAGTTGCCTGGTGTCACAGGTGTTCCCTGTCAGGGGGAATTCCGCTAATTACCTCATCAGTCCAGGGGGAGGCACTAGATGCTACCTGCATTTCCAGCCCAACCCCCGAATTTCCCCGGCAGTCCGAACTAGGAGACACTCGGGGAAGACACGCGGAGGGCTCCTAGGAGATCCCAGGGGCTGCAGAGAGAGGTCGGAACCTCGCAACACTCAGAATTCCGGAACGCGCCCGAGTGGGTGGGGGATATTTGTGGCCGTCCTCCACGCAGCTGCCTGGTGTCTCAGGTGTTCCCTGTCAGGGTGAGGTCCGCTAATTACCTCATCTGTCCAGGGGAAGGCACTAGATGCTACCTGCATTTCCAGCCCAACCCCCGCCTTTCCCCGGCAGCCCGCACTAGGAGACACTCGGGTAAGACACGTGGAGGGCTCCTAGGAGATTCCAGGTTCTGCAGACAGAGGACAGAACCTCGCCACCCTCAGAATACTGGAACGCGGCCGAGTGGGTGGAGGAGGTTTGGGGCCGCCCTCCACGCAGCTGCCTGGTGTCACAGGTGTTCCCTGGCAGGGGGAAGTCCGCTAATTTCCTCATCTGTCCAGGGGTAGGCATAGATGCTACCTGCATTTCCAGCACAACCCCCGCCTTTCCCCGGCAGCCCGCACTAGGAGACACTCGGGGAAGTCATGCGGGGGGCTCCTAGGAAATCCCAGGCGCTGCAGACAGAGGACGGAACCTCGCCACTCTCAGCATTCTGGAACTTGGCCGAGTGGGTGGGGGAGGTTTGTGGCTGCCATCCACGCAGCTGCCTGGTGCCATAGGTGTTCCCTGGCAGGGTTAAGTCCGCTAATTACCTAATCTGTCCAGGGGGAGTCCCTTGATGCTACCAGCATTTCCAGCCCAACCCCCACCTTTCTCCTGGAGCCCGCACTAGGAGACACTCGGGGAAGACACGCGGAGGGCTCCTAGGAGATCCCAGGCGCTGCAGACAGAGGACGGAATCTCGCCAACCTCAGAAATCCGGAACACGGCCGAGTGGGTGGGGGAGGATTGGGGCCGAAATCCACGCAGCTGCCAGGTGTCACAGGTATTCCCTGGCAGGGTGAAGTCTACTAATTATCTCATCTGTCCAGGGGGAGGCAATTGTTGATACCTGAATTTCCAGAAACTCTCCCGCCTTTCCCCGGCAGCCCCCACTAGGAGACACTCGGGGAAGTCACGCTGAGGGCTCCTATGAGATCCCAGGCGCTGCAGACAGAGGACGGAACCTCGCCATCCTCAGAATTCCGGATCGTGGCCGAGTTGGTGGGGGAGTTTTGCGGCCGCCCTCCACGCAACTGCCTAGTGTCACATGTGTTCCCTAGCAGGGGGAATTCCGCTAATTACCTCAACTGTCCAGGGGGAGGCACTAGATGCTACCTGCATTTCCAGACCAACCCCCGCCTTTCCCCGGCAGCTCGCTCTAGGAGAAACTCGGGGAAGATACGCGGAGGGCTCCTAGGAGATCCCAGACGCTGCAGACAGAGGACGGAACCTCGCCACACTCAGAATTCCAGAACGCAGCCGAGTGGGTGGAGGAGGTTTGGGGCCGCCCACCACGCAGCTGCCTGGTTTCACAGGTGTTCCATGGCAGGGGGTAGTAGGCTAATTACCTCAACTGTCCAGAGGGAGGCACTAGATGCTACCTGCATTTCCAGACCAACCCCCAACTTTCCCCTTCAACCCGCACTAGGAAACACTCGGGAAAGACACGCGGAGGGCTCCTAGTGATCCCAGGCGCTGCAGACAGAGGACGGAACTTTGCCACACTCAGAATTCCGGAACGCGGCCGAGTGGTTGGGGGAGGTTTGGGGCCGCTCTCCACGCAACTGCCTGTTGTCACAGGTTTTCCTTGTGAGGGTGAAGTCCGCTAATGACCTCATCAGTCCAAGGCAAGGCACTAGAAGCTACCAGCATTTCCACCCAACCACCGACTTTCCCCGGAAGCCCGCACAAGGAGAAACTCGGGGAAGACAAGCGGAGTGTTCCAAGGAGAACCCAGGCACTGCAGACAGAGGACGGAACCTCGCCACACTCAGAATTCCGTAAGGCGGCCGAGTGGGTTGGGGAGATTTGGGGCTGCCCTCCACGCAGTTGCCTGGTGTCACAGGTGTTCCCTGTCAGGGGGAATTCCGCTAATTACCTCATCAGTCCAGGGGGAGGCACTAGATGCTACCTGCATTTCCAGCCCAACCCCCGAATTTCCCCGGCAGTCTGAACTAGGAGACACTCGGGGAAGACACGCGGAGGGCTCCTAGGAGATCCCAGGGGCTGCAGAGAGAGGTCGGAACCTCGCAACACTCAGAATTCCGGAACGCGCCCTAGTTGGTGGGGGATATTTATGGCCGCCCTCCACGCAGCTGCCTGGTGTCTCAGGTGTTCCCTGTCAGGGTGAGGTCCGCTAATTACCTCATCTGTCCAGGGGAAGGCACTAGATGCTACCTGCATTTCCAGCCCAACCCCCGTCTTTCCCCGGCAGCCCGCACTAGGAGAAACTCGGGTAAGACATGTGGAGGGCTCCTAGGAGATTCCAGGTTCTGCAGACAGAGGACAGAACCTCGCCACCCTCAGAATACTGGAACGCGGCAGAGTGGGTGGAGGAGGTTTGGGGCCGCCCTCCTCGCAGCTGCCTGGTGTCACAGGTGTTCCCTGGCAGGGGAAATCCGCTAATTACCTCATTTGTCCTGGGGGAGGCACTAGATGCTACCTGCATTTCCCGACCAACCCCCGCCTTTCCCCAGCAGCCCTCAATAGGAGACACTCGGGGAAGACACTCGGTGAATACACGCGGAAGGCTCCTAGGTGATCCCAGGCGCTGCAGACAGAGTATGGAAACTCGCCACACTCAGAATTCCGGAACGCGTCCGAGTGTGTGGGGAATGTTTGGGGCCGCCCTCCACGAAGCTGCCTGGTGTCACAGGTGTTCCCCGTCAGGGGGAAGTACGCTAATTACCTCATAAGTCCAGGGGGAGGCAATAGATGCTACCTGCATTTCCAGCACAACCCCAGCCTTTCACCAGCAGCCCGAACTAGGAGACACACGGGGAAGGCACGCGGAGGGGTCCTAGGAGATCCCAGGTGCTGCAGACAGAGGACGGAACCTCGCAACACTCAGAATTCCGGAATGCGGCCGAATGGTTGGGGGCGGTTTGGGGCCGCCTTCCACGCAGCTGCCTGTTGTCACAGGAGTTCCCTGAAATGGGGAAGTCCGCTAATTGCTCATCTGTCCAGGGGGAGGCACTAGATGCTACCTGCATTTCCAGACCAATCCCCAGATTTCCCCAGCAGCCCGCACTAGGAAACACTCGGGTAAGACACGCGGAGGGCTCCTAGGAGTTCCCAGGCGCTGCAGACAGAGGACGTAACCTCGCAATACTCAGAATTCCGGAACGCGGGCGATTGGGTGGGGGCGGTTTGGGGCCGCCTTCCACGCAGCTGCCTGCTGTCACAGGTGTTCCCTGGCAGGGGGAAGTCCGCTAATTACCTCATCTGTCCAGGGGGGGCACTAGATGCTACCAGCATTTCCAGCCCAACCCCCGCCTTTCCCGGGAATCCCGCATTAAGCGACACTCAGGGAAGACACTCGGAGGGCTCCTAGGAGATCCCAGGCACTGCAGACAGAGGACTGTACCTACACACTCAGATTTCCGGAACGCGGCCGAGTGGGTGGGGGAGTTTTGGGGCCGAAATCCACGCAGTTGTTTTGTGTCACAGGTGTTCCCTGGCAGGGGGTATTCAACTAATTACCTCATCTGTCCAGGGGGAAGCACTAGATGCTACGTGCATTTCCAGCCCAACCTCCGCCTTTCCCCGGCAGCCCGAACTAGGAGACACTCGGGGAAGACACGCGGAGGGCTCCTAGGAGATCCCAGGCGCTGCAGAAAGAGGACGGAACCTTGTAACACTCAGAATACCGGAACGCGCCCGAGTGGTTGTGGGAGGTTTGGGGCCGCCCTCCACTCAGCTGCCTGGTGTCTCAGGTGTTCCCTGGCAGCGGGAAGTCCGCTAATTACCTCATTGGTCCAGGCGGAGGCACTAGATGCTACCTGCATTTCCAGCCCAACCCCCGCTTTTCCCAGGCAGCCCGCACTAGGAGACACTCAAAGAAGACACTCGGAGGGCTCCTAGGAGATCCCAGGCGCTGTAGAGAGAGAACGGAACCTCGCCAACCTCAGAATTCCGGAACGCGGCCGTGTGAGTGGGGGAGGTTTGGTGCTGCCCCACACGCAGCTGCCTGTTGTCATAGGAGTTCCCCGGCAGGGGGAATTCCGCTAATTACCTCATCTGTAAAGGGGGAGGCACTAGATGCTACCTGCATTTCCAGCCCAACCCCCGGCTTTTCCCGGCAACCCGCACTAGGAGACACTCTGGGAAGACTCACGGAGTGCTCCTAGGAGTTCCCAGGCGCTGCAGACAGAGGACGGAACCTCGCCACACTCAGAATTCCTGAACGTGTTCGAGTGGGTGGGGGATATTTGGGGCCGCCCTCCACGCAGCTGCCTGGTGTCACAGGTGTTCCCAGGTAGGGGGAAGTCCGCTAATTACCTCATCTTTCCAGGGGGAGGCACTAGTTGCTACCTGCATTTCCATACCAACCCCCAACTTTCCCCTTCAACCCGCACTAGGAAACACTCGGGAAAGACACGCGGAGGGCTCCTAGTGATCCCAGGCGCTGCAGAGAGAGGACGGAACTTTGCCACACTCAGAATTCCGGAACGCGGCCGAGTGTTTGGGGGAGGTTTGGGGCCGCTCTCCACGCAACTGCCTGTTGTCACAGGTTTTCCCTGTCAGGGTGAAGTCCGCTAATGACCTCATCTGTCCAAGGCTAGGCACTAGAAGCTACCAGCATTTCCAGCCCAACCACCGACTTTCCCCGGCAGCCCGCACAAGGAGAAACTCGAGGAAGACAAGCGGAGGGTTCCAAGGAGAACCCAGGCACTGCAGACAGAGGACGGAACCTCGCCACACTCAGAATTCCGGAAGGCGGCCTAGTGGGTTGGGGAGATTTGGGGCTGCCCTCCACGCAGTTGCCTGGTGTCACAGGTTTCCCTGTCAGGGGGAATTCCGCTAATTACCTCATCAGTCCAGGGGGAGGCACTAGATGCTACCTGCATTTCCAGCCCAACCCCCGAATTTCCCCGGCAGTCTGAACTAGGAGACACTCGGGGAAGACACACGGAGGGCTCCTAGAAGATCCCAGGGGCTGCAGAGAGAGGTCGGAACCTCGCAACACTCAGAATTCCGGAACGCGCCCGAGTGGGTGGGGGATATTTGTGGCCGTCCTCCACGCAGCTGCCTGGTGTCTCAGGTGTTCCCTGTCAGGGTGAGTTCCGCTAATTACCTCATCTGTCCAGGGGAAGGCACTAGATGCTACCTGCATTTCCAGCCCAATCCCCGCCTTTCCCCGGCAGCCCGCACTAGGAGACACTCGGGTAAGACACGTGGAGGGCTCCTAGGAGATTCCAGGTTCTGCAGACAGAGGACAGAACCTCGCCACCCTCAGAATACTGGAACGCGGCCGAGTGGGTGGAGGAGGTTTGGGGCCGCCCTGCACGCAGCTGCCTGATGTCACAGGTGTTCTCCAACAGGGGGAACTCCGCTAATTACCTCATATGTCCAGGGGGAGGCACTAGATGCTACCTGCATTTCCAGCCCAACCCCCGCCTTTCCCCAGCAGCCCGCACTTGGAGACACTCGGGGAAGACACACGGAGGGCTCCTAGAGATCCCAGGCACTGCAGACAGAGGATGGAAACTCGCCACACTCAGAATTCCGGAACGCGTCCGAGTGTGTGGGGGATGTTTGGGGCCACCCTCCACGCCGCTGCCTGGTGTCACAGGTGTTCCCTGGCAGGGGGAAGTCCGCTAATTACCTGATCTGTCTAGGGGGAGGCACTAGATGCTACCTGCATTTCCAGCCCAACCCCCGACGTTACCCGGCAGCCCGCACTAGGGTACACTCGGGGAAGACATGCGGAGGGCTCCTAGAGATCCCAGGCACTGCAGACAGAGGACGGAACCTCGCCACACTCAGAATTCCGGAACGCGGCCGAGTGGTGGGGGATATTTGGGGCCGCACTCTACGCAGCTGCCTGGTGTCACAGGTGATCCCTGGCAGGGGGAAGTCCGCTAATTACCTCATTATTCCAGGTGGAGGCACTAGATGCTACCTGCATTTCCAGCCCACCCTCCGCCTTTCCCCGGCAGCCCACACTAAGAGACACTCGGGGAAGACACGCGAAGGGCTCCTAGGAGATCCCAGGCACTACAGACAGAAGATGGAACCTCGCTACACTCAGAATTCCGAAACGCGGCCGACTGTGTTTCGGAGTTTGTGGCCGCCCTCCACGCAGCTGCCTGGTGTCACAGGTGTTCCCAGGCAGGGGTAATTCAACTATTTACGTCATCTGTCCAGGGGGAGGCACTAGATGCTACCTGCATTTCCAGCCCAACCCCTGCTTTTCCCCGGCAGCACGCACTAGGAGACACTCGAGGAAGCCAAGCGGAGGGCTCCTAGGAGATCCCAGGCGCTGCAGACAGAGGACAGAACCTCGCCACACTCAGAATTCCGGAACGCGGCCGAGTGGTGGGGGATGTTTGGGGCCGTCCTCCACGCAGCTTCCTGGTGTCACAGGTGTTCCCTGGCATGAGGAAGTCCGCTAATTACCTCATCTGTCCAGGGGGAGGCACTAGTTGCTACCTGCATTTCCAGACCAACCCCCAGGTTTCCCGGCAAACCGCACTAGGAGACACTCGGGGAAGACACGTGGAGGGCTCCTAGAAATCCAAGGCGCTGCAGACAAAGGACGGAACCTCGCCACACTCAGAATTCCGGAACGCGGCCGAGTGGGTGGGGGAGGTTTTAGGTCGACTTCCTCGCAGCTGCCTGTTGTCACAGGTGTTCCCTTGCAGGGGGAAGGCCGCTAATTACCTGATCACTCCAGGGGGAGGCACTAGATGCTACCTGCTTTTAAAGAACAACCCCCTCTTTCCCCGGGATCTCGCACTAGGAGACACTCGGGGAAGACACGCGGAGGGCTCCTAGGAGATCCCAGGCACTGCAGACACATGTCGGAACCTCCCCTCTCTCAGAATTCCGGAACGCGGCCGAGTTGGTGGTGGAGGTTTGGGGCCGCCCTCCACGCAGCTGCCTTCTGTCACAGGTGTTCCCTGGCAGGGGGAAGTCCGCTAATTACCTCATCTGTCCAGGGGGAGGCACTAGATGCTACGTGCATTTCCAGCCTATCCCACACTATCCCCGGCAACACGCACAAGGAGACACTCGCGGAAGACACGCGGAGGGCTCCTAGGAGATCCCAAGCGCTGCAGACACATGACGCAACCTCCCCACACTCAGAATTCCGGAACGCTGCCGAGTGGTTGGTGGAGGTTTGGGGCCGCCCTCCACGCAGCTGCCTTCTGTCACAGGTGTTCCCAGGCATTGTGAAATCCGCTAATTACCTCATGTGTCCAGGGGGAGGCACTAGATTCTATGTGCATTTCCAGCCTAACCCACTATTTCCCCGGCAGCACGCACAAAGAGAAAATCGGGGAAGACACGCGGAGGTCTACTAGGAGATCCCAGGCGCTGCAGACAGAGGACAGAACCTACCCACACTCAAAATTCCGGAACGTGACCGAGTGTGTGGGGGAGGTTTGGGGCCGCACTTCACGCAGCTGCCTGGTTTCACAGGTGTTCCCTGGCAGGGGGAATTCCGCTAATTACCTCAACTGCCCAGGGGGAGGCACTAGATGCTACCTGCATTTCCAGCCCAACCCCGGCCTTTCCCCGGCAGCCCGCACTAGGAGACACTCGGGGAAGACACGCGGAGGGCTCCTAGGAGATCCCAGGCGCTGCAGATAGAGGACGGAAACTCGCCACACTCAGAATTCCGGAACGCGGCCGAGTGGGTGGGGTAGGTATGGGGTCGACCACCTCGCAGCTGCCTGGTGTCTCAGGTGTTCCCTGGCAGCGGGAAGTCCGCTAATTACCTCATTGGTCCAGGGGGAGGCACTAGATGCTACCTGCATTTCCAGCCCAACCCCCGCCTTTCCCCGGCAGCCCGCACTAGGAGACACTCAGGGAAGACACTCGGAGGGCTCCTAGGAGATCCCAGGCGCTGTAGAGAGAGAACGGAACCTCGCCAACCTCAGAATTCCGGAACACGGCCGAGTGGGTGTGGGATGTTTGGGGCCGCCATCCACGCATTTGCCTGGTTTCACAGGTGTTCCCAGGCAGGGGGAAGTCCGCTAAATTCCTCATCAGACCAGGGGGGGCACTAGATGCTACCAGCATTTCCAGCCCATCCACAGCCTTTCACCGGCAGCCCGCACAAGGAGACACTCGGGGAAGACACGCGGAGTGCTCCTAGGAGATCCCAGGTGCTGCAGACAGAGGACGGAACCTCGCCACACTCAGAATTCCGGAACACGGCCGAGTTGTTTGGGGAGAGTTGGGCCTGCCCTCCACGCAGTTGCCTGGGGTCACAGGTGTTACCTGGTAGGGTGAAGTCCGCTAATTTCCTCATCAGTCCAGGGGGAGGCACTAGATGCTACCTACATTTCCAGCCCATCCACCACCTTTCCCCGGCATCCTGCAGAAGGAGACAATCGGGGAAGAAACGCGGACGGCTCCTAGGAGATCCCAGGCTCTGCAGACATAGAACGGAACCTCGCCACACTAAGAAATTCGGAACCCGGCCTAGTGGGTGGGGGAGGTTTGGGGCCGACCTCCACGCAGCTGCCTGGTGTCACAGGTGTTCCCTAGCAGGGGAAATCCGCTAATTACCTCATCTCTCCAGGGGGAGGCACTAGATGCTACCTGCATTTCCAGACCAACCCCCGCCTTTCCCCGGCAGCCCGCACTAGGAGACACTCGGGGAAGACACGCGGAGGTCTACTAGGATATCCCAGGATCTGCAGACAGAAGACGGAACCTCGCAACACTCAGAAATTCGGAACGCGGCCGAGTGGGTGGGGGAGATTTGGGGTCGAACTCCTCGCAGCTGCCTGGTGTCACAGGTGATCCCTGGCAGGTGGAAGTCTGCTAATTACCTCATCGGTCCAGGGGGAGGCACTAGATGCTACCTGCATTTCCATCCCAACCCCCGCTTTTCCCCGGAAGCCTGCAATAAGAGACACTCGGGGAAGACACTCTGAGGGCTCCTAGGAGATCCAAGGCACTGCAGACAGAGGACCGTACCTACCAACACTCAGATTTCCGGAACGCGGCCGTGTGGGTGGGGGAGGATTGGGGCCGCCATCCACGCAGATGTTTCGTGTCACAGGTGTTCCCTGTCCAGGGGAAGTCCGCTAATTTCCTCATCATTCCAGGGGGAGGCATTAGATGCTAATTGCATTTCCAGCCAAACGCCCGCCTTTCCCTGGCAGCCCGAACTTGGAGACACTCGGGGAAGACACGCGGAGGGCTCCTAGGAGATCCCAGGCGCTGCAGACACATGACGCAACCTCCCCAGACTCAGAATTCCGGAACGCGGCCGAGTGGGTGGTGGAAGTTGGGGGCCTCCCACCACGCAGCTGCCTTCTGTCACAGGTGTTCCCAGGCATTGGGAATTCCGCTAATTACCTCATGTGTCCAGGGAGAGGCACTAGATTCTATGTGCATTTCCAGCCTAACCCACTATTTCCCCGGCAGCACGCACAAGGAGACACTCGGGGAAGACCCGTGGAGGGCTCCTAGTAAATCCCAGGCGCTGCAGACAGAGGACGGAACCTCGCCACACTCAGAATTCCGGAACGCGGGCGAGAGGGTTGGGGAGATTGGGGCCGCCGTCCTGCAGCTGCCTGTTGTCACAGTTGTTCCCTGGCAGGGGGAATTCCTCTAATTACCTCAACAATCCAGGGGAAGGCACTAGATGCTAACTGCATTTCCAGCCCAAATCCGGCATTTCCCCGTCATCCCGCGCTAGGAGACACTCGGGGAAGACACGTGGAGGGCTCCTAGTAAATCCCAGGCGCTGCAGACAGAGGACGGAATCTCGCCTAACTCAGAATTCCGGAACGCGCCCGAGTGGTTTTGGGATGTATGGGGCCGCCCTCCACTCAGCTACCTGTTGTCTCAGGTGTTCCCTGGCAGCGGAAATTCCGCTAATTACCTCATCTGTCCAGGGGGAAGCACTAGATGCTACCTGCAATTCCAGCCAAACCCCCGCCTTTACCCGGCATCCCGCACTAGGAGACACTCGGGGAAGACACGTGGAAGGCTCCTAGGAGATCTCAGGTGCTGCAGACAGAGGACGGAACCTCGCCACACTCAGAATTCCGGAACGCGGCCGAGTGGGTGGGGGAGGTTTGGGGCCGCCCTCCACGAAGCTGCCTGGTGTCACAGGTGTTCCCCGTCAGGGGGAAGTACGCTAATTACCTCATATGTCCAGGGGGAGGCAATAGATGCTACCTGCATTTCCAGCACAACCCCAGCCTTTCACCAGCAGCCCGAACTAGGAGACACATGGGGAAGGCACGCGGAGGGGTCCTAGGAGATCCCAGGTGCTGCAGACAGAGGACGGAACCTCGCAACACTCAGAATTCCGGAACGCGGCCGAATGGGTGGGGGCGGTTTGGGGCCGCCTTCCACGCAGCTGCCTGTTGTCACAGGAGTTCCCTGAGATGGGGAAGTCCGCTAATTGCTCATCTGTCCAGGGGGAGGCACTAGATGCTACCTGCATTTCCAAACCAACCCCCGGATTTCCCCAGCAGCCCGCACTAGGAAACACTCGGGGAAGACACGCGGAGGGCTCCTAGGAGTTCCCAGGCGCTGCAGACAGAGGACGTAACCTCGCAATACTCAGAATTCCGGAACGCGGGCGAGTGGGTGGGGGCGGTTTGGGGCCGCCTTCCACGCAGCAGCCTGCTGTCACAGGTGTTCCCTGGCAGGGGGAAGTCCGCTAATTACCTCATCTGTCCAGGGGGGGCACTAGATTCTACCAGCATTTCCAGCCCAACCCCCGCCTTTCCCCAGAATCCCGCAATAAGCGACACTCGGGGAAGACACTCGGAGGGCTCCTAGGAGATCCCAGGCACTGCAGACAGAGGACTGTACTTACACACTCAGATTTCCGGAACGCGGCCGAGTGGGTGGGGGAGTTTTGGGGCCGAAATCCACGCAGTTGTTTCGTGTCACAGGTGTTCCCTGGCAGGGGGAATTCAACTAATTACCTCATCTGTCCAGGGGGAAGCACTAGATGCTACGTGCATTTCCAGCACAACCCCCGCCTTTCCCCGGCAGCCCGAACTAGGAGACACTCGGGGAAGACACGCGGAGGGCTCCTAGGAGATCCCAGGCGCTGCAGAGAGAGGACGGAACCTCGTAACACTCAGAATACCGGAACGCGCCCGAGTGGTTGTGGGAGGTTTGGGGCCGCCCTCCACTCAGCTGCCTGGTGTCTCAGGTGTTCCCTGGCAGCGGGAATTCCGCTAATTACCTCATTGGTCCAGGGGGAGGCACTAGATGCTACCTGCATTTCCAGCCCAACCCCCGCCTTTCCCCGGCAGCCCGCACTAGGAGACACTCAGGGAAGACACTCGGAGGGCTCCTAGGAGATCCCAGGCGCTGTAGAGAGAGAACGGAACCTCGCCAACCTCAGAATTCCGGAACACGGCCGAGTGGGTGTGGGATGTTTGGGGCCGCCATCCACGCATTTGCCTGGTTTCACAGGTGTTCCCAGGCAGGGGGAAGTCCGCTAAATTCCTCATCAGACCAGGGGGGGCACTAGATGCTACCAGCATTTCCAGCCCATCCACAGCCTTTCACCGGCAGCCCGCACAAGGAGACACTCGGGGAAGACACGCGGAGTGCTCCTAGGAGATCCCAGGTGCTGCAGACAGAGGACGGAACCTCGCCACACTCAGAATTCCGGAACACGGCCGAGTTGGTTGGGGAGAGTTGGGCCTGCCCTCCACGCAGTTGCCTGGGGTCACAGGTGTTACCTGGCAGGGTGAAGTCCGCTAATTTCCTCATCAGTCCAGGGGGAGGCACTAGATGCTACCTACATTTCCAGCCCATCCACCACCTTTCCCCGGCATCCTGCAGAAGGAGACAATCGGGGAAGATACGCGGACGGCTCCTAGGAGATCCCAGGCTCTGCAGACATAGAACGGAACCTCGCCACACTAAGAAATTCGGAACCCGACCTAGTGGGTGGGGGAGGTTTGGGGCCGACCTCCACGCAGCTGCCTGGTGTCACAGGTGTTCCCTAGCAGGGGAAATCCGCTAATTACCTCATCTCTCCAGGGGGAGGCACTAGATGCTACCTGCATTTCCAGACCAACCCCCGCCTTTCCCCGGCAGCCCGCACTAGGAGACACTCGGGGAAGACACGCGGAGGTCTACTAGGATATCCCAGGATCTGCAGACAGAAGACGGAACCTCGCAACACTCAGAAATTCGGAACGCGGCCGAGTGGGTGGGGGAGATTTGGGGTCGAACTCCTCGCAGCTGCCTGGTGTCACAGGTGATCCCTGGCATGTGGAAGTCTGCTAATTACCTCATCGGTCCAGGGGGAGGCACTAGATGCTACCTGCATTTCCATCCCAACCCCCGCTTTTCCCCGGAAGCCTGCAATAAGAGACACTCGGGGAAGACACTCTGAGGGCTCCTAGGAGATCCCAGGCACTGCAGACAGAGGACCGTACCTACCAACACTCAGATTTCCGGAACGCGGCCGTGTGGGTGGGGGAGGATTGGGGCCGCCATCCACGCAGATGTTTCGTGTCACAGGTGTTCCCTGTCCAGGGGAAGTCCGCTAATTTCCTCATCATTCCAGGGGGAGGCATTAGATGCTAATTGCATTTCCAGCCAAACGCCCGCCTTTCCCTGGCAGCCCGAACTTGGAGACACTCGGGGAAGACACGCGGAGGGCTCCTAGGAGATCCCAGGCGCTGCAGACAGAGGCCGGATCCTCGCCACACTCAGAATTCCGGAACGCGGCGAGTGCGTGGGGGATGTTTGGGGCCTCCCTCCACGCAGCTGCTTGGTGTCACAGGTGTTCCCTGGCAGAGGGAAGTCCGCTAATTACCTCATCTGTCCCGGGGGAGGCCCTAGATGCTACCAGAATTTCCAGCCCATCCACTGCATTTCCCCGGCAGCCCGCAGAAGGAGAAAATCGGGGAAGACACGCGGACGGCTCCTAGGAGATCCCAGGCGCTGCAGACAGAGGACGGAACCTCGCCACACTCAGAAATCCGGAACGCGGCCGAGTGGGTGGGGGAGGTTTGGGGTCGACCTCCTCGCAGCTGCCTGGTGTCACAGGTGTTCCATGGCAGGGGGAAGTCTGCTAATTACTTCATCTGTCCAGGGGGTAGCACTAGATGCTACCAGCATTTCCAACACAACCCCCGCCTTTCCCCGGAAGACCGCAATAGGAGACACTCGGGAAGACACGCGGAGGGATCCTAGGTGATCCCAGGCACTGCCGACAGAGGACCGTACCTACCCACACTCAGATTTCCGGAACGCGGCCGAGAGGGTGGGGGAGGTTTGGGGCCGCCTTCCACGCAGCTGCCTGGTGTCTCAGGTGTTCCCTGGCAGGGGGAAGTCCGCTAATTACCTGATCTGTCTAGGGGGAGGCACTAGATGCTACCTGCATTTCCAGCCCAACCCCCGACGTTACCCGGCAGTCCGCACTAGGGTACACTCGGGGAAGACACGCGGAGGGCTCCTAGAGATCCCAGGCACTGCAGACAGAGGACGGAACCTCGCCACACTCAGAATTCCGGAACGCGGCCGAGTGGGTTGGGGAGATTTGGGGCTGCCGATCACGCAGGTGCCTGGTTTCACAGGTGTTCCCTCGCAGGGGGAAGTCCGTTAATTACCTCATCAGTCCAGGGGGAGGCACTAGATGCTACCTGCATTTCCAGCCCTACCGGCCCCTTTCCCCGGCTGCCAGAAGTAGGAGACCCTCGGGGAAGACACGCGGAGGGCTCCTAGGAGATCCCAGGCACTGCAGACAGAGGACGGAACCTCGCCAAACTCAGAATTCCGGAACGCGGCCGAGTGGGTGGGGGAGGTTTTAGGTCGACTTCCTCGCAGCTGCCTGTTGTCACAGGTGTTCCCTTGCAGGGGTAAGGCCGCTAATTACCTGATCACTCCAGGGGGAGGCACTAGATGCTACCTGCTTTTAAAGAACAACCCCCTCTTTCCCCGGGATCTCGCACTAGGAGACACTCGGGGAAGACACGCGGAGGGCTCCTAGGAGATCCCAGGCGCTACAGACAGAAGATGGAACCTCGCTACACTCAGAATTCCGAAACGCGGCCGAGTGTGTTTCGGAGTTTGGGGCCGCCCTCCACGCAGCTGCCTGGTGTCACAGGTGTTCCCAGGCAGGGGTAATTCAACTATTTACGTCATCTCTCCAGGGGGAGGCACTAGATGCTACCTGCATTTCCAGCCCAACCCCTGCTTTTCCCCGGCAGCACGCACTATGAGACACTCGAGGAAGACAAGCGGAGGGCTCCTAGGAGATCCCAGGCGCTGCAGACAGAGGACAGAACCTCGCCACACTCAGAATTCCGGAACGCGGCCGAGTGGTGGGGGATGTTTGGGGCCGTCCTCCACGCAGCTTCCTGGTGTCACAGGTGTTCCCTGGCAGATGGAAGTCCGCTAATTACCTCATTGGTCCAGCGGGAGGCACTAGATGCTACCTTAATTTCCAGCCCAACCCCAGCATTTCCCCGGCAGCCCGCACTAGGAGACACTCGGGGAAGACACGCGGAGGGCTCCTAGGAGATCCCAGGCGCTGCAGACACATGACGCAACCTCCCCACATCAGAATTCCGGAACGCTGCCGAGTGGTTGGTGGAGGTTTGGGGCCGCCCTCCACGCAGCTGCCTTCTGTCACAGGTGTTCCCAGGCATTGTGAAATCCGCTAATTACCTCATGTGTCCAGGGGGAGGCACTAGATTCTATGTGCATTTCCAGCCTAACCCACTATTTCCCCGGCAGCACGCACAAAGAGAAAATCGGGGAAGACACGCGGAGGTCTACTAGGAGATCCCAGGCGCTGCAGACAGAGGACAGAACCTACCCACACTCAGAATTCCGGAACGCGACCGAGTGTGTGGGGGAGGTTTGGGGCCGCACTTCACGCAGCTGCCTGGTTTCACAGGTGTTCCCTGGCAGGGGGAATTCCGCTAATTACCTCAACTGTCCAGGGGGAGGCACTAGATGCTACCTGCATTTCCAGCCAACCCCGGCCTTTCCCCGGCAGCCCGCACTAGGAGACACTCGGGGAAGACACGCGGAGGGCTCCTAGGAGATCCCAGGCGCTGCAGACAGAGGACGGAACCTCGCCACACTCAGAATTCCGGAACGCGGCCGAGTTAGTGGGGTAGGTATGGGGTCGACCACCTCGCAGCTGCCTGGTGTCACAGGTGTTCCCTGGCAGGGGGAAGTCCGCTAATTACCTCATCAGTCCAGGGGGAGGCACTAGATGCTACCTTCATTTCCAGCCCAATCCCCGCCTTTCCCTGGCAGCCCGCAATATGAGACACTCAGGGAAGACACTCGGAGGGCTCCTAGGAGTTCCCAGTTGCTGTAGAAAGAGAACGGAACCTCGCCAACCTCAGAAATCCGGAACGCGCCCGTGTGGGTTGGGGAGGTTTGGGGCCTCCCTCCACGCAGCTGCCTGGTGTCACAGGTGTTCCCAGGCAGGGGAAGTCCGCTAATTACCTCATCTGTCCAGTGGGAGGCACTAGATGCTACGTTCATTTCCAGCACAACCCACGCCTTTCCCCGGCAGCCCGCACTAGGAGACACTCGGGGAAGACACGCGGAGGGCTCCTAGGAGATCCCAGGCGCTGCAGACACATGACGCAACCTCCCCACACTCAGAATTCCGGAACGCGGCCGAGTGGTTGGTGGAGGTTTGGGGCCTCACTCCACGCAGCTGCCTGGTGTCACAGGAGTTCCCAGGCAGGGGAAGTCCGCTAATTACCTCATCTGTCCTGAGGGAGGCAGTAGATGCTACGTGCATTTCCAGCCTACCCCACAATATCCCCGGCAGCACGCACAAGGAGACACTTGGGGAAGACACGCGGAGTGCTCCTACTAGATCCCAGGGGCTGCAGACACATGACGGATCCCCCCACACTCAGAATTCCGGAACTCGTCCGAGTGGGTGGGGGAGGTTTGGGGCCTCCTTCCACGCAGCTGCCTTGTGTCACAGCTGTTCACAGGAAGGGGAAGTCCGCTAATTACCTCATCAGTCCAGGGGGAGGCACTAGATGCAACCTGCATTTCCAGCCAAACCCCCTCCTTTCCCCGGCAGCCTGCACTAGGGGACACTCGGGGAAGAAACGCGGAGGGCTCCTAGGAGATCCCAGGCGCTGCAGACAGAGGACGGAACTTACCCACACTCAGAATTCCGGAACGGGGCCGAGTGGGTCGGGTATTATTGGGGCCCCCATCCACGTAGCTGCCTCGTTTCACAGGTGTTTCCTGGCAGGGGGAAGTCCGCTAATTACCTGATCTGTCCAGGGGGAGGCACTAGATGCTACCTGCATTTCCAGCCCAACCCCCTCCTTTCCCCGGTAGCCTGCACTAGGAGACACTCGGGGTAGAAACGCGGAGGGCTCCTAGGAGATCCCAGGCACTGCAGACAGAGGACGGAACCTCTCCACACTCAGAATTCTGGAACGTGGCCGAGTGGGTGGTGGAGGTTTGTGGCCGCCCTCCACGCAGCTGCCTTCTGTCACAGGTGTTCCCAGGCATTGGGAAGTCCGCTAATTACCTCATGTGTCCAGGGGGAGGCACTAGATTCTATGTGCATTTCCAGCCTAACCCACTCTTTCCCCGGCAGCACGCACAAGGAGACACTTGGGGAAGACACGCGGAGATCTACTAAGAGATCCCAGTCTCTGCAGACACAGGACAGAACCTAACCACACTCAGAATTCCGGAACGCGACCGAGTGGGTGGGGGATGTTTGGGGTCGACGACCTCGCAGCTGCCTGGTGTCACAGGTGTTCCATTGCAGGCGGAAGTCCACTAATTACATGATCTGTCCAGGGGAAGGCACTAGATACTACCTGCATTTCCAGCCCAACCCCCTCCTTTCCCCGGCATCTCGCACTAGGAGACACTCGGGGAAGACACGCGGAGGGCTCCTAGGGGATCCCAGGCGCTGCAGACACATGTCGGAACCTCCCCTTTCTCAGAATTCCGGACCGTGGCCGAGTTGGTGGTGGAGGTTTGGGGCCGTCCTCCACGCAGCTGCCTGATGTCACAGGTGTTCCCTGGCAGGGGGAATTCCGCTAATTACCTCATCTGTCCAGGGGGAGGCACTAGATGCTACGTGCATTTCCAGCCTATCCCACACTATCCCCGGCAACACGCACAAGGAGACACTCGCGGAAGACACGCGGAGGGCTCCCAGGAGATCCCAGGTGCTGCAGACACATGACGGAACCTCCACACACTCAGAATTCCGGAACAAGGCCGAGAGGGTGTGGGAGGATTTGGGCCGAACTCCACGCAGCTTCCTGGTGTCACAGGTGTTCCCTGGCAGATGGAAGTCCGCTAATTACCTCATTTGTCCAGCGGGAGGCACTAGATGCTACCTTAATTTCCAGCCCAATCCCAGCATTTCCCCGGCAGCCCGCACTAGGAGACACTCGGGGAAGACACGCGGAGTGCTCCTAGGAGATCCCAGGCGCTGCAGACACATGACGCAACCTCCCCACACTCAGAATTCCGGAACGCTGCCGAGTGGGTGGTGGAGGTTTGGGGCCGCCCTCCACGCAGCTGCCTTCTGTCACAGGTGTTCCCAGGCATTGTGAAATCCGCTAATTACCTCATGTGTCCAGGGGGAGGCACTAGATTCTATGTGCATTTCCAGCCTAACCCACTATTTCCCCGGCAGCACGCACAAAGAGAAAATCGGGGAAGACACGCGGAGGTCTACTAGGAGATCCCAGGCGCTGCAGACAGAGGACAGAATCTACCCACACTCAGAATTCCGGAACGCGACCGAGTGTGTGGGGGAGGTTTGGGGCCGCACTTCACGCAGCTGCCTGGTTTCACAGGTGTTCCCTGGCAGGGGGAATTCCGCTAATTACCTCAGCGGTCCAGCGGGAGGCACTAGATGCTACCTGCATTTCCAGCCAACCCCGGCCTTTCCCCGGGAGCCCGCACTAGGAGACACTCGGGGAAGACACGCGGAGGGCTCCTAGGAGATCCCAGGCGCTGCAGACAGAGGACGGAACCTCGCCACACTCAGAATTCCGGAACGCGGCCGAGTGGGTGGGGTATGTATGGGGTCGACCACCTCGAAGCTGCCTGGTGTCACAGGTGTTCCCTGGCAGGGGGAAGTCCGCTAATTACCTCATCAGTCCAGGGGGAGGCACTAGATGCTACCTTCATTTCCAGCCCAAACCCCGCCTTTCCCCGGCAGCCCGCACTAGGAGACACTTAGGGAAGACTCTCGGAGGGCTCCTAGGAGTTCCCAGTTGCTGTAGAAAGAGAACGGAACCTCGCCAACCTCAGAAATCCGGAACGCGCCCGTGTGGGTTGGGGAGGTTTGGGGCCTCCCTCCACGCAGCTGCCTGGTGTCACAGGTGTTCCCAGGCAGGGGAAGTCCGCTAATTACCTCATCAGTCCAGTGGGAGGCACTAGATGCTACGTTCATTTCCAGCAAAACCCACGCCTTTCCCCGGCAGCCCGCACTAGGAGACACTCGGGGAAGACACGCGGAGGGCTCCTAGGAGATCCCAGGCGCTGCAGACACATGACGCAACCTCCCCACACTCAGAATTCCGGAACGCGCCCGAGTGGGTGGTGGAAGTTTGGGGCCTCCCTCCACGCAGCTGCCTTCTGTCACAGGTGTTCCCAGGCATTGGGAATTCCGCTAATTACCTCATGTGTCCAGGGGGAGGCACTAGATTCTATGTGAATTTCCAGCCTAACCCACTATTTCCCCGGCAGCACGCACAAGGAGACACTCGGGGAAGACACGCAGAGGTCTACTAGGTGATCCCAGGCGCTGCAGACAGAGGACAGAACCTACCCACACTCAGAATTCCGGAACGCGACCGAGTGTGTGGGGGAGGTTTGGGGCCGCACTTCACGAACCTGCCTGGTGTCACAGGTTTTCCCTGGCAGGGGGAAGTCCGCTAATTACCTCATCAGTCCAGGGGGAGGCACTAGATTCTACCTGCATTTCCAGTCCAACCCCCGCCTTTCCCCGGCTGCGCGCAATAGGAGACACTCGGGGAAGACACGCGTAGGGCTCCTAGGAGATCCCAGGCGCTGCAGACACATGACGCAACCTCCCCACCCTCAGAATTCTGGAACGCGGCCGAGTGGTTGTGGGAGGTTTGGGTCAGCCCTCCACGCAGCTGCCTGGTTTCACAGGTGTTCCCTGGCAGCTGGAATTCCGCTAAATACCTCAAATTTCCAGGGGGAGGCACTAGATGCTATCTGCATTTCCAGGCAACCCCGGCCTTTCCCCTGCAGCCCGCACTAGGAGACACTCGGGGAAGACACGCGGAGGGCTCCTAGGAGATCCCAGGCGCTGCAGACAGAGGACGGAACCTCGCCACACTCAGAATTCCGGAACGCGGCCGTGTGTGTGGGGGAGGTTTGGGGTCGACCTCCTCGCAGCTGATTGATGTCACAGGTGTTCCCTTGCAGGGGGAATTCCGCTAATTACCTCATGTGTCCAGGGGGAGGCACTAGATTCTATGTGCATTTTCAGCCTAACCCACTATTTCCCCGGCAGCACGCACAAGGAGACACTCGGGGAAGACACGCGGAGGTCTACTAGGAGATCCCAGGCGCTGCAGACAGAGGACAGAACCTACCCACACTCAGATTCCGGAACGTGACCGAGTGTGTGGAGGAAATTTGGGGCCGCACTTCACACAGCTGCCTGGTTTCTCAGGTGTTCCCTGGCAGCTGGAATTCCGCTAATTACCTCAACTGTCCAGGGGGAGGCACTAGATGCTACCTGCATTTCCAAGAAACCCAGGCCTTTCCCCGGCAGCCCGCACTAGGAGACACTCGGGGAAGACACGCGGATGGCTCCTAGGAGATCCCAGGCGCTGCAGACAGAGGACGGAACCTCGCCACACTCAGAATTCCGGAACGCGCCCGAGTGTGTGGGGGAGGTTTGTGGTCGACCACCTCGCAGCTGATTGATGTCACAGGTGTTCCCTTGCAGGGGGAAGTCCGCTAATTACCTGATCTGTCCAGGGGGAGGCACTAGATGCTACCTGCATTTCCAGCCAAACACCCACATTTCCCCGGCAGCCGGCATTAGGAGACACTCGGGGAAGACACGCGGAAGGATCCTAGGAGATCCCAGGTGCTGTAGACAGAGGACGTAACCTCGCTAGCCTCAGAATTCAGGATCGTGTCCGAGTGGGTGGGGGAGGTTTGGGTCCGCCCTCCACGCTGCTGCCTGGTGTCACAGGTGTTCCCTGGCAGGGGGAATCCAGCTAATTACCTCATCGGTCCACAGGGAGGCACTAGATGCTACCTGCATTTCCAGCCCAACCCCCGCATTTCCCCGGCTGCCCGCAATAGGAGACACTCGGAGAAGACAAGCGGAGGGCTCCTAGTAGATCCTAGGGGCTGCAGACAGAGGACGGAACCTCGCCAACCTCAGAAATCCGGAACGAGGCCTAGTGGGTGGGGGAGTATTGGGGCCGCCAACCTCGCAGCTGCCTGGTGTCACAGGTGTTCCTTGGCAGGGGGAATTCCGCTAAATACCTCATCTGTCCAGGGGGAGGCACTAGATTCTAAATGCATTTCCAGACCAACCCACGCTTTTCCCCAGCAGCCCGCACTAGGAGACACTCGGGGAAGACACGCGGATGTCTCCTAAGAGATCCCAGGCTCTGCAGACAGAGGACGGAACCTCGCCACACTCAGAAATTCGGAACGCGGCCGAGTGGTTGTGGGAGGTTTGGGGCCGCCCTCCACGCAGCTGCCTGGTGTCACAGGTGTTCCCTGGCAGGGGGAAGTCCGCTAATTACCTCATCTCTCCAGGGGGAGTACAAGATGCTACCTGCATTTCCAGAGCAACCCCCGCCTTTCCCTGTCATCCCGCATTAGGAGACACTCGGGGAAGACAAGCGGAGGGCTCCTAGGAGATCCAAGGCGCTGCAGACAGAGGACAGAACTTCGCCACACTCAGAATTCCGGAACGCGGCCGAGTGTGTTGGGGAGGTTTGGGGTCGACCTCCTCGCAGCTGATTGGTGTCACAGGTGTTCCCTTGCAGGGGGAATTCCGCTAATTACCTGATCTGTCCAGGAGGAGGCACTAGATGCTACCTGCATTTCCAGCCCAACCCCCACATTTCCCTGGCAGCCCGCACTAGGAGACACTCGGGGAAGACACGCGGAGGGCTCCTAGGATATCCCAGGCGCTGTAGAAAGATGACGGAACCTCGCCAACCTCAGAATTCAGGAACGCGGCCGAGTGGGTGGGGGATATTTGGTTCCGCGCTCTGCGATGCTGCCTGGTGTCACAGGTGTTCCCTGGCAGGGGGAATCCTGCTAATTACCTCATCGGTCCACAGGGAGGCACTAGATTCTACCTGCATTTCCAGCCCAACCCCCGCCTTTCCCCGGCTGCCCGCAAAAGGAGACACTCGGAGAAGACATGCGGAAGGCTCCTAGGAGATCCCAGGGGCTGCAGACAGAGGACGGAACCTACCCACACTCAGAATTCCGGAACGCGGCCGAGTGTGTGGGGGAGGTATGGGGTCGACCACCTCGCAGCTGCCTGGTGTCACAGGTGTTCCCTGGCAGAGGGAAGTCCGCTAATTACCTCATCAGTCCAGGGGGAGGCACTAGATGCTACCTGCATTTCCAGCCCAACCCCCGCCTTTCCCTGGCTGCCCGCAATAAGAGACACTCGGGCAAGACATGCGGAGGGCTCCTAGGAGATCCCAGGGGCTGCAGACACATCACGCAACCTCCCCACACTCAGAATTCCGGAATGCGGCCGAGTGTGTGGTGGAGTTTTGGGGCCGCCCTCCACGCAGCTGCCTTCTGTCACAGGTGTTCCCAGGCATTGGGAAGTCCGCTAATTTCCTCATGTGTCCAGGGGGAGGCACTAGATTCTATGTGCATTTCCAGCCTAACCCACTATTTCCCCGGCAGCACGCACAAGGAGACACTCGGGGAAGACCCGCGGAGGTCTACTAGGAGATCCCAGTCGCTACAGACAGAGGACAGAACCTACCCACACTCAGAATTCCGGAACGCGACCGAGTGTGTGGGGGAACTTTGGGGCCGCACTTCACGCAGCTGCCTGGTTTCACAGGTGTTCCCTGGCAGCTGGAATTCCGCTAATTACCTCAACTGTCCAGGGGGAGGCACTAGATGCTACCTGCATTTCCAGGCAACACCGGCATTTCCCCGGCAGCCCGCACTAGGAGACACTCGGGGAAGACTCGCGGAGGGCTCCTAGGAGATCCCATGCGCTGCAGACAGAGGACGGAACCTCGCCACACTCAGAATTCCGGAACGCGGCCGAGTGTGTGGGGGAGGTTTGGGGTCGACCCCCTCGCAGCTGATTGGTGTCACAGGTGTTCACTTGCATGGGTAAGTCCGCTAATTACCTCATCGTTCCACAGGGAGGCACTAGATGCTACCTGCATTTCCAGCCCAACCCCCGCCTTTCCCCGGCACCCCGCACAAAGAGACACTCAGGGAAGACACTCGGAGGTCTCCTAGGAGATCCCAGGCGCTGTAGACCGAGAACGTAACCTCGCCAACCTCAGAAATCCGGAACGAGGCCGAGTGGGTGGGGGAGGTTTGGGGCCGCCCTCCACGCAGCTGCCTGGTGTCACAGGTGTTCCTTGGCAGGGGGAAGTCCGCTAATTACCTCATCTTTCCAGGGGGAGGCCCTAGATGCTACCAGCATTTCCAGCCCATCCACCGCATTTCCCCGGCGGCCTGCACTAGGAGACACTCGGGGAAGACACGAGGAGGGCTCCTATTAGATCCCAGGTGCTGCAGACAGAGGACGGAACCTCGCCACACTCAGAATTCCGGAACACGGCCGAGTGTGTGGAGGAGGTTTGGGGCCGCCCTCCACGCAGCTGCCTGGTTTCACAGGTGTTCCCCGGCAGGGGGAAGTCCGCTAAATTCCTCATCAGTCCAGGGGGAGGCACTAAAAGCTACCTCCATTTCCAGCCCTACCCCCGCCTTTCCCCGTCATCCCGCACTAGGAGACACTCGGGGAAGACACGCGGAGGGCTCCTATTAGATCCCAGGTGCTGCAGACAGAGGACGGAACCTCGCCACACTCAGAATTCCGGAACGCGGCCGAGTTGGTGGGGGAGTTTTGGGGCCGATATCCACGCATCTGTTTCGTGTCTAGGTGTTCCCTGGCAGGGGGAAGTCCGCTAATTACCTCATCAGTCCAGGGGGAGGCACTAGATGCTACCAGCATTTCCAGCCCATCCACAGCCTTTCCCCGGCAGCCCGCACTAAGAGACACTCGGGGAAGACACGTGGAGGTCTCCTAGGAGATCCCAGGCGCAGCAGACAGAGGACGGAACCTCGACACACTCAGAATTCCGGAACGCGGGCGAGTGGGCTAGGGAGATTTGGGGCCGCCTTCCTGCAGCTGATTGTTGTCAGAGGTGTTCCCTGGCAGGGGGAATTCCTCTAATTACCTCAAAAATCCAGGGGGCGGCACTAGATGCTACCTGCATTTCCAGCCCAACCCCCGCCTTTCCCCGTCATCCCGCACTAGGAGACACTCGGGGAAGACACGCGTAAGGCTCCCAGGAGATCCCTGGCGTTACAGACTGAGGACGGAACCTCGCCACACTCAGAATTCCGAAACGCGGCCGAGTTTGTTTCGGAGTTTGTGGCCGCCCTCCACGCAGCTGCCTGGTGTCACATGTGTTCCCAGGCAGGGGGAATTCCGCTAATAACCTCATCTGTCCAGGGGGAGGCACTAGATGCTACCTGCATTTCCAGCGAAACCCCCGCCTTTACCCGGCACCCCGCACTAGGAAACACTCGGGGAAGACACGTGCTGTGCTCCTAGGAGATCCCAGGCGCTGCCGACAGAGGACGGAACCTCGCCATCCTCAGAAATCCGGAACGAGGCCGAGTGGTTGGGGAAGTTTTGGGGCAGCCCTCCATGCAGCTGCCTGGTGTCACAGGTGTTCCCCGGCAGGGGGAAGTCCGCTAATTACCTCATATGTCCAGGGGGATGCACTAGATGCTACCTGCATTTCCAGACAAACCCCCGCCTTTCCCCGGCAGCCCGCATTGGAGACACTCGGGGAAGACACGCGGAGGGCTCCTAGAAGATCCCAGGCACTGCAGACAGAGAACGGAAACTCCCCACATTCAGAATTCCGGATCCCGGCCGAGTGGGTGGGGGAGGATTTGGGCTGCTCTCAACGCAGCTGCCTGGTGTCACATGTGTTCCCTGGCAGGGGGAATTCCGCTAATTACCTGATCTCTCCAGGGGGAGGCACTAGATGCTACCTGCATTTCCAGCCCAACCCCCTCCTTTCCCCGGCATCTCGCACTAGGAGACACTCGGGGAAGACACCCGGAGGGCTCCTAGAAGATCCCAGGCGCTGCAGACACATGTCGGAACCTCCCCTCACTCAGAATTCCGGAACGCGGCCGAGGTGGTGGGGGAGGTTTTGGGCCGCACTGCACGCAGCTGCCTGGTGCCACAGGTGTTCCTGGGCAGAGGGAATTCCTCTAATTACCTCTTATGTCCAGGGGGAGGCACTAGATGCTACCTGCATTTCCAGCCCAACCCCCGCATTTCCCCGGCTACCCGCAATAGGAGACACTCGGGGAAGACACGCGGTGGGCTCCTAGGAGATCCCAGGGGCTGCAGACAGAGGACGGAACCTACCCACTCTCAGAATTCCGGAACGCGGCCGAGTGGGTGGGGGAGGTATGGGGTCGACCACCTCGCAGCTGCCTGGTGTCACAGGTGTTCCCTGGCAGGGGGAAGTCCGCTAATTACCTCATCAGTCCAGGGGGAGGCACTAGATGCTACCTGCATTTCCAGCCCAACCCCCGCCTTTCCCCGGCAGCCCGCAAAAGGAGAGACTCAGGGAAGACACTCGGAGGGCTCCTAGGAGATCCCAGGCGCTGTAGACAGAGAACGGAACCTCGCCAACCTCAGAAATCCGGAACGCGCCCGAGTGGGTGGGGGAGGTTTGGGGCCTCCCTCCAGGCAGCTGCCTGGTGTCACAGGTGTTCCCTTGCAGGCTGAAGTCCGCTAATTTCCTGATCTGTCCAGGGGGAGTCACTAGATACTACCTGCATTTCCAGCCCAACCCCCGCATTTCCCCGGCAGCCCGCAATACGAGACACTCGGGGAAGACACCCGGAGGGCTCCTAGAAGATCCCAGGCGCTGCAGACAGAGGACGGAAATTCCCCACATTCAGAATTCCGGAACCCGGCCGAGTGGGTGGGGGAGGATTTGGGTCGCCCTCATCGCAGCTGCCTGGTGTCACAGGTGTTCCCTGGCAGGGGGAATTCCGCTAATTACCTGATCTCTCCAGGGGGAGGCACTAGATGCTACCTGCTTTTCCAGCCGAACCCCCTCATTTCCCCGGCATCTCGCACTAGGAGACACTCGGGGAAGACACGCGGAGGGCTTCTAGGGGATCCCAGGCGCTGCAGACACATGTCGGAACCTCCCATCTCTCAGAATTCCGGAACGCGGCCGAGTTGGTGGGGGAGGTTTGGGGCCGCCCTCCACGCAGCTGCCTGGTGTCACAGGTATTCCCTGGCAGGGGGAAGTCCGCTAATGACCTCATCTGTCCAGGGGGAGGCACTAGATGCTACGTGCATTTCCAGCCTAACCCACACTATCCCCGACAGCACGCACAAGGAGACACTCGGGGAAGACACGCGGAGGGCTCCTAGGAGATCCCAGGCGCTGCAGACACATGACGGAACCTCCAAACACTCAGAATTCCGGAACCCGCCGAGTGGGTAGGGGAGGATTTGGTCCGCCCTCCACGCAGCTGCCTGGTGTGACAGGTGATCCCTGGCAGATGGAAGTCCGCTAATTACCTCATTTGTCCAGCGGGAGGCACTAGATGCTACCTTAATTTCCAGCCCAACCCCCGCCTTTCCGCGGCAGCCCGCAATAGGAGACACTCGGGGAAGACACGCGGAGGACTCCTAGGAGATCCCAGGCGCTGAAGACCCATGACGCAACCTCCCCACTCTCAGAATTCCGGAACGCGGCCGAGTGGTTGGTGGAGGTTTGGGGCCGACCTCCACGCAGCTGCCTTCTATCACAGGTGTTCCCAGGCATTGTGAAATCCGCTAATTACCTCATGTGTCCAGGGGGAGGCACTAGATTCTATGTGCATTTCCAGCCGAACCCACTATTTCCCCGGCAGCACGCACAAAGAGACACTCGGGGAAGACACGCGTAGATCTACCAGGTGATCCCAGGCGCTGCAGACAGAGGACAGAATCTACCCACACTCAGAATTCCGGAACGCGACCGTGTGTGTGGGGGAGGTTTGGGGCCGAATTTCACGCAGCTGCCTGGTTTCACAGGTGTTCCCAGGCATTGTGAAGTCCGCTAATTACCTCATGTGTCCAGGGGGAGGCACTAGATTCTATGTGCATTTCCAGCCGAACCCACTATTTCCCCGGCAGCACGCACAAAGAGACACTCGGGGAAGACACGCGTAGATCTACTAGGTGATCCCAGGCGCTGCAGACAGAGGACAGAATCTACCCACACTCAGAATTCCGGAACGCGACCGAGTGTTTGGGGGAGGTTTGGGGCCGAATTTCACGCAGCTGCCTGGTTTCACAGGTGTTCCCTGGCAGGGGGAATTCCGCTAATTACCTCATCAGTCCAGGGGGAGGCACTAGATGCTACCTGCATTTCCAGCCCAACGCCCGCCTTTCCCCGGCAGCCCGAACTTGGAGACACTCGGGGAAGACACGCGGAGGGCTCCTCGGAGATCCCAGGCGCTGCAGAGAGAGGACGGATCCTCGCCACACTCAGAATTCTGGAACGCGGCGACTGGGAGGGGAATATTTGGGGCCGCCCTCCACGCAGCTGCTTGGTGTCACAGGTGTTCCCTGGCAGGGGGAAGTCCGCTAATTACCTCATCTCTCCAGGGGGAGTACAAGATGCTACCTGCATTTCCAGAGCAACCCCTGCCTTTCCCTGTCATCCCGCATTAGGAGACACTCGGGGAAGACAAGCGGAGGGCTCCTAGGAGATCCAAGGCGCTGCAGACAGAGGACAGAACTTCGCCACACTCAGAATTCCGGAACGCGGCCGAGTGTGTTGGGGAGGTTTGGGGTCGACCTCCTCGCAGCTGATTGGTGTCACAGGTGTTCCCTTGCAGGGGGAATTCCGCTAATTACCTGATCTGTCCAGGAGGAGGCACTAGATGCTACCTGCATTTCCAGCCCAACCCCCACATTTCCCTGGCAGCCCGCACTAGGAGACACTCGGGGAAGACACGCGGAGGGCTCCTAGGAGATCCCAGGCGCTGTAGAAAGATGACGGAACCTCGCCAACCTCAGAATTCAGGAACGCGGCCGAGTGGGTGGGGGATACTTGGGTCCGCGCTCTGCGATGCTGCCTGGTGTCACAGGTGTTCCCTGGCAGGGGGAATCCTGCTAATTACCTCATCGGTCCACAGGGAGGCACTAGATTCTACCTGCATTTCCAGCCCAACCCCCGCCTTTCCCCTGCTGCCCGCAAAAGGAGACACTCGGAGAAGACATACGGAAGGCTCCTAGGAGATCCCAGGGGCTGCAGACAGAGGACGGAACCTACCCACACTCAGAATTCCGGAACGCGGCCGAGTGTGTGGGGGAGGTATGGGGTCGACCACCTCGCAGCTGCCTGGTGTCACAGGTGTTCCCAGGCATTGGGAAGTCCGCTAATTACCTCATGTGTCCAGGGGGAGGCACTAGATTCTATGTGCATTTCCAGCCTAACCCACTATTTCCCCGGCAGCACGCACAAGGAGACACTCGGGGAAGACCCGCGGAGGTCTACTAGGGGATCCCAGTCGCTACAGACAGAGGACAGAACCTACCCACACTCAGAATTCCGGAACGCGACCGAGTGTTTGGGGGAACTTTGGGGCCGCACTTCACGCAGCTGCCTGGTTTCACAGGTGTTCCCTGGCAGCTGGAATTCCGCTAATTACCTCAACTGTCCAGGGGGAGGCACTAGATGCTACCTGCATTTCCAGGCAACACCGGCATTTCCCCGGCAGCCCGCACTAGGAGACACTCGGGGAAGACTCGCGGAGGGCTCCTAGGAGATCCCATGCGCTGCAGACAGAGGACGGAACCTCGCCACACTCAGAATTCCGGAACGCGGCCGAGTGGGTGGGGGAGGTTTGGGGTCGACCCCCTCGCAGCTGATTGGTGTCACAGGTGTTCACTTGCATGGGTAAGTCCGCTAATTACCTCATCGGTCCACAGGGAGGCACTAGATGCTACCTGCATTTCCAGCCCAACCCCCGCCTTTCCCCGGCTGCCCGCAATAAGAGACATTCGGAGAAGACAAGCGGAGGGCTCCTAGGAGATCCCAGGGGCTGCAGACAGAGGACGGAACCTACCCACACTCAGAATTCCGAAACGCGCCCGAGTGTGTGGGGGAGGTATGGGGTCGACCACCTCGCAGCTGCCTGGTGTCACAGGTGTTCCTTGGCAGGGGGAAGTCCGCTAATTACCTCATCTTTCCAGGGGGAGGCCCTAGATGCTACCAGCATTTCCAGCCCATCCACCGCATTTCCCCGGTGGCCTGCACTAGGAGACACTCGGGGAAGATACGAGGAGGGCTCCTATTAGATCCCAGGTGCTGCAGACAGAGGACGGAACCTCGCCACACTCAGAATTCCGGAACACGGCCGAGTGTGTGGAGGAGGTTTGGGGCCGCCCTCCACGCAGCTGCCTGGTTTCACAGGTGTTCCCCGGCAGGGGGAAGTCCGCTAAATTCCTCATCAGTCCAGGGGGAGGCACTAAAAGCTACCTCCATTTCCAGCCCTACCCCCGCCTTTCCCCGTCATCCCGCACTAGGAGACACTCGGGGAAGACACGCGGAGGGCTCCTATTAGATCCCAGGTGCTGCAGACAGAGGACGGAACCTCGCCACACTCAGAATTCCGGAACGCGGCCGAGTTGGTGGGGGAGTTTTGGGGCCGATATCCACGCATCTGTTTCGTGTCTAGGTGTTCCCTGGCAGGGGGAAGTCCGCTAATTACCTCATCAGTCCAGGGGGAGGCACTAGATGCTACCAGCATTTCCAGCCCATCCACAGCCTTTCCCCGGCAGCCCGCACTAAGAGACACTCGGGGAAGACACGTGGAGGTCTCCTAGGAGATCCCAGGCGCTGCAGACAGAGGACGGAACCTCGACACACTCAGAATTCCAGAACGCGGGCGAGTGGGCTAGGGAGATTTGGGGCCGCCTTCCTGCAGCTGATTGTTGTCAGAGGTGTTCCCTGGCAGGGGGAATTCCTCTAATTACCTCAAAAATCCAGGGGGCGGCACTAGATGCTACCTGCATTTCCAGCCCAACCCCCGCCTTTCCCCGTCATCCCGCACTAGGAGACACTCGGGGAAGACACGCGTAAGGCTCCCAGGAGATCCCAGGCGTTACAGACTGAGGACGGAACCTCGTCACACTCAGAATTCCGAAACGCGGCCGAGTTTGTTTCGGAGTTTGTGGCCGCCCTCCACGCAGCTGCCTGGTGTCACATGTGTTCCCAGGCAGGGGGAATTCCGCTAATAACCTCATCTGTCCAGGGGGAGGCACTAGATGCTACCTGCATTTCCAGCGAAACCCCCGCCTTTACCCGGCACCCCGCACTAGGAAACACTCGGGGAAGACACGTGCTGTGCTCCTAGGAGATCCCAGGCGCTGCCGACAGAGGACGGAACCTCGCCATCCTCAGAAATCCGGAACGAGGCCGAGTGGTTGGGGAAGGTTTGGGGCAGCCCTCCATGCAGCTGCCTGGTGTCACAGGTGTTCCCCGGCAGGGGGAAGTCCGCTAATTACCTCATATGTCCAGGGGGATGCACTAGATGCTACCTGCATTTCCAGCCCAACCCCCTCCTTTCCCCGGCATCTCGCACTAGGAGACACTCGGGGAAGACACGCGGAGGGCTCCTAGGGGATCCCAGGCGCTGCAGACACATGTCGGAACCTCCCCTCACTCAGAATTCCGGAACGCGGCCGAGGTGGTGGGGGAGGTTTTGGGCCGCACTGCACGCAGCTGCCTGGTGCCACAGGTGTTCCTGGGCAGAGGGAATTCCTCTAATTACCTCTTATGTCCAGGGGGAGGCACTAGATGCTACCTGCATTTCCAGCCCAACCCCCGCATTTCCCCGGCTACCCGCAATAGGAGACACTCGGGGAAGACACGCGGTGGGCTCCTAGGAGATCCCAGGGGCTGCAGACAGAGGACGGAACCTACCCACTCTCAGAATTCTGGAACGCGGCCGAGTGGGTGGGGGAGGTATGGGGTCGACCACCTCGCAGCTGCCTGGTGTCACAGGTGTTCCCTGGCAGGGGGAAGTCCGCTAATTACCTCATCAGTCCAGGGGGAGGCACTAGATGCTACCTGCATTTCCAGCCCAACCCCCGCCTTTCCCCGGAAGCCCGCAAAAGGAGAGACTCAGGGAAGACACTCGGAGGGCTCCTAGGAGATCCCAGGCGCTGTAGACAGAGAACGGAACCTCGCCAACCTCAGAAATCCGGAACGTGCCCGAGTGGGTGGGGGAGGTTTGGGGCCTCCCTCCAGGCAGCTGCCTGGTGTCACAGGTGTTCCCTTGCAGGCTGAAGTCCGCTAATTTCCTGATCTGTCCAGTGGGAGGCACTAGATACTACCTGCATTTCCAGCCCAACCCCCGCATTTCCCCGGCAGCCCGCAATACGAGACACTCGGGGAAGACACCCGGAGGGCTCCTAGAAGATCCCAGGCGCTGCAGACAGAGGACGGAAATTCCCCACATTCAGAATTCCGGAACACGGCCGAGTGGGTGGGGGAGGATTTGGGTCGCCCTCATCGCAGCTGCCTGGTGTCACAGGTGTTCCCTGGCAGGGGGAATTCCGCTAATTACCTGATCTCTCCAGGGGGAGGCACTGGATGCTACCTGCTTTTCCAGACGAACCCCCTCATTTCCCCGGCATCTCGCACTAGGAGACACTCGGGGAAGACACGCGGAGGGCTTCTAGGGGATCCCAGGCGCTGCAGACACATGTCGGAACCTCCCATCTCTCAGAATTCCGGAACGCGGCCGAGTTGGTGGGGGAGGTTTGGGGCCGCCCTCCACGCAGCTGCCTGGTGTCACAGGTATTCCCTGGCAGGGGGAAGTCCGCTAATGACCTCATCTGTCCAGGGGGAGGCACTAGATGCTACGTGCATTTCCAGCCTAACCCACACTATCCCCGACAGCACGCACAAGGAGACACTCGGGGAAGACACGCGGAGGGCTCCTAGGAGATCCCAGGCGCTGCAGACACATGACGGAACCTCCAAACACTCAGAATTCCAGAACCCGCCGAGTGGGTAGGGGAGGATTTGGGCCGCCCTCCACGCAGCTGCCTGGTGTGACAGGTGATCCCTGGCAGATGGAAGTCCGCTAATTACCTCATTTGTCCAGCGGGAGGCACTAGATGCTACCTTAATTTCCAGCCCAACCCCCGCCTTTCCGCGGCAGCCCGCAATAGGAGACACTCGGGGAAGACACGCGGAGGACTCCTAGTAGATCCCAGGCGCTGAAGACCCATGACGCAACCTCCCCACTCTCAGAATTCCGGAACGCTGCCGAGTGGTTGGTGGAGGTTTGGGGCCGACCTCCACGCAGCTGCCTTCTATCAAAGGTGTTCCCAGGCATTGTGAAGTCCGCTAATTACCTCATGTGTCCAGGGGGAGGCACTAGATTCTATGTGCATTTCCAGCCGAACCCACTATTTCCCCGGCAGCACGCACAAAGAGACACTCGGGGAAGACACGCGTAGATCTACCAGGTGATCCCAGGCGCTGCAGACAGAGGACAGAATCTACCCACACTCAGAATTCCGGAACGCGACCGAGTGTGTGGGGGAGGTTTGGGGCCGAATTTCACGCAGCTGCCTGGTTTCACAGGTGTTCCCAGGCATTGTGAAGTCCGCTAATTACCTCATGTGTCCAGGGGGAGGCACTAGATTCTATGTGCATTTCCAGCCGAACCCACTATTTCCCCGGCAGCACGCACAAAGAGACACTCGGGGAAGACACGCGTAGATCTACTAGGTGATCCCAGGCGCTGCAGACAGAGGACAGAATCTACCCACACTCAGAATTCCGGAACGCGACCGAGTGTGTGGGGGAGGTTTGGGGCCGAATTTCACGCAGCTGCCTGGTTTCACAGGTGTTCCCTGGCAGGGGGAATTCCGCTAATTACCTCATCAGTCCAGGGGGAGGCACTAGATGCTACCTGCATTTCCAGCCCAACGCCCGCCTTTCCCCGGCAGCCCGAAATTGGAGACACTCGGGGAAGACACGCGGAGGGCTCCTCGGAGATCCCAGGCGCTGCAGACAGAGGACGGATCCTCGCCACACTCAGAATTCTGGAACGCGGCGACTGGGAGGGGAATATTTGGGGCCGCCCTCCACGCAGCTGCTTGGAGTCACAGGTGTTCCCTGGCAGGGGGAAGTCCGCTAATTACCTCATCAGTCCAGGGGTAGGCACTAGATGCTACCTGCATTTCCAGCCCAACCCCCGCCTTTCCCCTGCAGCACACACTAGGGGACTCTCAGGGAAGACACTCGGAAGGCTCCTAGGAAATCCCAGGCGATGTAGACAGAGAACGGAACCTTGCCAACCTCAGAATTCCGGAACGCGGCCGAGTGGGTGGGGGAGGTTTGGGGAGGCCCACCACAAAGCTGCCTGTTATCACAGGTGTTCCCTGGCTGGGGGAAGTCAGCTAATTACCTCATCCCTCCAGGGGTAGGCACTAGATGCTACCTGCATTTCCAGACCAACCCCCGCCTTTCCCCGGCAGCCCGCACTAAGAGACACTCGGGGAAGACACGCGGAGGGCTCCTAGGAGATCCCAGGCGCTGCAGACAGAGGACGGAACCTCGCCAAACACAGATTTGCAGAGCGCGGCCGAGTGGGTGGGGGAGGTTTGGGGTCGAACTCCTCGCAGCTGCCTGGTGTCACAGGTGTTCCCTGGCAGGTGGAATTCTGCTAATTACCTCATTAGTCCAGGGGGATGCACTAGATGCTACCTGCATTTCCAACCCAACCCCCGCATTTCCCCGGCTGCCCGCAATGGGAGACACTAGAGGAAGACACGCGGAGTTCTCCTAGGAGATCCCAGGCACTGCAGACAGAGGACGGAAACTCCCCACATTCAGAATTCCGGATCCCGGCCGAGTGGGTGGGGGAGGATTTGGGCCGCTCTCAACGCAGCTGCCTGGTGTCACATGTGTTCCCTGGCAGGGGGAAGTCCGCGAATTACCTGATCTCTCCAGGGGGAGGCACTAGATGCTACCTGCTTTTCCAGCCCAACCCCCTCCTTTCCCCGGCATCTCACACTAGGAGACACTCGGGGAAGACACGCGGAGGGCTCCTAGGGGATCCCAGGCGCTGCAGACACATGTCGGAACCTCCCCTCTCTCAGAATTCCGGAACGCGGCCGAGTTGGTTGGGGAGGTTTGGGGCCGCACTCCACGCAGCTGCCTGGTGCCACAGGTGTTTCTGGGCAGGGGGAATTCCTCTAATTACCTCTTATGTCCAGTGGGAGGCACTAGATTCTACCTGCATTTCCAGCCCAACCCCCGCATTTCCCCGTCTACACGCAATAGGAGACACTCGGGGAAGACACGCGGTGGGCTCCTAGGAGATCCCAGGGGCTGCAGACAGAGGACGGAACCTACCCACTCTCAGAATTCCGGAACGCGGCCGAGTGGGTGGGGGAGTTATGGGGTCGACCACCTCGCAGCTGTCTGGTGTCACAGGTGTTCCCTGGCAGGGGGAAGTTCGCTAAATACCTCATCAGTCCAGGTGGAGGCACTAGATGCTACCTGCATTTCCAGCCCAACCCCCGCCTTTCCCCGTCAGCCCGCACAAGGAGACACTCAGGGAAGACACTCGGAGTGCTCCTAGGAGATCCCAGGCGCTGCAGACAGAGGACGGAAATTCCCCACATTCAGAATTCCGGAACCAGGCCGAGTGGGTGGGGGAGGATTTGGGCCGCTCTCATCGCAGCTGCCTGGTGTCACAGGTTTTCCCTGGCAGGGTGAAATCCGCTAATTACCTGATCTCTCAAGGGGGAGTCACTAGATGTTACCTGCTTTTCCAGCCGAACCCCCTCCTTTCCCCGGCATCTCGCACTAGGAGACACTCGGGGAAGACACGCGGAGGGCTTCTAGTGGATCCCAGGCGCTGCAGACACATGTCGGAACCTCCCATCTCTCAGAATTCCGGAACGCGGCCGAGTTGGTGGGGGAGGTTTGGGGCCGCCCTCCACGCAGCTGCCTGGTGTCACAGGTATTCCCTGGCAGGGGGAAGTCCGCTAATGACCTCATCTGTCCAGGGGGAGGCACTAGATGCTACGTGCATTTCCAGCCTAACCCACACTATCCCCGGCAGCACGCAGAAGGAGACACTCGGGGAAGACACACGGAGGGCTCCTAGGAGATCCCAGGCGCTGCAGACACATGACGGAACCTCCAAACACTCAGAATTCCGGAACCCGCCGAGTGGGTGGGGGAGGATTTGGGCCGCCCTCCACGCAGCTGCCTGGTGTCACAGGTGTTCCCTGGCAGATGGAAGTCCGCTAATTACCTCATTTGTCCAGCGGGAGGCACTAGATGCTACCTTAATTTCCAGCCCAACCCCCGCCTTTCCCCGGCAGCCCGCAATAGGAGACACTCGGGGAAGTCACGCGGAGGGCTCCTAGGAGATCTCAGGCGCTGCAGACACATGACGCAACCTCCCCACACTCAGAATTACGGAACGCGGCCGAGTGGGTGGTGGAGGTTTGGGGCCGACCTCCACGCAGCTGCCTTCTATCACAGGTGTTCCCAGGCATTGTGAAGTCCGCTAATTACCTCATGTGTCCAGGGGGAGGCACTAGATTCTATGTGCATTTCCAGCCTAACCCACTATTTCCCCGGCAGCACGCACAAAGAGACACTCGGGGAGGACACGCATAGATCTACTAGAAGATCCCAGGCGCTGCAGACAGAGGACAGAATCTAACCACACTCAGAATTCCGGAACGCGACCGAGTGTGTGGGGGAGGTTTGGGGCCGCACTTCACGCAGCTGCCTGGTTTCACAGGTGTTCCCTGGCAGGGGGAATTCCGCTAATTACCTCAACTGTCCAGGGAGAGGAACTAGATGCTACCTTATTTCCAGCCAACCCTGGCCTTTCCCCGGCAGCCCGCACTAGGAGACACTCGGGGAAGACACGCGGAGGGCTCCTGTGAGATCCCAGGCGTTGTAGACAGAGGACGGAACCTCGCCACACTCAGAATTCCGGAACGAGTCCGAGTGGTTTGGGGAGATTTAGGGCCGCCCTACACGCAGCTACAAAGTGTCACAGGTGTTCCCTGGCAGGGGGAATTCCGCTAAATACGTAATCAGTCCATGTGGAGGCACTAGATTCTACCTGCATTTCCAGCCCAACCTCCGAATTTCCCCGGCAGCCCGCACTAGGAGACACTCGGGGAAGACACGCGGATGGCTCCTAGGAGATCCCAGTCGCTGCAGACAGAGGAGGGAACCTCGCAACACTCAGAATTCCGGAACGTGGCCGAGTGGTTGGGGGAGGTTTGGGGCAGCCCTCCACGCAGCTGCCTGGTGTCACATTTGTTCCCCGGCAGGGGGAATTCCGCTAATTACCTCAACAATCCAGGAGTAGGCACTAGATTCTACCTGCATTTCCAGCCCAACCTCCGAATTTCCCCGGCAGCCCGCACTAGGAGACACTCGGGGAAGACACGCGGAGGGCTCCTAGGATATCCCAGGCGCTGCAGACAGACGACGGATCCTCGCCACACTCAGAATTCCGGAACGTGGCCGAGTGGTTGGGGGAAGTTTGGGGTCGACCACCTCGCAGCTGTCTGGTGTCACAGGTTTTCCCAGGCAGGGGAAGTCCGCTAATTACCTCATCAGTCCAGGGGGAGGCACTAGATGCTACCAGAATTTCCAGCCGAACCCCCGCAATTCCCCGGCAGCCCTCACTAGAAAACACTCGGGGACGACACGCGGAGGTCTACTAGGTGATCCGAGGCGCTGCAGACAGAGGACGGAACCTCGCCACACTCAGAATTCTGGAAGGCGGCCTAGTGGGTTGGGGAGATTTGGGGCTGCCCTCCACGCAGTTGCCTGGTGTCACAGGTGTTCCTTGTCAGGGGGAATTCCGCTAATTACCTCATCAGTCCAGGGGGAGACACTAGATGCTACCTGCATTTCCCAACCAACCCCCGCCTTTCCCCGGCATCCCGCACTAAGAGACACTCGGGGAAGACACGCGGAGGGCTCCTAGAGATCCCAGGCGCTGCAGACAGAGGACGGAACATCGCCACACTCAGAATTCCGGAACGCATCCGAGTGGTTTGGGGATTTTTGGGGCCGCCCTCCTCGCAGCTGCCTGGTGTCACAGGTGTTCCCTGGCAGGGGGAAATCCGCTAATTACCTCATTTGTCCTGGGGGAGGCACTAGATGCTACCTGCATTTCCCGACCAACCCCCGCCTTTCCCCAGCAGCCCTCAATAGGAGACACTCGGGGAAGACACTCGGTGAATACACGTGGAAGGCTCCTAGGTGATCCCAGGCGCTGCAGACAGAGGATGGAAACTCGCCACACTCAGAATACTGGAACGCGTCCGAGTGTGTGGGGGATGTTTGGGGCCACCCTCCACGCCGCTGCCTGGTTTCACAGGTGTTCCCTGGCAGCGGAAATTCCGCTAATTACCTCATCTGTCTAGGGGGAAGCACTAGATGCTACCTGCAATTCCAGCCAAACCCCCGCCTTTACCCGGCATCCCGCACTAGGAGACACTCGGGGAAGACACGTGGAAGGCTCCTAAGAGATCTCAGGTGCTGCAGACAGAGGACGGAACCTCGCCACACTCAGAATTCCGGAACGCGGCCGAGTGGGTGGGGGAGGTTTGGGGCCGCCCTCCACGAAGCTGCCTGGTGTCACAGGTGTTCCCCGTCAGGGGGAAGTACGCTAATTACCTCATATGTCCAGGGGGAGGCAATAGATGCTACCTGCATTTCCAGCACAACCCCAGCCTTTCACCAGCAGCCCGAACTAGGAGACACACGGGGAAGGCACGCGGAGGGGTCCTAGGAGATCCCAGGTGCTGCAGACAGAGGACGGAACCTCGCAACACTCAGAATTCCGGAACGCGGCCGAATGGGTGGGGGCGGTTTGGGGCCGCCTTCCACTCAGCTGCCTGCTGTCACAGGTGTTCCCTGGCAGGGGGAAGTCCGCTAATTACCTCATCTGTCCAGGGGGGGCACTAGATGCTACCAGCATTTCCAGCCCAACCCCCGCCTTTCCCCGGAATCCCGCATTAAGCGACACTCGGGGAAGACACTCGGAGGGCTCCTAGGAGATCCCAGTCACTGCAGACAGAGGACTGTACATACACACTCAGATTTCCGGAACGCGGCCGAGTGGGTGGGGGAGTTTTGGGGCCGAAATCCACGCAGTTGTTTTGTGTCACAGGTGTTCCCTGGCAGGGGGAATTCAACTAATTACCTCATCTGTCCAGGGGGAAGCACTAGATGCTACGTGCATTTCCAGCCCAACCCCCGCCTTTCCCCGGCAGCCCGAACTAGGAGACACTCGGGGAAGACACGCGGAGGGCTCCTAGGAGATCCCAGGCGCTGCAGACAGAGGACGGAACCTCGTAACACTCAGAATACCGGAACGCGCCCGAGTGGTTGTGGGAGGTTTGGGACCGCCCTCCACTCAGCTGCCTGGTGTCTCAAGTGTTCCCTGGCAGCGGGAAGTCCGCTAATTACCTCATTGGTCCAGGGGGAGGCACTAGATGCTACCTGCATTTCCAGCCCAACCCCCGCCTTTCCCCGGCAGCCCGCACTAGGAGACACTCAGGGAAGACACTCGGAGGGCTCCTAGGAGATCCCAGGCGCTGTAGAGAGAGAACGGAACCTCGCCAACCTCAGAATTCCGGAACGCGGCCGTGTGAGTGGGGGAGGTTTGGTGCTGCCCCACTCGCAGCTGCCTGTTGTCATAGGAGTTCCCCGGCAGGGGGAATTCCGCTAATTACCTCATCTGTAAAGGGGGAGGCACTAGATGCTACCTGCATTTCCAGCCCAACCCCCGGCTTTTCCCGGCAGCCCGCACTAGGAGACACTCTGGGAAGACTCAAGGAGTGCTCCTAGGAGTTCCCAGGCGCTGCAGACAGAGGACGGAACCTCGCCACACTCAGAATTCCTGAACGCGTTCGAGTGGGTGGGGGATATTTGGGGCCGCCCTACACGCAGCTGCCTGGTGTCACAGGTGTTCCCAGGTAGGGGGAATTCCGCTAATTACCTCATCTTTCCAGGGGGAGGCACTAGTTGCTACCTGCATTTCCATACCAACCCCCAACTTTCCCCTTCAACCCGCACTAGGAAACACTCGGGAAAGACACACGGAGGGCTCCTAGTGATCCCAGGCGCTGCAGACAGAGGACGGAACTTTGCCACACTCAGAATTCCGGAACGCGGCCGAGTGTTTGGGGGAGGTTTGGGGCCGCTCTCCACGCAACTGCCTGTTGTCACAGGTTTTCCCTGTCAGGGTGAAGTCCGCTAATGACCTCATCTGTCCAAGGCTAGGCACTAGAAGCTACCAGCATTTCCAGCCCAACCACCGACTTTCCCCAGCAGCCCGCACAAGGAGAAACTCGGGGAAGACAAGCGGAGGGTTCCAAGGAGAACCCAGGCACTGCAGACAGAGGACGGAACCTCGCCACACTCAGAATTCCGGAAGGCGGCCTAGTGGGTTGGGGAGATTTGGGGCTGCCCTCCACGCAGTTGCCTGGTGTCACAGGTGTTCCCTGTCAGGGGGAATTCCGCTAATTACCTCATCAGTCCAGGGGGAGGCACTAGATGCTACCTGCATTTCCAGCCCAACCACCGAATTTCCCCGGCAGTCCGAACTAGGAGACACTCGGGGAAGACACGCGGAGGGCTCCTAGGAGATCCCAGGGGCTGCAGAGGGAGGTCGGATCCTCGCAAAACTCAGAATTCCGGAACGCGCCCGAGTGGGTGGGGGATATTTGTGGCCGCCCTCCACGCAGCTGCCTGGTGTCTCAGGTGTTCCCTGTCAGGGTGAATTCCGCTAATTACCTCATCAGTCCAGGGGGAGGCACTAGATACTACCTGAATTTCCAGCCCAACCCCCGCCTTTCCCCGGCAGCCCGCACTAGGAGAAACTCGGGTAAGACACGTGGAGGGCTCCTAGGAGATTCCAGGTTCTGCAGACAGAGGACAGAACCTCGCCACCCTCAGAATACTGGAACGCGGCCGAGTGGGTGGAGGAGGTTTGGGGCCGCCCTGCACGCAGCTGCCTGATGTCACAGGTGTTCTCCAACAGGGGGAAATCCGCTAATTACCTCATATGTCCAGGGGGAGGCACTAGATGCTACCTGCGTTTCCAGCCGAACCCCCGCCTTTCCCCGGCAGCCCGCACTAGGAGACACTCGGGGAAGACACGCGGAGGGCTCCTAGAGATCCCAGGCGCTGCAGACAGAGGACGGAACATCGCCACACTCAGAATTCCGGAACGCGTCCGAGTGTGTGGGGGATGTTTGGGGCCACCCTCCACGCCGCTGCCTGGTGTCACAGGTGTTCCCTGGCAGGGGGAAGTCCGCTAATTACCTCATCTGTCCAGGGGTAGGCATAGATGCTACCTGCATTTCCAGCACAACCCCCGCCTTTCCCCGGCAGCCCGCACTAGGAGACACTCGGGGAAGTCACGCGGGGGGCTCCTAGGAAATCCCAGGCGCTGCAGACAGAGGACGGAACCTCGCCACTCTCAGCATTCTGGAACTTGGCCGAGTGGGTGGGGGAGGTTTGTGGCTTCCATCCACGCAGCTGCCTGGTGCCATAGGTGTTCCCTGGCAGGGTTAAGTCCGCTAATTACCTAATCTGTCCAGGGGGAGTCCCTTGATGCTACCAGCATTTCCAGCCCAACCCCCGCCTTTCTCCTGGAGCCCGCACTAGGAGACACTCGGGGAAGACACGCGGAGGGCTCCTAGGAGATCCCAGGCGCTGCAGACAGAGGACGGAATCTCGCAAACCTCAGAAATCCGGAACACGGCCGAGTGGGTGGGGGAGGATTGGGGCCGAAATCCACGCAGCTGCCAGGTGTCACAGGTATTCCCTGGCAGGGTGAAGTCTACTAATTATCTCATCTGTCCAGGGGGAGGCAATTGTTGATACCTGAATTTCCAGAAACTCTCCCGCCTTTCCCCGGCAGCCCCCACTAGGAGACACTCGGGGAAGTCACGCGGAGGGCTCCTATGAGATCCCAGGCGCTGCAGACAGAGGACGGAACCTCGCCAACCTCAGAGTTCCGGATCGTGGCCGAGTTGGTGGGGGAGTTTTGCGGCCGCCCTCCACGCAACTGCCTAGTGTCACATGTGTTCCCTAACAGGGGGAATTCCGCTAATTACCTCAACGGTCCAGGGGGAGGCACTAGATGCTACCTGCATTTCCAGACCAACCCCCGCCTTTCCCCGGCAGCTCGCTCTAGGAGAAACTCGGGGAAGATACGCGGAGGGCTCCTAGGAGATCCCAGACGCTGCAGACAGAGGACGGAACCTCGCCACACTCAGAATTCCAGAACGCAGCCGAGTGGGTGGAGGAGGTTTGGGGCCGCTCACCACGCAGCTGCCTGGTTTCACAGGTGTTCCCTGGCAGGGGGTAGTAGGCTAATTACCTCAACTGTCCAGAGGGAGGCACTAGATGCTACCTGCATTTCCAGACCAACCCCCAACTTTCCCCTTCAACCCGCACTAGGAAACACTCGGGAAAGACACGCGGAGTGCTCCTAGTGATCCCAGGCGCTGCAGACAGAGGACGGAACTTTGCCACACTCAGAATTCCGGAACGCGGCCGAGTGGTTGGGGGAGGTTTGGGGCCGCTCTCCACGCAACTGCCTGTTGTCACAGGTTTTCCCTGTGAGGGTGAAGTCCGCTAATGACCTCATCAGTCCAAGGCAAGGCACTAGAACCTACCAGCATTTCCAGCCCAACCACCGACTTTCCCCGGCAGCCCGCACAAGGAGAAACTCGGGGAAGACAAGCGGAGTGTTCCAAGGAGAACCCAGGCACTGCAGACAGAGGACGGAACCTCGCCACACTCAGAATTCCGGAAGGCGGCCGAGTGGGTTGGGGAGATTTGGGGCTGCCCTCCACGCAGTTGCCTGGTGTCACAGGTGTTCCCTGTCAGGGGGAATTCCGCTAATTACCTCATCAGTCCAGGGGGAGGCACTAGATGCTACCTGCATTTCCAGCCCAACCCCCGAATTTCCCCGGCAGTCTGAACTAGGAGACACTCGGGGAAGACACGCGGAGGGCTCCTAGGAGATCCCAGGGTCTGCAGAGAGAGGTCAGAACCTCGCAACACTCAGAATTCCGGAACGCGCCCGAGTGGGTGGGGGATATTTGTGGCCGCCCTTCACGCAGCTGCCTGGTGTCTCAGGTGTTCCCTGTCAGGGTGAGGTCCGCTAATTACCTCATCTGTCCAGGGGAAGGAACTAGATGCTACCTGCATTTCCAGCCGAACCCCCGCCTTTCCCCGGCAGCCCGCACTAGGAGAAACTCGGGTAAGACACGTGGAGGGCTCCTAGGAGATTCCAGGTTCTGCAGACAGAGGACAGAACCTCGCCACCCTCAGAATACTGGAACGCGGCCGAGTGGGTGGAGGAGGTTTTGGGCCGCCCTGCACGCAGCTGCCTGGTGTCACAGGTGTTCTCCGACAGGGGGAACTCCGCTAATTACCTCATATGTCAAGTGGGAGGCACTAGATGCTACCTGCGTTTCCAGCCCAACCCCCGACTTTCCCCGGCAGCCCGCACTAAGAGACACTCGGGGAAGACACGCGGAGGGCTCCTAGAGATCCCAGGCGCTGCAGACAGAGGACGGAACATCGCCACACTCAGAATTCCGGAACGCGTCCGAGTGGTTTGGGGATTTTTGGGGCCGCCATCCTCGCAGCTGCCTGGTGTCACAGGTGTTCCCTGGCAGGGGGAAATCCGCTAATTACCTCATTTGTCCTGGGGGAGGCACTAGATGCTACCTGCATTTCCCGACCAACCCCCGCCTTTCCCCAGCAGCCCTCAATAGGAGACACTCGGGGAAGACACTCGGTGAATACACGCGGAAGGCTCCTAGGTGATCCCAGGCGCTGCAGACAGAGGACGTAACCTCGCAATACTCAGAATTCCGGAACGCGTCCGAGTGGTTTGGGGATTTTTGGGGCCGCCATCCTCGCAGCTGCCTGGTTTCACAGGTGTTCCCTGGCAGGGGGAAGTCCGCTAAATTCCTCATCAGACCAGGGGGGGCACTAGATGCTACCAGCATTTCCAGCCCATCCACAGCCTTTCACCGGCAGCCCGCACAAGGAGACACTCGGGGAAGACACGAGGAGTGCTCCTAGGAGATCCCAGGTGCTGCAGACAGAGGACGGAACCTCGCCACACTCAGAATTCCGGAACACGGCCGAGTTGGTTGGGGAGAGTTGGGCCTGCCCTCCACGCAGTTGCCTGGGGTCACAGGTGTTACCTGGTAGGGTGAAGTCCGCTAATTTCCTCATCAGTCCAGGGGGAGGCACTAGATGCTACCAACATTTCCAGCCCATCCACCACCTTTCCCCGGCATCCTGCAGAAGGAGACAATCGGGGAAGACACGCGGACGGCTCCTAGGAGATCCCAGGTTCTGCAGACATAGGACGGAACCTCGCCACACTAAGAAATTCGGAACCCGGCCTAGTGGGTGGGGGAGGTTTGGGGCCGACCTCCACGCAGCTGCCTGGTGTCACAGGTGTTCCCTGGCAGGGGAAATCCGCTAATTACCTCATCTCTCCAGGGGGAGGCACTAGATGCTACCTGCATTTCCAGACCAACCCCCGCCTTTCCCCGGCAGCCCGCACTAGGAGACACTCGGGGAAGACACGCGGAGGTCTACTAGGATATCCCAGGATCTGCAGACAGAAGACGGAACCTCGCAACACTCAGAAATTCGGAACGCGGCCGAGTGGGTGGGGGAGATTTGGGGTCGAACTCCTCGCAGCTGCCTGGTGTCACAGGTGATCCCTGGCAGGTGGAAGTCTGCTAATTACCTCATCGGTCCAGGGGGAGGCACTAGATGCTACCTGCATTTCCATCCCAACCCCCACTTTTCCCCGGAAGCCTGCAATAAGAGACAATCGGGGAAGACACTCTGAGGGCTCCTAGGAGATCCCAGGCACTGCAGACAGAGGACCGTACCTACCAACACTCAGATTTCCGGAACGCGGCCGAGTGGGTTGGGGAGATTTGGGGCCGCCATCCACGCAGATGTTTCGTGTCACAGGTGTTCCCTGTCCAGGGGAAGTCCGCTAATTTCCTCATCATTCCAGGGGGAGGCATTAGATGCTAATTGCATTTCCAGCCAAACGCCCGCCTTTCCCCGACAGCCCGAACTTGGAGACACTCGGGGAAGACACGCGGAGGGCTCCTAGGAGATCCCAGGCGCTGCAGACAGAGGCCGGATCCTCGCCACACTCAGAATTCCGGAACGCGGCGAGTGCGTGGGGGATGTTTGGGGCCTCCCTCCACGCAGCTGCTTGGTGTCACAGGTGTTCCCTGGCAGAGGGAAGTCCGCTAATTACCTCATCTGTCCCGGGGGAGGCCCTAGATGCTACCAGCATTTCCAGCCCATCCACTGCATTTCCCCGGCAGCCCGCAGAAGGAGAAAATCGGGGAAGACACGCGGACGGCTCCTAGGAGATCCCAGGCGCTGCAGACAGAGGACGGAACCTGGCCACACTCAGAAATCCGGAACGCGGCCGAGTGGGTGGGGGAGGTTTGGGGTCGACCTCCTCGCAGCTGCCTGGTGTCACAGGTGTTCCACGGCAGGGGGAAGTCTGCTAATTACTTCATCTGTCCAGGGGGTAGCACTAGATGCTACCAGCATTTCCAACACAACCCCCGCCTTTCCCCGGAAGACCGCAATAGGAGACACTCGGGGAAGACACGCGGAGGGATCCTAGGTGATCCCAGGCACTGCCGACAGAGGACCGTACCTACCCACACTCAGATTTCCGGAACGCGGCCGAGAGGGTGGGGGAGGTTTGGGGCCGCCTTCCACAAAGCTGCCTGGTGTCTCAGGTGTTCCCTGGCAGGGGGAATTCCGCTAATTACCTCATTATTCCAGGTGGAGGCACTAGATGCTACCTGCATTTCCAGCCCACCCTCCGCCTTTCCCCGGCAGCCCACACTAAGAGACACTCGGGGAAGACACGCGCAGGGCTCCTAGGAGATCCCAGGCGCTACAGACAGAAGATGGAACCTCGCTACACTCAGAATTCCGAAACGCGGCCGAGTGTGTTTCGGAGTTTGGGGCCGCCCTCCACGCAGCTGCCTGGTGTCACAGGTGTTCCCAGGCAGGGGTAATTCAACTATTTACGTCATCTGTCCAGGGGGAGGCACTAGATGCTACCTGCATTTCCAGCCCAACCCCTGCTTTTCCCCGGCAGCACGCACTAGGAGACACTCGAGGAAGACAAGCGGAGGGCTCCTAGGAGATCCCAGGCGCTGCAGACAGAGGACAGAACCTCGCCACACTCAGAATTCCGGAACGCGGCCGAGTGGTGGGGGATGTTTGGGGCCGTCCTCCACGCAGCTTCCTGGTGTCACAGGTGTTCCCTGGCATGGGGAAGTCCGCTAATTACCTCATCTGTCCAGGGGGAGGCACTAGTTGCTACCTGCATTTCCAGACCAACCCCCAGGTTTCCCGGCAAACCGCACTAGGAGACACTCGGGGAAGACACGTGGAGGGCTCCTAGAAATCCAAGGCGCTGCAGACAAAGGACGGAACCTCGCCACACTCAGAATTCCGGAACGCGGCCGAGTGGGTTGGGGAGATTTGGGGCTGCCGATCACGCAGGTGCCTGGTTTCACAGGTGTTCCCTCGCAGGGGGAAGTCCGTTAATTACCTCATCAGTCCAGGGGGAGGCACTAGATGCTACCTGCATTTCCAGCCCAACCGGCCCCTTTCCCCGGCTGCCAGAAGTAGGAGACACTCGGGGAAGACAAGCGGAGGGCTCTTAGGAGATCCCAGGCGCTGCAGACAGAGGACGGAACCTCGCCATACTCAGAATTCCGGAACGCGGCCGAGTGGGTGGGGGAGGTTTTAGGTCGACTTCCTCGCAGCTGCCTGTTGTCACAGGTGTTCCCTTGCAGGGGTAAGGCCGCTAATTACCTGATCACTCCAGGGGGAGGCACTAGATGCTACCTGCTTTTAAAGAACAACCCCCTCTTTCCCCGGGATCTCGCACTAGGAGACACTCGGGGAAGACACGCGGAGGTCTCCTAGGGGATCCCAGGCACTGCAGACACATGTCGGAACCTCCCCTCTCTCAGAATTCCGGAACGCGGCCGAGTTGGTGGTGGAGGTTTGGGGCCGCCCTCCACGCAGCTGCCTGATGTCACAGGTGTTCCCTTGCAGGGGGAATTCCGCTAATTACCTCATCTGTCCAGAGGGAGGCACTAGATGCTACGTGCATTTCCAGCCTATCCCACACTATCCCCGGCAACACGCACAAGGAGACACTCGCGGAAGACACGCGGAGGGCTCCTAGGAGATCCCAGGTGCTGCAGACACATGACGGAACCTCCACACACTCAGAATTCCGGAACAAGGCCGAGTGGGTGGGGGAGGATTTGGGCAGCCCTCCACGCAACTGCCTGGTGTCACAGGTGTTCCCTGGCAGATGGAAGTCCGCTAATTACCTCATTTGTCCAGCGGGAGGCACTAGATGCTACCTTAATTTCCAGCCCAACCCCAGCATTTCCCCGGCAGCCCGCACTAGGAGACACTCGGGGAAGACACGCGGAGGGCTCCTAGGAGATCCCAGGCGCTGCAGACACATGACGCAACCTCCCCACACTCAGAATTCCGGAACGCTGCCGAGTGGTTGGTGGAGGTTTGGGGTCGCCCTCCACGCAGCTGCCTTCTGTCACAGGTGTTCCCAGGCATTGTGAAATCCGCTAATTACCTCATGTGTCCAGGGGGAGGCACTAGATTCTATGTGCATTTCCAGACTAACCCACTATTTCCCCGGCAGCACGCACAAAGAGAAAATCGGGGAAGACACACGGAGGTCTACTAGGAGATCCCAGGCGCTGCAGACAGAGGACAGAACCTACCCACACTCAGAATTCCGGAACGCGACCGAGTGTGTGGGGGAGGTTTGGGGCCGCACTTCACGCAGCTGCCTGGTTTCACAGGTGTTCCCTGGCAGGGGGAATTCCGCTAATTACCTCAACTGTCCAGGGGGAGGCACTAGATGCTACCTGCATTTCCAGCCAACCCCGGCCTTTCCCCGGCAGCCCGCACTAGGAGACACTCGGGGAAGACACTCGGAGGGCTCCTAGGAGTTCCCAGTTGCTGTAGAAAGAGAACGGAACCTCGCCAACCTCAGAAATCCGGAACGCGCCCGTGTGGGTTGGGGAGGTTTGGGGCCTCCCTCCACGCAGCTGCCTGGTGTCACAGGTGTTCCCAGGCAGGGGAAGTCCGCTAATTACCTCATCTGTCCAGTGGGAGGCACTAGATGCTACGTTCATTTCCAGCACAACCCACGCCTTTCCCCGGCAGCCCGCACTAGGAGACACTCGGGAAAGACACGCGGAGGGCTCCTAGGAGATCCCAGGCGCTGCAGACACATGACGCAACCTCCCCACACTCAGAATTCCGGAACGCGGCCGAGTGGTTGGTGGAGGTTTGGGGCCTCACTCCACGCAGCTGCCTGGTGTCACAGGAGTTCCCAGGCAGGGGAAGTCCGCTAATTACCTCATCTGTCCTGAGGGAGGCAGTAGATGCTACGTGCATTTCCAGCCTACCCCACACTATCCCCGGCAGCACGCACAAGGAGACACTCGGGGAAGACACGCGGAGTGCTCCTACTTGATCCCAGGCGCTGCAGACACATGACGGATCCCCCCACACTCAGAATTCCGGAACTCGTCCGAGTGGGTGGGGGAGGTTTGGGGCCTCCTTCTACGCAGCTGCCTTGTGTCACAGCTGTTCACAGGAAGGGGAAGTCCGCTAATTACCTCATCAGTCCAGGGGGAGGCACTAGATGCAACCTGCATTTCCAGCCAAACCCCCTCCTTTCCCCGGCAGCCTGCACTAGGGGACACTCGGGGAAGAAACGCGGAGGGCTCTTAGGAGATCCCAGGCGCTGCAGACAGAGGACGGAACTTACCCACACTCAGAATTCCGGAACGGGGCCGAGTGGGTGGGGTATTATTGGGGCCCCCATCCACGTAGCTGCCTCGTGTCACAGGTGTTTCCTGGCAGGGGGAAGTCCGCTAATTACCTGATCTGTCCAGGGGGAGGCACTAGATGCTACCTGCATTTCCAGCCCAACCCCCTCCTTTCCCCGGTAGCCTGCACTAGGAGACACTCGGGGTAGAAACGCGGAGGGCTCCTAGGAGATCCCAGGCACTGCAGACAGAGGACGGAACCTCTCCACACTCAGAATTGAGGAACGCGGCCGAGTGGGTGGGGGAGGTTTGGGGTCGACCACCTCGCAGCTGCCTGGTGTCACAGATGTTCCCTTGCAGGCAGAAGTCCGCTAATTACCTGATCTGTCCAGGGGGAGGCACTAGATACTACCTGCATTTCCAGCCCAACCCCCGCATTTCCCCGGCAGCCCGCACTACGAGACACTCGGGGAAGACACGCGGAGGGCTCCTAGGAGATCCCATGCGCTGCAAACACATGACGCAACCTCCCCACACTCAGAATTCTGGAACGCGGCCGAGTGGGTGGTGGAGGTTTGTGGCCGCCCTCCACGCAGCTGCCTTCTGTCACAGGTGTTCCCAGGCATTGGGAAGTCCGCTAATTACCTCATGTGTCCAGGGGGAGGCACTAGATTCTATGTGCATTTCCAGCCTAACCCACTCTTTCCCCGGCAGCACGCACAAGGAGACACTCGGGGAAGACACGCGGAGATCTACTAAGAGATCCCAGGCTCTGCAGACAGAGGACAGAACCTAACCACACTCAGAATTCCGGAACGCGACCGAGTGGGTGGGGGAAGTTTGGGGTCGACGACCTCGCAGCTGCCTGGTGTCACAGGTGTTCCATTGCAGGCGGAAGTCCACTAATTACATGATCTGTCCAGGGGTAGGCACTAGATACTACCTGCATTTCCAGCCCAACCCCCTCCTTTCCCCGGCATCTCGCACTAGGAGACACTCAGGGAAGACACGCGGAGGGCTCCTAGGGGATCCCAGGCGCTGCAGACACATGTCGGAACCTCCCCTCTCTCAGAATTCCGGACCGTGGCCGAGTTGGTGGTGGAGGTTTGGGGCCGCCCTCCACGCAGCTGCCTGATGTCACAGGTGTTCCCTGGCAGGTTGAATTCCGCTAATTACATCATCTGTCCAGGGGGAGGAACTAGATGCTACGTGCATTTCCAGCCTATCCCACACTATCCCCGGCAACACGCACAAGGAGACACTCGCGGAAGACACGCGGAGGGCTCCTAGGAGATCCCAGGTGCTGCAGACACATGACGGAACCTCCACACACTCAGAATTCCGGAACAAGTCCGAGTGGGTGGGGGAGGATTTGGGCCGCCCTCCACGCAGCTGCCTGGTTTCACAGGTGTTCCCTGGCAGATGGAAGTCCGCTAATTACCTCATTTGTCCAGTGGGAGGCACTAGATGCTACCTTAATTTCCAGCCCAACCCCAGCATTTCCCCGGCAGCCCGCACTAGGAGACACTCGGGGAAGACACGCGGAGGGCTCCTAGGAGATCCCAGGCGCTGCAGACACATGACGCAACCTCCCCACACTCAGAATTCCGGAACGCTGCCGAGTGGTTGGTGGAGGTTTGGGGCCGCCCTCCACGCAGCTGCCTTCTGTCACAGGTGTTCCCAGGCATTGTGAAATCCGCTAATTACCTCATGTGTCCAGGGGGAGGCACTAGATTCTATGTGCATTTCCAGACTAACCCACTATTTCCCCGGCAGCACGCACAAAGAGAAAATCGGGGAAGACACGCGGAGGTCTACTAGGAGATCCCAGGCGCTGCAGACAGAGGACAGAATCTACCCACACTCAGAATTCCGGAACGCGACCGAGTGTGTGGGGGAGGTTTGGGGCCGCACTTCACGCAGCTGCCTGGTTTCACAGGTGTTCCCTGGCAGGGGGAATTCCGATAATTATCTCAACGGTCCAGGGGGAGGCACTAGATGCTACCTGCATTTCCAGCCAACCCCGGCCTTTCCCCGGCAGCCCGCACTAGGAGACACTCGGGGAAGACACGCGGAGGGCTCCTAGGAGATCCCAGGCGCTGCAGACAGAGGACGGAACCTCGCCACACTCAGAATTCCGGAACGCGGCCGAGTGGGTGGGGTATGTATGGGGTCGACCACCTTGCAGCTGCCTGGTGTCACAGGTGTTCCCTGGCAGGGGGAAGTCCGCTAATTACCTCATCAGTCCAGGGGGAGGCACTAGATGCTACCTTCATTTCCAGCCCAATCCCCGCCTTTCCCCGGCAGCCCGCAGTAGGAGACACTCAGGGAAGACTCTCGGAGGGCTCCTAGGAGTTCCCAGTTGCTGTAGAAAGAGAACGGAACCTCGCCAACCTCAGAAATCCGGAACGCGCCCGTGTGGGTTTTGGAGGTTTGGGGCCTCCCTCCACGCAGCTGCCTGGTGTCACAGGTGTTCCCAGGCAGGGGAAGTCCGCTAATTACCTCATCTGTCCAGTGGGAGGCACTAGATGCTACGTTCATTTCCAGCACAACCCACGCCTTTCCCCGGCAGCCCGCACTAGGAGACACTCGGGGAAGACACGCAGAGGGCTCCTAGGAGATCCCAGGCGCTGCAGACACATGACGCAACCTCCCCACACTCAGAATTCCGGAACGCGCCCGAGTGATTGGTGGAAGTTTGGGGCCTCCCTCCACGCAGCTGCCTTCTGTCACAGGTGTTCCCAGGCATTGGGAATTCCGCTAATTACCTCATGTGTCCAGGGGGAGGCACTAGATTCTATGTGCATTTCCAGCCTAACCCACTATTTCCCCGGCAGCACGCACAAGGAGACACTCGGGGAAGACACGCAGAGATCTACTAGGTGATCCCAGGCGCTGCAGACAGAGGACAGAACCTACCCACACTCAGAATTCCGGAACGCGACCGAGTGTCTGTGGGAGGTTTGGGGCCGCACTTCACGAACCTGCCTGGTGTCACAGGTGTTCCCAGGCAGGGGGAAGTCCGCTAATTACCTCATCAGTCCAGGGGGAGGCACTAGATGCTACCTGCATTTCCAGCCCAACCCCCGCCTTTCCCCGGCTGCGCGCACTAGGAGACACTCGGGGAAGACACGCGGAGGGCTCCTAGGAGATCCCAGGCGCTGCAGACACATGACGCAACCTCCCCACCCTCAGAATTCTGGAACGCAGCCGAGTGGTTGGGGGAGGTTTGGGTCAGCCCTCCACGCAGCTGCCTGGTTTCACAGGTGTTCCCTGGCAGCTGGAATTCCGCTAATTACCTCAACTGTCCAGGGGGAGGCACTAGATGCTACCTGCATTTCCAGGCAATCCCGGCCTTTCCCCTGCAGCCCGCACTAGGAGACACTCGGGGAAGACACGCGGAGGGCTCCTAGGAGATCCCAGGCGCTGCAGACAGAGGACGGAACCTCGCCACACTCAGAATTCCGGAACGCGGCCGAGTGGGTGGGGTAGGTATGGGGTCGACCACCTCGCAGCTGCCTGGTGTCACAGGTGTTCCCTGTCAGGGTGAGGTCCGCTAATTACCTCATCAGTCCAGGGGGAGGCACTAGATGCTACCTTCATTTCCAGCCCAATCCCCGCCTTTCCCCGGCAGCCCGCAATATGAGACACTCAGAGAAGACACTCGGAGGGCTCCTAGGAGTTCCCAGTTGCTGTAGAAAGAGAACGGAACCTCGCCAACCTCAGAAATCCGGAACGCGCCCGTGTGGGTTTTGGAGGTTTGGGGCCTCCCTCCACGCAGCTGCCTGGTGTCACAGGTGTTCCCAGGCAGGGGAAGTCCGCTAAATACCTCATCTGTCCAGTGGGAGGCACTAGATGCTACGTTCATTTCCAGCACAACCCACGCCTTTCCCCGGCAGCCCGCACTAGGAGACACTCGGGGAAGACACGCGGAGGGCTCCTAGGAGATCCCAGGCGCTGCAGACACATGACGCAACCTCCCCACACTCAGAATTCCGGAACGCGCCCGAGTGATTGGTGGAAGTTTGGGGCCTCCCTCCACGCAGCTGCCTTCTGTCACAGGTGTTCCCAGGCATTGGGAATTCCGCTAATTACCTCATGTGTCCAGGGGGAGGCACTAGATTCTATGTGCATTTCCAGCCTAACCCACTATTTCCCCGGCAGCACGCACAAGGAGACACTCGGGGAAGACACGCAGAGATCTACTAGGTGATCCCAGGCGTTGCAGACAGAGGACAGAACCTACCCACACTCAGAATTCCGGAACGCGACCGAGTGTGTGTGGGAGGTTTGGGGCCGCACTTCACGAACCTGCCTGGTGTCACAGGTGTTCCCTGGCAGGGGGAAGTCCGCTAATTACCTCATCAGTCCAGGGGGAGGCACTAGATGCTACCTGCATTTCCAGCCCAACCCCCGCCTTTCCCCGGCTGCGCGCACTAGGAGACACTCGGGGAAGACACGCGGAGGGCTCCTAGGAGATCCCAGGCGCTGCAGACACATGACGCAACCTCCCCACCCTCAGAATTCTGGAACGCAGCCGAGTGGTTGGGGGAGGTTTGGGTCAGCCCTCCACGCAGCTGCCTGGTTTCACAGGTGTTCCCTGGCAGCTGGAATTCCGCTAATTACCTCAAATGTCCAGGGGGAGGCACTAGATGCTACCTGCATTTCCAGGCAACCCCGGCCTTTCCCCTGCAGCCCGCACTAGGAGACACTCGGGGAAGACACGCGGAGGGCTCCTAGGAGATCCCAGGCGCTGCAGACAGAGGACGGAACCTCGCCACACTCAGAATTCCGGAACGCGGCCGTGTGTGTGGGGGAGGTTTGGGGCCGCACTTCACGCAGTTGCCTGGTTTCACAGGTGTTCCCTGGCAGGGGGAATTCCGATAATTATCTCAACGGTCCAGGGGGAGGCACTAGATGCTACCTGCATTTCCAGCCAACCCCGGCCTTTCCCCGGCAGCCCGCACTAGGAGACACTCGGGGAAGACACGCGGAGGGCTCCTAGGAGATCCCAGGCGCTGCAGACAGAGGACGGAACCTCGCCACACTCAGAATTCCGGAACGCGGCCGAGTGGGTGGGGTATGTATGGGGTCGACCACCTTGCAGCTGCCTGGTGTCACAGGTGTTCCCTGGCAGGGGGAAGTCCGCTAATTACCTCATCAGTCCAGGGGGAGGCACTAGATGCTACCTTCATTTCCAGCCCAATCCCCGCCTTTCCCCGGCAGCCCGCAGTAGGAGACACTCAGGGAAGACTCTCGGAGGGCTCCTAGGAGTTCCCAGTTGCTGTAGAAAGAGAACGGAACCTCGCCAACCTCAGAAATCCGGAACGCGCCCGTGTGGGTTTTGGAGGTTTGGGGCCTCCCTCCACGCAGCTGCCTGGTGTCACAGGTGTTCCCAGGCAGGGGAAGTCCGCTAATTACCTCATCTGTCCAGTGGGAGGCACTAGATGCTACGTTCATTTCCAGCACAACCCACGCCTTTCCCCGGCAGCCCGCACTAGGAGACACTCGGGGAAGACACGCAGAGGGCTCCTAGGAGATCCCAGGCGCTGCAGACACATGACGCAACCTCCCCACACTCAGAATTCCGGAACGCGCCCGAGTGATTGGTGGAAGTTTGGGGCCTCCCTCCACGCAGCTGCCTTCTGTCACAGGTGTTCCCAGGCATTGGGAATTCCGCTAATTACCTCATGTGTCCAGGGGGAGGCACTAGATTCTATGTGCATTTCCAGCCTAACCCACTATTTCCCCGGCAGCACGCACAAGGAGACACTCGGGGAAGACACGCAGAGATCTACTAGGTGATCCCAGGCGCTGCAGACAGAGGACAGAACCTACCCACACTCAGAATTCCGGAACGCGACCGAGTGTCTGTGGGATGTTTGGGGCCGCACTTCACGAACCTGCCTGGTGTCACAGGTGTTCCCTGGCAGGGGGAAGTCCGCTAATTACCTCATCAGTCCAGGGGGAGGCACTAGATGCTACCTGCATTTCCAGCCCAACCCCCGCCTTTCCCCGGCTGCGCGCACTAGGAGACACTCGGGGAAGACACGCGGAGGGCTCCTAGGAGATCCCAGGCGCTGCAGACACATGACGCAACCTCCCCACCCTCAGAATTCTGGAACGCAGCCGAGTGGTTGGGGGAGGTTTGGGTCAGCCCTCCACGCAGCTGCCTGGTTTCACAGGTGTTCCCTGGCAGCTGGAATTCCGCTAATTACCTCAACTGTCCAGGGGGAGGCACTAGATGCTACCTGCATTTCCAGGCAATCCCGGCCTTTCCCCTGCAGCCCGCACTAGGAGACACTCGGGGAAGACACGCGGAGGGCTCCTAGGAGATCCCAGGCGCTGCAGACAGAGGACGGAACCTCGCCACACTCAGAATTCCGGAACGCGGCCGAGTGGGTGGGGTAGGTATGGGGTCGACCACCTCGCAGCTGCCTGGTGTCACAGGTGTTCCCTGGCAGGGGGAAGTCCGCTAATTACCTCATCAGTCCAGGGGGAGGCACTAGATGCTACCTTCATTTCCAGCCCAATCCCCGCCTTTCCCCGGCAGCCCGCAATATGAGACACTCAGAGAAGACACTCGGAGGGCTCCTAGGAGTTCCCAGTTGCTGTAGAAAGAGAACGGAACCTCGCCAACCTCAGAAATCCGGAACGCGCCCGTGTGGGTTTTGGAGGTTTGGGGCCTCCCTCCACGCAGCTGCCTGGTGTCACAGGTGTTCCCAGGCAGGGGAAGTCCGCTAATTACCTCATCTGTCCAGTGGGAGGCACTAGATGCTACGTTCATTTCCAGCACAACCCACGCCTTTCCCCGGCAGCCCGCACTAGGAAACACTCGGGGAAGACACGCGGAGGGCTCCTAGGAGATCCCAGGCGCTGCAGACACATAACGCAACCTCCCCACACTCAGAATTCCGGAACGCGCCCGAGTGATTGGTGGAAGTTTGGGGCCTCCCTCCACGCAGCTGCCTTCTGTCACAGGTGTTCCCAGGCATTGGGAATTCCGCTAATTACCTCATGTGTCCAGGGGGAGGCACTAGATTCTATGTGCATTTCCAGCCTAACCCACTATTTCCCCGGCAGCACGCACAAGGAGACACTCGGGGAAGACACGCAGAGATCTACTAGGTGATCCCAGGCGTTGCAGACAGAGGACAGAACCTACCCACACTCAGAATTCTGGAACGCGACCGAGTGTGTGTGGGAGGTTTGGGGCCGCACTTCACGAACCTGCCTGGTGTCACAGGTGTTCCCTGGCAGGGGGAAGTCCGCTAATTACCTCATCAGTCCAGGGGGAGGCACTAGATGCTACCTGCATTTCCAGCCCAACCCCCGCCTTTCCCCGGCTGCGCGCACTAGGAGACACTCGGGGAAGACACGCGGAGGGCTCCTAGGAGATCCCAGGCGCTGCAGACACATGACGCAACCTCCCCACCCTCAGAATTCTGGAACGCAGCCGAGTGGTTGGGGGAGGTTTGGGTCAGCCCTCCACGCAGCTGCCTGGTTTCACAGGTGTTCCCTGGCAGCTGGAATTCCGCTAATTACCTCAACTGTCCAGGGGGAGGCACTAGATGCTACCTGCATTTCCAGGCAATCCCGGCCTTTCCCCTGCAGCCCGCACTAGGAGACACTCGGGGAAGACACGCGGAGGGCTCCTAGGAGATCCCAGGCGCTGCAGACAGAGGACGGAACCTCGCCACACTCAGAATTCCGGAACGCGGCCGAGTGGGTGGGGTAGGTATGGGGTCGACCACCTCGCAGCTGCCTGGTGTCACAGGTGTTCCCTGGCAGGGGGAAGTCCGCTAATTACCTCATCAGTCCAGGGGGAGGCACTAGATGCTACCTTCATTTCCAGCCCAATCCCCGCCTTTCCCCGGCAGCCCGCAATATGAGACACTCAGAGAAGACACTCGGAGGGCTCCTAGGAGTTCCCAGTTGCTGTAGAAAGAGAACGGAACCTCGCCAACCTCAGAAATCCGGAACGCGCCCGTGTGGGTTTTGGAGGTTTGGGGCCTCCCTCCACGCAGCTGCCTGGTGTCACAGGTGTTCCCAGGCAGGGGAAGTCCGCTAATTACCTCATCTGTCCAGTGGGAGGCACTAGATGCTACGTTCATTTCCAGCACAACCCACGCCTTTCCCCGGCAGCCCGCACTAGGAGACACTCGGGGAAGACACGCGGAGGGCTCCTAGGAGATCCCAGGCGCTGCAGACACATGACGCAACCTCCCCACACTCAGAATTCCGGAACGCGCCCGAGTGATTGGTGGAAGTTTGGGGCCTCCCTCCACGCAGCTGCCTTCTGTCACAGGTGTTCCCAGGCATTGGGAATTCCGCTAATTACCTCATGTGTCCAGGGGGAGGCACTAGATTCTATGTGCATTTCCAGCCTAACCCACTATTTCCCCGGCAGCACGCACAAGGAGACACTCGGGGAAGACACGCAGAGATCTACTAGGTGATCCCAGGCGTTGCAGACAGAGGACAGAACCTACCCACACTCAGAATTCCGGAACGCGACCGAGTGTGTGTGGGAGGTTTGGGGCCGCACTTCACGAACCTGCCTGGTGTCACAGGTGTTCCCTGGCAGGGGGAAGTCCGCTAATTACCTCATCAGTCCAGGGGGAGGCACTAGATGCTACCTGCATTTCCAGCCCAACCCCCGCCTTTCCCCGGCTGCGCGCACTAGGAGACACTCGGGGAAGACACGCGGAGGGCTCCTAGGAGATCCCAGGCGCTGCAGACACATGACGCAACCTCCCCACCCTCAGAATTCTGGAACGCAGCCGAGTGGTTGGGGGAGGTTTGGGTCAGCCCTCCACGCAGCTGCCTGGTTTCACAGGTGTTCCCTGGCAGCTGGAATTCCGCTAATTACCTCAAATGTCCAGGGGGAGGCACTAGATGCTACCTGCATTTCCAGGCAACCCCGGCCTTTCCCCTGCAGCCCGCACTAGGAGACACTCGGGGAAGACACGCGGAGGGCTCCTAGGAGATCCCAGGCGCTGCAGACAGAGGACGGAACCTCGCCACACTCAGAATTCCGGAACGCGGCCGTGTGTGTGGGGGAGGTTTGGGGCCGCACTTCACGCAGTTGCCTGGTTTCACAGGTGTTCCCTGGCAGGGGGAATTCCGATAATTATCTCAACGGTCCAGGGGGAGGCACTAGATGCTACCTGCATTTCCAGCCAACCCCGGCCTTTCCCCGGCAGCCCGCACTAGGAGACACTCGGGGAAGACACGCGGAGGGCTCCTAGGAGATCCCAGGCGCTGCAGACAGAGGACGGAACCTCGCCACACTCAGAATTCCGGAACGCGGCCGAGTGGGTGGGGTATGTATGGGGTCGACCACCTTGCAGCTGCCTGGTGTCACAGGTGTTCCCTGGCAGGGGGAAGTCCGCTAATTACCTCATCAGTCCAGGGGGAGGCACTAGATGCTACCTTCATTTCCAGCCCAATCCCCGCCTTTCCCCGGCAGCCCGCAGTAGGAGACACTCAGGGAAGACTCTCGGAGGGCTCCTAGGAGTTCCCAGTTGCTGTAGAAAGAGAACGGAACCTCGCCAACCTCAGAAATCCGGAACGCGGCCGTGTGGGTTTTGGAGGTTTGGGGCCTCCCTCCACGCAGCTGCCTGGTGTCACAGGTGTTCCCAGGCAGGGGAAGTCCGCTAATTACCTCATCTGTCCAGTGGGAGGCACTAGATGCTACGTTCATTTCCAGCACAACCCACGCCTTTCCCCGGCAGCCCGCACTAGGAGACACTCGGGGAAGACACGCAGAGGGCTCCTAGGAGATCCCAGGCGCTGCAGACACATGACGCAACCTCCCCACACTCAGAATTCCGGAACGCGCCCGAGTGATTGGTGGAAGTTTGGGGCCTCCCTCCACGCAGCTGCCTTCTGTCACAGGTGTTCCCAGGCATTGGGAATTCCGCTAATTACCTCATGTGTCCAGGGGGAGGCACTAGATTCTATGTGCATTTCCAGCCTAACCCACTATTTCCCCGGCAGCACGCACAAGGAGACACTCGGGGAAGACACGCAGAGATCTACTAGGTGATCCCAGGCGCTGCAGACAGAGGACAGAACCTACCCACACTCAGAATTCCGGAACGCGACCGAGTGTCTGTGGGAGGTTTGGGGCCGCACTTCACGAACCTGCCTGGTGTCACAGGTGTTCCCTGGCAGGGGGAAGTCCGCTAATTACCTCATCAGTCCAGGGGGAGGCACTAGATGCTACCTGCATTTCCAGCCCAACCCCCGCCTTTCCCCGGCTGCGCGCACTAGGAGACACTCGGGGAAGACACGCGGAGGGCTCCTAGGAGATCCCAGGCGCTGCAGACACATGACGCAACCTCCCCACCCTCAGAATTCTGGAACGCAGCCGAGTGGTTGGGGGAGGTTTGGGTCAGCCCTCCACGCAGCTGCCTGGTTTCACAGGTGTTCCCTGGCAGCTGGAATTCCGCTAATTACCTCAACTGTCCAGGGGGAGGCACTAGATGCTACCTGCATTTCCAGGCAATCCCGGCCTTTCCCCTGCAGCCCGCACTAGGAGACACTCGGGGAAGACACGCGGAGGGCTCCTAGGAGATCCCAGGCGCTGCAGACAGAGGACGGAACCTCGCCACACTCAGAATTCCGGAACGCGGCCGAGTGGGTGGGGTAGGTATGGGGTCGACCACCTCGCAGCTGCCTGGTGTCACAGGTGTTCCCTGGCAGGGGGAAGTCCGCTAATTACCTCATCAGTCCAGGGGGAGGCACTAGATGCTACCTTCATTTCCAGCCCAATCCCCGCCTTTCCCCGGCAGCCCGCAATATGAGACACTCAGAGAAGACACTCGGAGGGCTCCTAGGAGTTCCCAGTTGCTGTAGAAAGAGAACGGAACCTCGCCAACCTCAGAAATCCGGAACGCGCCCGTGTGGGTTTTGGAGGTTTGGGGCCTCCCTCCACGCAGCTGCCTGGTGTCACAGGTGTTCCCAGGCAGGGGAAGTCCGCTAATTACCTCATCTGTCCAGTGGGAGGCACTAGATGCTACGTTCATTTCCAGCACAACCCACGCCTTTCCCCGGCAGCCCGCACTAGGAAACACTCGGGGAAGACACGCGGAGGGCTCCTAGGAGATCCCAGGCGCTGCAGACACATAACGCAACCTCCCCACACTCAGAATTCCGGAACGCGCCCGAGTGATTGGTGGAAGTTTGGGGCCTCCCTCCACGCAGCTGCCTTCTGTCACAGGTGTTCCCAGGCATTGGGAATTCCGCTAATTACCTCATGTGTCCAGGGGGAGGCACTAGATTCTATGTGCATTTCCAGCCTAACCCACTATTTCCCCGGCAGCACGCACAAGGAGACACTCGGGGAAGACACGCAGAGATCTACTAGGTGATCCCAGGCGTTGCAGACAGAGGACAGAACCTACCCACACTCAGAATTCTGGAACGCGACCGAGTGTGTGTGGGAGGTTTGGGGCCGCACTTCACGAACCTGCCTGGTGTCACAGGTGTTCCCTGGCAGGGGGAAGTCCGCTAATTACCTCATCAGTCCAGGGGGAGGCACTAGATGCTACCTGCATTTCCAGCCCAACCCCCGCCTTTCCCCGGCTGCGCGCACTAGGAGACACTCGGGGAAGACACGCGGAGGGCTCCTAGGAGATCCCAGGCGCTGCAGACACATGACGCAACCTCCCCACCCTCAGAATTCTGGAACGCAGCCGAGTGGTTGGGGGAGGTTTGGGTCAGCCCTCCACGCAGCTGCCTGGTTTCACAGGTGTTCCCTGGCAGCTGGAATTCCGCTAATTACCTCAAATGTCCAGGGGGAGGCACTAGATGCTACCTGCATTTCTAGGCAACCCCGGCCTTTCCCCTGCAGCCCGCACTAGGAGACACTCGGGGAAGACACGCGGAGGGCTCCTAGGAGATCCCAGGCGCTGCAGACAGAGGACGGAACCTCGTCACACTCAGAATTCCGGAACGCGGCCGTGTGTGTGGGGGAGGTTTGGGGCCGCACTTCACGCAGTTGCCTGGTTTCACAGGTGTTCCCTGGCAGGGGGAATTCCGCTAATTACCTCAACTGTCCAGGGGGAGGCACTAGATGCTACCTGCATTTCCAGCCAACCCCGGCCTTTCCCCGGCAGCCCGCACTAGGAGACACTCGGGGAAGACACGCGGAGGGCTCCTAGGAGATCCCAGGCGCTGCAGACAGAGGACGGAACCTCGCCACACTCAGAATTCCGGAACGCGGCCGAGTGGGTGGGGTAGGTATGGGGTCGACCACCTCGCAGCTGCCTGGTGTCACAGGTGTTCCCTGGCAGGGGGAAGTCCGCTAATTACCTCATCAGTCCAGGGGGAGGCACTAGATGCTACCTTCATTTCCAGCCCAATCCCCGCCTTTCCCCGGCAGCCCGCAATATGAGACACTCAGAGAAGACACTCGGAGGGCTCCTAGGAGTTCCCAGTTGCTGTAGAAAGAGAACGGAACCTCGCCAACCTCAGAAATCCGGAACGCGCCCGTGTGGGTTGGGGAGGTTTGGGGCCTCCCTCCACGCAGCTGCCTGGTGTCACAGGTGTTCCCAGGCAGGGGAAGTCCGCTAATTACCTCATCTGTCCAGTGGGAGGCACTAGATGCTACGTTCATTTCCAGCACAACCCACGCCTTTCCCCGGCAGCCCGCACTAGGAGACACTCGGGAAAGACACGCGGAGGGCTCCTAGGAGATCCCAGGCGCTGCAGACACATGACGCAACCTCCCCACACTCAGAATTCCGGAACGCGTCCGAGTGGTTGGTGGAGGTTTGGGGCCTCACTCCACGCAGCTGCTTGGTGTCACAGGAGTTCCCAGGCAGGGGAAGTCCGCTAATTACCTCATCTGTCCTGAGGGAGGCAGTAGATGCTACGTGCATTTCCAGCCTACCCCACACTATCCCCGGCAGCACGCACAAGGAGACACTCGGGGAAGACACGCGGAGAGCTCCTACTAGATCCCAGGCGCTGCAGACAGAGGACGGAACCTCGCCACACTCAGAATTCCGGAACGCGGCCGTGTGTGTGGGGGAGGTTTGGGGTCGACCTCCTCGCAGCTGATTGATGTCACAGGTGTTCCCTTGCAGGGGGAATTCCTCTAATTACCTCATGTGTCCAGGGGGAGGCACTAGATTCTATGTGCATTTCCAGCCTAACCCACTATTTCCCCGGCAGCACGCACAAGGAGACACTCGGGGAAGACACGCGGAGGTCTACTAGGAGATCCAAGGCGCTGCAGACAGAGGACAGAACCTACCCACACTCAGAATTCTGGAACGCGGCCGAGTGGGTGGTGGAGGTTTGTGGCCGCCCTCCACGCAGCTGCCTTCTGTCACAGGTGTTCCCAGGCATTGGGAAGTCCGCTAATTACCTCATGTGTCCAGGGGGAGGCACTAGATTCTATGTGCATTTCCAGCCTAACCCACTCTTTCCCCGGCAGCACGCACAAGGAGACACTCGGGGAAGACACGCGGAGATCTACTAAGAGATCCCAGGCTCTGCAGACAGAGGTCAGAACCTAACCACACTCAGAATTCCGGAACGCGACCGAGTGGGTGGGGGAAGTTTGGGGTCGACGACCTCGCAGCTGCCTGGTGTCACAGGTGTTCCATTGCAGGCCGAAGTCCACTAATTACATGATCTGTCCAGGGGTAGGCACTAGATACTATCTGCATTTCCAGCCCAACCCCCTCCTTTCCCCGGCATCTCGCACTAGGAGACACTCGGGGAAGACACGCGGAGGGCTCCTAGGGGATCCCAGGCGCTGCAGACACATGTCGGAACCTCCCCTCTCTCAGAATTCCGGACCGTGGCCGAGTTGGTGGTGGAGGTTTGGGGCCGCCCTCCACGCAGCTGCCTGATGTCACAGGTGTTCCCTGGCAGGTTGAAGTCCGCTAATTACATCATCTGTCCAGGGGGAGGCACTAGATGCTACGTGCATTTCCAGCCTATCCCACACTATCCCCGGCAACACGCACAAGGAGACACTCGCGGAAGACACGCGGAGGGCTCCTAGGAGATCCCAGGTGCTGCAGACACATGACGGAACCTCCACACACTCAGAATTCCGGAACAAGGCCGAGTGGTTGGGGGAGGATTTGGGCCGCCATCCACGCAGCTGCCTGGTGTCACAGGTATTCCCTGGCAGATGGAAGTCCGCTAATTACCTCATTTGTCCAGCGGGAGGCACTAGATGCTACCTTAATTTCCAGCCCAACCCCAGCATTTCCCCGGCAGCCCGCACTAGGAGACACTCGGGGAAGACACGCGGAGGGCTCCTAGGAGATCCCAGGCGCTGCAGACACATGACGCAACCTCCCCACACTCAGAATTCCGGAACGCTGCCGAGTGGTTGGTGGAGGTTTGGGGCCGCCCTCCACGCAGCTGCCTTCTGTCACAGGTGTTCCCAGGCAGGGGGAATTCCGCTAATTACCTCAACTGTCCAGGGGGAGGCACTAGATGCTACCTGCATTTCCAGCCAACCCCGGCCTTTCCCCGGCAGCCCGCACTAGGAGACACTCGGGGAAGACACGCGGAGGGCTCCTAGGAGATCCCAGGCGCTGCAGACAGAGGACGGAACCTCGCCACACTCAGAATTCCGGAACGCGGCCGAGTGGGTGGGGTAGGTATGGGGTCGACCACCTCGCAGCTGCCTGGTGTCACATGTGTTCCCTGGCAGGGGGAAGTCTGCTAATTACCTCATCAGTCCAGGGGGAGGCACTAGATGCTACCTTCATTTCCAGCCCAATCCCCGCCTTTCCCCGGCAGCCCGCACTAGGAGACACTCAGGGAAGACTCTCGGAGGGCTCCTAGGAGTTCCCAGTTGCTGTAGAAAGAGAACGGAACCTCGCCAACCTCAGAAATCCGGAACGCGCCCGTGTGGGTTTTGGAGGTTTGGGGCCTCCCTCCACGCAGCTGCCTGGTGTCACAGGTGTTCCCAGGCAGGGGAAGTCCGCTAATTACCTCATCTGTCCAGTGGGAGGCACTAGATGCTACGTTCATTTCCAGCACAACCCCGGCCTTTCCCCGGCAGCCCGCACTAGGAGACACTCGGGGAAGACACGCGGAGGGCTCCTAGGAGATCCCAGGCGCTGCAGACACATGACGCAACCTCCCCACACTCAGAATTCCGGAACGCACCCGAGTGATTGGTGGAAGTTTGGGGCCTCCCTCCACGCAGCTGCATTCTGTCACAGGTGTTCCCAGGCATTGGGAATTCCGCTAATTACCTCATGTGTCCAGGGGGAGGCACTAGATTCTATGTGCATTTCCAGCCTAACCCACTATTTCCCCGGCAGCACGCACAAGGAGACACTCGGGGAAGACACGCAGAGATCTACTAGGTGATCCCAGGCGCTGCAGACAGAGGACAGAACCTACCCACACTCAGAATTCCGGAACGCGACCGAGTGTGTGTGGGAGGTTTGGGGCCGCACTTCACGAACCTGCCTGGTGTCACAGGTTTTCCCTGGCAGGGGGAAGTCCGCTAATTACCTCATCAGTCCAGGGGGAGGCACTAGATGCTACCTGCATTTCCAGCCCAAACCCCGCCTTTCCCCGGCTGCGCGCACTAGGAGACACTCGGGGAAGACACGCGGAGGGCTCCTAGGAGATCCCAGGCGCTGCAGACACATGACGCAACCTCCCCACCCTCAGAATTCTGGAACGCGGCCGAGTGGTTGGGGGAGGTTTGGGTCAGCCTTCCACGCAGCTGCCTGGTTTCACAGGTGTTCCCTGGCAGCTGGAATTCCGCTAATTACCTCAACTGTCCAGGGGGAGGCACTAGATGCTACCTGCATTTCCAGGCAACCCCGGCCTTTCCCCTGCAGCCCGCACTAGGAGACACTCGGGGAAGACACGCGGAGGGCTCCTAGGAGATCCCAGGCGCTGCAGACAGAGGACGGAACCTCGCCACACTCAGAATTCCGGAACGCGGCCGTGTGTGTGGGGGAGGTTTGGGGTCGACCTCCTCGCAGCTGATTGATGTCACAGGTGTTCCCTTGCAGGGGGAATTCCTCTAATTACCTCATGTGTCCAGGGGGAGGCACTAGATTCTATGTGCATTTCCAGCCTAACCCACTATTTCCCCGGCAGCACGCACAAGGAGACACTCGGGGAAGACACGCGGAGGTCTACTAGGAGATCCAAGGCGCTGCAGACAGAGGACAGAACCTACCCACACTCAGAATTCCGGAACGCGACCGAGTGTGTGGAGGAAATTTGGGGCCGCACTTCACGCAGCTGCCTGGTTTCACAGGTGTTCCCTGGCAGCTGGAATTCCGCTAATTACCTCAACTGTCCAGGGGGAGGCACTAGATGCTACCTGCATTTCCAAGAAACCCAGGCCTTTCCCCGGCAGCCCGCACTAGGAGACACTCGGGGAAGACACGCGGATGGCTCCTAGGAGATCCCAGGCGCTGCAGACAGAGGACGGAACCTCGCCACACTCAGAATTCCGGAACGCGCCCGAGTGTGTGGGGGAGGTTTGTGGTCGACCACCTCGCAGCTGATTGATGTCACAGGTGTTCCCTTGCAGGGGGAAGTCCGCTAATTACCTGATCTGTCCAGGGGGAGGCACTAGATGCTACCTGCATTTCCAGCCAAACACCCACATTTCCCCGGCAGCCGGCATTAGGAGACACTCGGGGAAGACACGCGGAAGGATCCTAGGAGATCCCAGGCGCTGAAGACAGAGGACGTAACCTCGCTAGCCTCAGAATTCAGGATCGCGTCCGAGTGGGTGGGGGAGGTTTGGGTTCGCCCTCCACGCTGCTGCCTGGTGTCACAGGTGTTCCCTGGCAGGGGGAATCCAGCTAATTACCTCATCGGTCCACAGGGAGGCACTAGATGCTACCTGCATTTCCAGCCCAACCCCCGCATTTCCCCGGCTGCCCGCAATAGGAGACACTCGGAGAAGACAAGCGGAGGGCTCCTAGTAGATCCTAGGGGCTGCAGACAGAGGACGGAACCTCGCCAACCTCAGAAATCCGGAACGAGGCCTAGTGGGTGGGGGATTATTGGGGCCGCCATCCTCGCAGCTGCCTGGTGTCACAGGCGTTCCCTGGCAGGGGGAAGTCCGCTAATTACCTCATCTCTCCAGGGGGAGTACAAGATGCTACCTGCATTTCCAGAGCAACCCCCGCCTTTCCCTGTCATCCCGCATTAGGAGACACTCGGGGAAGACAAGCGGAGGGCTCCTAGGAGATCCCAGGCGCTACAGACAGAAGATGGAACCTCGCTACACTCAGAATTCCGAAACGCGGCCGAGTGTGTTTCGGAGTTTGGGGCCGCCCTCCACGCAGCTGCCTGGTGTCACAGGTGTTCCCAGGCAGGGGTAATTCAACTATTTACGTCATCTGTCCAGGGGGAGGCACTAGATGCTACCTGCATTTCCAGCCCAACCCCTGCTTTTCCCCGGCAGCACGCACTAGGAGACACTCGAGGAAGACAAGCGGAGGGCTCCTAGGAGATCCCAGGCGCTGCAGACAGAGGACAGAATCTCGCCACACTCAGAATTCCGGAACGCGGCCGAGTGGTGGGGGATGTTTGGGGCCGTCCTCCACGCAGCTTCCTGGTGTCACAGGTGTTCCCTGGCATGGGGAAGTCCGCTAATTACCTCATCTGTCCAGGGGGAGGCACTAGTTGCTACCTGCATTTCCAGACCAACCCCCAGGTTTCCCGGCAAACCGCACTAGGAGACACTCGGGGAAGACACGTGGAGGGCTCCTAGAAATCCAAGGCGCTGCAGACAAAGGACGGAACCTCGCCACACTCAGAATTCCGGAACGCGGCCGAGTGGGTGGGGTAGGTATGGGGTCGACCACCTCGCAGCTGCCTGGTGTCACATGTGTTCCCTGGCAGGGGGAAGTCCGCTAATTACCTCATCAGTCCAGGGGGAGGCACTAGATGCTACCTTCATTTCCAGCCCAATCCCCGCCTTTCCCCGGCAGCCCGCACTAGGAGACACTCAGGGAAGACTCTCGGAGGGCTCCTAGGAGTTCCCAGTTGCTGTAGAAAGAGAACGGAACCTCGCCAACCTCAGAAATCCGGAACGCGCCCGTGTGGGTTTTGGAGGTTTGGGGCCTCCCTCCACGCAGCTGCCTGGTGTCACAGGTGTTCCCAGGCAGGGGAAGTCCGCTAATTACCTCATCTGTCCAGTGGGAGGCACTAGATGCTACGTTCATTTCCAGCACAACCCACGCCTTTCCCCGGCAGCCCGCACTAGGAGACACTCGGGGAAGACACGCGGAGGGCTCCTAGGAGATCCCAGGCGCTGCAGACAGAGGACAGAACCTACCCACACTCAGAATTCCGGAACGCACCCGAGTGATTGGTGGAAGTTTGGGGCCTCCCTCCACGCAGCTGCATTCTGTCACAGGTGTTCCCAGGCATTGGGAATTCCGCTAATTACCTCATGTGTCCAGGGGGAGGCACTAGATTCTATGTGCATTTCCAGCCTAACCCACTATTTCCCCGGCAGCACGCACAAGGAGACACTCGGGGAAGACACGCAGAGATCTACTAGGTGATCCCAGGTGCTGCAGACAGAGGACAGAACCTACCCACACTCAGAATTACGGAACGCGACCGAGTGTCTGTGGGAGGTTTGGGGCCGCACTTCACGAACCTGCCTGGTGTCACAGGTGTTCCCTGGCAGGGGGAAGTCCGCTAATTACCTCATCAGTCCAGGGGGAGGCACTAGATGCTACCTGCATTTCCAGACCAACCCCCGCCTTTCCCCGGCTGCGCGCACTAGGAGACACTCGGGGAAGACACGCGGAGGGCTCCTAGGAGATCCCAGGCGCTGCAGACAGAGGACGGAACCTCGCCACACTCAGAATTCCGGAACGCGGCCGTGTGTGTGGGGGAGGTTTGGGGTCGACCTCCTCGCAGCTGATTGATGTCACAGGTGTTCCCTTGCAGGGGGAATTCCGCTAATTACCTCATGTGTCCAGGGGGAGGCACTAGATTCTATGTGCATGTCCAGCCTAACCCACTATTTCCCCGGCAGCACGCACAAGGAGACACTCGGGGAAGACACGCGGAGGTCTACTAGGAGATCCAAGGCGCTGCAGACAGAGGACAGAACCTACCCACACTCAGAATTCCGGAACGCGACCGAGTGTGTGGAGGAAATTTGGGGCCGCACTTCACGCAGCTGCCTGGTTTCACAGGTGTTCCCTGGCAGCTGGAATTCCGCTAATTACCTCAACTGTCCAGGGGGAGGCACTAGATGCTACCTGCATTTCCAAGAAACCCAGGCCTTTCCCCGGCAGCCCGCACTAGGAGACACTCGGGGAAGACACGCGGATGGCTCCTAGGAGATCCCAGGCGCTGCAGACAGAGGACGGAACCTCGCCACACTCAGAATTCCGGAACGCGCCCGAGTGTGTGGGGGAGGTTTGTGGTCGACATCCTCGAAGCTGATTGATGTCACAGGTGTTCCCTTGCAGGGGGAAGTCCGCTAATTACCTGATCTGTCCAGGGGGAGGCACTAGATGCTACCTGCATTTCCAGCCAAACACCCACATTTCCCCGGCAGCCGGCATTAGGAGACACTCGGGGAAGACACGCGGAAGGATCCTAGGAGATCCCAGGCGCTGAAGACAGAGGACGTAACCTCGCTAGCCTCAGAATTCAGGATCGCGTCCGAGTGGGTGGGGGAGGTTTGGGTCCGCCCTCCACGCTGCTGCCTGGTGTCACAGGTGTTCCCTGGCAGGGGGAATCCAGCTAATTACCTCATCGGTCCACAGGGAGGCACTAGATGCTACCTGCATTTCCAGCCCAACCCCCGCATTTCCCCGGCTGCCCGCAATAGGAGACACTCGGAGAAGACAAGCGGAGGGCTCCTAGTAGATCCTAGGGGCTGCAGACCGAGGACGGAACCTCGCCAACCTCAGAAATCCGGAACGAGGCCTAGTGGGTGGGGGATTATTGGGGCCGCCATCCTCGCAGCTGCCTGGTGTCACAGGTGTTCCCTGGCAGGGGGAAGTCCGCTAATTACCTCATCTCTCCAGGGGGAGTACAAGATGCTACCTGCATTTCCAGAGCAACCCCCGCCTTTCCCTGTCATCCCGCATTAGGAGACACTCGGGGAAGACAAGCGGAGGGCTCCTAGGAGATCCCAGGCGCTACAGACAGAAGATGGAACCTCGCTACACTCAGAATTCCGAAACGCGGCCGAGTGTGTTTCGGAGTTTGGGGCCGCCCTCCACGTAGCTGCCTGGTGTCACAGGTGTTCCCAGGCAGGGGTAATTCAACTATTTACGTCATCTGTCCAGGGGGAGGCACTAGATGCTACCTGCATTTCCAGCCCAACCCCTGCTTTTCCCCGGCAGCACGCACTAGGAGACACTCGAGGAAGACAAGCGGAGGGCTCCTAGGAGATCCCAGGCGCTGCAGACAGAGGACAGAACCTCGCCACACTCAGAATTCCGGAACGCGGCCGAGTGGTGGGGGATGTTTGGGGCCGTCCTCCACGCAGCTTCCTGGTGTCACAGGTGTTCCCTGGCATGGGGAAGTCCGCTAATTACCTCATCTGTCCAGGGGGAGGCACTAGTTGCTACCTGCATTTCCAGACCAACCCCCAGGTTTCCCGGCAAACCGCACTAGGAGACACTCGGGGAAGACACGTGGAGGGCTCCTAGAAATCCAAGGCGCTGCAGACAAAGGACGGAACCTCGCCACACTCAGAATTCCGGAACGCGGCCGAGTGGGTTGGGGAGATTTGGGGCTGCCGATCACGCAGGTGCCTGGTTTCACAGGTGTTCCCTCGCAGGGGGAAGTCCGTTAATTACCTCATCAGTCCAGGGGGAGGCACTAGATGCTACCTGCATTTCCAGCCCAACCGGCCCCTTTCCCCGGCTGCCAGAAGTAGGAGACACTCGGGGAAGACAAGCGGAGGGCTCCTAGGAGATCCCAGGTGCTGCAGACAGAGGACGGAACCTCGCCAAACTCAGAATTCCGGAACGCGGCCGAGTGGGTGGGGGAGGTTTTAGGTCGACTTCCTCGCAGCTGCCTGTTGTCACAGGTGTTCCCTTGCAGGGGTAAGGCCGCTAATTACCTGATCACTCCAGGGGGAGGCACTAGATGCTACCTGCTTTTAAAGAACAACCCCCTCTTTCCCCGGGATCTCGCACTAGGAGACACTCGGGGAAGACACGCGGAGGGCTCCTAGGGGATCCCAGGCACTGCAGACACATGTCGGAACCTCCCCTCTCTCAGAATTCCGGAACGCGGCCGAGTTGGTGGTGGAGGTTTGGGGCCGCCCTCCACGCAGCTGCCTGATGTCACAGGTGTTCCCTGGCAGGGGGAATTCCGCTAATTACCTCATCTGTCCAGGGGGAGGCACTAGATGCTACGTGCATTTCCAGCCTATCCCACACTATCCCCGGCAACACGCCCAAGGAGACACTCGCGGAAGACACGCGGAGGGCTCCTAGGAGATCCCAGGTGCTGCAGACACATGACGGAACCTCCACACACTCAGAATTCCGGAACAAGGCCGAGTGGGTGGGGGAGGATTTGGGCCGCCCTCCACGCAGCTGCCTGGTGTCACAGGTGTTCCCTGGCAGATGGAATTCCGCTAATTACCTCATTTGTCCAGCGGGAGGCACTAGATGCTACCTTAATTTCCAGCCCAACCCCAGCATTTCCCCGGCAGCCCGCACTAGGAGACACTCGGGGAAGACACGCGGAGGGCTCCTAGGAGATCCCAGGCGCTGCAGACACATGACGCAACCTCCCCACACTCAGAATTCCGGAACGCTGCCGAGTGGTTGGTGGAGGTTTGGGGCCGCCCTCCACGCAGCTGCCTTCTGTCACAGGTGTTCCCAGGCATTGTGAAATCCGCTAATTACCTCATGTGTCCAGGGGGAGGCACTAGATTCTATGTGCATTTCCAGACTAACCCACTATTTCCCCGGCAGCACAAACAAAGAGAAAATCGGAGAAGACACGCGGAGGTCTACTAGGAGATCCCAGGCGCTGCAGACAGAGGACAGAACCTACCCACACTCAGAATTCCGGAACGCGACCGAGTGTGTGGGGGAGGTTTGGGGCCGCACTTCACGCAGCTGCCTGGTTTCACAGGTGTTCCCAGGCAGGGGGAATTCCGCTAATTACCTCAACTGTCCAGGGGGAGGCACTAGATGCTACCTGCATTTCCAGCCAACCCCGGCCTTTCCCCGGCAGCCCGCACTAGGAGACACTCGGGGAAGACACGCGGAGGGCTCCTAGGAGATCCCAGGCGCTGCAGACAGAGGACGGAACCTCGCCACACTCAGAATTCCGGAACGCGGCCGAGTGGGTGGGGTAGGTATGGGGTCGACCACCTCGCAGCTGCCTGGTGTCACATGTGTTCCCTGGCAGGGGGAAGTCCGCTAATTACCTCATCAGTCCAGGGGGAGGCACTAGATGCTACCTTCATTTCCAGCCCAATCCCCGCCTTTCCCCGGCAGCCCGCAATATGAGACACTCAGGGAAGACACTCGGAGGGCTCCTAGGAGTTCCCAGTTGCTGTAGAAAGAGAACGGAACCTCACCAACCTCAGAAATCCGGAACGCGCCCGTGTGGGTTGGGGAGGTTTGGGGCCTCCCTCCACGCAGCTGCCTGGTGTCACAGGAGTTCCCAGGCAGGGGAAGTCCGCTAATTACCTCATCTGTCCTGAGGGAGGCAGTAGATGCTACGTGCATTTCCAGCCTACCCCACACTATCCCCGGCAGCACGCACAAGGAGACACTCGGGGAAGACACGCGGAGTGCTCCTACTAGATCCCAGGCGCTGCAGACACATGACGGATCCCCCCACACTCAGAATTCCGGAACTGGTCCGAGTGGGTGGGGGAGGTTTGGGGCCTCCTTCCACGCAGCTGCCTTGTGTCACAGCTGTTCACAGGAAGGGGAAGTCCGCTAATTACCTCATCAGTCCAGGGGGAGGCACTAGATGCAACCTGCATTTCCAGTCAAACCCCCTCCTTTCCCCGGCAGCCTGCACTAGGGGACACTCGGGGAAGAAACGCGGAGGGCTCCTAGGAGATCCCAGGCGCTGCAGACAGAGGACGGAACTTACCCACACTCAGAATTCCGGAACGGGGCCGAGTGGGTGGGGTATTATTGGGGCCCCCATCCACGTAGCTGCCTCGTGTCACAGGTGTTCCCTGGCAGGGGGAAGTCCGCTAATTACCTCATCAGTCCAGGGGGAGGCACTAGATGCTACCTGCATTTCCAGCCCAACCCCCGCCTTTCCCCGGCTGCGCGCACTAGGAGACACTCGGGGAAGACACGCGGAGGGCTCCTAGGAGATCCCAGGCGCTGCAGACACATGACGCAACCTCCCCACCCTCAGAATTCTGGAACGCGGCCGAGTGGTTGGGGGAAGTTTGGGTCAGCCCTCCACGCAGCTGCCTGGTTTCACAGGTGTTCCCTGGCAGCTGGAATTCCGCTAATTACCTCAACTGTCCAGGGGGAGGCACTAGATGCTACCTGCATTTCCAGGCAACCCCGGCCTTTCCCCTGCAGCCCGCACTAGGAGACACTCGGGGAAGACACGCGGAGGGCTCCTAGGAGATCCCAGGCGCTGCAGACAGAGGACGGAACCTCGCCACACTCAGAATTCCGGAACGCGGCCGTGTGTGTGGGGGAGGTTTTGGGTCGACCTCCTCGCAGCTGATTGATGTCACCGGTGTTCCCTTGCAGGGGGAATTCCGCTAATAACCTCATGTGTCCAGGGGGAGGCACTAGATTCTATGTGCATTTCCAGCCTAACCCACTATTTCCCCGGCAGCACGCACAAGGAGCCACTCCGGGAAGACACGCGGAGGTCTACTAGGAGATCCAAGGCGCTGCAGACAGAGGACAGAACCTACCCACACTCAGAATTCCGGAACGCGACCGAGTGTGTGGAGGAAATTTGGGGCCGCACTTCACGCAGCTGCCTGGTTTCACAGGTGTTCCCTGGCAGCTGGAATTCCGCTAATTACCTCAACTGTCCAGGGGGAGGCACTAGATGCTACCTGCATTTCCAGCCAACCCCGGCCTTTCCCCGGCAGCCCGCACTAGGAGACACTCGGGGAAGACACGCGGAGGGCTCCTAGGAGATCCCAGGCGCTGCAGACAGAGGACGGAACCTCGCCAACCTCAGAATTCCGGAACGCGCCCGAGTGTGTAGGGGAGGTTTGTTGTCGACATCCTCGCAGCTGATTGATGTCACAGGTGTTCCCTTGCAGGGGGAAGTCCGCTAATTACCTGATCTGTCCAGGGGGAGGCACTAGATGCTACCTGCATTTCCAGCCAAACACCCACATTTCCCCGGGAGCCGGCATTAGGAGACACTCGGGCAAGACACGCGGAAGGATCCTAGGAGATCCCAGGCGCTGTAGACAGAGGACGTAACCTCGCTAGCCTCAGAATTCAGGTCGCGTCCGAGTGGGTGGGGGAGGTTTGGGTCCGCCCTCCACGCTGCTGCCTGGTGTCACAGGTGTTCCCTGGCAGGGGGAATCCAGCTAATTACCTCATCGGTCCACAGGGAGGCACTAGATGCTACCTGCATTTCCAGCCCAACCCCCGCATTTCCCCGGCTGCCCGTAATAGGAGACACTCGGGGAAGGCAAGCGGAGGGCTCCTAGTAGATCCTAGGGGCTGCAGACAGAAGACGGAACCTCGCCAACCTCAGAAATCCGGAACGAGGCCTAGTGGGTGGGGGATTATTGGGGCCGCCATCCTCGCAGCTGCCTGGTGTCACAGGTGTTCCCTGGCAGGGGGAAGTCCGCTAATTTCCTCATCTCTCCAGGGGGATTACAAGATGCTACCTGCATTTCCAGAGCAACCCCCGCCTTTCCCTGTCATCCCGCATTAGGAGACACTCGGGGAAGACAAGCGGAGGGCTCCTAGGAGATCCCAGGCGCTACAGACAGAAGATGGAACCTCGCTACACTCAGAATTCCGAAACGCGGCCGAGTGTGTTTCGGAGTTTGGGGCCGCCCTCCACGCAGCTGCCTGGTGTCACAGGTGTTCCCAGGCAGGGGTAATTCAACTATTTACGTCATCTGTCCAGGGGGAGGCACTAGATGCTACCTGCATTTCCAGCCCAACCCCTGCTTTTCCCCGGCAGCACGCACTAGGAGACACTCGAGGAAGACAAGCGGAGGGCTCCTAGGAGATCCCAGGCGCTGCAGACAGAGGACAGAACCTCGCCACACTCAGAATTCCGGAACGCGGCCGAGTGGTGGGGGATGTTTGGGGCCGTCCTCCACGCAGCTTCCTGGTGTCACAGGTGTTCCCTGGCATGGGGAAGTCCGCTAATTACCTCATCTGTCCAGGGGAGGCAATAGTTGCTACCTGCATTTCCAGACCAACCCCCAGGTTTCCCGGCAAACCGCACTAGGAGACACTCGGGGAAGACACGTGGAGGGCTCCTAGAAATCCAAGGCGCTGCAGACAAAGGACGGAACCTCGCCACACTCAGAATTCCGGAACGCGGCCGAGTGGGTTGGGGAGATTTGGGGCTGCCGATCACGCAGGTGCCTGGTTTCACAGGTGTTCCCTCGCAGGGGGAAGTCCGTTAATTACCTCATCAGTCCAGGGGGAGGCACTAGATGCTACCTGCATTTCCAGCCCAACCGGCCCCTTTCCCCGGCTGCCAGAAGTAGGAGACACTCGGGGAAGACAAGCGGAGGGCTCCTAGGAGATCCCAGGTGCTGCAGACAGAGGACGGAACCTCGCCAAACTCAGAATTCCGGAACGTGGCCGAGTGGGTGGGGGAGGTTTTAGGTCGACTTCCTCGCAGCTGCCTGTTGTCACAGGTGTTCCCTTGCAGGGGTAAGGCCGCTAATTACCTGATCACTCCAGGGGGAGGCACTAGATGCTACCTGCTTTTAAAGAACAACCCCCTCTTTCCCCGGGATCTCGCACTAGGAGACACTCGGGGAAGACACGCGGAGGGCTCCTAGGGGATCCCAGGCACTGCAGACACATGTCGGAACCTCCCCTCTCTCAGAATTCCGGAACGCGGCCGAGTTGGTGGTGGAGGTTTGGGGCCGCCCTCCACGCAGCTGCCTGATGTCACAGGTGTTCCCTGGCAGGGGGAATTCCGCTAATTACCTCATCTGTCCAGGGGGAGGCACTAGATGCTACGTGCATTTCCAGCCTATCCCACACTATCCCCGGCAACACGCACAAGGAGACACTCGCGGAAGACACGCGGAGGGCTCCTAGGAGATCCCAGGTGCTGTAGACACATGACGGAACCTCCACACACTCAGAATTCCGGAACAAGGCCGAGTGGGTGGGGGAGGATTTGGGCCGCCCTCCACGCAGCTGCCTGGTGTCACAGGTGTTCCCTGGCAGATGGAAGTCCGCTAATTACCTCATTTGTCCAGCGGGAGGCACTAGATGCTACCTTAATTTCCAGCCCAACCCCAGCATTTCCCCGGCAGCCCGCACTACGAGACACTCGGGGAAGACACGCGGAGGGCTCCTAGGAGATCCCAGGCGCTGCAGACACATGACGCAACCTCCCCACACTCAGAATTCCGGAACGCTGCCGAGTGGTTGGTGGAGGTTTGGGGCCGCCCTCCATGCAGCTGCCTTCTGTCACAGGTGTTCCCAGGCATTGTGAAATCCGCTAATTACCTCATGTGTCCAGGGGGAGGCACTAGATTCTATGTGCATTTCCAGACTAACCCACTATTTCCCCGGCAGCACGCACAAAGAGAAAATCGGGGAAGACACGCGGAGGTCTACTAGGAGATCCCAGGCGCTGCAGACAGAGGACAGAACCTACCCACACTCAGAATTCCGGAACGCGACCGAGTGTGTGGGGGAGGTTTGGGGCCGCACTTCACGCAGCTGCCTGGTTTCACAGGTGTTCCCAGGCAGGGGGAATTCCGCTAATTACCTCAACTGTCCAGGGGGAGGCACTAGATGCTACCTGCATTTCCAGCCAACCCCGGCCTTTCCCCGGCAGCCCGCACTAGGAGACACTCGGGGAAGACACGCGGAGGGCTCCTAGGAGATCCCAGGCGCTGCAGACAGAGGACGGAACCTCGCCACACTCAGAATTCCGGAACGCGGCCGAGTGGGTGGGGTAGGTATGGGGTCGACCACCTCGCAGCTGCCTGGTGTCACATGTGTTCCCTGGCAGGGGGAAGTCCGCTAATTACCTCATCAGTCCAGGGGGAGGCACTAGATGCTACCTTCATTTCCAGCCCAATCCCCGCCTTTCCCCGGCAGCCCGCAATATGAGACACTCAGGGAAGACACTCGGAGGGCTCCTAGGAGTTCCCAGTTGCTGTAGAAAGAGAACGGAACCTCACCAACCTCAGAAATCCGGAACGCGCCCGTGTGGGTTGGGGATGTTTGGGGCCTCCCTCCACGCAGCTGCCTGGTGTCACAGGAGTTCCCAGGCAGGGGAAGTCCGCTAATTACCTCATCTGTCCTGAGGGAGGCAGTAGATGCTACGTGCATTTCCAGCCTACCCCACACTATCCCCGGCAGCACGCACAAGGAGACACTCGGGGAAGACACGCGGAGTGCTCCTACTAGATCCCAGGCGCTGCAGACACATGACGGATCCCCCCACACTCAGAATTCCGGAACTGGTCCGAGTGGGTGGGGGAGGTTTGGGGCCTCCTTCCACGCAGCTGCCTTGTGTCACAGCTGTTCACAGGAAGGGGAAGTCCGCTAATTACCTCATCAGTCCAGGGGGAGGCACTAGATGCAACCTGCATTTCCAGCCAAACCCCCTCCTTTCCCCGGCAGCCTGCACTAGGGGACACTCGGGGAAGAAACGCGGAGGGCTCCTAGGAGATCCCAGGCGCTGCAGACAGAGGACGGAACTTACCCACACTCAGAATTCCGGAACGGGGCCGAGTGGGTGGGGTATTATTGGGGCCCCCATCCACGTAGCTGCCTCGTGTCACAGGTGTTTCCTGGCAGGGGGAAGTCCGCTAATTACCTCATCAGTCCAGGGGGAGGCACTAGATGCTACCTGCATTTCCAGCCCAACCCCCTCCTTTCCCCGGTAGCCTGCACTAGGAGACACTCGGGGTAGAAACGCGGAGGGCTCCTTGGAGATCCCAGGCACTGCAGACAGAGGACGGAACCTCTCCACACTCAGAATTGAGGAACGCGGCCGAGTGGGTGGGGGAGGTTTGGGGTCGACCACCTCGCAGCTGCCTGGTTTCACAGGTGTTCCCTGGCAGGGGGAAGTCCGCTAATTACCTCATCAGTCCAGGGGGAGGCACTAGATGCTACCTGCATTTCCAGCCCAACCCCCGCCTTTCCCCGGCTGCGCGCAATAGGAGACACTCGGGGAAGACACGCGGAGGGCTCCTAGGAGATCCCAGGCGCTGCAGACACATGACGCAACCTCCCCACCCTCAGAATTCTGGAACGCGGCCGAGTGGGTGGGGGAGGTTTGGGGTCGACCACCTCGCAGCTGCCTGGTTTCACAGGTGTTCCCTGGCAGCTGGAATTCCGCTAATTACCTCAACTGTCCAGGGGGAGGCACTAGATGCTACCTGCATTTCCAGGCAACCCCGGCATTTCCCCTGAAGCCCGCATTAGGAGACACTCGGGGAAGACACGCGGAGGGCTCCTAGGAGATCCCAGGCGCTGCAGACAGAGGACGGAACCTCGCCACACTCAGAATTCCGGAACGCGGCCGTGTGTGTGGGGGAGGTTTGGGGTCGACCTCCTCGCAGCTGATTGATGTCACAGGTGTTCCCTTGCAGGGGTAATTCCGCTAATTACCTCATGTGTCCAGGGGGAGGCACTAGATTCTATGTGCATTTCCAGCCTAACCCACTATTTCCCCGGCAGCACGCACAAGGAGACACTCGGGGAAGACACGCGGAGGTCTACTAGGAGATCCCAGGCGCTGCAGACAGAGGACAGAACCTACCCACACTCAGAATTCCGGAACGCGACCGAGTGTGTGGAGGAAATTTGGGGCCGCACTTCACGCAGCTGCCTGGTTTCACAGGTGTTCCCTGGCAGCTGGAATTCCGCTAATTACCTCAACTGTCCAGGGGGATGCACTAGATGCTACCTGCATTTCCAAGAAACCCAGGCCTTTCCCCGGCAGCCCGCACTAGGAGACACTAGGGGAAGACACGCGGATGGCTCCTATTAGATCCCAGGCGCTGCAGACAGAGGACGGAACCTCGCCACACTCAGAATTCCGGAACGCGCCCGAGTGTGTGGGGGAGGTTTGTGGTCGACCTCCTCGCAGCTGATTGATGTCACAGGTGTTCCCTTGCAGGGGGAAGTCCGCTAATTACCTGATCTGTCCAGGGGGAGGCACTAGATGCTACCTGCATTTCCAGCCAAACACCCACATTTCCCCGGCAGCCGGCATTAGGAGACACTCGGGGAAGACACGCGGAAGGATCCTAGGAGATCCCAGGCGCTGTAGACAGAGGACGTAACCTCGCTAGCCTCAGAATTCAGGATCGCGTCCGAGTGGGTGGGGGAGGTTTGGGTCCGCCCTCCACGCTGCTGCCTGGTGTCACAGGTGTTCCCTGGCAGGGGGAATCCAGCTAATTACCTCATCGGTCCACAGGGAGGCACTAGATGCTACCTGCATTTCCAGCCCAACCCCCGCATTTCCCCGGCTGCCCGCAATAGGAAACACTCGGAGAAGACAAGCGGAGGGCACCTAGTAGATCCTAGGGGCTGCAGACAGAGGACGGAACCTCGCCAACCTCAGAAATCCGGAACGAGGCCTAGTGGGTGGGGGAGTATTGGGGCCGCCATCCTCGCAGCTGCCTGGTGTCACAGGTGTTCCCTGGCAGGGGGAAGTCCGCTAATTACCTCATCTCTCCAGGGGGAGTACAAGATGCTACCTACATTTCCAGAGCAACCCCCGCCTTTCCCTGTCATCCCGCATTAGGAGACACTCGGGGAAGACAAGCGGAGGGCTCCTAGGAGATCCAAGGCGCTGCAGACAGAGGACAGAACTTCGCCACACTCAGAATTCCGGAACGCGGCCGAGTGTGTTGGGGAGGTTTGGGGTCGACCTCCTCGCAGCTGATTGGTGTCACAGGTGTTCCCTTGCAGGGGGAATTCCGCTAATTACCTGATCTGTCCAGGAGGAGGCACTAGATGCTTCCTGCATTTCCAGCCCAACCCCCACATTTCCCTGGCAGCCCGCACTAGGAGACACTCGGGGAAGACACGCGGAGGGCTCCTAGGAGATCCCAGGTGCTGTAGAAAGATGACGGAACCTCGCCAACCTCAGAATTCAGGAACGCGGCCGAGTGGGTGGGGGATATTTGGGTCCGCGCTCTGCGATGCTGCCTGGTGTCACAGGTGTTCCCTGGCAGGGGGAATCCTGCTAATTACCTCATCGGTCCACAGGGAGGCACTAGATTCTACCTGCATTTCCAGCCCAACCCCCGCCTTTCCCCGGCTGCCCGCAAAAGGAGACACTCGGAGAAGACATGCGGAAGTCTCCTAGGAGATCCCAGGGGCTGCAGACAGAGGACGGAACCTACCCACACTCAGAATTCCGGAACGCGGCCGAGTGTGTGGGGGAGGTATGGGGTCGACCATCTCGCAGCTGCCTGGTGTCAAAGGTGTTCCCTGGCAGGGGGAATCCTGCTAATTACCTCATCGGTCCACAGGGAGGCACTAGATTCTACCTGCATTTCCAGCCCAACCCCCGCCTTTCCCTGGCTGCCCGCAATAAGAGACACTCGGGCAAGACATGCAGAGGGCTCCTAGGAGATCCCAGGCGCTGCAGACACATCACGCAACCTACCCACACTCAGAATTCCGGAATGCGGCCGAGTGTGTGGTGGAGTTTTGGGGCCGCCCTCCACGCAGCTGCCTTCTGTCACAGGTGTTCCCAGGCATTTTGAAGTCCGCTAATTACCTCATGTGTCCAGGGGGAGGCACTAGATTCTATGTGCATTTCCAGACTAACCCACTATTTCCCCCGCAGCATGCACAAGGAGACACTCGGGGAAGACCCGCGGAGGTCTACTAGGAGATCCCAGTCGCTACAGACAGAGGACAGAACCTACCCACACTCAGAATTCCGGAACGCGACCGAGTGTGTGGGGGAACTTTGGGGCCGCACTTCACGCAGCTGCCTGGTTTCACAGGGGTTCCCTGGAAGCTGGAATTCCGCTAATTACCTCAACTGTCCACGGGGAGGCACTAGATGCTACCTGCATTTCCAGGCAACACCGGCATTTCCCCGGCAGCCCGCACTAGGAGACACTCGGGGAAGACTCGCGGAGGGCTCCTAGGAGATCCCATGCGCTGCAGACAGAGGACGGAACCTCGCCACACTCAGAAGTCCGGAACGCGGCCGAGTGTTTGGGGGAGGTTTGGGGTCGACCCCCTCGCAGCTGATTGGTGTCACAGGTGTTCACTTGCATGGGTAAGTCCGCTAATTACCTGATCTGTCCAGGGGGAGGCACTAGATGCTACCTGCATTTCCAGCCCAACACCCAAATTTCCCCGGCAGCCCGCACTAGGAGACACTCGGGGAAGACACGCGGAAGGCTCCTAGGAGATCCCATGCGCTGTAGACAGAGGACGGAACTTCGCCAACCTCAGAATTCAGGAACGCGTCCGAGTGGGTGGGGGAGTTTTGGGTCCGCCCTCCACGATGCTGCCTGGTGTCACAGGTGTTCCCTGGCAGGGGGAATCCCGCTAATTACCTCATCGGTCCACAGGGAGGCACTAGATGCTACCTGCATTTCCAGCCCAACCCCCGCCTTTCCCCGGCTGCCCGCAATAAGATACACTCGGAGAAGACAAGCGGAGGGCTCCTAGGAGATCCCAGGGGCTGCAGACAGAGGACGGAACCTACCCACACTCAGAATTCCGAAACGCGCCCGAGTGTGTGGGGGAGGTATGGGGTCGACCACCTTGCAGCTGCCTGGTGTCACAGGTGTTCCCTGGCAGGGGGAAGTCAGCTAATTACCTCATCAGTCCAGGGCGAGGCACTAGATGCTACCTGCATTTCCAGCCCAACCCCCGCCTTTCACCGGCAGCCCGCACAAAGAGACACTCAGGGAAGACACTCGGAGGTGTCCTAGGAGATCCCAGGCGCTGTAGACCGAGAACGTAACCTCGCCAACCTCAGAAATCCGGAACGAGGCCGAGTGGGTGGGGGAGGTTTGGGGCCGCCCTCCACGCAGCTGCCTGGTTTCACAGGTGTTCCTTGGCAGGGGGAAGTCCGCTAATTACCTCATCTTTCCAGGGGGAGGCCCTAGATGCTACCAGGATTTCCAGCCCATCCACCGCATTTCCCCGGCGGCCTGCACTAGGAGACACTTGGGGAAGACACGAGGAGGGCTCCTATTAGATCCCAGGTGCTGCAGACAGAGGACGGAACCTCGCCACACTCAGAATTCCGGAACACGGCCGAGTGTGTGGGGGAGGTTTGGGGCCGCCCTCCACGCAGCTACCTGGTTTCACAGGTGTTCCCCGGCAGGGGGAAGTCCGCTAAATTCCTCATCAGTCCAGGGGGAGGCACTAAAAGCTACCTCCATTTCCAGCCCTACCCCCGCCTTTCCCCGTCATCCCGCACTAGGAGACACTCGGGGAAGACACGCGGAGGGCTCCTATTACATCCCAGCTGCTGCAGACAGAGGACGGAACCTCGCCACACTCAGAATTCCGGAACGCGGCCGAGTTGGTGGGGGAGTTTTGGGGCCGATATCCACGCATCTGTTTCGTGTCTAGGTGTTCCCTGGCAGGGGGAAGTCCGCTAATTACCTCATCAGTCCAGGGGGAGGCACTAGATGCTACCAGCATTTCCAGCCCATCCACAGCCTTTCCCCGGCAGCCCGCACTAGGAGACACTCGGGGAGGACACGCGGAGGTCTCCTACGAGATCCCAGGCGCTGCAGACAGAGGACGGAACCTCGACACACTCAGAATTCCGGAACGCGGGCGAGTGGGCTAGGGAGATTTGGGACCGCCTTCCTGCAGCTGATTGTTGTCAGAGGTGTTCCCTGGCAGGGGGAATTCCTCTAATTACCTCAAAAATCCAGGGGGCGGCACTAGATGCTACCTGCATTTCCAGGCCAACCCCCGCCTTTCCCCGTCATCCCGCACTAGGAGACACACGGGAAGACACGCGTAAGGCTCCCAGGAGATCCCAGGCGTTACAGACTGAGGACAGAACCTCGCCACACTCAGAATTCCGAAGCGCGGCCGAGTTTGTTTCGGAGTTTGTGGCCGCCCTCCACGCAGCTGCCTGGTGTCACATGTGTTCCCAGGCAGGGGGAATTCCGCTAATAACCTCATCTGTCCAGGGGGAGGCACTAGATGCTACCTGCATTTCCAGCGAAACCCCCGTCTTTACCCGGCACCCCGCACTAGGAAACACTCGGGGAGACACGTGCTGTGCTCCTAGGAGATCCCAGGCGCTGCCGACAGAGGACGGAACCTCGCCATCCTCAGAAATCCGGAACGAGGCCGAGTGGTTGGGGAAGGTTTGGGGCAGCCCTCCATGCAGCTGCCTGGTGTCACAGGTGTTCCCCGGCAGGGGGAAGTCCGCTAATTACCTCATATGTCCAGGGGGATGCACTAGATGCTACCTGCATTTCCAGACCAACCCCCGCCTTTCCCCGGCAGCCCGCATTGGAGACACTCGGGGAAGACACGCGGAGGGCTCCTAGAAGATCCCAGGCACTGCAGACAGAGGACGGAAACTCCCCACATTCAGAATTCCGGATCCCGGCCGAGTGGGTGGGGGAGGATTTGGGCCGCTCTCAACGCAGCTGCCTGGTGTCACATGTGTTCCCTGGCAGGGGGAATTCCGCTAATTACCTGATCTCTCCAGGGTGAGGCACTAGATGCTACCTGCATTTCCAGCCCAACCCCCTCCTTTCCCCGGCATCTCGCACTAGGAGACACTCTGGGAAGACACGCGGAGGGCTCCTAGGGGATCCCAGGCGCTGCAGACACATGTCGGAACCTCCCCTCACTCAGAATTCCGGAACGCGGCCGAGGTGGTGGGGGAGGTTTTGGGCCGCATTGCACGCAGCTGCCTGGTGCCACAGGTGTTCCTGGGCAGGGGGAATTCCTCTAATTACCTCTTATGTCCAGGGGGAGGCACTAGATGCTACCTGCATTTCCAGCCCAACCCCCGCATTTCCCCGGCTACCCGCAATAGGAGACACTCGGGGAAGACACGCGGTGGGCTCCTAGGAGATCCCAGGGGCTGCAGACAGAGGACGGAACCTACCCACTCTCAGAATTCCGGAACGCGGCCGAGTGGGTGGGGGAGGTTTGGGGCCTCCCTCCAGGCAGCTGCCTGGTGTCACAGGTGTTCCCTTGCAGGCTGAAGTCCGCTAATTTCCTGATCTGTCCAGGGGGAGGCACTAGATACTACCTGCATTTCCAGCCCAACCCCCGCATTTCCCCGGCAGCCCGCAATACGAGACACTCGGGGAAGACACCTGGAGGGCTTCTAGAAGATCCCAGGCGCTGCAGACAGAGGACGGAACCTCGCCAAACACAGATTTGCAGAGCGCGGCCGAGTGGGTGTGGGAGGTTTGGGGTCGAACTCCTCGCAGCGGCCTGGTGTCACAGGTGTTCCCTGGCAGGTGGAATTCTGCTAATTACCTCATTAGTCCAGGGGGATGCACTAGATGCTACCTGCATTTCCAACCCAACCCCCGCATTTCCCCGGCTGCCCGCAATGGGAGACACTAGAGGAAGACACGCGGAGTTCTCCTAGGAGATCCCAGGGGCTGCAGACAGAGGACGGAACCTACCCTCACTCAGAATTCCGGAACGCGGCCGAGTGGATGGGGGATGTTTTGGGTCGAACACCTCGCAGGTGCCTGGTGTCACAGGTGTTCCCTTGCAGGTGGAAGTCTGCTAAATACCTCATCTGTCCAGGGGGATGCACTAGATGCTACCTGCATTTCCAGCGAAATCCCCGCCTTTACCCGGCAGCCCGCACTAAGAGACACTCGGGGAAGACACGTGCTGTGCTCCTAGGAGATCCCAGGCGCTGCAGACAGAGGACGGAACCTCGCCACCCTCAGAAATCCGGAACGTGGCCGAGTGGTTGGGGAAGGTTTGGGGCAGCCCTCCATGCAGCTGCCTGGTGTCACAGGTGTTCCCCGGCAGGGGGTAGTCCGCTAATTACCTCATATGTCCAGGGGGATGCACTAGATGCTACCTGCATTTCCAGACCAACCCCCGCCTTTCCCCGGGAGCCCGCATTGGAGACACTCAGGGAAGACACGCGGAGGGCTCCTAGAAGATCCCAGGCACTGCAGACAGAGGACGGAAACTCCCCACATTCAGAATTCCGGATCCCGGCCGAGTGGGTGGGGGAGGATTTGGGCCGCTCTCAACGCAGCTGCCTGGTGTCACATGTGTTCCCTGGCAGGGGGAAGTCCGCGAATTACCTGATCTCTCCAGGGGGAGGCACTAGATGCTACCTGCTTTTCCAGCCCAACCCCCTCCTTTCCCCGGCATCTCACACTAGGAGACACTCGGGGAAGACACGCGGAGGGCTCCTAGGGGATCCCAGGCGCTGCAGACACATGTCGGAACCTCCCCTCTCTCAGAATTCCGGAACGCGGCCGAGTTGGTTGGGGAGGTTTGGGGCCGCACTCCACGCAGCTGCCTGGTGCCACAGGTGTTCCTGGGCAGGGGGAATTCCTCTAATTACCTCTTATGTCCAGTGGGAGGCACTAGATTTTACCTGCATTTCCAGCCCAACCCCCGCATTTCCCCGTCTACACGCAATAGGAGACACTCGGGGAAGACACGCGGTGGGCTCCTAGGAGATCCCAGGGGCTGCAGACAGAGGACGGAACCTACCCACTCTCAGAATTCCGGAACGCGGCCGAGTGGGTGGGGGATGTATGGGGTCGACCACCTCGCAGCTGCCTGGTGTCACAGGTGTTCCCTGGCAGGGGGAAGTTCGCTAATTACCTCATCAGTCCAGGTGGAGGCACTAGATGCTACCTGCATTTCCAGGCCAACCCCCGCCTTTCCCCGGCAGCCCGCACAAGGAGACACTCAGGGAAGACACTCGGAGTGCTCCTAGGTGATCCCAGGCGCTGCAGACAGAGGACGGAAATTCCCCACATTCAGAATTCCGGAACCAGGCCGAGTGGGTGGGGGAGGATTTGGGCCGCTCTCATCGCAGCTGCCTGGTGTCACAGGTTTTCCCTGGCAGGGGGAAGTCCGCTAATTACCTGATCTCTCAAGGGGGAGGCACTAGATGCTACCTGCTTTTCCAGCCGAACCCCCTCCTTTCCCCGGCATCTCGCACTAGGAGACACTCGGGGAAGACACGCGGAGGGCTTCTAGTGGATCCCAGGCGCTGCAGACACATGTCGGAACCTCCCATCTCTCAGAATTCCGGAACGCGGCCGAGTTGGTGGGGGAGCTTTGGGGCCGCACTCCACGCAGCTGCCTGGTGTCACAGTTGTTCCCTGGCAGATGGAATTCCGCTAATTACCTCATTTGTCCAGCGGGAGGCACTAGATGCTACCTAAATTTCCAGCCCAACCCCCGCCTTTCCCCGGCAGCCCGCAATAGGAGACACTCGGGGAAGACACGCGGAGGGCTCCTAGGAGATCTCAGGCGCTGCAGACACTTGACGCAACCTCCCCACACTCAGAATTACGGAACGCGGCCGAGTGGGTGGTGGAGGTTTGGGGCCGACCTCCACGCAGCTGCCTTCTATCACAGGTGTTCCCAGGCATTGTGAAGTCCGCTAATTACCTCATGTGTCCAGGGGGAGGCACTAGATTCTATGTGCATTTCCAGCCTAACCCACTATTTCCCCGGCAGCACGCACAAAGAGACACTCGGGGAGGACACGCATAGATCTACTAGAAGATCCCAGGCGCTGCAGACAGAGGACAGAATCTACCCACACTCAGAATTCCGGAACGCGACCGAGTGTGTGGGGGAGGTTTGGGGCCGCACTTCACGCAGCTGCCTGGTTTCACAGGTGTTCCCTGGCAGGGGGAATTCCGCTAATTACCTCAACTGTCCAGGGAAAGGCACTAGATGCTACCTGCATTTCCAGCCAACCCTGGCCTTTCCCCGGCAGCCCGCAGTAGGAGACACTCGGGGAAGACACGCGGAGGGCTCCTAGGGGATCCCAGGCGCTGTAGACAGAAGACGGAACCTCGCCACACTCAGAATTCCGGAACGAGGCCGAGTGGGTGGGGGAGGTTTGGTTTCGACCTCCTCGAAGCTGATTGGTGTCACAGGTGTTCCCATGCAGGGGGAAGTCCGCTAATTACCTGATCTGTCCAGGGGGAGGCACTAGATGCTACCTGCATTTCCAGCCCAACACCCACATTTCCCCGGCAGCCCGCAATAGGATATACTCGGGGAAGACACGCGGAGGGCTCCTAGGGGATCCCAGGCACTGTAGACAGAGGACGGAACCTCGCCAACCTCAGAATTCAGGAACGCGTCCGAGTGGGTGGGGGAGGTTTGGGTCCGCCTCCACGCTGCTGCCTGGAGTCACAGGTGTTCCCTGGCAGGGGGAATCCCGCTAATTACCTCATCGGTCCACAGGGAGGCACTAGATGCTACCTGCATTTCCAGCCCAACCCCCGCATTTCCCCGGCTGCCCGCAATAGGAGACACTCGGTGAAGGCAAGCGGAGGGCTCCTAGGAGATCCCTGGGGCTGCAGACAGAGTACGGAACCTACCCACACTCAGAATTGCGGAACGCGACCGAGGGTGTTGGGGAGGTATGGGGTCGACCCCCTCGCAGCTGCCTGGTGTCACAGGTGTTCCCTGGCAGGGGGAAGTCCGCTAATTACCTCATCAGTCCTGGGGGATGCACTAGATGCTACCTGCATTTCCAGCCCAACCCCCGCATTTCCCCGGCAGCCCGCAATAGGAGACACTCGGGGAAGTCACGCAGAGGGCTCCTAGGAGATCCCAGGCGCTGCAGACACATGACGCAACCTCGCCACACTCAGAATTCCAGAACGCGGCCGAGTGGATGGTCGAGGTTTGGATCTGCCATCCACGCAGCTGCCTTCTGTCACAGGTTTTCCCAGGCATTTTGAAGTCCGCTAATTACCTCATGTGTCCAGGGGGATGCACTAGATTCTATGTGCATTTCCAGCCTAACCCACTATTTCCCCGGCAGCACGCACAAGGAGACACTCGGGGAAGACACGCGGAGGTCTACTAGGAGATCCCAGGCGCAGCAGACAGAGGACAGAACCTACCCACACTCAGAATTCCGGAACGCGACCGAGTGTGTGTGGGAGGTTTGGGGCCGCACTTCACGCAGGTGCCTGTTTTCACAGGTGTTCCCTGGAAGCTGGAATTCCGCTAATTACCTCAACTGTCCAGGGGGAGGCACTAAAAGCTACCTGCATTTCCAGGCAACCCCGGCATTTCCCCGGCAGCCCGCACTAGGAGACACTCGGGGAAGACACGCGGAGGGCTCCTAGGAGATCCCAGGCGCTGCAGAGAGAGGACGGAACCTCGCCACACTCAGAAGTCCGGAACGTGGCCGAGTGAGTGGGGGAGGTTTGGGGTCGACCTCCTCTCAGCTGATTGGTGTCACAGGTGTTCCCTTGCAGGGGGAAGTCCGCTAATTAACTGATCTGTCCAGGGGGAGGCACTAGATGCTACCTGCATTTCCAGCCCAACACCCATATTTCTCCGGCAGCCCGCACTAGGAGACACTCGGGGAAGACACACGGAAGGCTCCTACTAGATCCCAGGCGCTGTAGACAGATGATGGAACCTCGCCAACCTCAGAATTCAGGAACGCGTCCGAGTGGGTGGGGGATATTTGGGTCCGCGCTCTGCGATGCTGCCTGGTGTCACAGGTGTTCCCTGGCAGGGGGAATCCTGCTAATTACCTCATCGGTCCACAGGGAGGCACTAGATTCTACCTGCATTTCCAGCCCAACCCCCGCCTTTCCCCGGCTGCCCGCAAAAGGAGACACTCGGAGAAGACATGCGGAAGTCTCCTAGGAGATCCCAGGGGCTGCAGACAGAGGACGGAACCTACCCACACTCAGAATTCCGGAACGCGGCCGAGTGTGTGGGGGAGGTATGGGGTCGACCATCTCGCAGCTGCCTGGTGTCAAAGGTGTTCCCTGGCAGAGGGAAGTCCGCTAATTACCTCATCAGTCCAGGGGGAGGCACTAGATGCTACCTGCATTTCCAGCCCAACCCCCGCCTTTCCCTGGCTGCCCGCAATAAGAGACACTCGGGCAAGACATGCAGAGGGCTACTAGGAGATCCCAGGCGCTGCAGACACATCACGCAACCTCCCCACACTCAGAATTCCGGAATGCGGCCGAGTGTGTGGTGGAGTTTTGGGGCCGCCCTCCACGCAGCTGCCTTCTGTCACAGGTGTTCCCAGGCATTTTGAAGTCCGCTAATTACCTCATGTGTCCAGGGGGAGGCACTAGATTCTATGTGCATTTCCAGACTAACCCACTATTTCCCCGGCAGCACGCACAAGGAGACACTCGGGGAAGACCCGCGGAGGTCTACTAGGAGATCCCAGTCGCTACAGACAGAGGACAGAACCTACCCACACTCAGAATTCCGGAACGCGACCGAGTGTGTGGGGGAACTTTGGGGCCGCACTTCACGCAGCTGCCTGGTTTCACAGGTGTTCCCTGGCAGCTGGAATTCCGCTAATTACCTCAACTGTCCAGGGGGAGGCACTAGATGCTACCTGCATTTCCAGGCAACACCGGCATTTCCCCGGCAGCCCGCACTAGGTGACACTCGGGGAAGACTCGCGGAGGGCTCCTAGGAGATCCCATGCGCTGCAGACAGAGGACGGAACCTCGCCACACTCAGAATTCCGGAACGCGGCTGAGTGTTTGGGGGAGGTTTGGGGTCGACCCCCTCGCAGCTGATTGGTGTCACAGGTGTTCACTTGCATGGGTAAGTCCGCTAATTACCTGATCTGTCCAGGGGGAGGCACTAGATGCTACCTGCATTTCCAGCCCAACACCCAAATTTCCCCGGCAGCCCGCACTAGGAGACACTCGGGGAAGACACGCGGAAGGCTCCTAGGAGATCCCATGCGCTGTAGACAGAGGACGGAACCTCGCCAACCTCAGAATTCAGGAACGCGTCCGAGTGGGTGGGGGAGTTTTGGGTCCGCCCTCCACGATGCTGCCTGGTGTCACAGGTGTTCCCTGGCAGGGGGAATCCCGCTAATTACCTCATCGGTCCACAGGGAGGCACTAGATGCTACCTGCATTTCCAGCCCAACCCCCGCCTTTCCCCGGCTGCCCGCAATAAGATACACTCGGAGAAGACAAGCGGAGGGCTCCTAGGAGATCCCAGGGGCTGCAGACAGAGGACGGAACCTACCCACACTCAGAATTCCGAAACGCGCCCGAGTGTGTGGGGGAGGTATGGGGTCGACCACCTTGCAGCTGCCTGGTGTCACAGGTGTTCCCTGGCAGGGGGAAGTCAGCTAATTACCTCATCAGTCCAGGGCGAGGCACTAGATGCTACCTGCATTTCCAGCCCAACCCCCGCCTTTCACCGGCAGCCCGCACAAAGAGACACTCAGGGAAGACACTCGGAGATGTCCTAGGAGATCCCAGGCGCTGTAGACCGAGAACTTAACCTCGCCAACCTCAGAAATCCGGAACGAGGCCGAGTGGGTGGGGGAGTTTTGGGGCCGCCCTCCACGCAGCTGCCTGGTTTCACAGGTGTTCCTTGGCAGGGGGAAGTCCGCTAATTACCTCATCTTTCCAGGGGGAGGCCCTAGATGCTACCAGGATTTCCAGCCCATCCACCGCATTTCCCCGGCGGCCTGCACTAGGAGACACTTGGGGAAGACACGAGGAGGGCTCCTATTAGATCCCAGGTGCTGCAGACAGAGGACGGAACCTCGCCACACTCAGAATTCCGGAACACGGCCGAGTGTGTGTGGGAGGTTTGGGGCCGCCCTCCACGCAGCTACCTGGTTTCACAGGTGTTCCCCGGCAGGGGGAAGTCCGCTAAATTCCTCATCAGTCCAGGGGGAGGCACTAAAAGCTACCTCCATTTCCAGCCCTACCCCCGCCTTTCCCCGTCATCCCGCACTAGGAGACACTCGGGGAAGACACGCGGAGGGCTCCTATTACATCCCAGCTGCTGCAGACAGAGGACGGAACCTCGCCACACTCAGAATTCCGGAACGCGGCCGAGTTGGTGGGGGAGTTTTGGGGCCGATATCCACGCATCTGTTTCGTGTCTAGGTGTTCCCTGGCAGGGGGAAGTCCGCTAATTACCTCATCAGTCCAGGGGGAGGCACTAGATGCTACCAGCATTTCCAGCCCATCCACAGCCTTTCCCCGGCAGCCCGCACTAGGAGACACTCGGGGAGGACACGCGGAGGTCTCCTACGAGATCCCAGGCGCTGCAGACAGAGGACGGAACCTCGACACACTCAGAATTCTGGAACGCGGGCGAGTGGGCTAGGGAGATTTGGGACCGCCTTCCTGCAGCTGATTGTTGTCAGAGGTGTTCCCTGGCAGGGGGAATTCCTCTAATTACCTCAAAAATCCAGGGGGCGGCACTAGATGCTACCTGCATTTCCAGGCCAACCCCCGCCTTTCCCCGTCATCCCGCACTAGGAGACACACGGGAAGACACGCGTAAGGCTCCCAGGAGATCCCAGGCGTTACAGACTGAGGACAGAACCTCGCCACACTCAGAATTCCGAAGCGCGGCCGAGTTTGTTTCGGAGTTTGTGGCCGCCCTCCACGCAGCTGCCTGGTGTCACATGTGTTCCCAGGCAGGGGGAATTCCGCTAATAACCTCATCTGTCCAGGGGGAGGCACTAGATGCTACCTGCATTTCCAGCGAAACCCCCGTCTTTACCCGGCACCCCGCACTAGGAAACACTCGGGGAGACACGTGCTGTGCTCCTAGGAGATCCCAGGCGCTGCCGACAGAGGACGGAACCTCGCCATCCTCAGAAATCCGGAACGAGGCCGAGTGGTTGGGGAAGGTTTGGGGCAGCCCTCCATGCAGCTGCCTGGTGTCACAGGTGTTCCCCGGCAGGGGGAAGTCCGCTAATTACCTCATATGTCCAGGGGGATGCACTAGATGCTACCTGCATTTCCAGACCAACCCCCGCCTTTCCCCGGCAGCCCGCATTGGAGACACTCGGGGAAGACACGCGGAGGGCTCCTAGAAGATCCCAGGCACTGCAGACAGAGGACGGAAACTCCCCACATTCAGAATTCCGGATCCCGGCCGAGTGGGTGGGGGAGGATTTGGGCCGCTCTCAACGCAGCTGCCTGGTGTCACATGTGTTCCCTGGCAGGGGGAATTCCGCTAATTACCTGATCTCTCCAGGGTGAGGCACTAGATGCTACCTGCATTTCCAGCCCAACCCCCTCCTTTCCCCGGCATCTCGCACTAGGAGACACTCTGGGAAGACACGCGGAGGGCTCCTAGGGGATCCCAGGCGCTGCAGACACATGTCGGAACCTCCCCTCACTCAGAATTCCGGAACGCGGCCGAGGTGGTGGGGGAGGTTTTGGGCCGCATTGCACGCAGCTGCCTGGTGCCACAGGTGTTCCTGGGCAGGGGGAATTCCTCTAATTACCTCTTATGTCCAGGGGGAGGCACTAGATGCTACCTGCATTTCCAGCCCAACCCCCGCATTTCCCCGGCTACCCGCAATAGGAGACACTCGGGGAAGACACGCGGTGGGCTCCTAGGAGATCCCAGGGGCTGCAGACAGAGGACGGAACCTACCCACTCTCAGAATTCCGGAACGCGGCCGAGTGGGTGGGGGAGGTTTGGGGCCTCCCTCCAGGCAGCTGCCTGGTGTCACAGGTGTTCCCTTGCAGGCTGAAGTCCGCTAATTTCCTGATCTGTCCAGGGGGAGGCACTAGATACTACCTGCATTTCCAGCCCAACCCCCGCATTTCCCCGGCAGCCCGCAATACGAGACACTCGGGGAAGACACCTGGAGGGCTTCTAGAAGATCCCAGGCGCTGCAGACAGAGGACGGAACCTCGCCAAACACAGATTTGCAGAGCGCGGCCGAGTGGGTGTGGGAGGTTTGGGGTCGAACTCCTCGCAGCGGCCTGGTGTCACAGGTGTTCCCTGGCAGGTGGAATTCTGCTAATTACCTCATTAGTCCAGGGGGATGCACTAGATGCTACCTGCATTTCCAACCCAACCCCCGCATTTCCCCGGCTGCCCGCAATGGGAGACACTAGAGGAAGACACGCGGAGTTCTCCTAGGAGATCCCAGGGGCTGCAGACAGAGGACGGAACCTACCCTCACTCAGAATTCCGGAACGCGGCCGAGTGGATGGGGGATGTTTTGGGTCGAACACCTCGCAGGTGCCTGGTGTCACAGGTGTTCCCTTGCAGGTGGAAGTCTGCTAAATACCTCATCTGTCCAGGGGGAGGCACTAGATGCTACCTGCATTTCCAGCGAAATCCCCGCCTTTACCCGGCAGCCCGCACTAAGAGACACTCGGGGAAGACACGTGCTGTGCTCCTAGGAGATCCCAGGCGCTGCAGACAGAGGACGGAACCTCGCCACCCTCAGAAATCCGGAACGTGGCCGAGTGGTTGGGGAAGGTTTGGGGCAGCCCTCCATGCAGCTGCCTGGTGTCACAGGTGTTCCCCGGCAGGGGGTAGTCCGCTAATTACCTCATATGTCCAGGGGGATGCACTAGATGCTACCTGCATTTCCAGACCAACCCCCGCCTTTCCCCGGGAGCCCGCATTGGAGACACTCAGGGAAGACACGCGGAGGGCTCCTAGAAGATCCCAGGCACTGCAGACAGAGGACGGAAACTCCCCACATTCAGAATTCCGGATCCCGGCCGAGTGGGTGGGGGAGGATTTGGGCCGCTCTCAACGCAGCTGCCTGGTGTCACATGTGTTCCCTGGCAGGGGGAAGTCCGCGAATTACCTGATCTCTCCAGGGGGAGGCACTAGATGCTACCTGCTTTTCCAGCCCAACCCCCTCCTTTCCCCGGCATCTCACACTAGGAGACATTCGGGGAAGACACGCGGAGGGCTCCTAGGGGATCCCAGGCGCTGCAGACACATGTCGGAACCTCCCCTCTCTCAGAATTCCGGAACGCGGCCGAGTTGGTTGGGGAGGTTTGGGGCCGCACTCCACGCAGCTGCCTGGTGCCACAGGTGTTCCTGGGCAGGGGGAATTCCTCTAATTACCTCTTATGTCCAGTGGGAGGCACTAGATTCTACCTGCATTTCCAGCCCAACCCCCGCATTTCCCCGTCTACACGCAATAGGAGACACTCGGGGAAGACACGCGGTGGGCTCCTAGGAGATCCCAGGGGCTGCAGACAGAGGACGGAACCTACCCACTCTCAGAATTCCGGAACGTGGCCGAGTGGGTGGGGGAGGTATGGGGTCGACCACCTCGCAGCTGCCTGGTGTCACAGGTGTTCCCTGGCAGGGGGAAGTTCGCTAATTACCTCATCAGTCCAGGTGGAGGCACTAGATGCTACCTGCATTTCCAGGCCAACCCCCGCCTTTCCCCGGCAGCCCGCACAAGGAGACACTCAGGGAAGACACTCGGAGTGCTCCTAGGAGATCCCAGGCGCTGCAGACAGAGGACGGAAATTCCCCACATTCAGAATTCCGGAACCAGGCCGAGTGGGTGGGGGAGGATTTGGGCCGCTCTCATCGCAGCTGCCTGGTGTCACAGGTTTTCCCTGGCAGGGGGAAGTCCGCTAATTACCTGATCTCTCAAGGGGGAGGCACTAGATGCTACCTGCTTTTCCAGCCGAACCCCCTCCTTTCCCCGGGATCTCGCACTAGGAGACACTCGGGGAAGACACGCGGAGGGCTTCTAGTGGATCCCAGGCGCTGCAGACACATGTCGGAACCTCCCATCTCTCAGAATTCCGGAACGCGGCCGAGTTGGTGGGGGAGCTTTGGGGCCGCCCTCCACGCAGCTGCCTGGTGTCACAGTTGTTCCCTGGCAGATGGAATTCCGCTAATTACCTCATTTGTCCAGCGGGAGGCACTAGATGCTACCTAAATTTCCAGCCCAACCCCCGCCTTTCCCCGGCAGCCCGCAATAGGAGACACTCGGGGAAGACACGCGGAGGGCTCCTAGGAGATCTCAGGCGCTGCAGACACTTGACGCAACCTCCCCACACTCAGAATTACGGAACGCGGCCGAGTGGGTGGTGGAGGTTTGGGGCCGACCTCCACGCAGCTGCCTTCTATCACAGGTGTTCCCAGGCATTGTGAAGTCCGCTAATTACCTCATGTGTACAGGGGGAGGCACTAGATTCTATGTGCATTTCCAGCCTAACCCACTATTTCCCCGGCAGCACGCACAAAGAGACACTCGGGGAGGACACGCATAGATCTACTAGAAGATCCCAGGCGCTGCAGACAGAGGACAGAATCTACCCACACTCAGAATTCCGGAACGCGACCGAGTGTGTGGGGGAGGTTTGGGGCCGCACTTCACGCAGCTGCCTGGTTTCACAGGTGTTCCCTGGCAGGGGGAATTCCGCTAATTACCTCAACTGTCCAGGGAGAGGCACTAGATGATACCTGCATTTCCAGCCAACCCTGGCCTTACCCCGGCAGCCCGCAATAGGAGACACTCGGGGAAGACACGCGGAGGGCTCCTAGGGGATCCCAGGCGCTGTAGACAGAAGACGGAACCTCGCCACACTCAGAATTCCGGAACGAGGCCGAGTGGGTGGGGGAGGTTTGGTTTCGACCTCCTCGAAGCTGATTGGTGTCACAGGTGTTCCCATGCAGGGGGAAGTCCGCTATTTACCTGATCTGTCCAGGGGGAGGCACTAGATGCTACCTGCATTTCCAGCCCAACACCCACATTTCCCCGGCAGGCCGCAAGAGGAGATACTCGGGGAAGACACGCGGAGGGCTCCTAGGGGATCCCAGGCACTGTAGACAGAGGACGGAACCTCGCCAACCTCAGAATTCAGGAACGCGTCCGAGTGGGTGGGGGAGGTTTGGGTCCGCCTCCACGCTGCTGCCTGGAGTCACAGGTGTTCCCTGGCAGGGGGAATCCCGCTAATTACCTCATCGGTCCACAGGGAGGCACTAGATGCTACCTGCATTTCCAGCCCAACCCCCGCATTTCCCCGGCTGCCCGCAATAGGAGACACTCGGTGAAGGCAAGCGGAGGGCTCCTAGGAGATCCCTGGGGCTGCAGACAGAGTACGGAACCTACCCACACTCAGAATTGCGGAACGCGACCGAGGGTGTTGGGGAGGTATGGGGTCGACCCCCTCGCAGCTGCCTGGTGTCACAGGTGTTCCCTGGCAGGGGGAAGTCCGCTAATTACCTCATCAGTCCTGGGGGATGCACTAGATGCTACCTGCATTTCCAGCCCAACCCCCGCATTTCCCCGGCAGCCCGCAATAGGAGACACTCGGGGAAGTCACGCAGAGGGCTCCTAGGAGATCCCAGGCGCTGCAGACACATGACGCAACCTCGCCACACTCAGAATTCCAGAACGCGGCCGAGTGGATGGTCGAGGTTTGGATCTGCCATCCACGCAGCTGCCTTCTGTCACAGGTTTTCCCAGGCATTTTGAAGTCCGCTAATTACCTCATGTGTCCAGGGGGATGCACTAGATTCTATGTGCATTTCCAGCCTAACCCACTATTTCCCCGGCAGCACGCACAAGGAGACACTCGGGGAAGACACGCGGAGGTCTACTAGGAGATCCCAGGCGCTGCAGACAGAGGACAGAACCTACCCACACTCAGAATTCCGGAACGCGACCGAGTGTGTGTGGGAGGTTTGGGGCCGCACTTCACGCAGGTGCCTGTTTTCACAGGTGTTCCCTGGAAGCTGGAATTCCGCTAATTACCTCAACTGTCCAGGGGGAGGCACTAAAAGCTACCTGCATTTCCAGGCAACCCCGGCATTTCCCCGGCAGCCCGCACTAGGAGACACTCGGGGAAGACACGCGGAGGGCTCCTAGGAGATCCCAGGCGCTGCAGAGAGAGGACGGAACCTCGCCACACTCAGAAGTCCGGAACGTGGCCGAGTGAGTGGGGGAGGTTTGGGGTCGACCTCCTCTCAGCTGATTGGTGTCACAGGTGTTCCCTTGCAGGGGGAAGTCCGCTAATTAACTGATCTGTCCAGGGGGAGGCACTAGATGCTACCTGCATTTCCAGCCCAACACTCATATTTCTCCGGCAGCCCGCACTAGGAGACACTCGGGGAAGACACACGGAAGGCTCCTACTAGATCCCAGGCGCTGTAGACAGATGATGGAACCTCGCCAACCTCAGAATTCAGGAACGCGTCCGAGTGGGTGGGGGAAGTTTGGGTCCGCCCTCCACGCTGCTGCCTGGAGTCACAGGTGTTCCCTGGCATGGGGAATCCCGCTAATTACCTCATCGGTCCACAGGGAGGCACTAGATGCTACCTGCATTTCCACCCCAACCCCCGCCTTTACCCGGCTGCCCGCAATAGGAGAAACTCGGAGAAGACAGCGGAGGGCTCCTAGGAGATATCAGGCACTGTAGACCGAGAACGGAACCTCGCCAACCTCAGAAATCCCGAACGAGGCCGAGTGGGTGGGGGAGGTTTGGGGCCGCCATCCTCGCAGCTGCCTGTTGTCACAGGTGTTCCCTGGCAGGGGGAAGTCCGCTAATTACCTCATTAGTCCAGGGGGAGGCACTAGATGCTACCTGGAATTCCAGCCCAACCCCCGCCTTTCTCCGGCAGCCCGCACTAGGAGAAACTCGGGGAAGACACGCGGTGGTCTCCTAGGAGATCCCTGGCGCTGCAGACAGAGGACGGAACCTCGCCACACTCAGAAATTCGGAACGTGTCCGAGTGGGTTGGGGATGTTTGGGGCCGCCCTCCACGCAGCTGCCTGGTGTCACAGGTGTTCCCTGGCAGGGGGAAGTCCGCTAATTACCTCATCTCTCCAGGGGGAGGCACCAAAGGCTACCTGCATTTCCAGCCCAACCCCCACCTTTCCCCGGAAGCCCGCAATAAGAGACACTCAGGGAAGACACTCAGAGGTCTCCTAGAAGATCCCAGGCACTGCAGACAGAGGACTGTACCTACCCACACTCAGATTTCCGGAACGCGGCCGAGTGTGTGGGGGAATTTTCGGGCCGAAATCCACGCAGTTGTTTCGTGTCACAGGTGTTCCCTGGCAGGGGGAAGTCCGATAATTACCTCATCAGTCCATGGGGAGGCACTAGATGCTACCTGCATTTCCAGCACAACCCCCACATTTCCCCGGCAGCACGCACTAGGAGACACTCAGCGAACACTCGGAGGGCTCCTAAGAGATCCAGGCGCTGTAGACAGAGAACGAAACCTCGCCAACCTCAGAATTCCGGAACGCGGCTTAGTGGGTGGGGGATGTTTGGGGCCGCCATCCACGTATTTGCCTGGATTAACAGGTGTTCCCTGGCAGGGGGAAGTCCGCTAAATTCCTCATCAGTCCAGGGGGAGGCACTAGATGCTACCAGCATTTCCAACCCATCCACAGCCTTTTCCCGGCAGCCCCCACTAGGAGACACTCGGGGAAGACACGTGGTGTGCTCCTAGGAGATCCCAGGCGCTGCAGACAGAGGACGGAACCTCGCCACCCTCAGAATTCCGGAACGCGGCCGAGTGGTTGGGGAAGGTTTGGGGCCGCCCTCCATGCAGCTGCCTGGTGTCACAGGTGTTCCCCGGCAGGTTAAAGTCCGCTAATTACCTCATATGTCCAGGGGGATGCACTAGATGATACCTGCATTTCCAGACTAACCCCCGCATTTCCCCGGCAGCCCGCATTGGAGACACTCGGGGAAGACACGTGAAGGCTCCTAGGAGATCCCAGGCGCTGCAGGCAGAGGACGGAACCTCGCCACACTCAGAATTCCGGAACACGGCCGAGTTGGTTGGGGAGATTTGGGCCTGCCCTCCACGCAGCTGCCTGGTGTCACAGGTGTTTCCTGGCAGTTTGAAGTCCGCTAATTTCCTCATCAGTCCAGGGGGAGGCACTACATGCTACCAGCATTTCCAGCCCATTCACCGCCTTTCCCCGGCAGCCCGCAGAAGGAGACAATCGGGGAAGACACGCGGACGGCTCCTAGGAGATCCCAGGCGCTGCAGACAGAGGACGGAACCTCGACACACTCAGAATTCCGGAACATGGCGAGTGGGTTGGAGAGATATTGGGCCGCCCTCCACGCAGCTGCCTGGTGTCACATGTGTTCCTTGGCAGGGGGAAGTCCGCTAATGACCTCATCTTTCCAGGGGGAGGCCCTAGATGCTACCAGCATTTCCAGCCCATCCACAGCATTTCCCCGGCGGCCCGCACTAGGAGACACTCGGGGAAGACACGCGGAGGGCTCCTAGGAGATCCCAGGCGCTGCAGACTGAGGACGGAACCTCACCACACTCAGAATTCCAGAACACGGCTGAGTGTGTGGGGGAGTTTTGGGGCCGCCCTCCACGCAGCTGCCTGGTTTCACAGGTGTTCCCTGGCAGGGGGAAGTCCGCTAAATTCCTCATCTGTCCACGGGGAGGCACTAAATGCTACCTGCATTTCCAGCCCAACCCCCGCCTTTCACCGGCAGCCCAAACTAGGAGACACTCGGGGAAGACACGCGGATGGCTCCTAGGAGATACCAGGCTCTGTAGACAGAGGACGGAACCTCGCAACTCTCAGAATTCCGTAACGCGGGCGAGTGGGTGGGGGCGGTTTGGGGCAGACTTCCACGCAGCTGCCTGTTGTCACAGGTGTTCCTTGGAGGGGGAAGTCCGCTGATTACCTCATCTGTCCAGGGGGGGCACTAGATGCTACCTGCATTTCCAGACCAACCCCCGCCTTTCCCCGGCAGCCCGCACCAAGAGACACTCGGGGAAGACACGCGGAGGGCTCTTAGGAGATCCCAGGCGCTTCAGACAGAGAACGAAACCTCGCCAAACTCAGATTTCCGGAACGCGGCCGAGTGTGTGGGGGAGGTTTGGGTTCGAACTCCTCGCAGCTGCCTGGTGTCACAGGTTTTCCCTGGCAGGGGGAAGTCCGCTAATTACCTCATCGGTCCACAGGGAGGCACTAGATGCTACCTGCATTTCCAGCCCAACCCCCGCATTTCCCTGGCTGCCCGCAATAGGAGACACTCGGGGAAGACACGCGGAGGGCTCCTCGGAGATCCCAGGAGCTGCAGACAGAGGACGGATCCTCGCCAAACTCAGAATTCTGGAACGCGGCGAGTGGGTGGGGAATATTTGGGGCCGCCCTCCACGCAGCTGCTTGGTGTCACAGGTGTTCCCTGGCAGGGGGAATTCCGCTAATTACCTCATCAGTCCAGGGGTAGGCACTAGATGCTACCTGCATTTCCATCCCAACCCCCGCCTTTCCCCTGCAGCACACACTAGGGGACTCTCAGGGAAGACACTCGGAAGGCTCCTAGGAAATCCCAGGCGATGTAGACAGAGAACGGAACCTTGCCAACCTCAGAATTCCGGAACGCGACCGAGTGGGTGGGGGAGGTTTGGGGAGGCCCACCACAAAGCTGCCTGTTATCACAGGTGTTCCCTGGCTGGGGGAAGTCAGCTTATTACCTCATCTCTCCAGGGGTAGGCACTAGATGCTACCTGCATTTCCAGACCAACCCCCGCCTTTCCCCGGCAGCCCGCACTAAGAGACACTCGGGGAAGACACGCGGAGGGCTCCTAGGAGATCCCAGGCACTGCAGACAGAGGACGGAACCTCGCCAAACTCAGATTTGCAGAGCGCGGCCGAGTGGGTGTGGGAGGTTTGGGGTCGAACTCCTCGCAGCTGCCTGGTGTCACAGGTGTTCCCTGGCAGGTGGAATTCTGCTAATTACCTCATTAGTCCAGGGGGATGCACTAGATGCTACCTGCATTTCCAACCCAACCCCCGCATTTCCCCGGCTGCCCGCAATGGGAGACACTAGAGGAAGACACGCGGAGTTCTCCTAGGAGATCCCAGGGGCTGCAGACAGAGGACGGAACCTACCCACACTCAGAATTCCGGAACGCGGCCGAGTGGATGGGGGATGTTTTGGGTCGAACACCTCGCAGCTGCCTGGTGTCACAGGTGTTCCCTTGCAGGTGGAAGTCTGCTAAATACCTCATCTGTCCAGGGGGAGGCACTAGATGCTACCTGCATTTCCAGTGAAATCCCCGCCTTTACCCCACAGCCCGCACTAGGAGACACTCGGGGAAGACACGTGCTGTGCTCCTAGGAGATCCCAGGCGCTGCAGACAGAGGACGGAACCTCGCCACCCTCAGAAATCCGGAACGCGGCCGAGTGGTTGGGGAAGGTTTGGGGCAGCCCTCCATGCAGCTGCCTGGTGTCACAGGTGTTCCCCGGCAGGGGGAAGTCCGCTAATTACCTCATATGTCCAGGGGGATGTACTAGATGCTACCTGCATTTCCAGACCAACCCCCGCCTTTCCCCGGCAGCCCGCATTGAAGACACTCGGGGAAGACACGCGGTGGGCTCCTAGAAGATCCCAGGCACTGCAGACAGAGGACGGAAACTCCCCACATTCAGAATTCCGGATCCCGGCCGAGTGGGTGGGGGAGGATTTGGGCCGCTCTCAACGCAGCTGCCTGGTGTCACATGTGTTCCCTGGCAGGGGGAAGTCCGCGAATTACCTGATCTCTCCAGGGGGAGGCACTAGATGCTACCTGCTTTTCCAGCCCAACCCCCTCCTTTCCCCGGCATCTCGCACTAGGAGACACTCGGGGAAGACACGCGGAAGTCTCCTAGGTGATCCCAGGCGCTGCAGACACATGTCGGAACCTCCCCTCTCTCAGAATTCCGGAGCGTGGCCGAGTTGGTTGGGGAGGTTTGGGGCCGCACCCCACGCAACTGCCTGGTGCCACAGGTGTTCCTGGGCAGGGGGAATTCTTCTAATTACCTCTTATGTCCAGTGGGAGGCACTAGATGCTACCTGCATTTCCAGCCCAACCCCCGATTTCCCCGTCTACACGCAATAGGAGACACTCGGGGAAGACACGCGGTGGGCTCCTAGGAGATCCCAGGGGCTGCAGACAGAGGACGGAACCTACCCACTCTCAGAATTCCGGAACGCGGCCGAGTGGGTGGGGGAGGTTTGGGGCCTCCCTCCACGCAGCTGCCTGGTGTCACAGGTGTTCCCTTGCAGGCTGAAGTCCGCTAATTACCTGATCTGTCCAGGGGGAGGCACTAGATACTACCTGCATTTCCAGCCAAACCCCCGCATTTCCCCGGCAGCGCACACTACGAGACACTCGGGGAAGACACCCGGAGGGCTCCTAGAAGACCCCAGGCGCTGCAGACAGAGGACGGAAATTCCCCACATTCAGAATTCCGGAACCAGGCCAAGTGGGTGGGGGAGGATTTGGGCCGCTCTCATCGCAGCTGCCTGGTGTCACAGGTTTTCCCTGGCAGGGGGAAGTCCGCTAATTACCTGATTTCTCCAGGGGGAGGCACTAGATGCTACCTGCTTTTCCAGCCGAACCCCCTCCTTTCCCCGGCATCTCGCACTAGGAGACACTCGGGGAAGACACGCGGAGGGCTTCTAGTGGATCCCAGGCGCTGCAGACACATGTCGGAACCTCCCATCTCTCAGAATTCCGGAACGCGGCCGAGTTGGTGGGGGAGGTTTGGGGCCGCCCTCCACGCAGCTGCCTGGTGTCACAGGTATTCCCTGGCAGGGGGAAGTCCGCTAATGACCTCATCTGTCCAGGGGGAGGCACTAGATGCTACGTGCATTTCCAGCCTAACCCACACTATCCCCGGCAGCTCGCACAAGGAGACACTCTGGGAAGACACGCGGAGGGCTCCTAGGAGATCCCAGGCACTGCAGAAACATGACGGAACCTCCAAACACTCAGAATTCCGGAACCCGCCGAGTGGGTGGGGGAGGATTTGGGCCGCCTTCCACGCAGCTGCCTGGTGTCACAAGTGTTCCCTGGCAGATGGAATTCCGCTAATTACCTCATTTGTCCAGCGGCAGGCACTAGATGCTACCTAAATTTCCAGCCCAACCCCCGCCTTTCCCCGGCAGCCCGCAATAGGAGACACTCGGGGAAGACACGCGGAGGGCTCCTAGGAGATCTCAGGCGCTGCAGACACATGACGCAACCTCCCCACACTCAGAATTACGGAACGCAGCCGAGTGGGTGGTGGAGGTTTGGGGCCGACCTCCACGCAGCTGCCTTCTATCATAGGTGTTCCCAGGCATTGTGAAGTCCGCTAATTACCTCATGTGTCCAGGGGGAGGCACTAGATTCTATGTGCATTTCCAGCCTAACCCACTATTTCCCCGGCATCACGCACAAAGAGACACTCGGGGAAGACACGCGTAGATCTACTAGGAGATCCCAGGCGCTGCAGACAGAGGACAGAATCTACCCACACTCAGAATTCCGGAACGCGACCAAGTGTGTGGGGGAGGTATGGGGCCGCACTTCACGCAGCTGCCTGGTTTCACAGGTGTTCCCTGGCAGGGGGAATTCCGCTAATTACCTCAACTGTCCAGGGGGAGGCACTAGATGCTACCTGCATTTCCAGCCAACCCCGGCCTTTCCCCGGCAGCCCGCACTAGGAGACACTCGGGGAAGATACGCGGAGGGCTCCTAGGGGATCCCAGGCGCTGTAGACAGAGGACGGAACCTCGCCAACCTCAGAATTCAGGAACGCGTCCGAGTGGGTGAGGGAGGTTTGGGTCCGCCATCCACGCAGCTGCCTTCTGTCACAGGTTTTCCCAGGCATTTTGAAGTCCGCTAATTACCTCATGTGTCCAGGGGGAGGCACTAGATTCTATGTGCATTTCCAGCCTAACCCACTATTTCCCCTGCAACACGCACAAGGAGACACTCGGGGAAGACACGCGGAGGTCTACTAGGAGATCCCAGGCGCTGCAGACAGAGGACAGAACCTACCCACACTCAGAATTCCGGAACGCGACCGAGTGTGTGGGGGAAGTTTGGGGCCGCACTTCACGCAGCTGCCTGTTTTCACAGGTGTTCCCTGGAAGCTGGAATTCCGCTAATTACCTCAACTGTCCAGGGGGAGGCACTAAAAGCTACCTGCATTTCCAGGCAACCCCGGCATTTCCCCGGCAACCCGCACTAGGAGACACTCGGGGAAGACACGCGGAGGGCTCCTAGGAGATCCCAGGCGCTGCAGACAGAGGATGGAACCTCGCCACACTCAGAATTCCGGAACGCGGCCGAGTGTGTGGGGGAGGTTTGGGGTCGACCTCCTCGCAGCTGATTGGTGTCACAGGTGTTCCCTTGCAGGGGGAAGTCCGCTAATTACCTGATCTGTCCAGGGGGAGGCACTAGATGCTACCTGCATTTCCAGCCCAAAACCCATATTTCTCCGGCAGCCCGCACTAGGAGAGACTCGGGGAAGACACACGGAAGGCTCCTACTAGATCCCAGGCGCTGTAGACAGAGGATGGAACCTCGCCAAACTCAGAATTCAGTAACGCGTCCGAGTGGGTGGGGGAGGTTTGGGTCCGCCCTCCACGCTGCTGCCTGGTGTCACAGGTGTTCCCTGGCAGGGGGAAGTCCGCTAATTACCTCATCTCTCCAGGGGGAGGCACTAAAGGCTACCTGCATTTCCAGCCCAACCCCCGCCTTTCCCCGGAAGCCCGCAATAAGAGACAGTCAGGGAAGACACTCGGAGGGCTCCTAGAAGATCCCAGGCACTGCAGACAGAGGACTGTACCTACCCACACTCAGATTTCCGGAACGCGGCCGAGTGGGTGGGGGAATTTTGGGGCCGAAATCCACGCAGTTGTTTCGTGTCACAGGTGTAACCTGGCAGGGGGAAGTCCGATAATTACCTCATCATTCCATGGGGAGGCACTAGATGCTACCTGCATTTCCAGCACAACCCCCGCATTTCCACGGCAGCACGCACTAGGAGACACTCGGGGAAGACACGCGGAAGGCTCCTAGGAGATCCCAGGCGCTGCAGACCGAGGACGGAACCTCGCCACACTCAGAATTCCGGAACGCGGGCGAGTGGGCTAGGGAGATTTGGGGCCGCCTTCCTGCAGCTGATTTTTGTCAGAGGTGTTCCCTGGCAGGGGGAATTCCTCTAATTACCTCAACAATCCAGGGGGAGGCACTACATGCTTCCTGCATTTCGATCCCAACCCCGGCATTTAACCGGCTGCCCGCACTAGGAGAGAATCTCGGAAGACACGCGGATGGCTCCTAGGGGATCCCAGGCACTGCAGACAGAGGACGGAACCTCCTCACATTCAGAATTCCGGAACGCGGCCGAGTGGCTGGGGGAGGTTTGGGACCGCGCTCCACGCAGCTGCCTGGTTTCACAGCTGTTCCCTGGCAGGGGAAAGTCCGCTAATTACCTCCCCTGTCCAGGGGGAGGCACTACATGCTTCCTGCATTTCCGGTCAAATCCCCGCCTTTCCCCGGCAGCCCGCAACATGAGTCACTCGAGGAAGACACGAGGAGGGCTACTTGGTAATCCCAGGCACTGCAGACATAGGACGGAACCTCCCCAACTCAGAATTACGGAACAATTACGAGTGGTTGGGGTAGGTTTGGGGCCACCTTCCATGCAGCATCCTGGTATAAGAGCTGTTCCCTGGCAGGGGGAAGTTCGCTAATTTCCTCCCCTGTCCAGGGGGAGGCACTAAAGCCTTCCTGCATTTCCAGCACAACCCCTGCTTTTCCCCGGTAGCCCGCACTAGGAGACACTCTGGGAAGACTCGCGGAGGGCTCCAAGGAGATCCCAAGTGCTGCAGACAGTGGACGGAACCTCCCCACACTCAGAATTACGGAATAAGTAGGAGTGGTTTGGGGAGTTTTGGGGGCGCCCTCCACGCAGCTGCCTGGTGTCACAGCTGTTCCCTGGCAGGGCGAAGTCCGCTAAAAACCTCCCCTGTCCAGAGGAAGGCACTACATGCTACCTGCATTTCCAGCCCAACCCCTGAATTTCCCCCTAAGCCCGCAATAGCAGACACTCGAGGAAGACACGCGGAGGGCTCCTAGGAGATCCCAGGCGCTGCAGACAGATTACGGAACCTCCCCACACTCAGAATTCCGGAAAGAGGCCGAGTGGGTGGGGGAGGTTTGGGGCCGCCCTCCACGCAGCTGCCTGGTGTCACAGGTATTCCCTGGCAGGGGGAAGTCCGCTAATGACCTCATCTGTCCAGGGGGAGGCACTAGTTGCTACGTGCATTTCCAGCCTAACCCACACTATCCCCGGCAGCACGCACAAGGAGACAATCGGGGAAGACACGCGGAGGGCTCCTAGGAGATCTCAGGCGCTGCAGACACATGACGCAACCTCCCCACACTCAGAATTCCGGAACGCGGCCGAGTGGGTGGTGGAGGTTTGGGGCCGACCTACACGCAGCTGCCTTCTATCACAGGTGTTCCCAGGCATTGTGAAGTCCGCTAATTACCTCATGTGTCCAGGGGGAGGCACTAGATTCTATGTGCATTTCCAGCCTAACCCACTATTTCCCCGGCAGCACGCACAAAGAGACACTCGGGGAAGACACGCGTAGATCTACTAGGAGATCCCAGGCGCTGCAGACAGAGGACAGAATCTACCCACACTCATAATTCCGGAACGCGACCAAGTGTGTGGGGGAGGTTTGGGTCCGCCTCCACGCTGCTGCCTGGAGTCACAGGTTTTCCCTGGCAGGGGGAATCCCGCTAATTACCTCATCGGTCCACAGGGAGGCACTAAATGCTACCTGCATTTCCAGCCCAACCCCCGCATTTCCCCGGCTGCCCACAATAGGAGACACTCGGTGAAGGCAAGCGGAGGGCTCCTAGGAGATCCCAGGGGCTGCAGACAGAGTACGGAACCTACCCACACTCAGAATTCCGGAACGCGACCGAGTGTGTTGGGGAGGTATGGGGTCGACCACCTCGCAGCTGCCTCGTGTCACAGGTGTTCCCTGGCAGGGGGAAGTCCGCTAATTACCTCATCAGTCCTGGGGGAGGCACTAGATGCTAGCTGCATTTCCAGCTCAACCCCCGCATTTCCCCGGCTGCCCGCAATAGGAGACACTCGGGCAAGACACGCGGAGGGCTCCTAGGAGATCCCAGGCGCTGCAGACACATGACGCAACCTCCCCACACTCAGAATTCCAGAACGTGGCCGAGTGGATGGTCGAGGTTTGGGTCCGCCATCCACGCAGCTGCCTTCTGTCACAGGTTTTCCCAGGCATTTTGAAGTCCGCTAATTACCTCATGTGTCCAGGGGGAGGCACTAGATTCTATGTGCATTTCCAGCCTAACCCACTCTTTCCCCGGCAGCACGCACAAGGAGACACTCGGGGAAGACACGCGGAGGTCTACTAGGAGATCCCAGGCGCTGCAGACAGAGGACAGAACCTACCCACACTCAGAATTCCGGAACACGACCGAGTGTGTGGGGGAAGTTTGGGGCCGCACTTCACGCAGCTGCCTGTTTTCACAGGTGTTCCCTGGAAGCTGGAATTCCGCTAATTACCTGATCTGTCCAGGGGGAGGCACTAGATGCTACCTGCATTTCCAGCCCAACACCCATATTTCTCCGGCAGCCCGCACTAGGAAAGACTCGGGGAAGACACTCGGAAGGCTCCTACTAGATCCCAGGCGCTGTAGACAGAGGATGGAACCTCGCCAACCTCAGAATTCAGGAACGCGTCCGAGTGGGTGGGGGAGGTTTGGGTCCGCCCTCCACGCTGCTGCCTGGTGTCACAGGTGTTCCCTGGCAGGGGGAAGTCCGCTAATTACCTCATCTCTCCAGGGGGAGGCACTAAAGGCTACCTGCATTTCCAGCCCAACCCCCGCCTTTCCCCGGAAGCCCGCAATAAGAGACACTCAGGGAAGACACTCGGAGGGCTCCTAGAAGATCCCAGGCACTGCAGACAGAGGACTGTACCTACCCACACTCAGATTTCCGGAACGCGGCCGAGTGGGTGGGGGAATTTTGGGGCCGAAATCCACGCAGTTGTTTCGTGTCACAGGTGTTCCCTGGCAGGGGGAAGTCCGATAATTACCTCATCAGTCCATGGGGAGGCACTAGATGCTACCTGCATTTCCAGCACAACCCCCGCATTTCCACGGCAGCACGCACTAGGAGACACTCGGGGAAGACACGCGGAAGGCTCCTAGGAGATCCCAGGTGCTGCAGACAGAGGACGGAACCTCGCCACACTCAGAATTCCGGAACGCGGGCGAGTGGGCTAGGGAGATTTGGGGCCGCCTTCCTGCAGCTGATTTTTGTCAGAGGTGTTCCCTGGCAGGGGGAATTCCTCTAATTACCTCAACAATCCAGGGGGAGGCACTACATGCTTCCTGCATTTCGATCCCAACCCCGGCATTTAACCGGCTGCCCGCACTAGGAGAGAATCTCGGAAGACACGCGGATGGCTCCTAGGAGATCCCAGGCACTGCAGACAGAGGACGGAACCTCCTCACATTCAGAATTCCGGAACGCGGCCGAGTGGCTGGGGGAGGTTTGGGACCGCGCTCCACGCAGCTGCCTGGTTTCACAGCTGTTCCCTGGCAGGGGAAATTCCGCTAATTACCTCCCCCGTCCAGGGGGAGGCACTACATGCTTCCTGCATTTCCGGTCAAATCCCCGCCTTTCCCCGGCAGCCCGCAACATGAGTCACTCGAGGAAGACACGAGGAGGGCTACTTGGTAATCCCAGGCACTGCAGACATAGGACGGAACCTCCCCAACTCAGAATTACGGAACAATTACGAGTGGTTGGGGTAGGTTTGGGGCCACCTTCCATGCAGCATCCTGGTATAAGAGCTGTTCCCTGGCAGGGGGAAGTTCGCTAATTTCCTCCCCTGTCCAGGGGGAGGCACTAAAGCCTTCCTGCATTTCCAGCACAACCCATGCTTTTCCCCGGTAGCCCGCACTAGGAGACACTCTGGGAAGACTCGCGGAGGGCTCCTAGGGGATCCCAGGCGCTGTAGACAGAGGACGGAACCTCGCCAACCTCAGAATTCAGGAACGCGTCCGAGTGGGTGAGGGAGGTTTGGGTCCGCCATCCACGCAGCTGCCTTCTGTCACAGGTTTTCCCAGGCATTTTGAAGTCCGCTAATTACCTCATGTGTCCAGGGGGAGGCACTAGATTCTATGTGCATTTCCAGCCTAACCCACTATTTCCCCTGCAACACGCACAAGGAGACACTCAGGGAAGACACACGGAGGGCTCCTAGGAGATCCCAATGGCTGCAGATAGAGGAAGGTACCTCCCCACAATCGGAATTACGGAATAAATAAGAGTGGTTTGGGGAGGTTTTGGGGCTCCCTCCACGCAGCTGCCTGGTGTCACAGCTGTACCCTGGCAGGGGGAATTTCGCTAAATTCCTCCCCTGTCCAGGTGGAGGCACTAAATGCTTCCTGCATTTCCATCACAACACCCGCCTTTCCCCGGCAGCCCGCACTAGGAGTCACTCGTGGAAGACACGCGGATGGCTCTTAGGAGATCCCAGGCGCTGCAGACATAGGACGGAACCTCCCAACTCTCAGAATTCCGGAACGCGTCCGAGTGGGTGGGGGAGTTTTGGGGCCGCCCTCCACGCAGCTGCCTGGAGCCACAGGTGTTCCCTGGCAGGGGGAAGTCCTCTAATTACCTCCTCTGTCCAGGGTGAGGCACTACATCTTTCCTGCATTTCCAGCACAACCCCCGCATTTCCCCGGCAGCCCGCACTAGGAGACACTCGGGGAAGACACGCGGAGGGCTCCTAGGAGATCCAAGGTGCGGCACACTGAGGACGGAACAACCCCACACTCAGAATTATGGAACAATTACGAGTGGTTCGGGGAGGTTTGGGGCCACACTCCACGGAGCTGCCTGGTGTCACAGCTGTTCCTTGGCAGGGGGAATTTTTCTAATTTCCTCCCCTGTCCAGGGGGAGGCACTAAATGATTCCTGCATTTCCATCTCAACCCCCGCATTTCCCCGGGACCCCGCACTAGGAGACACTCAGGGAAGACACGCGGAGGGCTCCTAGGAACTCCCAAGGGCTGCAAACAGAGGAAGGATCCTCCCCACAAACAGAATTACGGAATAAATAGGAGTGGTTTGGGGAGGTTATTGGGGCACACCACGCAGCTGCCTGGTGTCATAGCTGTTCCCTGGCAGGGGGAATTCCGCTAATTACCTCCCCTGTCCAGGGGGAGGCACTACATGCTACCTGAAATTCCATTCCACCACCGGCCTTTAACCGGCAGCCCGCAAAAGGAGACACTCTGGGAAGACACGCGGACGGCTCCTAGGAGATCCCAGGTGCTGCAGACAGAGGACGGAACCTCCCCACACTCAGAATTATGAAACAATTACGAGTGGGTGGGGGAGGTTTGGGGCCACCCTCCACGGAGCTGCCTGGTGTCACAGCTGTACCCTGGCAGGGGGAAGTTCGCTAATTTCCTCCCCTGTCCTGGTGGAGGCACTATGCTTCCTGTATTTCCATCACAACCCACGCCTTTCCCCGGCAGCCCGCACTAGTAGTCACTCGTGAAAGACACACGGATGGCTCCTAGGAGATCCCAGGCGCTGCAGACATTTGACGGAACCTCCCAACTCTCAGAATTCCGGAACGTGCCTGAGTGCGTTCGGGAGGTTTTGGGCCGCCCTCCACGAAGCTCCCTGTTGTCACAGCTCTTCCTTGTCAGGGGAAGTACGCTAAATACTTCCCCTGTCCAGGGGGAGGCACTACATGCTTCCTGCATTTCGATCCCAACCCCGGCATTTAACCGGCTGCCCGCACTAGGAGAGAATCTGGGAAGACACGCGGAGGGCTCCTAGGAGATCCCAGGCACTGCAGACAGAGGACGGAACCTCCTCACATTCAGAATTCCGGAACGCGGCCGAGTGGCTGGAGGACGTTTGGGACCGCGCTCCACGCAGCTGCCTGGTTTCACAGCTGTTCCCTGGCAGGGGAAAGTCCGCTAATTACCTCCCCTGTCTAGGGGGAGGCACTACATGCTTCCTGCAATTCCGGTCAAATCCCCGCCTTTCCCCGGCAGCCCGCAACATGTGTCACTCGAGGAAGACACGAGGAGGGCTACTTGGTAATCCCAGGCACTGCAGACATAGGACGGAACCTCCCCAACTCAGAATTACGGAACAATTACGAGTGGTTGGGGTAGGTTTGGGGCCACCTTCCACGCAGCATCCTGGTATAACAGCTGTTCCCTGGCAGGGGGAAGTTCGCTAATTTCCTCCCCTGTCCAGGGGGAGGCACTAAAGCCTTCCTGCATTTCCAGCACAACCCCTGCCTTTCCCCGGTAGCCCGCACTAGGAGACACTCTGGGAAGACACGCGGAGGGCTCCTAGGAGATCCCAAGTGCTGCAGACAGTGGACGGAACCTCCCCACACTCAGAATTCCGGAACGAGCCCGAGGGGGTGGGGGAGGTTTGGAGCCGCCCTCCACGCAGGGGCCTTTTGTCACAGCTGTTCCCTGGCAGGGGGAAGTCCGCTAATTACTTCCCCTATCCAGGGGGAGCCACTAAATGCTTCCTGCATTTCCAGGCCAACCCCAGCCTTTCCCCGTAAACACGCATTAGGAGTCACTCGGGGAAGACAAGCGGAAGGCTCCTAGGAGATCCCAGGCGCTGCAGACAGAGGAAGGAACCTCCCCACACTCAGAATTCCGGAACGAGCCCGAGGGGGTGGGGGAGGTTTGGAGCCGCCCTCCACGCAGGGGCCTTTTGTCACAGCTGTTCCCTGGCAGGGGGAAGTCCGCTAATTACTTCCCCTATCCAGGGGGAGCCACTAAATGCTTCCTGCATTTCCAGGCCAACCCCAGCCTTTCCCCGTAAACACGCATTAGGAGTCACTCGGGGAAGACAAGCGGAAGGCTCCTAGGAGATCCCAGGCGCTGCAGACAGAGGAAGGAACCTCCCCACACTCAGAATTCCGGAACGAGCCCGAGGGGGTGGGGGAGGTTTGGAGCCGCCCTCCACGCAGGGGCCTTTTGTCACAGCTGTTCCCTGGCAGGGGGAAGTCCGCTAATTACTTCCCCTATCCAGGGGGAGCCACTAAATGCTTCCTGCATTTCCAGGCCAACCCCAGCCTTTCCCCGTAAACACGCATTAGGAGTCACTCGGGGAAGACAAGCGGAAGGCTCCTAGGAGATCCCAGGCGCTGCAGACAGAGGAAGGAACCTCCCCACATTCAGAATTACGGAACAATTACGTGTGGTTGGGGGAGGTTTTGGGCCAACCTCCACGAAGCTGCCTTTTCTCACAGCTGTTCTCTGGCAGGGGGAAGTCCACTAATTAACTCCCCTGTCCAGGGGGAGGCACTACATGCTTCCTGCATTTCGATCCCAACCCCGGCATTTAACCGGCTGCCCGCACTAGGAGAGAATCTGGGAAGACACGCGGAGGGCTCCTAGGAGATCCCAGGCACTGCAGACAGAGGACGGAACCTCCCCACACTCAGAATTCCGGAACGTGGCCGAGTGTGTGGGGGAGGTTTGGGGCCGCCCTCCAAGCAACTGCCTGGAGTCACAGTTGTTCCCTGGCAGGCGGAATTCCGCTAATTACCTCCCCTGTCCAGGGGGATTCACTAGATGCTACCTGCATTTCCAGCCGAACCCCCGCATTTCCCCTGCAGCCCGCAATACGAGACACTCAGGGAAGACACACGGAGGGCTCCTAGTAAATCCCAATGGCTGCAGACAGAGGAAGGTACCTCCCCACAATCGGAATTACGGAATAAATAAGAGTGGTTTGGGGAGGTTTTGGGGCTCCCTCCACGCAGCTGCCTGGTGTCACAGCTGTACCCTGGCAGGGGGAATTTCGCTAAATTCCTCCCCTGTCCAGGTGGAGGCACTAAATGCTTCCTGCATTTCCATCACAACACCTGCCTTTCCCCGGCAGCCCGCAATAGGAGTCACTCTTGGAAGACACGCGGATGCCTCTTAGGAGATCCCAGGCGCTGCAGACATAGGACGGAACCTCCCAACTTTCAGAATTCCGGAACGCGGCCGAGTGGCTGGAGGACGTTTGGGACCGCGCTCCACGCAGCTGCCTGGTTTCACAGCTGTTCCCTGGCAGGGGAAAGTCCGCTAATTACCTCCCCTGTCTAGGGGGAGGCACTACATGCTTCCTGCAATTCCGGTCAAATCCCCGCCTTTCCCCGGCAGCCCGCAACATGTGTCACTCGAGGAAGACACGAGGAGGGCTACTTGGTAATCCCAGGCACTGCAGACATAGGACGGAACCTCCCCAACTCAGAATTACGGAACAATTACGAGTGGTTGGGGTAGGTTTGGGGCCACCTTCCACGCAGCATCCTGGTATAACAGCTGTTCCCTGGCAGGGGGAAGTTCGCTAATTTCCTCCCCTGTCCAGGGGGAGGCACTAAAGCCTTCCTGCATTTCCAGCACAACCCCTGCCTTTCCCCGGTAGCCCGCACTAGGAGACACTCTGGGAAGACACGCGGAGGGCTCCTAGGAGATCCCAAGTGCTGCAGACAGTGGACGGAACCTCCCCACACTCAGAATTCCGGAACGAGCCCGAGGGGGTGGGGGAGGTTTGGAGCCGCCCTCCACGCAGGGGCCTTTTGTCACAGCTGTTCCCTGGCAGGGGGAAGTCCGCTAATTACTTCCCCTATCCAGGGGGAGCCACTAAATGCTTCCTGCATTTCCAGGCCAACCCCAGCCTTTCCCCGTAAACACGCATTAGGAGTCACTCGGGGAAGACAAGCGGAAGGCTCCTAGGAGATCCCAGGCGCTGCAGACAGAGGAAGGAACCTCCCCACACTCAGAATTCCGGAACGAGCCCGAGGGGGTGGGGGAGGTTTGGAGCCGCCCTCCACGCAGGGGCCTTTTGTCACAGCTGTTCCCTGACAGGGGGAAGTCCGCTAATTACTTCCCCTATCCAGGGGGAGCCACTAAATGCTTCCTGCATTTCCAGGCCAACCCCAGCCTTTCCCCGTAAACACGCATTAGGAGTCACTCGGGGAAGACAAGCGGAAGGCTCCTAGGAGATCCCAGGCGCTGCAGACAGAGGAAGGAACCTCCCCACATTCAGAATTACGGAACAATTACGTGTGGTTGGGGGAGGTTTTGGGCCAACCTCCACGAAGCTGCCTTTTCTCACAGCTGTTCTCTGGCAGGGGGAAGTCCACTAATTAACTCCCCTGTCCAGGGGGAGGCACTACATGCTTCCTGCATTTCGATCCCAACCCCGGCATTTAACCGGCTGCCCGCACTAGGAGAGAATCTGGGAAGACACGCGGAGGGCTCCTAGGAGATCCCAGGCACTGCAGACAGAGGACGGAACCTCCCCACACTCAGAATTCCGGAACGTGGCCGAGTGTGTGGGGGAGGTTTGGGGCCGCCCTCCAAGCAACTGCCTGGAGTCACAGTTGTTCCCTGGCAGGCGGAATTCCGCTAATTACCTCCCCTGTCCAGGGGGATTCACTAGATGCTACCTGCATTTCCAGCCGAACCCCCGCATTTCCCCTGCAGCCCGCAATACGAGACACTCAGGGAAGACACACGGAGGGCTCCTAGTAAATCCCAATGGCTGCAGACAGAGGAAGGTACCTCCCCACAATCGGAATTACGGAATAAATAAGAGTGGTTTGGGGAGGTTTTGGGGCTCCCTCCACGCAGCTGCCTGGTGTCACAGCTGTACCCTGGCAGGGGGAATTTCGCTAAATTCCTCCCCTGTCCAGGTGGAGGCACTAAATGCTTCCTGCATTTCCATCACAACACCTGCCTTTCCCCGGCAGCCCGCAATAGGAGTCACTCTTGGAAGACACGCGGATGCCTCTTAGGAGATCCCAGGCGCTGCAGACATAGGACGGAACCTCCCAACTTTCAGAATTCCGGAACGAGGCTGAGTGGTTCGGGGAGGTTTGGGGCCGCCCTCCACGCAGCTGCCTGTTGTCACAGCTGTTCCCTGTCAGGGGAAGTCCGCTAATTACCTCCCCTGTCCAGGGGGAGGCACTAGATTCTACCTGCATTTCCAACCCAACCCCCGCATTTCCCCTGCATCCCGCATTAGAGACACTCGGGGAAGACACGCGGAGGGCTTCTAAAAGATTCCAGGTGCTGCAGACTGAGGACGGAACCTCCCCACACTCAGAATTACGGAACGCGTCCGAGTGGGTGGGGGAGTTTTGGGGCCGCCCTCCACGCAGCTGCCTGGAGCCACAGGTGTTCCCTGGCATGGGGAAGTCCTCTAATTACCTCCCCTGTCCTGGGAGAGGCACTAGATATTACCTGCATTTCCACCCAAACACCCGCATTTCCTCGGCAGCCCTCACTAGGAGACACTCAGGGAAGACACGCGGAGGGCTCCTAGGAGTTCCCAAGTGCTGCAGACAGAGGAAGGAACCTCCCCACACTCAGAATTATGCGATAAGTAGGAGTGGTTTGGGGAGGTTTGGGGGCGCCCTCTACGCAGCTACCTAGAGTCACAGATTTTCCCTGGCAGGGGAAAGTCCGCTAATTACTTCCCCTGTCCAGGGGAAGGCACTACACACTACCTGCATTTCCAGCCCAACCCCCGCATTTCCCCGGCAGCCCGCACTAGGAGACACACGGGGAAGACACGCGGAGGGCTCCTAAAACATCCTAGGTGCTGCAGACCGAGGACGGAACCTCCCCACATTCAGAATTCCGGAACGCGGAAGAGTGGGTGGGGGAGGTTTAGTGCCGACATCAACGCAGCTGCCTGTTGTCACAGCTCTTCCCTGTCATGGGATGTCCGCTAATTACGTCCCCTGTCCAGGGGGAGGCTCTACATGCTACCTGCATTTCCAGCCAATCCCCCGCCTTTCCCCGGCTGCCCGCACTAGGAGACAATCGGGGAAGACACGCGGAGGGCTCCTAGGAGATCCCAGGCGCTGCAGACAGAGGACGGAACCTCCCCACACTCAGAATTCCGGAACACGTCCGAGTGGGTTTGGGAGGTTTGGGGCCTACCTCCACGCAGCTGCCTGGAGTCACAGGTGTTCACTGGCAGGGGGAAGTCCGCTAATTACCTCCCATGTCCAGGGGGAGGCACTAGATGCTACCTACATTTCCAGCCCAACCCCCGCATTTCCCCGACAGCCCGCACTAGGAGACACTCAGGGAAGACACGCGGAGGGCTCCTAGTAGATCCCAATGGCTGCAGACAGAGGAAGGTACCTCCCCACAATCGGAATTACGGAATAAATAAGAGTGGTTTGGGGAGGTTTTGGGGCTCCCTCCACGCAGCTGCCTGGTGTCACAGCTGTACCCTGGCAGGGGGAATTTCGCTAAATTCCTCCCCTGTCCAGGTGGAGGCACTAAATGCTTCCTGCATTTCCATCACAACACCTGCCTTTCCCCGGCAGCCCGCAATAGGAGTCACTCTTGGAAGACACGCGGATGGCTCTTAGGAGATCCCAGGCGCTGCAGACATAGGACGGAACCTCCCAACTTTCAGAATTCCGGAACGAGGCTGAGTGGTTCGGGGAGGTTTGGGGCCGCCCTCCACGCAGCTGCCTGTTGTCACAGCTGTTCCCTGGCAGGGGGAAGTCCGCTAATTACCTCCCATGTCCAGGGGGAGGCACTAGATGCTACCTACATTTCCAGCCCAACCCCCGCATTTCCCCGACAGCCCGCACTAGGAGACACTCAGGGAAGACACGCGGAGGGCTCCTCGGAGATCCCAGGCACTGCAGATAGAGGACGGAACCTCCCCACACTCAGAATTCCGGAACGCGTCCGAGTGGTTTTGGGAGGTTTGAGGCCGCCCTCCACGCAGCTGCCTGGTGTCACAGCTGTTCCATGGCAAGGGGAAGTCCTCTAATTACCTCCTCTGTCCAGGGTGAGGCACTACATCTTTCCTGCATTTCCAGCACAACCCTCGCATTTCCCCGGCAGCCCGCACTAGGAGACACTAGGGGATGACACGCAGAGGGCTCCTAGGAGATCCCAGGTGCTGCAGACAGAGGACGGAACCTCCCCACATTCAGAATTACGGAACAATTACGAGTGTTTGGGGGAAGTTTTGGGCCAACCTCCACGAAGCTGCCTTTCCCCACAACTGTTCTCTTGCAGGGGGAAGTCCATTAATTACCTCCCCCGTCCAGGGGGAGGCACTACATGCTTCCTGCATTTCGATCCCAACCCCGGCATTTAACCGGCTGCCCGCACTAGGAGAGAATCTGGGAAGACACGCGGAGGGCTCCTAGGAGATCCCAGGCACTGCAGACAGAGGACGGAACCTCCTCACATTCAGAATTCCGGAACGCGGCCGAGTGGCTGGAGGACGTTTGGGACCGCGCTCCACGCAGCTGCCTGTTTTCACAGCTGTTCCCTGGCAGGGGAAAGTCCGCTAATTACCTCCCCTGTCTAGGGGGAGGCACTACATGCTTCCTGCAATTCCGGTCAAATCCCCGCCTTTCCCCGGCAGCCCGCAACATGTGTCACTCGAGGAAGACACGAGGAGGGCTACTTGGTAATCCCAGGCACTGCAGACATAGGACGGAACCTCCCCAACTCAGAATTACGGAACAATTACGAGTGGTTGGGGTAGGTTTGGGGCCACCTTCCACGCAGCATCCTGGTATAACAGCTGTTCCCTGGCAGGGGGAAGTTCGCTAATTTCCTCCCCTGTCCAGGGGGAGGCACTAAAGCCTTCCTACATTTCCAGTACAAACCCTGCCTTTCCCCGGTAGCCCGCACTAGGAGACACTCTGGGAAGACACGCGGAGGGCTCCTAGGAGATCCCAAGTGCTGCAGACAGTGGACGGAACCTCCCCACACTCAGAATTCCGGAACGAGCCCGAGGGGGTGGGGGAGGTTTGGAGCCGCCCTCCACGCAGGGGCCTTTTGTCACAGCTGTTCCCTGGCAGGGGGAAGTCCGCTAATTACTTCCCCTATCCAGGGGGAGCCACTAAATGCTTCCTGCATTTCCAGGCCAACCCCAGCCTTTCCCTGTAAACACGCATTAGGAGTCACTCGGGGAAGACAAGCGGAAGGCTCCTAGGAGATCCCAGGCGCTGCAGACAGAGGAAGGAACCTCCCCACATTCAGAATTACGGAACAATTACGTGTGGTTGGGGGAGGTTTTGGGCCAACCTCCACGAAGCTGCCTTTTCTCACAGATGTTCTCTGGCAGGGGGAAGTCCACTAATTAACTCCCCTGTCCAGGGGGAGGCACTACATGCTTCCTGCATTTCGATCCCAACCCCGGCATTTAACCGGCTGCCCGCACTAGGAGAGAATCTGGGAAGACACGCGGAGGGCTCCTAGGAGATCCCAGGCACTGCAGACAGAGGACGGAACCTCCCCACACTCAGAATTCCGGAACGTGGCCGAGTGTGTGGGGGAGGTTTGGGGCCGCCCTCCAAGCAACTGCCTGGAGTCACAGGTGTTCCCTGGCAGGCGGAAGTCCGCTAATTACCTCCCCTGTCCAGGGGGATTCACTAGATTCTACCTGCATTTCCAGCCGAACCCCCGCATTTCCCCTGCAGCCCGCAATACGAGACACTCAGGGAAGACACACGGAGGGCTCCTAGTAGATCCCAATGGCTGCAGACAGAGGAAGGTACCTCCCCACAATCGGAATTACGGAATAAATAAGAGTGGTTTGGGGAGGTTTTGGGGCTCCCTCCACGCAGCTGCCTGGTGTCACAGCTGTACCCTGGCAGGGGGAATTTCGCTAAATTCCTCCCCTGTCCAGGTGGAGGCACTAAATGCTTCCTGCATTTCCATCACAACACCTGCCTTTCCCCGGCAGCCCGCAATAGGAGTCACACTTGGAAGACACGCGGATGGCTCTTAGGAGATCCCAGGCGCTGCAGACATAGGACGGAACCTCCCAACTTTCAGAATTCCGGAACGAGGCTGAGTGGTTCGGGGAGGTTTGGGGTCGCCCTCCACGCAGCTGCCTGTTGTCACAGCTGTTCCCTGTCAGGGGAAGTCCGCTAATTACCTCCCCTGTCCAGGGGGAGGCACTAGATTCTACCTGCATTTCCAACCCAACCCCCGCATTTCCCCTGCATCCCGCATTAGAGACACTCGGGGAAGACACGCGGAGGGCTTCTAAAAGATTCCAGGTGCTGCAGACTGAGGACGGAACCTCCACACACTCAGAATTACGGAACGCGTCCGAGTGGGTGGGGGAGTTTTGGGGCCGCCCTCCACGCAGCTGCCTGGAGCCACAGGTGTTCCCTGGCAGGGGGAAGTCCTCTAATTACCTCCCCTGTCCAGGGAGAGGCACTAGATATTACCTGCATTTCCACCCAAACACCCGCATTTCCTCGGCATCCCTCACTAGGAGACACTCAGGGAAGACACGCGGAGGGCTCCTAGGAGTTCCCAAGTGCTGCAGACAGAGGAAGGAACCTCCCCACAATCAGAATTACGGAATAAATAGGAGTGGTTTGGGGAGGTTTGGGGGCGACCTCCACGCAGCTGCCTGGTGTCACAGCTGTTCCATGGCAGGGGGAAGTCCTCTAATTACCTCCTCTGTCCAGGGTGAGGCACTACATCTTTCCTGCATTTCCAGCACAACCCCCGCATTTCCCCGGCAGCCCGCACTAGGAGACACTCGGGGAAGACACGCGGAGGGCTTCTAGGAGATCCAAAGTGCTGCAGACAGAGGACGGAACCTCCCCACACTCAGAATTACGGAACAATACGAGTGGTTCGGGGAGGTTTGGGGCCACACTCCACGGAGCTGCCTGGTGTCACAGCTGTTCCTTGGCAAGGGGAATTTTTCTAATTTCCTCCCCTGTCCAGGGGGAGGCACTAAATGATTCCTGCATTTCCATCTCAACCCCCGCATTTCCCCGGCAGCCCGCACTAGGAAACACTCAGGGAAGACACGCGGAGGGATCCTAGTAACTCCCAAGGGCTGCAAACAGAGGAAGGATCCTCCCCACAAACAGAATTACGGAATAAATAGGAGTGGTTTGGGGAGGTTATTGGGGCACACCACGCAACTGCCTGGTGTCACAGCTGTTCTCTGGCAGGGGGAATTCCGCTAATTACCTCCCCTGTCCAGGGGGAGGCACTACATGCTACCTGAAATTCCATCCCACCACCGGCCTTTAACCGGCAGCCCGCAAAAGGAGACAATCTGGGAAGACACGCGTACGGCTCCTAGGAGATCCCAGGTGCTGCAGACAGAGGACGGAACCTCCCCACACTCAGAATTACGAAACAATTACGAGTGGGTGGGGGAGGTTTGGGGCCACACTCCACGGAGCTGCCTGGTGTTACAGTTGTACCCTGGCAGGGGGAAGTTCGCTAATTTCCTCCCCTGTCCTGGTGGAGGCACTATGCTTCCTGCATTTCCATCACAACCCACGCCTTTCCCCGGCAGCCCGCACTAGGAGTCACTCGTGAAAGACACGCGGATGGCTCCTAGGAGATCCCAGGCGCTGCAGACATTTGACGGAATCTCCCAACTCTCAGAATTCCGGAACGTGGCTGAGTGCGTGGGGGAGGATTTGGGCCACCCTCCAAGCAGCTGCCTGTTGTCACAGCTCTTCCCTGTCAGGGGAAGTACGCTAAATACTTCCCCTGTCCAGGGGAAGGCACTACATGCTACCTGCATTTCCAGCCCAACCCCCGAATTACCCAGGCAGCCCGCACTAGGGGACACTCTGGGAAGACACGCGGAGGGCTCCTAGGAGATCCCAAGTGCTGCAGACAGTGGACGGAACCTCCCCACACTCAGAATTATGCAATAAGTAGGAGTGGTTTGGGGAGGTTTGGGGGCGCCCTCTACGCAGCTACCTAGAGTCACAGATTTTCCCTGGCAGGGGAAAGTCCGCTAATTACTTCCCCTGTCCAGGGGAAGGCACTACACACTACCTGCATTTCCAGCCCAACCCCCGCATTTCCCCGGCAGCCCGCACTAGGAGACACTCGGGGAAGACAAGCGGAGGGCTCCTAAAACATCCTAGGTGCTGCAGACCGAGGACGGAACCTCCCCACATTCAGAATTCCGGAACGCGGAAGAGTGGGTGGGGGAGGTTTAGTGCCGACATCCACGCAGCTGCCTGTTGTCACAGCTCTTCCCTGTCATGGGATGTCCGCTAATTACGTCCCCTGTCCAGGGGGAGGCTCTACATGCTACCTGCATTTCCAGCCAATCCCCCGCCTTTCCCCGGCTGCCCGCACTAGGAGACAATCGGGGAAGACACGCGGAGGGCTCCTAAAACATCCTAGGCGCTGCAGACAGAGGACGGAACCTCCCCACACTCAGAATTCCGGAACACGTCCGAGTGGGTTTGGGAAGTTTGGGGCCTACCTCCACGCAGCTGCCTGGAGTCACAGGTGTTCCCTTGCAGGGGGAAGTCCGCTAATTACCTCCCATGTCCAGGGGGAGGCACTAGATGCTACCTACATTTCCAGCCCAACCCCCGCATTTCCCCGACAGCCCGCACTAGGAGACACTCGGGGAAGACACGCGGAGGGCTCATAGGAGATCCCAGATGCTGCAGACAGAGGACGGAACCTCCCCACACTCAGAATTACGGAACAATTACGAGTGGTTCGGGGAGGTTTGGGGCCACACTCCACGGAGCTGCCTGGTGTCACAGCTGTTCCTTGGCAGGGGGAATTTGTCTAATTTCCTCCCCTGTCCAGGGGGAGGCACTAAATGCTTCCTGCATTTCCATCCCAACCCCCGCATTTCCCCGGCAGCTCGCATTAGGAGACACTCAGAGAAGACACGCGGAGGGCTCCTAAGAAATCCCAAGGGCTGCAAACCGAGGAAGGATCCTCCCCAAAAACCGAATTACGGAATAAATAGGAGTGGTTTGGGGAAGTTATTGGGGCACTCCACGCAGCTGCCTGGTGTCACAGCTGTACCCTGGCAGGGGGAATTCCGCTAATTACCTCCCCTGTCCAGGGGGAGGCACTAGATGCAACCTGCAATTCCAGTCCAACCCCCGCCTTTCCCCGGCAGCCCGCAATAGCAGAAACTCGGGGAAGAAATGCGGAGGGATCCTAGTAGATCCCAGGAGCTGCAGACAAAGGACGGAACCTCCCCACACTCAGAATTCCGGAAGGAGGCCGAGGGGGTGGGGGAGGTTTGGAGCCGCCCTCCAGGCAGGGGCCTTTTGTCACAGCTGTTCCCTGGCAGAGGGAAGTCCGCTAATTACTTCCGCTATCCAGGGGGAGCCACTAAATGCTTCCTGCATTTCCAGGGCAACCCCAGCCTTTCCCTGGAAACACGCATAAGGAGTCACTGGGGGAAGGCAAGCGGAAGGCTCCTAGGAGATCCCAGGCGCTGCAGATGGAGGAAGGAACCTCCCCACATTCAGAATTACGGAACAATTACGAGTGGTTGGGGGAGGTTTTGGGGCAACCTCCACGAAGCTGCCTTTTCTCACAGCTGTTCTCTGGCAGGGGGAAGTCCGCTAATTACCTCCCCTGTCCAGGGGGATGTACTATATGATTCCTGCATTTCGATCCCAACCCCGGCATTTAACCGGCTGCCCGCACTAGGAGAGAATCTGGGAAGACACGCGAAGGGCTCCTAGGAGATCCGAGACACTGCACATAGAGGACGGAACCTCCTCACATTCAGAATTTCGGATCACGGCCGAGTGGCTGGGGGAGGATTGGGACCGTGCTCCACGCAGCTGCCTGGTTTCACAGCTGTTCCCTGGAAGGGGAAAGTCCGCTAATTACCTCCCCTTTCCAGGGGGAGGCACTACATGCTTCCTGAATTTCCGGTCAAATCCACGCTTTCCCCGGCAGCCCGCAACATGAGTCACTCGAGGAAGACACGAGGAGGGCTACATGGTAATCCCAGGCACTGCAGACATAGGACGGAACCTCCCCAACTCAGAATTACGGAACAATTACGAGTGGTTGGGGTAGGTTTGGGGCCACGTTCCACGCAGCATACTGGTATAACAGCTGTTCCCTGGCAGGGGGAAGTTCGCTAATTTCCTCCCCTGTCCAGGGGGAGGCACTAAAGCCTTCCTGGATTTCCAGCACAACCCCTGTCTTTCCCCGGTAGCCCGCACTAGGAGACACCCTGGGAAGACACGCGGAGGGCTCCTAGGAGATCCCAAGTGCTGCAGACAGTGGACGGAACCTCCCCACACTCAGAATTATGGAATAAGTAGGAGTGGTTTGGGAAGTTTTGGGGGCGCCCTCCACGCAGCTGCCTGGTGTCACAGCTCTTCCCTGGCAGGGGGAAGTCCGCTAATTACCTCCCCTGTCCAGAGGAAGGCACTACATGCTACCTGCATTTCCAGCCCAACCCCCGAATTTTCCAGGCAGCCCGCACTAGGAGACACTCGGGGAACACACGCGGAAGGCTCCTTGTAGATCCCAGGCGCTGCAGACAGAGGACGGAATCTCCCCACACTCAGAATTCCGGAATTAGGCCGAGTGGGTGGGGGAGATTTGGGGCAGCCCTCCACGCAGCTGCCTGGTTTCACAGCTGTTCCCTGCCAGGGGGAATTCCGCTAATTACCTCCACTGTCCTGGGGGAGGCACTAAATGCTACCAGCATTTCCAGCAAAACCCCCGCATTTCCCCGTCAGCCCGCAATAGCAGACAATCGGGGAAGACACGCGGAGGGCTCCTAGGAGATCCCAGGCGCTGCAGACAGAGGACGGAACCTCCCCACACTCAGAATTCCAGAAAGAGGCCGAGTGGGTGAGGGAGGTTTGGGGCCGCCTTCCACGCAGCTTCCTGGTATAACAGCTGTTCCCTGGCAGGGGGAAGTTCGCTAATATCCTCCCCTGTATAGGGGGAGGCACTAAAGCCTTCCTGCATTTCCAACCCAACCCCTGAATATCCCCGACAGCCCGCACTAGGAGACACTCGGGGAAGACAAGAGAAGGGCTCCTAAAAGATCCCAGGTGCTGCAGACATAGGACGGAACCTCCCCACACTGAGAATTCCGGAGCTCGTCAGCCTGGGTGTTGGATGTTTAGGGCCGCCCTCCACGCAGCTGCCTGGTTTCAATGCTGTTCCCTGGCAGGGGGATTTCCGCTAATTACCTCCCCTGTCCAGGGGGAGGCACTAAATGCTTCCTGCATTTCCTGCAAATCCCTGTTTTCCCTGCCAGCCCGCACTAGTAGGCACTAGGGGAAGGCACGCGGATGGCTCCTAGGAGATCCCAGGCGCTGCAGACATAGGACGGAACCTCCCCACACTCAGAATTCCGGAACGTGGCCGAGTGTGTGGGGGAGGTTTGGGGCCGCCCTCCAAGCAACTGCCTGGAGTCACAGGTATTCCCTGGCAGGCGGATGTCCGCTAATTACCTCCCCTGTCCAGGGGGATTCACTAGATGCTACCTGCATTTCCAGGAGAACCCCCGCATTTCCCCGGCAGCCCGCAATAAGAGACACTCAGGGAAGACACACGGAGGGCTCCTAGGAGATCTCAATTGCTGCAGACAGAGGAAGGTACCTCCCCACAATCGGAATTACGGAATAAATAAGAGTGGTTTGGGGAGGTTTTGGGGCTCCCTCCACGCAGCTGCCTGGTGTCAAAGCTGTACCCTGGCAGGGGGAATTTCGCTAAATTCCTCCCCTGTCCAGGTGGAGGCACTAAATGCTTCCTGCATTTCCATCACAACCCCCGCATTTCCCCGGCAGCCCGCAATAGGAGTCACTCTTGGAAGACACGCGGATGGCTCCTAGGAGATCTCAGGCACTGCAGACATAGGACGGAACCTCCCAAATCTCAGAATTCCGGAACGACGCTGAGTGGCTGGGGGAGGTTTGGGGCCGCCCTCCAAGCAACTGCCTGTTGTCACAGCTGTTCCCGGTCAGGGGAAGTACGCTAATTACCTCCCCTGTCCAGACTAAGGCACTACATTCTACCTGCATTTCCAGCCCAACCCCCGACTTACCCAGGCTGCCCGCACTAAGAGACACTCTGGGAAGACACGCGGAAGGCTCCTAGGAGATCCCAAGTGCTGCAGACTGTTGACGGAACCTCCCCACACTCAGAATTACGGAATAAGTAGGAGTCGTTTGGGGAGTTTTGGTACCACCATCTACGCAGCTGCCGGGTGTCACAGGTGTTCCCTGGCAGGGGGATTCCGCTAATTACCTCCCCTGTCCAGGGGGAGGAACTAGATTCTACCTGCATTTCCAACCCATCCCCCGCATTTCCCCGGCATCCCGCACTAGAGACACTCGGGGAAGACACGCGGAGGGCTTCTAAAAGATTCCAGGTACTGCAGACTGATAACGGAACCTCCCAATCTCAGAATTCCGGAACGCGGCAGAGTGGGTGGGGGAATTTTAGTGCCGCCCTCCACGCAGCTGCCTGTTGTCACAGCTCTTCCCTTTCAGGGGAAGTCCGCTAATTACCTCCCCTGTCCAGAGTGAGTCACTAGATGCTACCTGCATTTCCAGCCAATTCCCCGCATTTCCCCGGCTGCCCGCATTAGGAGAAACTCGGGGAAGACACGCGGACGGCTCTTAGGGGATCCCAGACGCTGCTGACAGAGGATGGAACCTCCCCACACTCAGAATTCCGGAACGCGTCCGAGTGGGTTTGGGAGGTTTGGGGCCGCCCTCCACGCAGCTGCCTGGAGTCACAGCTGTTCCCTGGCAGGGGGAAGTCCGCTAATTTCCTCCCCTGTCCAGGGAGAGTCACTACATGCTACCTGCATTTCCAGCACAACCCACGCATTTCTCGGCAGCATGCAACAGGAGACAGTCGGGAAAAACACGCGGAGGGCTCCTTGGAGATCCCAGGCGCTGCAGACAGAGGACGGAACCTCCCCACACTCAGAATTCCGGAACGCGTCCGAGTGGGTGGGGGAGTTTTGGGGCCGCCCTCCACGCAGCTGCCTGGAGCCACAGGTGTTCCCTGGCAGGGGGAAGTCCTCTAATTACCTCCCCTGTCCAGGGGGAGGCACTAGATATTACCTGCATTTCCAGCCAAACACCCGCATTTCCTCGGCAGCCCTCACTAGGAGACACTCAGGGAAGACACGCGGAGGGCTCCATGGAGTTCCCAAGTGATGCAGACAGAGGAAGGTCCTCCCCACAATCAGAATTACGGAATAAATAGGAGTGGTTTGGGGAGGTTTGGGGGCGACCTCCACGCAGCTGCCTGGTGTCACAGCTGTTCCATGGCAGGGGGAAGTCCTCTAATTACCTTCTCTCTCCAGGGTGATGCACTACATCTTTCCTGCATTTCCAGCACAACCCCCGAATTTTCCAGGCAGCCCGCACTAGGAGACACTCGGGGAACACACGCGGAAGGCTCCTTGTAGATCCCAGGCGCTGCAGACAGAGGACGGAATCTCCCCACACTCAGAATTCCGGAATTAGGCCGAGTGGGTGGGGGAGATTTGGGGCAGCCCTCCACGCAGCTGCCTGGTGTCACAGCTGTTCCTTGGCAGGGGGAATTTGTCTAAATTCCTCCCCTGTCCAGGGGGAGGCACTAAATGCTTCCTGCATTTCCATCCCAACCCCCGCCTTTCCCCGGCAGCCCGCACAAAGAGACAATCGTGGAAGACACGCGGTGGGCTCCTAGGAGATCCCAGACGCTGCAGACCGTGGACGGAACCTCCGCACTCTCAGAATTCCAGAACGAGGCCGAGTGGGTGGGGGAGGTTTCGGGCCGCCCTCCACGCAGCTGCTTTTTGTCACAACTTTTCCTTATCAGGGGAATTCCGCTAATTACCTCCCCTGTCCAAAGTAAGGCACTAGATTCTACCTGCATTTCCAGTCCAACCCCCGCATTTCCCCGGCAGCCCGCAATAGGAGACACTCGGGGAAGAAATGCGGAGGGCTCCTAGGAGATCCCATGCGCTGCAGACAGAGGACGGAACCTCCCCACACTCAGAATTCCGGAAAGAGGCCGAGTGGTTGGGGGAGGTTTGGGGCCGCCCTCCACGCAGCTTCCTGGTATAACAGCTGTTCCCTGGCAGGGGGAAGTTCGCTAATATCCTCCCCTGTCCAGGGGGAGGCACTAAATGCTTTCTGCATTTTCTGCAAATCCCCTGTTTTCCCTGCCAGCCCGCACTAGTAGGCACTAGTGGAAGGCACGCGGATGGCTCCTAGGAGATCCCAGGCGCTGCAGACATAGGACGGAACCTCATCACACTCAGAATTCCGGAACGTGGCCGAGTGTGTGGGGGAGGTTTGGGGCCGCCCTCCAAGCAACTGCCTGGAGTTACAGGTGTTCCCTGGCAGGCGGAAGTCCTCTAATTACCTCCCCTGTCCAGGGGGATTCACAAGATGCTACCTGCATTTCCAGGAGAACCCCCGCATTTCCCCGGCAGCCCGCAATAAGAGACACTCAGGGAAGACACACGGAGGGCTCCTAGGAGATCTCAATGGCTGCAGACAGAGAAAGGTACCTCCCCACAATCGGAATTACGGAATAAATAAGAGTGGTTTGGGGAGGTTTTGGGGCTCCCTCCACGCAGCTGCCTGGTGTCACAGCTGTACCCTGGCAGGGGGAATTTCGCTAAATTCCTCCCCTGTCCAGGTGGAGGCACTAAATGCTTCCTGCATTTCCATCACAACCCCCGCCTTTCCCCGGCAGCCCGCAATAGGAGTCACTCTTGGAAGACACGCGGATGGCTCCTAGGAGATCTCTGGCACTGCAGACATAGGACGGAACCTCCCAAATCTCAGAATTCCGGAACGACGCTGAGTGGCTGGGGGAGGTTTGGGGCCGCCCTCCAACCAACTGCCTGTTGTCACAGCTGTTCCCGGTCAGGGGAAGTACGCTAATTACCTCCCCTGTCCAGAGGAAGGCACTACAATCTACCTGAATTTCCAGCCCAACCCCCGACATACCCATGCTGCCCGCACTAGGAGACACTCTGGGAAGACACGCGGAAGGCTCCTAGGAGATCCCAAGTGCTGCAGACAGTGGACGGAACCTCCCCACACTCAGAATAACGGAATAAGTAGGAGTGGTTTGGGGAGGTTTGGGGGCGCCCTCCACGCAGCTACCTGGTGTCACAGCTGTTCCCTGGCAGGGGGAAGTCCGCTAATTACCTCCCCTGTCCAGGGGAAGGCACTATATGCTACCTGAATTTCCAGCCGAACCTCGGACTTTCCCAGGCAGCCCGCAATAGGAGACACTCGGTGAAGACACGCGGAGGGCTCCTAATAGATCCCAGGTGCTGCAGACCGAGGACGGAACCTCCCCACACTCAGAATTCCGGAACGCGACAGAGTGGGTGGGGGAGGATTAGGGCCGCACTCCACACAGCTGCTTGGTTTCACAGCTGTTCCCTGGCAGGGGGAATTCCGCTAATTACATCCCCTGTCCAGGGGGAGGCCCTAAATTCTTCCTGCATTTCCTGCCCAACCCCCGCATTTCCCCGGCAGCCCGCACAAAGAGACACTCGTGGAAGACACGCGGAGGGCTCCTAGGAGATCCCAGACGCTGCAGACAGATGACGGAACCTCCCCACACTCAGAATTACGGAACAATAACGAGTGGTTTGGGGAAGTTTGGGGCCACACTCCACGCAGCTTCCTGGAGTCACAGCTGTTCCCTGGCAGGGGGAATTTCGCTAATTTCCTCCCCTGTTCATGGGGAGGCACTAAATGCTTCCTGCATTTCCATCCCAACCCCCGCATTTCCCCGGCAGCCCGCACAAAGAGACACTCGTGGAAGACACGCGGAGGGCTCCTAGGAGATCCCAGACGCTGCAGACATAGGACGGAACCTCCCCACTCTCAGAATTCCAGAACGAGGCCGAGAGGGTGGGGGAGGTTTCGGGCCGCCCTCCACGCAGCTGCTTTTTGTCACAGCATTTCCTTATCAGGGGAAGTCCGCTAATTACCTCCCCTGTCCAAAGTAAGGCACTAGATGCTACCTGCATTTCCAGCCCAACCCCTGCTTCCCCGGCAGCCCGCAATAAGAGACACTCAGGGAAGACAATCGGAGTGCTCCTAGGAGATCCCAGGAGCTGCAGACATAGGACGGAACCTCCCCACACTCAGAATTCCGGAACGCGACCGAGTGGGTAGGGGAGATTTGGGGCCGCCCTCCACGCAGCTGCCTGGAGTCACAGGTGTTACCTGGCAGGGGGAAGTCCGCTAATTACCTCCCCTGTCCAGGGGGAGGCACTAGATTCTACCTGCATTTCCAGCCCAAACCTCGCATTTCCCCGGCATCCCGCACTAGGAGACACTCAGGGAAGACACGCGGATGGCTCCTCGGAGATCCCAAGTGCTGCAGACAGAGGAAGTAACCTCCCAACTATCGGAATTATGGAATAAATAGGAGTGCTTTGGGGAAGTTTTGGGGCGCCCTCCACGCAGCTGCCTGGTGTCACACCTGTTCACTGGCAGGGGGAAGTCCGCTAATTACCTCTCCTGTCCAGGGGGAGGCACTAAATGCTTCCTGCATTTCCAGCCCAACCCCCGCATTTCCCCGGCAGCACGCTTTAGGAGTCACTCGGGGTAGACACACGGAGTGCTCCTAGGAGATCCCAGGCGCTGCAGACAAAGGACGGAACCTCCCCACACTCAGAATTACGGAACAATTACGAGTGGTTGGGGGAGGTTTGGGGCCAAACTCCACGGAGCTGCCTGGTGTCACAGCTGTACCCTGGCAGGGGGAAGTTCGCTAATTCCCTCCCCTGTCCAGGTGGAGGCACTATGCTTCCTGCATTTCCATCACAACCCACGTCTTTCCCCGGCAGCCCGCACTAGGAGTCACTCGTGAAAGACACTCGGATGGCTCCAAGGAGATCCCAGGCGCTGCAGACATTTGACGGAACCTCCCAACTCTCAGAATTCCGCAACGAAGCTGAGTGGGTGGGGAAGTTTTTGGGCCGCCCTCCACGTAGCTGCCTGTTGTCACAGCTGTTCCCTGTCAGGGGAATTATGCTAAATACTTCCCCTGTCCAGGGGAAGGCACTACATGCTACCTGCATTTCCAGCCCAACCCCTGCATATCCCCGACAGCCCGCACTAGGAGACACTCGGGGAAGACACGAGAAGGGCTCCTAATAGATCCCAGGTGCTGCAGATATAGGACGGAACCTCCCCACACTAAGAATTCCGGAGCTCGTCAGCCTGGGTGGGGGATGTTTATGGCCGCCCTCCACGCAGCTGCCTGGTTTCAATGCTGTTCCCTGGCAGGGGGAAGTTCGCTAATATCCTCCCCTGTCCAGGGGGAGGCACTAAATGCTTCCTGCATTTTCTGCAAATCCCCTATTTTCCCTGCCAGCCCGCAATAGTAGGCACTAGGGGAAGGCACGCGGATGGCTCCTAGGAGATCCCAGGCGCTGCAGACATAGGACGGAACCTCATCACACTCAGAATTCCGGAACGTGGCCGAGTGTGTGGGGGAGGTTTGGGGCCGCCCTCCAAGCAACTGCCTGGAGTCACAGGTGTTCCCTGGCAGGCGGAAGTCCTCTAATTACCTCCCCTGTCCAGGGGGATTCACAAGATGCTACCTGCATTTCCAGGAGAACCCCCGCATTTCCCCGGCAGCCCGCAATAAGAGACACTCAGGGAAGACACACGGAGGGCTCCTAGGAGATCTCAATGGCTGCAGACAGAGAAAGGTACCTCCCCACAATCGGAATTACGGAATAAATAAGAGTGGTTTGGGGAGGTTTTGGGGCTCCCTCCACGCAGCTGCCTGGTGTCACAGCTGTACCCTGGCAGGGGGAATTTCGCTAAATTCCTCCCCTGTCCAGGTGGAGGCACTAAATGCTTCCTGCATTTCCATCACAACCCCCGCCTTTCCCCGGCAGCCCGCAATAGGAGTCACTCTTGGAAGACACGCGGATGGCTCCTAGGAGATCTCTGGCACTGCAGACATAGGACGGAACCTCCCAAATCTCAGAATTCCGGAAAGACGATGAGTGGCTGGGGGAGGTTTGGGGCCGCCCTCCAACCAACTGCCTGTTGTCACAGCTGTTCCCGGTCAGGGGAAGTACGCTAATTACCTCCCCTGTCCAGACGAAGGCACTACATTCTACCTGAATTTCCAGCCCAACCCCCGACATACCCATGCTGCCCGCACTAGGAGACACTCTGGGAAGACACGCGGAAGGCTCCTAGGAGATCCCAAGTGCTGCAGACAGTGGACGGAACCTCCCCACACTCAGAATAACGGAATAAGTAGGAGTGGTTTGGGGAGGTTTGGGGGCGCCCTCCACGCAGCTACCTGGTGTCACAGCTGTTCCCTGGCAGGGGGAAGTCCGCTAATTACCTCCCCTGTCCAGGGGAAGGCACTATATGCTACCTGAATTTCCAGCCGAACCTCGGACTTTCCCAGGCAGCCCGCAATAGGAGACACTCGGTGAAGACACGCGGAGGGCTCCTAATAGATCCCAGGTGCTGCAGACCGAGGACGGAACCTCCCCACACTCAGAATTCCGGAACGCGACAGAGTGGGTGGGGGAGGATTAGGGCCGCACTCCACACAGCTGCCTGGTTTCACAGCTGTTCCCTGGCAGGGGGAATTCCGCTAATTACATCCCCTGTCCAGGGGGAGGCCCTAAATTCTTCCTGCATTTCCTGCCCAACCCCCGCATTTCCCCGGCAGCCCGCACAAAGAGACACTCGTGGAAGACACGCGGAGGGCTCCTAGGAGATCCCAGACGCTGCAGACAGAGGACGGAACCTCCCCACACTCAGAATTACGGAACAATAACGAGTGGTTTGGGGAAGTTTGGGGCCACACTCCACGCAGCTTCCTGGAGTCACAGCTGTTCCCTGGCAGGGGGAATTTCGCTAATTTCCTCCCCTGTTCATGGGGAGGCACTAAATGCTTCCTGCATTTCCATCCCAACCCCCGCATTTCCCCGGCAGCCCGCACAAAGAGACACTCGTGGAAGACACGCGGAGGGCTCCTAGGAGATCCCAGACGCCGCAGACATAGGACGGAACCTCCCCACTCTCAGAATTCCAGAACGAGGCCGAGTGGGTGGGGGAGGTTTCGGGCCGCCCTCCACGCAGCTGCTTTTTGTCACAGCATTTCCTTATCAGGGGAAGTCCGCTAATTACCTCCCCTGTCCAAAGTAAGGCACTAGATGCTACCTGCATTTCCAGCCAACCCCTGCTTCCCCGGCAGCCCGCAATAAGAGACACTCAGGGAAGACAATCGGAGTGCTCCTAGGAGATCCCAGGAGCTGCAGACATAGGACGGAACCTCCCCACACTCAGAATTCCGGAACGCGACCGAGTGGGTAGGGGAGATTTGGGGCCGCCCTCCACGCAGCTGCCTGGAGTCACAGGTGTTACCTGGCAGGGGGAAGTCCGCTAATTACCTCCCCTGTCCAGGGGGAGGCACTAGATTCTACCTGCATTTCCAGCCCAAACCTCGCATTTCCCCGGCATCCCGCACTAGGAGACACTCAGGGAAGACACGCGGATGGCTCCTCGGAGATCCCAAGTGCTGCAGACAGAGGAAGTAACCTCCCAACTATCGGAATTATGGAATAAATAGGAGTGCTTTGGGGAAGTTTTGGGGCGCCCTCCACGCAGCTGCCTGGTGTCACACCTGTTCACTGGCAGGGGGAAGTCCGCTAATTACCTCTCCTGTCAAGGGGGAGGCACTAAATGCTTCCTGCATTTCCAGCCCAACCCCGCATTTCCCCGGCAGCCCGCACTAGGAGACACTCGGGGAAGAAATGCGGAGGGATCCTAGGAGATCCCAAGAGCTGCAGACAAAGGACGGAACCTCCCCACACTCAGAATTCCGGAACGAGGCCGAGTGGGTGGGGGAGGTTTGGAGACGCCCTCCACGCAGGGGCCGTTTGTCACAGCTGTTCCCTTGCAGGGGGAAGTCCGCTAATTACTTCCCCTATCCAGGGGGAGCCACTAAATGCTTCCTGCATTTCCAGGCCAACCCCAGCCTTTCCCCGGAAACACGCATTAGGAGTCACTCTGGGAAGAAAAGCGGAAGGCTCCTAGGAGATCCCAGGCGCTGCAGACAGAGGAAAGAACCTCCCCACATTCAGAATTACGGAACAATTACGAGTGGTTGGGGGAGGTATTGCGCCAACCTCCACGAAGCTGCCATTTCTCACAGCTGTTCTCTTGCAGGTGGAAGTCCACTAATTACCTCCCCTGTCCAGGGGGAGGCACTACATGCTTCCTGCATTTCGATCCCAACCCCGGCATTTAACCGGCTGCCCGCACTAGGAGAGAATCTGGGAAGACACGCGGAGGGCTCCTAGGAGATCCCAGGCACTGCAGACAGAGGACGGAACCTCCTCACATTCAGAATTCCGGAACGCGGCCGAGTGGCTGGGGGAGGTTTGGGACCGCGCTCCACGCAGCTGCCTGGTTTCACAGCTGTTCCCTGGAAGGGGAAAGTCCGCTAATTACCTCCACTGTCCTGGGGGAGGCTCTACATGCTTCCTGAATTTCCGGTCAAATCCCCGCCTTTCCCCGGCACCCCGCAACATGAGTCACTCGAGGAAGACACGAGGAGGGCTACTTGGTAATCCCAGGCACTGCAGACATAGGACGGAACATCCCCAAATCAGAATTACGGAACAATTAAGAGTGGTTGGGGTAGGTTTGGGGCCACCTTCCACGCAGCATCCTGGTATAACAGCTGTTCCCTGGCAGGGGGAAGTTCGCTAATTTCCTCCCCTGTCCAGGGGGAGGCACTAAAGCCTTCCTGCATTTCCAGCACAACCCCTGCCTTTCCCTGGTAGCCCGCACTAGGAGACACCCTGGGAAGACACGCGGAGGGCTCCTAGGAGATCCCAAGTGCTGCAGACAGTGGACGGAACCTCCCCACACTCAGAATTACGGAATAAGTAGGAGTGGTTTGGGGAGATTTGGGGGCGCCCTCCACGCAGCTGCCTGGTGTCACAGCTGTTCCCTGGCAGGGGAAAGTCCGCTAATTACCTCCCCTGTCCAGAGGAAGGCACTACACGCTACCTGCATTTCCAGCCCAACCCCCGAATTTCCCCGTCAGCCCGCAATAGCAGACACTCGGGGAAGACACGCGGAGGGCTCCTAGGAGATCCCAGGCGCTGCAGACAGAGGACGGAACCTCCCCACACTCAGAATTCCGGAAAGAGGCCGAGTGGGTGGGGGAGGTTTGGGGCCGCCCTCCACGCAGCTTCCTGGTATAACAGCTGTTCCCTGGCAGGGGGAAGTTCGCTAAATTCCTCCCCTTTCCAGGGGGAGGCACTAAAGCCTTCCTGCATTTCCAGCCCAACCCCTGCATATCCCCGGCAGCCCGCACTAGGAGACACTCGGGGAAGACACGAGGAGGGCTCCTAACAGATCCCAGGTGCTGCAGACATAGGACGGAACCTCCCCACACTTAGAATTCCGGAGCTCGTCAGACTGGGTGGGGGATGTTTAGGGCCGCCCTCCACGCATCTGCCTGGTTTCAATGCTGTTCCCTGGCAGGGGGATTTCCGCTAATTACCTCCCCTGTCCAGGGGGAGGCACTAAATGCTTCCTGCATTTCCTGCAAATCCCCCGTTTTCCCTGGCAGCCCGCACTAGGAGGCACTAGGGGAAGGCCCGCGGATGGCTCCTAGGAGATCCCAGGCGCAGCAGACAGAGGACGGAACGTCCCCACACTCAGAATTCTGGAACGTGGCCGAGTGTGTGGGGGAGGTTTGGGGCCGCACTCCAAGCAACTGCCTGGAGTCACAGGTGTTCCCTGGCAGGTAGAAGTCCGCTAATTACCTCCCCTGTCCAGGGGGATTCACTAGATGCTACCTGCATTTCCAGCCGAACCCCCGCATTTCCCCGGCAGCCCGCAATAAGAGACACTCAGGGAAGACACACGGAGGGCTCCTAGGAGATCCCAATGGCTGCAGACTGAGGAAGGTACCTCCCCACAATCGGAATTACGGAATAAATAAGAGTGGTTTGGGGAGGTTTTGGGGCTCCCTCCACGCAGCTGCCTGGTGTCACAGCTGTACCCTGGCAGGGGGAATTTCGCTAAATTCCTTCCCTGTCCAGGTGGAGGCACTAAATGCTTCCTGCATTTCCATCACAACCCCCGCCTTTCCCCGGCAGCCCGCAATAGGAGTCATTCTTGGAAGTCACTCGGATGGCTCCTAGGTGATCCCAGGCGCTGCAGACATAGGACGGAACCTCCCAAATCTCAGAATTCCGGAACGACGCTGAGTGGGTGGGGGAGGTTTGGGGCCGCCCTCCAAGCAGCAGCCTGTTGTCACAGCTGTTCCCTGTCAGGGGAAGTACGCTAATTACCTCCCCTGTCCAGGCGAAGGCACTACATTCTACCTGCATTTCCAGCCCAACCCCCGACTTACCCAGGCTGCCCGCACTAGGAGAAACTCTGGGAAAACACGCGGAGGGCTCCTAGGAGATCCCAATTGCTGCAGACAGTGGACGGAACCTCCCCACACTCAGAATAACTGAATAAGTAGGAGTGGTTTGGGGAGGTTTGGGGGCGCCCTCCACGCAGCTACCTGGTGTCACAGCTGTTCCCTGGCAGGGGGAAGTCCGCTAATTACCTCCCCTGTCCAGTTGGAGGCACTACATGCTACCTGCATTTCCAGCCCAAGCTCTGCATTTCCCCGGCAGACCGCACTAGGAGTCACTCGGGGAAGACACGCGGAGTGCTCCTAGGAGATCCTAGGCGCTGCAGACAGAGGTCGGAACCTCCCCACACTCAGAATTAAGGAACAATTACGAGTGGTTGGGGAAGGTTTGGGGCCAAACTCCACGGAGCTGCCTGGTGTCACAGCTGTTCCCTGTCAGGGGAAGTACGCTAATTACCTCCCCTGTCCAGGGGAAGGCATTACATGCTACGTGCATTTCCAGCCCAACCCCCGCCTTTCCCCGGCAGCCCGCACTAAGAGACACTCGTGGAAGACACGCGGAGGGCTCCTAGGAGATCCCAGACGCTGCAGACATAGGACGGAACCTCCCCACACTCAGAATTCCGGAACGCGGCCGAGTGGGTGGGGGAGATTTGGGGCCGCCCTCCACGCAGCTGCTTGGAGTCACAGGTGTTCCCTTGCAGGGGGAAGTCCGCTAATTACCTCCGCTGTCCAGGGGGAGGCACTAGATTCTACCTGCATTTCCAGCCCAACCCACGCATTTCCCGGGCAGCCCGCACTAGGAGTCACTCGTGAAAGACACGCGGATGGCTCCTAGGAGATCCCAGGCACTGCAGACATTTGACGGAACCTCCCAAATCTCAGAATTCCGGAACGCGGCAGAGTGGGTGGGGGAGATTTGGGGCCGCCCTCCACGGAGCTGCCTGGTGTCACAGCTGTACCCTGGCAGGGGGAAGTTCGCTAATTTCCTCCTCTGTCCAGGTGGAGGCACTATGCTTCCTGCATTTCCATCACAACCCAAGCCTTTCCCCGGCAGCCCGCACTAGGAGTCACTCGTGAAAGACACGCGGATTGCTCCTAGGAGATCCCAGGTGCTGCAGACATTTGATGGAACCTCCCAACTCTCAGAATTCCGGAACGAGGCTGAGTGGGTGGGGGAGGTTTTGGGCCGCCATCCACGCAGCTGCCTGTTGTCACAGCTGTTCCCAGTCAGGGGAAGTATGCTAAATACTTCCCCTGTCCAGGGGAAGGCACTACATGCTACCTGCATTTCCAGTCCAACCCCCGAATTACCCAGGCAGCCCGCACTAAGAGACACTCTGGGAAGACACGCGGAGGGCTCCTAGGAGATCCCAAGTGCTGCAGACAGTGGACGGAACCTCCCCACACTCAGAATTATGGAATAAGTAGGAGTGGTTTGGGGAGATTTGGGGGCGCCCTTCACGCAGCTGCCTGGTGTCACAGCTGTTCCCTGGCAGGGGAAAGTCCGCTAATTACCTCCCCTGTCCAGAGGAAGGCACTACAAGCTACCTGCATTTCCAGCACAACCCCCGAATTTCCCCGTCAGCCCGCAATAGCAGACACTCGGGGAAGACACGCGGAGGGCTCCTAGGAGATCCCAGGCGCTGCAGACCGAGGACGGAACCTCCCCACACTCAGAATTCCGGAAAGAGGCCGAGTGGGTGGGGGAGATTTGGGGCCGCCCTCCACGCAGCTTCCTGGTATAACAGCTGTTCCCTGGCAGGGGGAAGTTCGCTAAATTCCTCCCCTTTCCAGGGGGAGGCACTAAAGCCTTCCTGCATTTCCAGCCCAACCCCTGCATATCCCCGGCAGCCCGCACTAGGATACACTCGGGGAAGACACGAGGAGGTCTCCTAACAGATCCCAGGTGCTGCAGACATAGGACGGAACCTCCCCACACTTAGAATTCCTGAGCTCGTCAGACTGGGTGGGGGATGTTTAGGGCTGCCCTCCACGCAGCTGCCTGGTTTCAATGCTGTTCCCTGGCAGGGGGATTTCCGCTAATTACCTCCCCTGTCCAGGGGGAGGCACTAAATGCTTCCTGCATTTCCTGCAAATCCCCCGTTTTCCCTGGCAGCCCGCACTAGGAGGCACTAGGGGAAGGCCCGCGGATGGCTCCTAGGAGATCCCAGGCGCTGGAGACAGAGGACGGAACCTCCCCACACTCAGAATTCTGGAACGTGGCCGAGTGTGTGGGGGAGGTTTGGGGCCGCCCTCCAAGCAACTGCCTGGAGTCACAGGTGTTCCCTGGCAGGTAGAATTCCGCTAATTACCTCCCCTGTCCAGGGGGATTCACTAGATGCTACCTGCATTTCCAGCCGAACCCCCACATTTCCCCGGCAGCCCGCAATAAGAGACACTCAGGGAAGACACACGGAGGGCTCCTAGGAGATCCCAATGGCTGCAGACTGAGGAAGGTACCTCCCCACAATCGGAATTACGGAATAAATAAGAGTGGTTTGGGGAGGTTTGGGGGCTCCCTCCACGCAGCTGCCTGGTGTCACAGCTGTACCCTGGCAGGGGGAATTTCGCTAAATTCCTTCCCTGTCCAGGTGGAGGCACTAAATGCTTCCTGCATTTCCATCACAACCCCCGCCTTTCCCCGGCAGCCCGCAATAGGAGTCATTCTTGGAAGACAATCGGATGGCTCCTAGGAGATCCCAGGCGCTGCAGACATAGGACGGAACCTCCCAAATCTCAGAATTCCGGAACGACGCTGAGTGGGTGGGGGAGGTTTGGGGCCGCCCTCCAAGCAGCTGCCTGTTGTGACAGCTGTTCCCTGTCAGGGGAAGTACGCTAATTACCTCCCCTGTCCAGGCGAAGGCACTACATTCTACCTGCATTTCCAGCTCAACCCCCGACTTACCCAGGCTGCCCGCACTAGGAGAAACTCTGGGAAGACACGCGGAGGGCTCCTAGGAGATCCCAATTGCTGCAGACAGTGGACGGAACCTCCCCACACTCAGAATAACGGAATAAGTAGGAGTGGTTTGGGGAGGTTTGGGGGCGCCCTCCACGTAGCTACCTGGTGTCACAACTGTTCGCTGGCAGGGGGAAGTCCGCTAATTACCTCCCCTGTCCAGGGGAAGGCACTACATGCTACCTGCATTTCCAGCCGAACCCCCGACTTTCCCAGGCAGCCCGCACTAGGAGACACTCGGGGAAGACACGCGGAGGGCTCCTAGGAGATCCCAGGCGCTGCAGACCGAGAACGGAACCTCCCCACACTCAGTATTCCGGAACGCGGCCAAGTGGGTTGGGGAGGTTTGGCGCCGCCCTCCACGCAGCTGCCTGGTGTCACAGCTGTTCCCTGGCAGGGGGAAGTTCGCTAATTACCTCCCCTGTCCAGTTGGAAGCACTACATGCTACCTGCATTTCCAGCCCAAGCCCCGCATTTCCCCGGCAGATCGCACTAAGAGTCACTCGGGGAAGACACGCGGATGGCTCTTAGGAGATCCCAGGCGCTGCAGACATAGGACGGAACCTCCCAACTCTCAGAATTAAGGAACAATTACGAGTGGTTGGGGGAGGTTTGGGGCCAAACTCCACGGAGCTGCCTGCTGTCAAAGCTGATCCCTTGCAGGGGGAAGTTCGCTAATTTCCTCCCCTGTCCAGGTGGAGGCACTAAATGCTTCCTGCATTTCCATCACAACCCCCGCATTTCCCCGGCAGCCCGCACTAGGAGTCACTCGTGGAAGACACGCGGATGGCTCTTAGGAGATCCCAGGCGCTGCAGACATAGGACGGAACCTCCCAACTCTCAGAATTCCGGAACGAGGCTGAGTGGTTCGGGGAGGTTTGGGGCCGACCTCCACGCAGCTGCCTGTTGTCACAGCTGTTCCCTGTCAGGGGAAGTACGCTAATTACCTCCCCTGTCCAAAGTGAGGCACTACATGCTACCTGCATTTCCAGCCCAACCCCCGCATTTCCCCGGCAGCCCGCACTAAGAGACACACAGGGAAGACAATCGGAGTGCTCCTAGGAGATCCCAGGAGCTGCAGACATAGGACGGAACCTCCCCACACTCAGAATTCCGGAACGCGGCCGAGTGGGTGGGGGAGATTTGGGGCCGCCCTCCACGGAGCTGCCTGGTGTCACAGCTGTACCCTGGCAGGGGGAAGTTCGCTAATTTCCTCCTCTGTCCAGGTGGAGGCACTATGCTTCCTGCATTTCCATCACAACCCAAGCATTTCCCCGGCAGCCCGCACTAGGAGTCACTCGTGAAAGACACGCGGATGGCTCCTAGGAGATCCCAGGCGCTGCAGACATTTGACGGAACCTCCCAACTCTCAGAATTCCGTAACGAGGCTGAGTGGGTGGGGGAGGTTTTGGGCCGCCATCCACGCAGCTGCCTGTTGTCACAGCTGTTCCCAGTCAGGGGAAGTATGCTAAATACTTCCCCTGTCCAGGGGAAGGCACTACATGCTACCTGCATTTCCAGTCCAACCCCCGAATTACCCAGGCAGCCCGCACTAGGAGACACTCTGGGAAGACACGCGGAGGGCTCCCAGGAGATCCCAAGTGCTGCAGACAGTTGACGGAACCTCCCCACACTCAGAAATACGGAATAAGTAGGAGTGGTTTGGGGAGGTTTGGGGGCGCCCTCCACGCAGCTGCCTAGAGTCACAGCTTTTCCCTGGCAGGGGGAATTCCGCTAATTACCTCCCCTGTCCAGGGGAAGTCACTACAAGCTACCTGCAATTCCAGCCCAACCCCCGAATTTCCCAGGTAGCCCGAAATAAGAGACAATCGGGGAAGACACGCGGAGGGTTCCTAAAAGATCCCAGGTGCTGCAGACCGAGGACGGAACCTCCCCACACTCAGAATTCCGGAACGCGGCAGAGTGGGTGGGGGAGGTTTAGTGCCGACCTCCACGCAGCTGCCTGTTGTCAGAGCTCTTCCCTGTCACGGGAAGTCCGCTAATTACCTCCCCTGTCCAGAGTGAGGCACTAGATGCTACCTGCATTTCCAGCCAATCCCCCGCCTTTCCCCGCCTGCCCTCACTAAGAGAAACTCAGTGAAGACACGCGGTGGGCTCCTAGGAGATCCCAGGCTCTGCAGACAGAGGACGGAACCTCCCCACACTCAGAATTCCGGAACGCGGCAGAGTGGGTGGGGGAGGTTTGGGGCCGCCCTCCACGCAGTTGCCTGGAGTCACTGGTGTTCCCTGGCAGGGGGAAGTCCGCTAATTACCTCCCCTGTCCAGGGGGAGGCACTAGATGCTACCTGCATTTCCAGCCCAACCCCCGCATTTCCTCGGCAGCCCGCACTAGGAGACACTCAGGGAAGACACGCGGAAGGCTCCTAGGAGATCCCAAGTGCTGCAGACAGAGGACGGAACCTCCCCACACTCAGAATTACGGAACAATTACGAGTGGTTTGGGGAAGTTTGGGGCCAAACTCCACGCAGCTTCCTGGTGTCACAGCTGTTCCCTGGCAGGGGGAATTTCGCTAATTTCCTCCCCTGTTCAGAGGGAGTCACTAAATGCTTCCTGCTTTTCCTGCAAATCCCCCGTTTTCCCTGGCAGCCCGCACTAGGAGTCACTCGTGGAAGACACGCGGATGGCTCTTAGGAGATCCCAGGCGCTGCAGACATAGGACGGAACCTCCCAACTCTCAGAATTCCGGAACGAGGCTGAGTGGTTCGGGGAGGTTTGGGGCCGACCTCCACGCAGCTGCCTGTTGTCACAGCTGTTCCCTGTCAGGGGAAGTACGCTAATTACCTCCCCTGTCCAAAGTGAGGCACTACATGCTACCTGCATTTCCAGCCCAACCCCCGCCTTTCCCCGCAGCCCGCACTAAGAGACACACAGGGAAGACAATCTGAGTGCTCCTAGGAGATCCCAGGAGCTGCAGACATAGGACGGAACCTCCCCACACTCAGAATTCTGGAACGCGGCCTAGTGGGTGGGGGAGATTTGGGGCCGCCCTCCACGGAGCTGCCTGGTGTCACAGCTGTACCCTGGCAGGGGGAAGTTCGCTAATTTCCTCCTCTGTCCAGGTGGAGGCACTATTCTTCCTGCATTTCCATCACAACCCAAGCATTTCCCCGGAAGCCCGCACTAGGAGTCACTCGTGAAAGACACGCGGATGGCTCCTAGGAGATCCCAGGCGCTGCAGACATTTGACGGAACCTCCCAACTCTCAGAATTCGGTAACGAGGCTTAGTGGGTGGGGGAGGTTTTGGGCCGCCATCCACGCAGCTGCCTGTTGTCACAGCTGTTCCCAGTCAGGGGAAGTATGCTAAATACTTCCCCTGTCCAGGGGAAGGCACTACATGCTACCTGCATTTCCAGTCCAACCCCCGAATTACCCAGGCAGCCCGCACTAGGAGACACTCTGGGAAGACACGCGGAGGGCTCCCAGGAGATCCCAAGTGCTGCAGACAGTGGACGGAACCTCCCCACACTCAGAAATACGGAATAAGTAGGAGTGGTTTGGGGAGGTTTTGGGGCGCCCTCCACGCAGCTGCCTAGAGTCACAGCTTTTCCCTGGCAGGGGGAATTCCGCTAATTACCTCCCCTGTCCAGGGGAAGTCACTACAAGCTACCTGCAATTCCAGCCCAACCCCCGAATTTCCCAGGTAGCCCGAAATAAGAGACAATCGGGGAAGACACGCGGAGGGTTCCTAATAGATCCCAGGTGCTGCAGACCGAGGACGGAACCTCCCCACACTCAGAATTCCGGAACGCGGCAGAGTGGGTGGGGGAGTTTTAGTGCCGACCTCCACGCAGCTGCCTGTTGTCACAGCTCTTCCCTGACATGGGAAGTCCGCTAATTACCTCCCCTGTCCAGAGTGAGGCACTAGATGCTACCTGCATTTCCAGCCAATCCCCCGCCTTTCCCCGCCTGCCCTCACTAAGAGGAACTCAGGGAAGACACGCGGTGGGCTCCTAGGAGATCCCAGGCTCTGCAGACAGAGGACGGAACCTCCCCACACTCAGAATTCCGGAACGCGTCCGAGTGGGTTTGGGAGGTTTGGGGCCGCCCTCCACGCAGTTGCCTGGAGTCACAGATGTTCCCTGGCAGGGGGAAGTCCGCTAATTACCTCCCCTGTCCAGGGGGAGGCACTAGATGCTACCTGCATTTCCAGCCCAACCCCCGCATTTCCCCGGCAGCCCGCACTAGGAGACACTCAGGGAAGACACGCGGAAGGCTCCTAGGAGATCCCAAGTGCTGCAGACAGAGGACGGAACCTCCCCACACTCAGAATTACGGAACAATTACGAGTGGTTTGGGGAAGTTTGGGGCCAAACTCCACGCAGCTTCCTGGTGTCACAGCTGTTCCCTGGCAGGGGGAATTTCGCTAATTTCCTCCCCTGTTCAGAGGGAGTCACTAAATGCTTCCTGCTTTTCCTGCAAATCCCCCGTTTTCCCTGGCAGCCCGCACTAGGAGGCACTAGGGGAAGGCCCGCGGATGGCTCCTAGGAGATCCCAGGCGCTGCAGACCGAGGACGGAACCTTCCAACTCTCAGAATTCCGGAACGAGGCTGAGTGGTTCGGGGAGTTTTGGGGCCGCCCTCCACGCAGCTGCCTGTTGTCACAGCTGTTCCCTGTCAGGGGAAGTACGCTAATTACCTCCCCTGTCCAGGGGAAGGCATTAAATGCTACTTGCATTTCCAGCCCAACCCCCGCCTTTCCCCGGCAGCCCGCAATAAGAGACACTCGTGGAAGTCACGCGGAGGGCTCCTAGGAGATCCCAGATGCTGCAGACCGAGGACGGAACCTCCCCACTCTCAGAATTCCAGAACGAGGCCGAGTGGGTGGGGGAAGTTTCGGGCCGCCCTCCACGCAGCTGCTTTTTGTCACAGCTGTTCCTTATCAGGGGAAGTCCGCTGATTACCTCCCCTGTCCAAAGTGAGGCAGTAGATGCTACCTGCATTTTCAGCCCAACCCCCGCCTTTCCCCGGCAGCCCGCACTAAGAGACACTCAGGGAAGACACGCGGAGTGCTCCTAGGGGATCCCAGGAGCTGCAGACATAGGACGGAACCTCCCCACACTCAGAATTCCGGAACGCGGCCGAGTGGGTGGGGGAGATTTGGGGCCGCCCTCCACGCAGCTGCCTGGAGTCACAGGTGTTCCCTGGCAGGGGGAAGTCCGCTAATAACCTCCCCTGTCCAGGGGGAGGCACTAGATTCTACCTGCATTTCCAGCCCAACCCACGCATTTCCCCGGCAGCCCGAACTAGGAGTCACTCGTGAAAGACACGCGGATGGCTCCTAGGAGATCCCAGGCGCTGCAGACATTTGACGGAACCTCCCAACACTCAGAATTCCGGAACGCGGCCGAGTGGGTGGGGGAGATTTGGGGCCGCCCTCCACGGAGCTGCCTGGTGTCACAGCTGTACCCTGGCAGGGGGAAGTTCGCTAATTTCCTCCCCTGTCCAGGTGGAGGCACAATGCTTCCTGCATTTCCATCACAACCCACGCCTTTCCCCGGCAGCCCGCACTAAGATTCACTCGTGAAAGACACACGGATGGCTCCTAGGAGATCCCAGGCGCTGCAGACATTTGACGGAACCTCCCAACTCTCAGAATTCCGTAACGAGGCTGAGTGGGTGGGGGAGGTTTTGGGCCGCCATCCACGCAGCTGCCTGTTGTCACAGCTGTTCCCTGTCAGGGGAAGTATGCTAAATACTTCCCCTGTCCAGGGGAAGGCACTACATGCTACCTGCATTTCCAGTCCAACCCCCGAATTACCCAGGCAGCCCGCACTAGGAGACACTCTGGGAAGACACGCGGAGGGCTCCCAGGAGATCCCAAGTGCTGCAGACAGTTGACGGAACCTCCCCACACTCAGAAATACGGAATAAGTAGGAGTGGTTTGGGGAGGTTTGGGGGCGCCCTCCACGCAGCTGCCTAGAGTCACAGCTTTTCCCTGGCATGGGGAATTCCGCTAATTACCTCCCCTGTCCAGGGGAAGGCACTACAAGCTACCTGCAATTCCAGCCCAACCCCCGAATTTCCCAGGCAGCCCGAAATAATAGACACTCGGGGAAGACACGCGGAGGGTTCCTAAAAGATCCCAGGTGCTGCAGACCGAGGACGGAACCTCCCCACACTCAGAATTCCGGAACGCGGCAGAGTGGGTGGGGGAGGTTTAGTGCCGACCTTCACGCAGCTGCCTGTTGTCAGAGCTCTTCCCTGTCACGGGAAGTCCGCTAATTACCTCCCCTGTCCAGAGTGAGGCTCTAGATGCTACCTGCATTTCCAGCCAATCCCCCGACTTACCCAGGCTGCCCGCAATTGTAGACACTCTGGGAAGACACGCGGAAGGCTCCTAGGAGATCCCAAGTGCTGCAGACAGAGGACGGAACCTCCCCACTCTCAGAATTACGGAACAATTACGAGTGGTTTGGGGAAGTTTGGGGCCAAACTCCACGCAGCTTCCTGGTGTCACAGCTGTTCCCTGGCAGGGGGAATTTCGCTAATTTCCTCCCCTGTTCAGGGGGAGTCACTAAATGCTTCCTGCTTTTCCTGCAAATCCCCCGTTTTCCCTGGCAGCCCGCACTAGGAGGCACTAGGGGAAGGCCCGCGGATGGCTCCTAGGAGATCCCAGCCGCTGCAGACCGAGGACGGGACCTCCCAACTGTCAGAATTCCGGAACGAGGCTGAGTGGTTCGGGGAGGTTTGGGGCCGCCCTCCACGCAGCTGCCTGTTGTCACAGCTGTTCCCTGTCAGGGGAAGTACGCTAATTACCTCCCCTGTCCAGGGGAATGCATTAAATGCTACTTGCATTTCCAGCCCAACCCCCGCCTTTCCCCGGCAGCCCGCACTAAGAGACACTCGTGGAAGTCACGCGGAGGGCTCCTAGGAGATCCCAGATGCTGCAGAACGAGGACGGAACCTCCCCACTCTCAGAATTCCAGAACGAGGCCGAGTGGGTGGGGGAGGTTTCGGGCCGCCCTCCACGCAGCTTTTTGTCACAGCTGTTCCTTATCAGGGGAAGTCCGCTGATTACCTCCCCTGTCCAAAGTGAGGCACTAGATGCTACCTGCATTTCCAGCCCAACCCCCGCCTTTCCCCGGCAGCCCTCACTAAGAGACACTCAGGGAAGACAATCGGAGTGCTCCTAGGAGATCCCAGGAGCTGCAGACATAGGACGGAACCTCCACACACTCAGAATTCCGGAACGCGGCCGAGTGGGTGGGGGAGATTTGGGGCCGCCCTCAACGCAGCTGCCTGGAGTCACAGGTGTTCACTGGCAGGGGGAAGTCCGCTAATTACCTCCCCTGTCCAGGGGGAGGCACTAGATTCTACCTGCATTTCCAGCCCAACCCCCGCATTTCCCCGGCAGCCCGCACTAGGAGACACTCAGGGAAGACACGCGGAAGGCTCCTAGGAGATCCCAAATGCTGCAGACAGAGGACGGAACCTCCCCACACTCAGAATTACGGAACAATTACGAGTGGTTGGGGGAGGTTTGGGGCCAAACTCCACGGAGCTGCCTGGTGTCACAGCTGTTCCCCGGCAGGGGGAAGTTCGCTAATTTCCTCCCCTGTCCATGTGGAGGCACTAAATGCTTCCTGCATTTCCATCACAACCCCCGACTTTCCCCGGCAGCCCGCACTAGGAGTCACTCGTGGAAGACACACGGATGGCTCTTAGGAGATCCCATGCGCTGCAGACATAGGACGGAACCTCCCAACTCTCAGAATTCCGGAACGAGGCTGAGTGGTTCGGGGAGGTTTGGGGCCGCCCTCCACGCAGCTGCCTGTTGTCACAGCTGTTCCCTGTCAGGGGATGTACGCTAATTACCTCCCCTGTCCAGGGGAAGGCATTACATGCTTCTGCATTTCCGGTCAAATCCCCGCCTTTCCCCGGCAGCCCGCAACATGAGTCACTCGAGGAAGACACGAGGAGGGCTACTTGGTAATCCCAGGAACTGCAGACATAGGACGGAACCTACCCAACTCAGAATTACAGAACCATTACGAGTGGTTGGGGTAGGTTTGGGGCCACCTTCCACGCATCAACCTGGTATAACAGCTGTTCCCTGGCAGGGGGAAGTTCGCTAATTTCCTCCCCTGTCCAGGGGGAGGCACTAAAGCCTTCCTGCATTTCCTGCAAATCCCCCGTTTTCCCTGGCAGCCCGCACTAGGAGGCACTAGGGGAAGGCCCGCGGATTGCTCCTAGGAGATCCCAGGCGCTGCAGATCGAGGACGGAACCTCCCCACACTCAGTATTCCGGAACGCGGCCAAGTGGGTTGGGGAAGTTTTGCGCCGCCCTCCACGCAGATGCCTGGTGTCACAGCTGATCCCTGTCAGGGGGAAGTTCGCTAATTACCTCCCCTGTCCAGTTGGAGGCACTACATGCTACCTGCATTTCCAGCCCAACCCCCGCATTTCCCCGGCAGACCGCACTAGGAGTCACTCGGGGAAGACACGCGGAGGGCTCCTAGGAGATCCCAGACGCTGCAGACAGAGGACGGAACCTCCCCACTATCAGAATTCCAGAACGACTCTGAGTGGGTGGGGGAGTTTTCAGGCCCCCCTCCACGCAGCTGCTTTTTGTCACAGCTGTCCTTATCAGGGGAAGTCCGCTAATTGCCTCCCGTGTCCAAAGTGAGGCACTAGATGCTACCTGCATTTCCAGCCCAACCCCCGCCTTTCCCCGGCAGCCCGCACTAAGAGACACTCAGGGAAGACAATCGGAGTGCTCCTATGAGATCCCAGGGGCTGCAGACATAGGACGGAACCTCCCCACACTCAGAATTCCGGAACGCGGCCGAGTGGGTGGGGGAGATTTGGGGCCGCCCTCCACGGAGCTGCCTGGTGTCACAGCTGTACCCTGGCAGGGGGAATTTCGCTAATTTCCTCCCCTGTCCAGTTGGAGGCACTATGCTTCCTGCATTTGCATCACAACCCTCGCCTTTCCCCGGCAGCCCGCACTAGGAGTCACTCGTGAAAGACACGCGGATTGCTCCTAGGAGATCCCAGGCGCTGCAGACATTTGACGGAACTTCCTAACTCTCAGAATTCCGCAACGAAGCTGAGTGGGTGGGGGAGGTTTTGGGCCGCCCTCCACGCAGCTGCCTTTTGTCAGAGCTATTCCCTGTCAGGGGAAGTATGCTAAATATTTCCCCTGTCCAGGGGAAGGCACTACATGCTACCTGCATTTCCAGTCCAACCCCCGAATTACCCAGGCAGCCCGCACTAGGAAACACTCTGGGAAGACACGCGGAGGGCTCCCAGGAGATCCCAAGTGCTGCAGACAGTTGACGGAACCTCCCCACACTCAGAATTACGGAATAAGTAGGAGTGGTTTGGGGAGGTTTGGGGGCGCCCTCCACGCAGCTGCCTAGAGTCACAGCTTTTCCCTGGCTGGGGGAATTCCGCTAAATACCTCCCCTGTCCAGGGGAAGGCACTACAAGCTACCTGCAATTCCAGCCCAACCCCCGAATTTCCCAGGCTGCCCGAAATATGATACACTCGGGGAAGACACGTGGAGGGTTCCTAAAACATCCCAGGTGCTGCAGACATAGGACGGAACCTCCCCACACTCAGAATTCCGGAACGCGGCCGAGTGGGAGGGGGTGTTTTGGTACCCCCCTACACGCAGCTGCCTTGTGTCACAGGTGTTCCCTGGTAGGGGGAAGTCCGCTAATTACCTCCCCTGTCCAAGGGGAGGAACTAGATTCTACCTGCATTTCCAACCCAACCCCCGCAATTCCCCGGCATCCCGCAATAGAGACACTCGGGGAAGACAAGCGGAGGGCTTCTAAAAGATTCCAGGTGCTGCAGACTGAGGACGGAACCTCCCCACACTCAGAATTCCGGAACGCGGCAGAGTGGGTGGGGGAATTTTAGTGCCGCCCTCCACGCAGCTGCCTGTTTTCACAGCTCTTCCCTGTCAGGGGAAGTCCGCTAATTACCTCCCCTGTCCAGAATGAGGCACTACATGCTACCTGCATTTCCAGCCCAACCCCCGAATTACCCAGGCAGCCCGCACTAGGAGACACTCTGGGAAGACACGCGGAGGGCTCCTAGGAGATCCCAAGTGCTGCAGACAGTGGCCGGAACCTCCCCACACTCAGAATTACGCAATAAGTAGGAGTGGTTTGGGGAGGTTTGGGGGCGCCCTCCACGCAGCTGCCTAGATTCACAGCTTTTCCCTGGCAGGGGAAAGTCCGCTAATTACCTCCCCTGTTCAGGGGAAGACACTACAGACTACCTGCATTTCCAGCCCAAACCCCGACTTTCCCAGGCAGCCCGCACTAGGAGACACTCGGGGAAGACACGCGGAGGGCTCCTAAAAGATCCTAGGTGCTGCAGAACGAGGACGGAACCTCCCCACACTCCGAATTCCGGAACGCGTCCGAGTGGGTTTGGGAGGTTTGGGGCCGCCCTCCACGCAGCTGCCTGGAGTCACAGGTGTTTCCTGGCAGAGGGATGTCCTCTAATTACCTCCCCTGTCCAGGGGTAGGCAGTAGATATTACCTGCTTTTCCAGCCAAACACCCGCATTTCCCCGGCCCTCAATAGGAGACACTTAGGGAAGACAAGGGGAGGGATCCTAGGAGTTCCCAAGTGCTGCAGACAGAGGAAGGAACCTCCCCACAATCAGAATAACGGAATAAATAGGAGTGGTTTGGGGAGGTTTGGGGGCGACCTCCACGCAGCTGCCTGGTGTCACAGCTGTTCCATGGCAGGGGGAAGTCCACTAATTACCTCCCCTGTCCAGGGGGAGGCACTACATGCTTCCTGCATTTCGATCCCAACCCCGGCATTTAACCGGCTGCCCGCACTAGGAGAGAATCTGGAAAGACACGCGGAGGGCTCCTAGGAGATCCCAGGCACTGCAAACAGAGGACGGAACCTCCTCACATTCAGAATTCCGGAACGCGGCCGAGTGGCTGGGGGAGATTTGGGACCGCGCTCCACGCAGCTGCCTGGTTTCACAGCTGTTCCCTGTCAGGGGAAGTACGCTAATTACCTCCCCTCTCCAGGGGGAGGCACTATATGCTTCCTGCATTTCCGGTCATATCCCCGCCTTTCCCCGGCAGCCCGCAACATGAGTCACTCGAGGAAGACACGAAGAGGGCTACTTGGTAATCCCAGGCACTGCAGACATAGGACGGAACCTCCCCAACTCAGAATTACGGAACAATTACGAGTGGTTGGGGTAGGTTTGGGGCCACCTTCCACGCAGCATCCTGGTATAACAGCTGTTCCCTGGCAGGGGGAAGTTCGCTAATTTCCTCAACTGTCCTGGGGGAGGCACTAAAGCCTTCCTGCATTTCCAGCACAACCCCTGCCTTTCCCCGGTAGCCCGCACTAGGAGACACTCTGGGAAGACACGCGGAGGGCTCCTAGGAGATCCCAAGTGCTGCAGACAGTGGACGGAACCTCCCCACACTCAGAATTACGGAATAAGTAGGAGTGGTTTGGGGAGATTTGGGGGCGCCCTCCACGCAGCTGCCTGGTGTCACAGCTGTTCCCTGGCCTGGGGAAGTTCGCTAATTTCCTCCCATGTCCAGGGGGAGGCACTAAAGCCTTCCTGCATTTCCAGCCCAACCCCTGCATATCCCCGGCAGCCCGCACTAGGAGACACTCGAGGAAGACACGCGGAGGGCTCCCAGGAGATCCCAAGTGCTGCAGACATAGGACGGAACCTCCCCACACTTAGAATTCCGGAGCTCGTCAGACTGGGTGGGGGATGATTAAGGGCCGCCCTCCACGCAGCTGCCTGGTTTCAATGCTGTTCCCTGGCAGGGGGATTTCCGCTAATTACCTCCCCTGTCCAGGGGGAGGCACTAAATGCTTCCTGCATTTCCTGCAAATCCCCCGTTTTCCCTGGCAGCCCGCAGTAGGAGGCACTAGGGAAGGCCCGCGGATGGCTCCTAGGAGATCCCAGGCGCTGCAGGCATAGGACGGAACCTCCCAAATCTCAGAATTCCGGAACGACGCTGAGTGGGTGGGGGAGGTTTGGGGCCGCCCTCCAAGCAGCTGCCTGTTGTCACAGCTGTTCCCTGTCAGGGGAAGTACGCTAATTACCTCCCCTGTCCAGGCGAAGGCACTACATTCTACCTGCATTTCCAGCCCAACCCCCGACTTACCCAGGCTGCCCGCACTAGGAGACACTCTGGGAAGACACGCGGAGGGCTCAAAGGAGATCCCAAGGGCTGCAGACAGTGGACGGAACCTCCCCACACTCAGAATAATGAAATAAGTAGGAGTGGTTTGGGGAAGTTTGGGGGCGCCCTCCACGCAGCTACCTGGTGTCACAGCTGTTCCCTGGCAGGGGGAATTTCGCTAATTTCCTCCCATGTTCAGGGGGAGGCACTAAATGCTTCCTGCATTTCCTGCAAATCCCCCGTTTTCCCTGGCAGCCCGCACTAGGAGGCACTAGGGGAAGGCCCACGGATGGCTACTAGGAGATCCTAGGCGCTGCAGACCGAGGACGGAACTTCCCAACTCTCAGAATTCCGGAACGAGACTGAGTGGTTCGGGGAGGTTTGGGGCCGCCCTCCACGCAGCTGCCTGTTGTCACAGCTGTTCCCTGTCAGGGGAAGTACGCTAATTACCTCCCCTGTCCAGGGGAAGGCATTACATGCTACTTGCATTTCCAGCAAAACCCCCGCCTTTCCCCGGCAGCACGCACTAAGAGACACTCGTGGAAGACACGCGGAGGGCTCCTAGGAGATCCCAGACGCTACAGACCGAGGACGGGACCTCCGCACTCTCAGAATTCCGGAACGAGGCTGAGTGGTTCGGGGAGGTTTGGGGCCGCCCTCCACGCAGCTGCCTGTTGTCACAGCTGTTCCCTATCAGGGGAAGTACGCTAATTACCTCCCCTGTCCAGGGGAAGGCATTACATGCTACTTGCTTTTCCAGCCCAACCCCCGCCTTTCCCCGGCAGCCCGCACTAAGAGACACTCGTGGAAGACACGCGGAGGGCTCCTAGGAGATCCCAGAAGCTGCAGACCGAGGACGGAACCTCCCCACTCTCAGAATTCCAGAACGAGGCCGAGTGGGTGGGGGAGGTTTCGGGCCGCCTTCCACGCAGCTGCTTTTTGTCACAGCTGTTCCTTATCAGGGGAAGTCCGCTAATTACCTCCCCTGTCCAAAGTGAGGCACTAGATTCTACCTGCATTTCCAGCCCAACCCCCGCCTTTCCCCGGCAGCCTGCACTAAGAAACACTCAGGGAAGACAATCGGAGTGCTCCTAGGAGATCCCAGGAGCTGCAGATATAGGACGGAACCTCCCCACACTCAGAATTCCGGAACGCGGCCGAGTGCGTGGGGGAGATTTGGGGCCGCCCTCCACGCAGCAGCCTGGAGTCACAGGTGTACCCTGGCAGGGGGAACTCCGCTAATTACCTCCCCTGTCCAGGGGGAGGCACTAGATTCTACCTGCATTTCCAGCCCCACCCACGCATTTCCCCGGGAGCCCGCACTAGGAGTCACTCGTGAAAGACACGCGGATGGCTCCTAGGTGATCCCAGGCGCTGCAGACATTTGACGGAACCTCCCAACACTCAGAATTCCGGAACGAGGCTGAGTGGGTGGGGGAGGTTTTGGGCCGCCATCCACGCAGCTGCCTGTTGTCACAGCTGTTCCCTGTCAGGGGAAGTATGCTAAATACTTCCCCTGTCCAGGGGAAGGCAATACATGCTACCTGCATTTCCAGTCCAACCCCCGAATTACCCAGGCAGCCCGCACTAGGAGACACTCTGGCAAGAAACGCGGAGGGCTCCCAGGAGATCCCAAGTGCTGCAGACAGTTGACGGAACCTCCCCACACTCAGAATTACGGAATAAGTAGGAGTGGTTTGGGGAGGTTTGGGGGCGCCCTCCACGCAGCTGCCTAGAGTCACAGCTTTTCCCTGGCAGGGGGAATTCCGCTAATTACCTCCCCTGTCCAGGGGAAGGCACTTCAAGCTACCTGCAATTCCAGCCCAACCCCCGAATTTCCCAGGCAGCCCGAAATAAGAGACACTCGTGGAAGACACGCGGAGGGTTCCTAAAAGATCCCAGGTGCTGCAGACCGAGGACGGAACCTCCCCACACTCAGAATTCCGGAACGCGCCAGAGTGGTTGGGGAGGTTTAGTGCCGACCTCCACGCAGCTGCCTGTTGTCACAGCTCTTCCCTGTCACGGGAAGCCCGCTAATTACCTCCCCTGTCCAGAGTGAGGCACTAGATGCTACCTGCATTTCCAGCCAATCCCCCGCATTTCCCCGGCTGCCCGCACTAAGAGAAACTCAGGGAAGACACGCGGAGGGCTCCTAGGAGATCCCAGGCTCTGCAGACAGAGGACGGAACCTCCCCACACTCAGAATTCCGGAACGCGGCCTAATGGGTTTGGGAGGTTTGGGGCCGCCTTCCACGAAGCTGCCTGGAATCACAGGTGTTCTCTGGCAGGGGGAAGTCCGCTAATTACCTCCCCTGTCCAGCGGGAGGCACTAGATGCTACCTGCATTTCCAGCCCAACCCCCGCATTTCCCCGGCAGCCCTCACTAGGAGACACTCAGGGAAGACACGCGGAGGGCTCCTAGGAGATCCCAGGCACTGCAGATAGAGGACGGAAACTCCCCACACTCAGAATTCTGGAACGCGGCCGAGTGGGAGTGGGTGTTTTGTACCCCCCTCCACGCAGCTGCCGGGTGTCACAGGTTTTCCCTAGTAGGGGGAAGTCCGCTAATTACCTCCCCTGTCCAAGTGGAGGAACTAGATTCTACCTGCATTTCCAGCCCAACCGCCGCATTTCCCCGGCATCCCGCACTAGGAGACACTCGGGGAAGACACGCGGAAGGCTTCTAAGGGATTCCAGGTGCTGCAGACTGAGGACCGAACCTCCCCACACTCAGAATTCCGGAACGCGGCAGAGTGGGTGGGGGAAGTTTAGTGCCGCCCTCCACGCAGCTGCCTGTTGTCACAGCTGTTCCCTGTCAGGGGAAGTCCGCTAATTTCCTCCCCTGTCCAGGGAGAGTCACTACATGCTACCTGCATTTCCAGCACAACCCCCGCATTTCCTCGGCAGCATGCACTAGGAGACACTGGGGAAAAACACGCGGAGGGCTCCTTGGAGATCCCAGGTGCTGCAGACAGAGGACGGAACCTCCCCACACTCAGAATTCCCGAACGCTTCCGAGTGGGTGGGGTAGTTTTGGGGCCGAACTCCACGCAGCTGCCTGGAGCCACAGGTGTTCCCTGGCAGGGGGAAGTCCTCTAATTACCTCCCCTGTTCAGGGGGAGGCACTAGATATTACCTACATTTCCACCCAAAAACCCGCATTTCCTCGGGAGCCCTCACTAGGAGACACTCAGAGAAGACACGCGGAGGGCTCCTAGGAGTTCCCAAGTGCTGCAGACAGAGGAAGGAACCTCCCCACAATCAGAATTACGGAATAAATAGGAGTGGTTTGGGGAGGTTTGGGGGCGACCTCCACACAGCTGCCTGGTGTCACAGCTGTTCCATGGCAGGGGGAAGTCCTCTAATTACCTCCTCTGTCCAGGGTGAGGCACTACATCTTTCCTGCATTTCGAGCACAACCCCCGCATTTCCCCGGCAGCCCGCACTAGGAGACACTCGGGGAAGACACGAGGAGGGCTCCTAGGAGATCCAAGGTGCTGCAGACAGAGGACGGAACCTCCCCACACTCAGAATTACGGAACAATTACGAGTGGTTCGGGGAGGTTTGGGGCCACACTCCACGGAGCTGCCTGGTGTCACAGCTGTTCCTTGGCAGGGGGAATTTTTCTAAATTACTCCCCTGTCCAGGGGGAGGCACTAAATGCTTCCTGCATTTCCATCCCATCCCTCGCATTTCCCCGGCAGCCCGCACTGGGAGACACTCAGGGAAGACACGCGGAGGGCTCCTAGGAAATCCCAACGGCTGCAAACAGAGGAAGGATCCTCCCCACAAACAGAATTACGGAATAAATAGGAGTGGTTTGGGGAGGTTATTGGGGCACGCCACGCAGCTGCTTGGTGTCACAGCTGTTCCCTGGCAGGGTGAATTCCGCTAATTACCTCCCCTGTCCAGGGGGAGGCACTAGATGCTACCTGAAATTCCATCCCACCACCGGCATTTAACCGGCAGCCCGCAAAAGGAGACACTCTGGGAAGACACGCGGACGGCTCCTAGGAGATCCCAGGTGCTGCAGACAGAGGACGGAACCTCCCCACACTCAGAAATATGAAACAATTACGAGTGGGTGGGGGAGGTTTCGGGCCACCCTCCACGGAGCTGCCTGGTGTCACAGCTGTACCCTGGCAGGGGGAAGTTCGCTAATTTCCTCCCCTGTCCAGGTGGAGGCACTATGCTTCCTGCATTTCCATTACAACCCACGCCTTTCCCCGTCAGCCCGCACTAGGAGTCACTCGTGAAAGACACGCGGATGGCTCCTAGGAGATTCCAGGCGCTGCAGACATTTGACGGAACCTCCCAACTCTCAGAATTCCGGAACGTGGCTGAGTGCGTGGGGGAGGTTTTGGGCCGCCCTCCACGCAGCTGCCTGTTGTCACAGCTCTTCCCTGTCAGGGGAAGTACGCTAAATACTTCCCCTGTCCAGGGGAAGGCACTACATGCTACCTGCATTTCCAGCCCAACCCCCGAATTACCCAGGCAGCCCGCACTAGGAGACACTCTGGGAAGACAAGCGGAGGGCTCCTAGGAGATCCCAAGTGCTGCAGACAGTGGACGGAACCTCCCCACACTCAGAATTCTGGAACGCTTCCGAGTGGGTTTGGGAGGTTTGGGGCCGCCCTCCATGGAGCTGCCTGGAGTCACAGGTGTTTCCTGGCAGGGGGATGTCCTCTAATTACCTCCCCTGTCCAGGGGGAGGCACTAGATATTACCTGCATTTCCAGCCAAACACCCGCATTTCCCCGGCAGCCCTCAATAGGAGACACTCAGGGAAGACACGGGGAGGGATCCTAGGAGTTCCCAAGTGCTGCAGACAAAGGAAGGAACCTCCCCACAATCAGAATTACGGAAAAAATAGGAGTGGTTTGGGGAAGTTTGGGGGTGACCTCCACGCAGCTGCCTGGTGTCACAGCTGTTCCATGGCAGGGGGAAGTCCACTAATTACCTCCCCTGTCCAGGGGGAGGCACTACATGCTTCCTGCATTTCGATCCCAACCCCGGCATTAACCGGCTGCCCGCACTAGGAGAGAATCTGGGAAGACACGCGGAGGGCTCCTAGGAGATCCCAGGCACTGCAGACAGAGGACAGAACCTCCTCACTTTCAGAATTCCGGAACGCGGCCGAGTGGCTGGGGGAGGTTTCGGACCGCGCTCCACGCAGCTGCCTGGTTTCACAGCTGTTCCCTGGAAGGGGAAAGTCCGCCAATTACCTCCCCATTCCAGGGGGAGGCACTACATGCTTCCTGCATTTCCGGTCAAATCCCCGCCTTTCCCCGGCAGCCCGCAACATGAGTCACTCGAGGAAGACACGAGGAGGGCTACTTGGTAATCCCAGGCACTGCAGACATAGGACGGAACCTCCCCAACTCAGAATTACGGAACAATTACGAATGGTTGGGGTAGGTTTGGGGCCACCTTCCACGCAGCATCCTGGTATAACAGCTGTTCCCTGGCAGGAGGAAGTTCGCTAATTTCCTCCCCTGTCCAGGGGGAGGTACTAAATGCTTCCTGCATTTCCTGCAAATCCCCCGTTTTCCCTGGCAGCCCGCACTAGGAGGCACTAGGGGAAGGCCCGCGGATGGCTCCTAGGAGATCCCATGCGCTGCAGACCGAGGACGGAACCTCCCCACACTCAGTATTCCGGAACGCGGCCACGTGGGTTGGGGAGGTTTGACGCCGCCCTCAACGCAGATGCCTGGTGTCACAGCTGTTCCCTGGCAGGAGGAAGTTCGCTAATTACCTCCCCTGTCCAGTTGGTGGCACTACATGCTACCTGTATTTCCAGCCCAACCCCCGCATTTCCCCGGGAGTCCGCACTAGGAGTCACTCGGGGAAGACACGCGGAAGGCTCCTAGGAGATCCCAGACGCTGCAGACAGAGGACGGAACCTCCCCACTCTCAGAATTCCGGAACGCGGCCGAGTGGGTGGGGGAGATTTTGGGCCGCCCTCCACGGAGCTGCCTGGTGTCACAGCTGTACCCTGGCAGGGGGAAGTTCGCTAATTTCCTCCCCTGTCCAGGTGGAGGCACTATGCTTCCTGCATTTCCATCACAACCCACGCTTTTCCCCGGCAGCCCGCATTAGGAGTCACTCGTGAAAGACACGCGGATGGCTCCTAGGAGATCCCAGGCCCTGCAGACATTTGACGGAACCTCCCAACTCTCAGAATTCCGGAACGAGGCTGAGTGGGTGGGGGAGGTTTTGGGCCGCCCTCCACGCAGCTGCCTGTTGTCACAGCTGTTCCCTGTCAGGGGAAGTATGCTGAATACTTCCCCTCTCCAGGGGAAGGCACTACATTCTACCTGCATTTCCAGTCAAACCCACGAATTACCCAGGCAGCCCGCACTTGGAGACATTCTGGGAAGACACGCGGAGGGCTCCCAGGAGATCCCAAGTGCTGCAGACAGTTGACGGAACCTCCCCACACTCAGAATTACGGAATAAGTAGGAGTGGTTTGGGGAGGTTTGGGGGCGCCCTCCGCGCAGCTGCCTAGAGTCACAGCTTTTCCCTGGCAGAGGGAATTCCGCTAATTACCTCCCCTGTCCAGGGGAAGGCACTAAAAGCTACCTGCAATTCCAGGCCAACCCCTGAATTTCCCAGGCAGCCCGAAATAAGAGACACTCGGGGAAGAAACGCTGAGGGTTCCTAAAACATCCCAGGTGCTGCAGACATAGGACGGAACCTCCCCACACTCAGAATTCCGGAACGCGGCAGAGTGGGTTGGGGAGGTTTAGTGCCGACCTCCACGCAGCTGCCTGTTGTCACAGCTCTTCCCTGTCACGGGAAGTCCGTTAATTACCTCCCCTGTTCAGAGTGAGGCACTAGATGCTACCTGCATTTCCAGCCAATCCCCCGCCTTTCCCCGGCTGCCCGCACTAGGAGACACTCAGGGAAGACACGCGGAGGGCTCCTAGGAGATCCCAAGTGCTGCAGACAGAGGACGGATCCTCCCCACACTCAGAATTCCGGAACGCGGCCGAGTGGGAGGGGGTGTTTTGGTATCCCCCTACACGCAGCTGCCGGGTGTCACAGGTGTTCCCTGGTAGGGGGAAGTCCGCTAATTACCTCCCCTGTCCAAGGGGAGGAACTAGATTCTACCTTCATTTCCAACCCAACCCCCGCATTTCCCCGGCATCCCGCCCTAGAGACACACGGGGAAGACACACGGAGTGCTTCTTAAAGATTCCAGGTGCTGCAGACTGAGGACGGAACCTCCCCACACTCAGAATTCCGGAACGCGGCAGAGTGGGTGGGGTAATTTTAGTGCCGCCCTCCACGCAGCTGCCTGTTGTCACAGCTCTTCCCTGTCAGGGGAAGTCCGCTAATTACCTCCCCTGTCCAGAATGAGGCACTACATGCTACCTGCATTTCCAGCCAATCCCCCACATTTCCCAGGCTGCCCGCACTAGGAGACACTCGGGGAAGACACGCGGAGGGCTCTTAGGGGATCCCAGGCGCTGCAGACAGAGGACGGAACCTCCCCACACTCAGAATTCCGGAACGCGTCCGAGTGGGTTTGGGAGGTTTGGGGCCGCCCTCCACGCAGCTGCCTGGAGTCACAGCTGTTCCCTGGCAGGGGGAAGTCCGCTAATTTCCTCCCCTGTCCAGGGAGAGTCACTACATGCTACCTGCATTTCCAGCACAACCCCCGCATTTCCTCGGCAGCATGCACTAGGAGACACTGGGGAAAAACATGCGGAGGGCTCCTTGGAGATCCCAGGCGCTGCAGAAAGAGGACGGAACCTCCCCACACTCTGAATTCCCGAACGCGTCTGAGTGGGTTGGGGAGATATGGGGCCGCCCTCCACGCAGCTGCCTGGAGCCACAGGTGTTCCCTGGCAGGGGGAAGTCCTCTAATTACCTCCCCTGTTCAGGGGGAGTCACTAGATATTACCTATATTTCCACCCAAACACCCGCATTTCCTCGGGAGCCCTCACTAGGAGACACTCAGGGAAGACACGCGGAGGGCTCCTAGGAGTTCCCAAGTGCTGCAGACAGAGGAAGGAACCTCCCCACAATCAGAATTACGGAATAAATAGGAGTGGTTTGGGGAGGTTTGGGGGCGACCTCCACGCAGCTGCCTGGTGTCACAGCTGTTCCATGGCAGGGGGAACTCCTCTAATTACCTCCTCTGTCCAGGGTGAGGCACTACATCTTTCCTGCATTTCCAGCACAACCCCCGCATTTCCCCGGCAGCCCGCACTAGGATACACTCGGGGAAGTCACGCGGATGGCTCCTAGGAGATCCAAGGTGCTGCAGACAGAGGACGGAACCTCCCCACACTCAGAATTACGGAACAATTACGGGTGGTTCGGGGAGGTTTGGGGCCACATTCCACGGAGCTGCCTGGTGTCACAGCTGTTCCTTGGCAGGGGGAATTTGTCTAATTTCCTCCCCTGTCCAGGGGGAGGCACTAAATGCTTCCTGCATTTCCATCCCAACCCCCGCATTTCCCCGGGAGCCCGCACTAGGAGACACTCAGGGAAGACACGCGGAGGGCTCCTAGGAAATCCAAAGGGCTGCAAACAGAGGAAGGATCCTCCCCACAAACAGAATTAAGGAATAAATAGGAGTGGTTTGGGGTGGTTATTGGGGCACACCACGCAGCTGCCTGGTGTCACAGCTGTTCCCTGCCAGGGGGAATTCCGCTAATTACCTCCCCTGTCCAGGGGGAGGCACTAGATGCTACCTGAAATTCCATCCCACCACCGGCTTTTAACCGGCAGCCCGCAAAAGGAGACACTCTGGGAAGACACGCGGACGGCTCCTAGTAGATCCCAGGTGCTGCAGACAGAGGACGGAACCTCCCCACACTCAGAGTTATGAAACAATTACGAGTGGGTGGGGGAGGTTTGGGGCCACCCTCCACGGAGCTGCCTGGTGTCACAGCTGTACCCTGGCAGGGGGAATTTCGCTAATTTCCTCCCCTGTCCAGGTGGAGGCACTATGCTTCCTGCATTTCCATCACAACCCACGCCTTTCCCCGGCAGCCCGCACTAGGAGTCACTCGTGAAAGACACGCGGATGGCTCCTAGGAGATCCCAGGCCCTGCAGACATTTGACGGAACCTTCCAACTCTCAGAATTCCGGAACGGGGCTGAGTGCGTGGGGGAGGTTTTGGGCCGCCCTCCACGCAGCTGCCTGTTGTCACAGCTCTTCCCTGTCAGGGGAAGTACGCTAAATACTTCACCTGTCCAGGGGAAGGCACTACATTCTACCTGCATTTCCAGCCCAACCCCCGAATTACCCAGGCAGCCCGCACTAGGAGACACTCTGGGAAGACACGCGGAGGGCTCCTAGGAGATCCCAAGTGCTGCAGACAGTGGACGGATCCTCCCCACACTCAGAATTACGCAATAAGTAGAAGTGGTTTGGGGAGGTTTGGGGGCCCACTCCATGCAGCTGCCTAGAGTCACAGCTCTTCCCTGGCAGGGGAAAGTCCGCTAATTACCTCCCCTGTCCAGGGGAAGGCACTACAAACTACCTGCATTTCCAGCTCAACCCCCGACTTTCCCAGGCAGCCCGCACTAAGAGACACTCGGGGAAGACACGCGGAGGGCTCCTAAAAGATCCTAGGTGCTGCTGACCGAGGACGGAACCTCCACACACTCAGAATTCCGGAACGCGTCCGAGTGGGTTTGGGAGGTTCGGGGCCGCCCTCCACGCAGTTGCCTGGAGTCACAGGTGTTCCCTGGCAGGGGGAAGTCCGCTAATTACCTCCCCTGTCCAGGGGGAGGCACTAGATGGTACCTGCATTTCCAGCCCAACCCCCGCATTTCCCCGGCAGCCCTCACTAGGAGACACTCAGGGAAGACACGCGGAGGGCTCCTAGGAGATCCCAAGTGCTGCAGACAGAGGACGGATCCTCCCCACACTCAGAATTCCGGAACGCGGCCGAGTGGGAGGGGGTGTTTTGGTATCCCCCTACACGCAGCTGCCGGGTGTCACAGGTGTTCCCTGGTAGGGGGAAGTCCGCTAATTACCTCCCCTGTCCAAGGGGAGGAACTAGATTCTACCTTCATTTCCAACCCAACCCCCGCATTTCCCCGGCATCCCGCCCTAGAGACACACGGGGAAGACACACGGAGTGCTTCTTAAAGATTCCAGGTGCTGCAGACTGAGGACGGAACCTCCCCACACTCAGAATTCCGGAACGCGGCAGAGTGGGTGGGGTAATTTTAGTGCCGCCCTCCACGCAGCTGCCTGTTGTCACAGCTCTTCCCTGTCAGGGGAAGTCCGCTAATTACCTCCCCTGTCCAGAATGAGGCACTACATGCTACCTGCATTTCCAGCCAATCCCCCACATTTCCCAGGCTGCCCGCACTAGGAGACACTCGGGGAAGACACGCGGAGGGCTCTTAGGGGATCCCAGGCGCTGCAGACAGAGGACGGAACCTCCCCACACTCAGAATTCCGGAACGCGTCCGAGTGGGTTTGGGAGGTTTGGGGCCGCCCTCCACGCAGCTGCCTGGAGTCACAGCTGTTCCCTGGCAGGGGGAAGTCCGCTAATTTCCTCCCCTGTCCAGGGAGAGTCACTACATGCTACCTGCATTTCCAGCACAACCCCCGCATTTCCTCGGCAGCATGCACTAGGAGACACTGGGGAAAAACATGCGGAGGGCTCCTTGGAGATCCCAGGCGCTGCAGAAAGAGGACGGAACCTCCCCACACTCTGAATTCCCGAACGCGTCTGAGTGGGTTGGGGAGATATGGGGCCGCCCTCCACGCAGCTGCCTGGAGCCACAGGTGTTCCCTGGCAGGGGGAAGTCCTCTAATTACCTCCCCTGTTCAGGGGGAGGCACTAGATATTACCTATATTTCCACCCAAACACCCGCATTTCCTCGGGAGCCCTCACTAGGAGACACTCAGGGAAGACACGCGGAGGGCTCCTAGGAGTTCCCAAGTGCTGCAGACAGAGGAAGGAACCTCCCCACAATCAGAATTACGGAATAAATAGGAGTGGTTTGGGGAGGTTTGGGGGCGACCTCCACGCAGCTGCCTGGTGTCACAGCTGTTCCATGGCAGGGGGAACTCCTCTAATTACCTCCTCTGTCCAGGGTGAGGCACTACATCTTTCCTGCATTTCCAGCACAACCCCCGCATTTCCCCGGCAGCCCGCACTAGGATACACTCGGGGAAGTCACGCGGATGGCTCCTAGGAGATCCAAGGTGCTGCAGACAGAGGACGGAACCTCCCCACACTCAGAATTACGGAACAATTACGGGTGGTTCGGGGAGGTTTGGGGCCACATTCCACGGAGCTGCCTGGTGTCACAGCTGTTCCTTGGCAGGGGGAATTTGTCTAATTTCCTCCCCTGTCCAGGGGGAGGCACTAAATGCTTCCTGCAGTTCCATCCCAACCCCCGCATTTCCCCGGGAGCCCGCACTAGGAGACACTCAGGGAAGACACGCGGAGGGCTCCTAGGAAATCCAAAGGGCTGCAAACAGAGGAAGGATCCTCCCCACAAACAGAATTAAGGAATAAATAGGAGTGGTTTGGGGTGGTTATTGGGGCACACCACGCAGCTGCCTGGTGTCACAGCTGTTCCCTGCCAGGGGGAATTCCGCTAATTACCTCCCCTGTCCAGGGGGAGGCACTAGATGCTACCTGAAATTCCATCCCACCACCGGCTTTTAACCGGCAGCCCGCAAAAGGAGACACTCTGGGAAGACACGCGGACGGCTCCTAGTAGATCCCAGGTGCTGCAGACAGAGGACGGAACCTCCCCACACTCAGAGTTATGAAACAATTACGAGTGGGTGGGGGAGGTTTGGGGCCACCCTCCACGGAGCTGCCTGGTGTCACAGCTGTACCCTGGCAGGGGAAATTTCGCTAATTTCCTCCCCTGTCCAGGTGGAGGCACTATGCTTCCTGCATTTCCATCACAACCCACGCCTTTCCCCGGCAGCCCGCACTAGGAGTCACTCGTGAAAGACACGCGGATGGCTCCTAGGAGATCCCAGGCCCTGCAGACATTTGACGGAACCTTCCAACTCTCAGAATTCCGGAACGGGGCTGAGTGCGTGGGGGAGGTTTTGGGCCGCCCTCCACGCAGCTGCCTGTTGTCACAGCTCTTCCCTGTCAGGGGAAGTACGCTAAATACTTCACCTGTCCAGGGGAAGGCACTACATTCTACCTGCATTTCCAGCCCAACCCCCGAATTACCCAGGCAGCCCGCACTAGGAGACACTCTGGGAAGACACGCGGAGGGCTCCTAGGAGATCCCAAGTGCTGCAGACAGTGGACGGATCCTCCCCACACTCAGAATTACGCAATAAGTAGAAGTGGTTTGGGGAGGTTTGGGGGCCCACTCCATGCAGCTGCCTAGAGTCACAGCTCTTCCCTGGCAGGGGAAAGTCCGCTAATTACCTCCCCTGTCCAGGGGAAGGCACTACAAACTACCTGCATTTCCAGCCCAACCCCCGACTTTCCCAGGCAGCCCGCACTAAGAGACACTCGGGGAAGACACGCGGAGGGCTCCTAAAAGATCTTAGGTGCTGCTGACCGAGGACGGAACCTCCCCACACTCAGAATTCCGGAACGCGTCCGAGTGGGTTTGGGAGGTTCGGGGCCGCCCTCCACGCAGCTGCCTGGAGTCACAGGTGTTTCCTGGCAGGGGGATGTCCTCTAATTACCTCCCCTGTCCAGGGGGAGGCAGTAGATATTACCTGCATTTCCAGCCAAACACCCGCATTTCCCCGGCAGCCCTCAATAGGAGACACTCAGGGAAGACACGGGGAGGGCTCCTAGGAGATCCCAAGTGCTGCAGACAGAGGAAAGAACCTCCCCACAATCAGAATTACGGAATAAATAGGAGTGGTTTAGGGAGGTTTGGGGGCGAACTCCACGCAGCTGCCTGGTGTCACAGCTGTTCCATGGCAGGGGGAAGTCCACTAATTACCTCCCCTTTCCAGGGGGAGGCACTACATGCTTCCTGCATTTCGATCCCAACCCCGGCATTTAACCGGCTGCCCGCACTAGGAGAGAATCTGGGAAGACACGCGGAGGGCTCCTAGGAGATCCCAGGCACTGCAAACAGAGGACGGAACCTCCTCACATTCAGAATTCCGGAACGCGGCCGAGTGGCTGGGGGAGGTTTGGGACCGCGCTCCACGCAGCTGCCTGGTTTCACAGCTGTTCCCTTGAAGGGGAAAGTCCGCTAATTACCTCCCCTTTCCAGGGGGAGGCACTATATGCTTCCTGCATTTCCGGTCAAATCCCCGCCTTTCCCCGGCAGCCCGCAACATGAGTCACTCGAGGAAGACACGAGGAGGGCTACTTGGTAATCCCAGGCACTGCAGACATAGGACGGAACCTCCCCAACTCAGAATTACGGAACAATTACGAGTGGTTGGGGTAGGTTTGGGGCCACCTTCCACGCAGCATCCTGGTATAACAGCTGTTCCCTGGCAGGGGGAAGTCCGCTAATTACCTCCCCTGTCCAGAGGATGGCACTACATGCTACCTGCATTTCCAGCCCAACCCCCGAATTTCCCCGTCAGCCTGCAATAGCAGACATTCGAGGAAGACACGCGGAGGGCTCCTAGGAGATCCCAGGCGCTGCAGACAGAGGACGGAACCTCCCAACACTCAGAATTCCGGAAAGAGGCCGAGTGGGTGGGGGAGGTTTGGGGCCGCCCTCCACGCAGCTTCCTGGTATAACAGCTGTTCCCTGGCCGGGGGAAGTTCGCTAATTTCCTCCCCTGTCCAGGGGGAGGCACTAAAGCCTTCCTGCATTTCCAGCCCAACCCCTGCATATTCCTGGCAGCCCGCACTAGGAGACACTCGGGGAAAACACGAGGAGGGCTCCTAATAGATCCCAGGTGCTGCAGACATAGGACGGAACCTCCCCACACTTAGAATTCCGGAGCTCGTCAGACTGGGTGGGGGAGGTTTGGGGCCGCCCTCCAAGCAGCTGCCTGTTGTCACAGCTGTTCCCTGTCAGGGGAAGTACGCTAATTACCTCCCCTGTCCAGGCGAAGGCACTACATTCTACCTGCATTTCCAGCCCAACCCCCGACTTACCCAGGCTGCCCGCACTTGTAGACACTCTGGGAAGACACGCGGAGGGCTCAAAGGAGATCCCAAGGGCTGCAGACAGTGGACGGAACCACCCCACACTCAGAATAATGGAATAAGTAGGAGTGGTTTGGGGAAGTTTGGGGGCGCCCTCCACGCAGCTACCTGGTGTCACAGCTGTTCCCTGGCAGGGGGAAGTCCGCTAATTACCTCCCCTGTCCAGGGGAAGGAACTACATGCTACCAGCTTTTCCAGCCCAACCCCTGCATATTCCTGGCAGCCCGCACTAGGAGACACTCGGGGAAGACACGCGGAGGGCTCCTAGGAGATCCCAGGTGCTGCAGACATAGGACGGAACCTCCCCACACTTAGAATTCCGGAGCTCGTCAGACTGGGTGGGGGAGGTTTGGGGCCGCCCTCCAAGCAGCTGCCTGTTGTCACAGCTGTTCCCTGTCAGGGGAAGTACGCTAATTACCTCCCCTGTCCAGGCGAAGGCACTACATTCTACCTGCATTTCCAGCCCAACCAACGACTTACCCAGGCTGCCCGCACTTGTAGACACTCTGGGAAGACAAGCGGAGGGCTCAAAGGAGATCCTAGGCGCTGCAGACAGAGGTCGGAACCTCCCCACACTCAGAATTACGGAACAATTACGAGTGGTTGGGGGAGGTTTGGGGCCAAACTCCACGGAGCTGCCTGGTGTCACAGCTGTTCCCTGGCCAGGGGAAGTTCGCTAATTTCCTCCCCTGTCCAGGTGGAGGCACTAAATGCTTCCTGCATTTCCATCACAACCCCCGCCTATCCCCGGCAGCCCGCACTAGGAGTCACTCGTGGAAGACACACGGATGGCTCTTAGGAGCTCCCATGCGCTGCAGACATAGGACGGAACCTCCCAACTCTCAGAATTCCGGAACGAGGCTGAGTGGTTCGGGGAGGTTTGGGGCCGCCCTCCACGCAGCTGCCTGTTGTCACAGCTGTTCCCTGTCAGGGGAAGTACGCTAATTACCTCCCCTGTCCAGGGGAAGGCATTACATGCTTCTGCATTTCCGGTCAAATCCCCGCCTTTCCCCGGCAGCCCGCAACATGAGTCACTCGAGGAAGACACGAGGAGGGTTACTTGGTAATCCCAGGCACTGCAGACATAGGACGGAACCTCCCCAACTCAGAATTACGGAACAATTACGAGTGGTTGGGGTAGGTTTGGGGCCACCTTCCACGCAGCATCCTGGTATAACAGCTGTTCCCTGGCAGGGGGAAGTTCGCTAATTTCCTCCCCTGTCCAGGGGGAGGCACTAAAGCCTTCCTGCATTTCCTGCAAATCCCCCGTTTTCCCTGGCAGCCCGCACTAGGAGGCACTATGGGAAGACCCGCGGATGGCTCCTAGGAGATCCCAGGCCCTGCAGACCGAGGACGGAACCTCCCCACACTCAGTATTCCGGAACGCGGCCAAGTGGGTTGGGGAGGTTTGGCGCCGCCCTCCACGCAGATGCCTGGTGTCACAGCTGTTCCCTGGCAGGGGGAAGTTCGCTAATTACCTCCCATGTCCAGTTGTAGGCACTAGATGCTACCTGCATTTCCAGCCCAACCCCCGCATTTCCCCGGCAGCCCGCACTAGGAGACACTCAGGGAAGACACGCGGAAGGCTCCTAGGAGATCCCAAGTGCTGCAGACAGAGGACGGAACCTCCCCACACTCAGAATTACGGAACAATTACGAGTGGTTTGGGGAAGTTTGGGGCCAAACTCCACGCAGCTTCCTGGTGTCACAGCTGTTCCCTGGCAGGGGGAATTTCGCTAATTTCCTCCCCTGTTCAGGGGGAGGCACTAAATGCTTCCTGAATTTCCTGCAAATCCCCCGTTTTCCCTGGCAGCCCGCACTAGGAGGCAATAGGGGAAGGCCCGCGGATGGCTCCTAGGAGATCCCAGGCGCTGCAGACCTAGGACGGAACCTCCCCACACTCAGAATTCCGGAACGCGTCCGAGTGGGTTTGGGAGGTTCGGGGCCGCCCTCCACGCAGCTGCCTGGAGTCACAGGTGTTTCCTGGCAGGGGGATGTCCTCTAATTACCTCCCCTGTCCAGGGGGAGGCAGTAGATATTACCTGCATTTCCAGCCAAACACCCGCATTTCCCCGGCAGCCCTCAATAGGAGACACTCAGGGAAGACACGGGGAGGGATCCTAGGAGTTCCCAAGTGCTGCAGACAGAGGAAAGAACCTTCCCACAATCAGAATTACGGAATAAATAGGAGTGGTTTAGGGAGGTTTGGGGGCGACCTCCACGCAGCTGCCTGGTGTCACAGCTGTTCCATGGCAGGGGGAAGTCCACTAATTACCTCCCCTTTCCAGGGGTAGGCACTACATGCTTCCTGCATTTCGATCCCAAACCCGGCATTTAACCGGCTGCCCGCACTAGGAGAGAATCTGGGAAGACACGCGGAGGGCTCCTAGGAGATCCCAGGCACTGCAAACAGAGGACGGAACCTCCTCACATTCAGAATTCCGGAACGCGGCCGAGTGGCTGGGGGAGGTTTGGGACCGCGCTCCACGCAGCTCCCTGGTTTCACAGCTGTTCCCTTGAAGGGGAAAGTCCGCTAATTACCTCCCCTTTCCAGGGGGAGGCACTATATGCTTCCTGCATTTCCGGTCAAATCCCCGCCTTTCCCCGGCAGCCCGCAACATGAGTCACTCGAGGAAGACACGAGGAGGGCTACTTGGTAATCCCAGGCACTGCAGACATAGGACGGAACCTCCCCAACTCAGAATTACGGAACAATTACGAGTGGTTGGGGTAGGTTTGGGGCCACCTTCCACGCAGCATCCTGGTATAACAGCTGTTCCCTGGCAGGGGGAAGTCCGCTAATTACCTCCCCTGTCCAGAGGAAGGCACTACATGCTACCTGCATTTCCAGCCCAACCCCCGAATTTCCCCGTCAGCCCGCAATAGCAGACACTCGGGGAAGACACGCGGAGGGCTCCTAGGAGATCCCAGGCGCTGCAGACAGAGGACGGAACCTCCCAACACTCAGAATTCCGGAAAGAGGCCGAGTGGGTGGGGGAGGTTTGGGGCCGCCCTCCACGCAGCTTCCTGGTATAACAGCTGTTCCCTGGCCGGGGGAAGTTCGCTAATTTCCTCCCCTGTCCAGGGGGAGGCACTAAAGCCTTCCTGCATTTCCAGCCCAACCCCTGCATATTCCTGGCAGCCCGCACTAGGAGACACTCGGGGAAGACACGAGGAGGGCTCCTAATAGATCCCAGGTGCTGCAGACATAGGACGGAACCTCCCCACACTTAGAATTCCGGAGCTCGTCAGACTGGGTGGGGGAGGTTTGGGGCCGCCCTCCACGCAGCTGCCTGGTGTCACAGCTGTTCCCTGGCAGGGGGAAGTTCGCTAATTTCCTCCCCTGTCCAGGTGGAGGCACTAAATGCTTCCTGCATTTCCATCACAACCCCCGCCTTTCCACGGCAGCCCGCACTAGGAGTCACTCGTGGAAGACACACGGATGGCTTTTAGGAGATCCCATGCGCTGCAGACATAGGACGGAACCTCCCAACTCTCAGAATTCCGGAACGAGGCTGAGTGGTTCGGGGAGGTTTGGGGCCGCCCTCCATGCAGCTGCCTGTTGTCACAGCTGTTCCCTGTCAGGGGAAGTACGCTAATTACCTCCCCTGTCCAGGGGAAGGCATTACATGCTTCTGCATTTCCGGTCAAATCCCCGCCTTTCCCCGGCAGCCCGCAACATGAGTCACTCGAGGAAGACACGAGGAGGGCTACTTGGTAATCCCAGGCACTGCAGACATAGGACGGAACCTCCCCAACTCAGAATTACGGAACAATTACGAGTGGTTGGGGTAGGTTTGGGGCCACCTTCCACGCAGCATCCTGGTATAACAGCTGTTCCCTGGCAGGGGGAAGTTCGCTAATTTCCTCCCCTGTCCAGGGGGAGGCACTAAAGCCTTCCTGCATTTCCTGCAAATCCCCCGTTTTCCCTGGCAGCCCGCACTAGGAGGCACTAGGGGAAGGCCCGCGGATGGCTCCTAGGAGATCCGAGGCGCTGCAGACCGAGGACGGAACCTCCCCACACTCAGTATTCCGGAACGCGGCCAAGTGGGTTGGGGAGGTTTGGCGCCGCCATCCACGCAGATGCCTGGTGTCACAGCTGTTCCCTGGCAGGGGGAAGTTCGCTAATTACCTCCCATGTCCAGTTGGAGGCACTACATGCTTCCTGCATTTCCATCACAACCCCCGCCTTTCCCCGGCAGCCCGCACTAGGAGTCCCTCGTGGAAGACACACGGATGGCTTTTAGGAGATCCCATGCGCTGCAGACATAGGACGGAACCTCCCAACTCTCAGAATTCCGGAACGAGGCTGAGTGGTTCGGGGAGGTTTGGGGCCGCCCTCCACGCAGCTGCCTGTTGTCACAGCTGTTCCCTGTCAGGGGAAGTACGCTAATTACCTCCCCTGTCCAGGGGAAGGCATTACATGCTTCTGCATTTCCGGTCAAATCCCCGCCTTTCCCCGGCAGCCCGCAACATGAGTCACTCGAGGAAGACACGAGGAGGGCTACTTGGTAATCCCAGGCACTGCAGACATAGGACGGAACCTCCCCAACTCAGAATTACGGAACAATTACGAGTGGTTGGGGTAGGTTTGGGGCCACCTTCCACGCAGCATCCTGGTATAACAGCTGTTCCCTGGCAGGGGGAAGTTCGCTAATTTCCTCCCCTGTCCAGGGGGAGGCACTAAAGCCTTCCTGCATTTCCTGCAAATCCCCCGTTTTCCCTGGCAGCCCGCACTAGGAGGCACTAGGGGAAGGCCCGCGGATGGCTCCTAGGAGATCACAGGCGCTGCAGAACGAGGACGGAACCTCCCCACACTCAGTATACCGGAACGCGGCCAAGTGGGTTGGGGAGGTTTGGCGCCGGCATCCACGCAGATGCCTGGTGTCACAGCTGTTCCCTGGCAGGGGGAAGTTCGCTAATTTCCTCCCCTGTCCAGGGGGAGGCACTAAAGCCTTCCTGCATTTCCTGCAAATCCCCCGTTTTCCCTGGCAGACCGCACTAGGAGTCACTCGGGGAAGACACGCGGAGGGCTCCTAGGAGATCCCAGACGCTGCAGACAGAGGACGGAACCTCCCCACTCTCAGAATTCCAGAACGAGTCCGAGTGGGTGGGGGAGGTTTCGGGCCGCCCTCCACGCAGCTGCTTTTTGTCACAGCTGTTCCTTATCAGGGGAAGTCCGCTAATTACCTCCCCTGTCCAAAGTGAGGCACTAGATGCTACCTGCATTTCCAGCCCAACCCCCGCATTTCCCCGGCAGCCCGCACTAGGAGACACTCAGGGAAGACAATCGGAGTGCTCCTATGAGATCCCAGGTGCTGCAGACATAGGACGGAACCTCCCCACACTCAGAATTCCGGAACGCGGCCGAGTGCGTGGGGGAGATTTGGGGCCGACCTCCACGGAGCTGCCTGGTGTCACAGCTGTACCCTGGCAGGGGGAAGTTCGCTAAATTCCTCCCCTGTCCAGGTGGAGGCACTATGCTTCCTGCATTTCCATCACAACCCACGCCTTTCCCCGGCAGCCCGCATTAGGAGTCACTCGTGAAAGACACGCGAATGGCTCCTAGGAGATCCTAGGCGCTGCAGACCGAGGTCGGAACCTCCCCACACTCAGAATTCCGGAACGCGTCCGAGTGGGTTTGGGAGGTTTGGGGGCGCCCTCCACGCAGCTGCCTAGAGTCACAACTTTTCCCTGGCAGAGTGAATTCCGCTAATTACCTCCCCTGTCCAGGGGAAGGCACTACAAGCTACCTGCAATTCCAGCCCAACCCCCGAATTTCCCAGGCAGCCCGAAATAAGAGACACTCGGGGAAGACACGCGGAGGGTTCCTAAAAGATCCCAGGTGCTGCAGACCGAGGACGGAACCTCCCCACACTCAGAATTCCGGAACGCGGCAGAGTGGGTGGGGGAGGTTTAGTGCCGACCTCCACGCAGCTGCATGTTGTCACAGCTCTTCCCTGTCATGGGAAGTCCTCTAATTACCTCCCCTGTCCAGAGTGAGGCACTAGATGCTACCTGCATTTCCAGCCAATCCCCCGCCTTTCCCCGGCTGCCCTTACTAAGAGAAACTCTGGGAAGACACGCGGAGGGCTCCTAGGAGATCCCAGGCTCTGCACACAGAGGACGGAACCTCCCCACACTCAGAATTCCGGAACGCGGCCGAGTGGGAGGGGGTGTTTTGGTATCCCCCTACACGCAGCTGCCGGGTGTCACAGGTGTTCCCTGGTAGGGGGAAGACCGCTTATTACCTCCCCTGTCCAAGCGGAGGAACTAGATTCTACCTTCATTTCCAACCCAACCCCCGCATTTCCCCGGCATCCCGCACTAGAGACACTCGGGGAAGACACACGGAGTGCTTCTTAAAGATTCCAGGTGCTGCAGACTGAGGACGGAACCTCCCCACACTCAGAATTCCGGAACGCGGCAGAGTGGGTGGGGGAAGTTTAGTGCCGCCCTCCACGCAGCTGCCTGTTGTCACAGCTCTTCCCTGTCAGGGGAAGTCCGCTAATTACCTCCCCTGTCCCGAATGAGGCACTACATGCTACCTGCATTTCCAGCCAATCCCCCACATTTCCCAGGCTTCCCGCACTAGGAGACACTCGGGGAAGACACGCGGAGGGCTCTTAGGGGATCCCAGGTGCTGCAGACAGAGGACGGAACCTCCCAACAATCAGAATTACGGAATAAATAGGAGTGGTTTGGGGAGGTTTGGGGGCGACCTCCACGCAGCTGCCTGGTGTCACAGCTCTTCCATGGCAGGGGGAACTCCTCTAATTACCTCCTCTGTCCAGGGTGAGGCACTACATCTTTCCTGCATTTCCAGCACAAACCCCGCATTTCCCCGGCAGCCCGCACTAAGTGACACTCGGGGAAGACACGCGGAGGGCTCATAGGAGATCCCAGTTGCTGCAGACAGAGGACGGAACCTCCCCACACTCAGAATTCCGGAACGCGTCCGAGTGGGTTTGGGAGGTTTGGGGCCGCCCTCCACGCAGCTGCCTGGAGTCACAGCTGTTCCCTGGCAGGGGGAAGTCCGCTAATTTCCTTCCCTGTCAAGGGAGAGTCACTACATGCTACCTGCATTTCCAGCACAACCCCCGCATTTCCTCGGCAGCATGCACTAGGAGACACTGGGGAAAAACACGCGGAGGGCTCCTTGGAGATCCCAGGCGCTGCAGACAGAGGACGGAACCTCCCCACACTCAGAATTCCCGAACGCGTCTGAGTGGGTTGGGGAGATATGGGGCCGCCCTCCACGCAGCTGCCTGGAGCCACAGGTGTTCCCTGGCAGGGGGAAGTCCTCTAATTACCTCCCCTGTTCAGGGGGAGGCACTAGATATTACCTATATTTCCACCAAAACACCCGCATTTCCTCGGGAGCCCTCACTAGGAGACACTCAGGGAAGACACGCGGAGGGCTCCTAGGAGTTCCCAAGTGCTGCAGACAGAGGAAGGAACCTCCCCACAATCAGAATTACGGAATAAATAGGAGTGGTTTGGGGAGGTTTGGGGGCGACCTCCACGCAGCTGCCTGGTGTCACAGCTGTTCCAATGCAGGGGGAACTCCTCTAATTACCTCCTCTGTCCAGGGTGAGGCACTACATCTTTCCTGCATTTCCAGCACAACCCCCGCATTTCCCCGGCAGTCCGCACTAGGAGACACTCGGGGAAGTCACGCGGAGGGCTCCTAGGGGATCCAAGGTGCTGCAGACAGAGGACGGAACCTCCCCACACTCAGAATTACGGAACAATTACGGGTGGTTCGGGGAGGTTTGGGGCCACAATCCACGGAGCTGCCTGGTGTCACAGCTGTTCCTTGGCAGGGGGAATTTGTCTAATTTCCTCCCCTGTCCAGGGGGAGGCACTAAATGCTTCCTGCATTTCCATCCCAACCCCCGCATTTCCCCGGGAGCCCGCATTAGGAGACACTCAGGGAAGACACGCGGAGGGCTCCTAGGAAATCCCAAGGGCTGCAAACAGAGGAAGGATCCTCCCCACAAACAGAATTACGGAATAAATAGGAGTGGTTTGGGGTGGTTATTGGGGCACACCACGCAGCTGCCTGGTGTCACAGCTGTTCCCTGCCAGGGGGAATTCCGCTAATTACCTCCCCTGTCCAGGGGGAGGCACTAGATGCTACCTGAAATTCCATCCCACCACCGGCTTTTAACCGGCAGCCCGCAAAAGGAGACACTCTGGGAAGACACGCGGACGGCTCCTAGTAGATCCCAGGTGCTGCAGACAGAGGACGGAACCTCCCCACACTCAGAATTATGAAACAATTACGAGTGGGTGGGGGAGGTTTGGGGCCACCCTCCACGGAGCTGCCTGGTGTCACAGCTGTACCCTGGCAGGGGGAATTTCGCTAATTTCCTCCCCTGTCCAGGTGGAGGCACTATGCTTCCTGCATTTCCATCACAACCCACGCCTTTCCCCGGCAGCCCGCACTAGGAGTCACTCGTGAAAGACACGCGGATGGCTCCTAGGAGATCCCAGGCCCTGCAGACATTTGACGGAACCTTCCAACTCTCAGAATTCCGTAACGGGGCTGAGTGCGTGGGGGAGGTTTTGGGCCGCCCTCCACGCAGCTGCCTGTTGTCACAGATCTTCCCTGTCAGGGGAAGTACGCTAAATACTTCCCCTGTCCAGGGGAAGGCACTACATGCTACCTGCATTTCCAGCCCAACCCCCGAATTACCCAGGCAGCCCGCACTAGGAGACACTCTGGGAAGACACGCGGAGGGCTCCTAGGAGATCGCAAGTGCTGCAGACAGTGGACGGATCCTCCCCACACTCAGAATTACGCAATAAGTAGGAGTGGTTTGGGGAGGTTTGGGGGCGCCCTCCACGCAGCTGCCTAGAGTCACAGCTCTTCCCTGGCAGGGGAAAGTCCGCTAATTACCTCCCCTGTCCAGGGGAAGGCACTACAAACTACCTGCATTTCCAGCCCAACCCCCGACTTTCCCAGGCAGCCCGCACTAAGAGACACTCGGGGAAGACACGCGGAGGGCTCCTAAAAGATCCTAGGTGCTGCAGACCGAGGACGGAACCTCCCCACACTCAGAATTTCGGAACGCGTCCGAGTGGGTTTGGGAGGTTCGGGGCCGCCCTCCACGCAGCTGCATGGAGTCACAGGTGTTTCCTGGCAGGGGGATGTCCTCTAATTACCTCCCCTGTCCAGGGGGAGGCAGTAGATATTACCTGCATTTCCAGCCAAACACCCGCATTTCCCCGGCAGCCCTCAATAGGAGACACTCAGGGAAGACACGGGGAGGGATCCTAGGAGTTCCCAAGTGCTGCAGACAGAGGAAAGAACCTCCCCACAATCAGAATTACGGAATAAATAGGAGTGGTTTAGGGAGGTTTGGGGGCGACCTCCACGCAGCTGCCTGGTGTCACAGCTGTTCCATGGCAGGGGGAAGTCCACTAATTCCCTCCCCTTTCCAGGGGGAGGCACTACATGCTTCCTGCATTTCGATCCCAACCCCGGCATTTAACCGGCTGCCCGCACTAGGAGAGAATCTGGGAAGACACGCGGAGGGCTCCTAGGAGATCCCAGGCACTGCAAACAGAGGACGGAACCTCCTCACTTTCAGAATTCCGGAACGTGGCCGAGTGGCTGGGGGAGGTTTGGGACCACGCTCCACGAAGCTGCCTGGTTTCACAGCTGTTCCCTTGAAGGGGAAAGTCCGCTAATTACCTCCCCTTTCCAGGGGGAGGCACTATATGCTTCCTGCATTTCCGGTCAAATCCCCGCCATTCCCCGGCAGCCTGCAACATGAGTCACTCGAGGAAGACACGAGGAGGGCTACTTGGTAATCCCAGGCACTGCAGACATAGGACGGAACCTCCCCAACTCAGAATTACGGAACAATTACGAGTGGTTGGGGTAGGTTTGGGGCCACCTTCCACGCAGCATCCTGGTATAACAGCTGTTCCCTGCAGGGGGAAGTCCGCTAATTACCTCCCCTGTCCAGAGGAAGGCACTACATGCTACCTGCATTTCCAGCCCAACCCCCGAATTTCCCCGTCAGCCCGCAATATCAGACACTCGGGGAAGACACGCGGAGGGCTCCTAGGAGATCCCAGGCGCTGCAGACAGAGGACGGAACCTCCCAACACTCAGAATTCCGGAAAGAGGCCGAGTGGGTGGGGGAGGTTTGGGGCCACCCTCCACGCAGCTTCCTGGTATAACAGCTGTTCCCTGGCCGGGGGAAGTTCGCTAATTTCCTCCCCTGTCCAGGGGGAGGCACTAAAGCCTTCCTGCATTTCCAGCCCAACCCCTGCATATTCCTGGCAGCCCGCACTAGGAGACACTCGGGGAAGACACAAGGAGGGCTCCTAATAGATCCCAGGTGCTGCAGACATAGGACGGAACCTCCCCACACTTAGAATTCCGGAGCTCGTCAGACTGGGTGGGGGAGGTTTGGGGCCGCCCTCCAAGCAGCTGCCTGTTGTCACAGCTGTTCCCTGTCAGGGGAAGTACGCTAATTACCTCCCCTGTCCAGGCGAAGGAACTACATTCTACCTGCATTTCCAGCCCAACCCCCGACTTACCCAGGCTGCCCGCACTTGTAGACACTCTGGGAAATCACGCGGAGGGCTCAAAGGAGATCCCAAGTGCTGCAGACAGAGGACGGAACCTCCTCAACTCAGAATTACGGAACAATTACGAGTGGTTTGGGGAAGTTTGGGGCCAAACTCCACGGAGCTGCCTGGTGTCACAGCTGTTCCCTGGCCGGGGGAAGTTCGCTAATTTCCTCCCCTGTCCAGGTGGAGGCACTAAATGCTTCCTGCATTTCCATCACAACCCCCACCTTTCCCCGGCAGCCCGCACTAGGAGTCACTCGTGGAAGACACACGGATGGCTCCTAGGAGATCCCAGGCGCTGCAGACCGAGGACAGAACCTCCCCACACTCAGTAATCCGGAACGCGGCCAAGTGGGTTGGGGAGGTTTGGCGCCGCCCTCCACGCAGCTGCCTGGTGTCACAGCTGTTCCCTGGCAGGGGGAAATTCGCTAATTACCTCCCCTGTCCAGTTGGAGGCACTACATGCTACCTGCATTTCCAGCTCAACCCCCGCATTTCCCCGGCAGACCGCACTAGGAGTCACTCGGGGAAGACACGCGGAGGGCTCCTAGGAGATCCTAGGCGCTGCAGACAGAGGTCGGAACCTCCCCACACTCAGAATTACGGAACATTTACGAGTGGTTGGGGGAGGTTTGGGGCCAAACTCCACGGAGCTGCCTGGTGTCACAGCTGTTCCCTGGCCGGGGGAAGTTCGCTAATTTCCTCCCCTGTCCAGGTGGAGGCACTAAATGCTTCCTGCATTTCCATCACAACCCCCACCTTTCCCCGGCAGCCCGCACTAGGAGTCACTCGTGGAAGACACACGGATGGCTCTTAGGAGATCCCATGCGCTGCAGACATAGGACGGAACCTCCCAACTCTCAGAATTCCGGAACGAGGCTGAGTGGTTCGGGGAGGTTTGGGGCCGCCCTCCACGCAGCTGCCTGTTGTCACAGCTGTTCCCTGTCAGGGGAAGTACGCTAATTACCTCCCCTGTCCAGGGGAAGGCATTACATGCTTCTGCATTTCCGGTCAAATCCCCGCCTTTCCCCGGCAGCCCGCAACATGAGTCACTCGAGGAAGACACGAGGAGGGCTACTTGGTAATCCCAGGCACTGCAGACATAGGACGGAACCTCCCCAACTCAGAATTACGGAACAATTACGAGTGGTTGGGGTAGGTTTGGGGCCACCTTCCACGCAGCATCCTGGTATAACAGCTGTTCCCTGGCAAGGGGAAGTTCGCTAATTTCCTCCCCTGTCCAGGGGGAGGCACTAAAGCCTTCCTGCATTTCCTGCAAATCCCCCGTTTTCCCTGGCAGCCCGCACTAGGAGGCACTAGGGGAAGGCCCGCGGATGGCTCCTAGGAGATCCCAGGCGCTGCAGACCGAGGACGGAACCTCCCCACACTCAGTATTCCGGAACGCGGCCAAGTGGGTTGGGGAGGTTTGGCGCCGCCCTCCACGCAGATGCCTGGTGTCACAGCTGTTCCCTGGCAGGGGGAAGTTCGCTAATTACCTCCCATGTCCAGTTGGAGGCACTACATGCTACCTGCATTTCCAGCCCAACCCCCGCATTTCCCCGGCAGACCGCACTAGGAGTCACTCGGGGAAGACACGCGGAGGGCTCCTAGGATTTTCCAGAGGCTGCAGACAGAGGACGGAACCACCCCACTCTCAGAATTCCAGAACGAGTCCGAGTGGGTGGGGGAGGTTTCGGGCCGCCCTCCACGCAGCTGCTTTTTGTCACAGCTGTTCCTTATCAGGGGAAGTCCGCTAATTACCTCCCCTGTCCAAAGTGAGGCACTAGATGCTACCTGCATTTCCAGCCCAACCCCCGCCTTTCCCCGGCAGCCCGCACTAAGAGACACTCAGGGAAGACAATCGGAGTGTTCCTATGAGATCCCAGGTGCTGCAGACATAGGACGGAACCTCCCCACACTCAGAATTCCGGAACGCGGCCGAGTGGGTGGGGGAGATTTGGGGCCGACCTCCACGGAGCTGCCTGGTGTCACAGCTGTACCCTGGCAGGGGGAAGTTCGCTAATTTCCTCCCCTGTCCAGGTGGAGGCACTATGCTTCCTGCATTTCCATCACATCCCACGCCTTTCCCAGGCAGCCCGCATTAGTAGTCACTCGTGAAAGACACGCGAATGGCTCCTAGGAGATCCTAGGCGCTGCAGACCGAGGTCGGAACCTCCCCACACTCAGAATTCCGGAACGCGGCAGAGTGGGTTTGGGAGGTTTGGGGGCGCCCACCACGCAGCTGCCTAGAGTCATAACTTTTCCCTGGCAGAGTGAATTCCGCTAATTACCTCCCCTGTCCAGGGGAAGGCACTACAAGCTACCTGCAATTCCAGCCCAACCCCCGAATTTCCCAGGCAGCCCGAAATAAGAGACACTGGGGGAAGACACGCGGAGGGTTCCTAAAAGATCCCAGGTGCTGCAGACCGAGGACGGAACCTCCCCACACTCAGAATTCCGGAACGCGGCAGAGTGGGTGGGGGAGGTTTAGTGCCGACCTCCACGCAGCTGCCTGTTGTCACAGCTCTTCCCTGTCACGGGAAGTCCGCTAATTACCTCCCCTGTCCAGAGTGAGGCACTAGATGCTACCTGCATTTCCAGCCAATCCCCCGCATTTCCCCGGCTGCCCTCACTAAGAGAAACTCTGGGAAGACACGCGGAGTTCTCCTAGGAGATCCCAAGTGCTGCAGACAGAGGACGGAACCTCCCCAACTCAGAATTACGGAACAATTACGAGTGGTTTGGGGAAGTTTGGGGCCAAACTCCACGAAGCTTCCTGGTGTCACAGCTGTTCCCTGGCAGGGGGAATTTCGCTAATTTCCTCCCCTGTTCAGGGGGAGGCACTAAATGCTTCCTGCATTTCCTGCAAATCCCCCGTTTTCCCTGGCAGCCCGCACTAGGAGGCACTAGGGGAAGGCCCGCGGATGGCTCCTAGGAGATCCCAGGCGCTGCAGACCGAGGGCAGAACCTCCCCACACTCAGTAATCCGGAACGCGGCCAAGTGGGTTGGGGAGGTTTGGCGCCGCCCTCCACGCAGCTGCTTGGTGTCACAGCTGTTCCTTGGCAGGGGGAAGTTCGCTAATTACCTCCCCTGTCCAGTTGGAGGCACTACATGCTACCTGCATTTCCAGCTCAACTCCCGCATGTCCAAGGCAGACCGCACTAGTAGTCACTCGGGGAAGACACGCGGAGGGCTCCTAGGAGATCCTAGGCTCTGCAGACAGAGGTCGGAACCTCCCCACACTCAGAATTACGGAACAATTACGAGTGGTTTGGGGAGGATTGGGGCCAAATTCCACGGAGCTGCCTGGTGTCACAGCTGTTCCCTGGCAGGGGGAATTTCGCTAATTTCCTCCCCTGTCCTGAGGGAGGCACTAAAGCCTTCCTGCATTTCATGCAAATTCCCCGTTTTCCCTGGCAGCCCGCACTAGGAGGCACTAGGGGAAGGCCTGCGGATGGCTCCTAGGAGATCCCAGGCACTGCAGACATTTGACGGAACCTCCCAACTCTCAGAATTCCGGAACGAGGCTGAGTGGGTGGGGGAGGTTTTGGGCCGCCCTCCACGCAGCTGCCTGTTGTCACAGCTGTTCCCTGTCAGGGGAAGTATGCTAAATATTTCCCCTGTCCACGGGAAGGCACTACATGCTACCTGCATTTCCAGACAAACCCCCGAATTACCCAGGCAGCCCGCACTAGGAAACATTCTGGGAAGACACGCGGAGGGCTCCCAGGAGATCCCAAGTGCTGCAGACAGTTGACGGAACCTCCCCACACTCAGAATTACGGAATAAGTAGGAGTGGTTTGGGGAGGTTTGGGGGCGCCCTCCACGCAGCTGCCTAGAGTCACAGCTTTTCCCTGGCAGAGGGAATTCCGCTAATTACCTCCCCTGTCCAGAGGAAGGCACTACAAGCTACCTGCAATTCCAGCCCAACCCCCGAATTTCCCAGGCAGCCCGAAATAAGAGATATTCGGGGAAGACACGCGGAGGGTTCCTAAAACATCCCAGGTGCTGCAGACATAGGAAGGAACCTCCCCACACTCAGAATTCCGGAACGCGGCAGAGTGGGTGGGGGAGGTTTAGTGCCGACCTCCACACAGCTGCCTGTTGTCACAGCTCTTCCCTGTCACGGGAAGTCCGCTAATTACCTCCCCTGTCCAGAGTGAGGCACTAGATGCTACCTGCATTTCCAGCCATTCCCCCGCCTTTCCCCTGCTGCCCGCACTAAGAGAAACTCAAGGAAGACACGCGGAGGGCTCCTAGGAGATCCCAGGCTCTGCAGACAGAGGACGGAACCTCCCCACACTCAGAATTCTGGAACGCGTCCGAGTGGGTTTGGGAGGTTTGGGGCCGCCCTCCACGCAGCTGCCGGGTGTCACAGGTGTTCCCTGGTAGGGGGAAGTCCGCTAATTACCTCCCCTGTCCAAGGGGAGGAACTAGATTCTACCTGCATTTCCAACCCAACCCCAGCATTTCCCCGGCATCCCGCAATAGAGACACTCTCGGAAGACACGCGGAGGGCTCCTAGGAGATCCCAAGTGCTGGCGACAGTTTACGTAACCTCCCCACACTCAGAATTCCGGAACGCGTCCGAGTGGGTTTGGGAGGTTTGGGGCCGCCCTCCACGCAGCTGCCTGGAGTCACAGCTGTTCCCTGGCAGGGGGAAGTCCGCTAATTTCCTCCCCTGTCCAGGGAGAGTCACTACATGCTACCTGCATTTCCAGCACTACCCCCGCATTTCCTCTGCAGCATGCACTAGGAGACACTGGGGAAAAACACGCGGAGGGCTCCTTGGAGATCCCAGGTGCTGCAGACAGAGGACGGAACCTCCCCACACTCAGAATTCCCGAACGCGTCCGAGTGGTTTGGGGAGTTTTGGGGCCGCCCTCCACGCAGCTGCCTGGTGTCACAGCTGTTCCATGGCAGGGGGAAGTCCTCTAATTACCTCCTCTGTCCAGGGTGAGGCACTACATCTTTCCTGCATTTCCAGCACAACCCCCGCATTTCCCCGGCAGCCCGCACTAGGAGAAACTCGGGGAAGACACGCGGAGGGCTCCTAGGAGATCCAAGTTGCTGCAGACAGAGGACGGAACCTCCCCACACTCAGAATTATGGAACAATTACGGGTGGTTCGGGGAGGTTTGGGGCCACACTCCACGGAGCTGCCTGGTGTCACAGCTGTTCCTTGGCAGGGGGAATTTTTCTAAATTCCTCCCCTGTCCAGGGGGAGTCACTAAATGCTTCCTGCATTTCCATCCAAACCCCCGCATTTCCCCGGGACCCCGCACTAGGAGACACTCAGGGAAGACACGCGGAGGGCTCCTAGGAAATCCCAAGGGCTTCAAACAGAGGAAGGATCCTCCCCACAAACAGAATTACGGAATAAATAGGAGTGGATTGGGGTGGTTATTGGGGCACACCACGCAGCTGCCTGGTGTCACAGCTGTTCCCTGACAGGGGGAATTCCGCTAATTACCTCCCCTGTCCAGAGGGAGGCACTAGATGCTACCTGAAATTCCATCCCACCACCGGCATTTAACCGGCAGCCCGCAAAAGGAGACACTCTGGGAAGACACACGGACGGCTCCTAGGAGATCCCAGGTGCTGCAGACAGAGGACGGAATCTCCCCACACTCAGAATTATGAAACAATTACGAGTGGGTGGGGGAGGTTTGGGGCCAACCTCCACGGAGCTGCCTGGTGTCACAGCTATACCCTGGCAGGGGGAATTTCGCTAATTTCCTCCCCTGTCCAGGTGGAGGCACTATGCTTCCTGCATTTCCATCACAACCCACGCCTTTCCCCGGCAGCCCGCACTAGGAGTCACTCGTGAAAGACACGCGGATGGCTCCTAGGAGATCCCAGGCGCTGCAGACATTTGACGGAACCTCCCAACTCTCAGAATTCCGGAACGTGCCTGAGTGCGTGGGGGAGGATTTGGGCTGCCCTCCACGCAGCTGCCTATTGTCACAGCTCTTCCCTGTCAGGGGAAGTACGATAAATACTTCCCCTGTCCAGGGGAAGGCACTACATGCTACCTGCATTTTCAGCCCAAACCCCGAATTACCCAGGCAGCCCGCACTAGGAGACACACTGGGAAGACACGCGGAGGGCTCCTAGGAGATCCCAAGTGCTGCAGACAGTGGACGGAACCTCCCCACACTCAGAATTCCGGAACGCGTCCGAGTGGGTTTGGGAGGTTTGGAGCCGCCCTCCACGCAGCTGCCTGGAGTCACAGGTGTTTCCTGGCAGGGGGATGTCCTCTAATTACCTCCCCTGTCCAGGGGGAGGCAGTAGATATTACCTGCATTTCCAGCCAAACACCCGCATTTCCCCGGCAGCCCTCAATAGGAGACTCTCAGGGAAGACACGGGGAGGGATCCTAGGAGTTCCCAAGTGCTGCAGACAGAGGAAGGAACCTCCCCACAATCAGAATTACGGAATAAATAGGAGTGGTTTGGGGAGGTTTGGGGGCGACCTCCACGCAGCTGCCTGGTGTCACAGCTGTTCCATGGCAGGGGGAAGTCCACTAATTACCTCCCCTGTGCAGGGGGAGGCACTACATGCTTCCTGCATTTCGATCCCAACCCCGGCATTTAACCGGCTGCCCGCACTAGGAGAGAATCTGGGAAGACACGCGGAGGGCTCCTAGGAGATCCCAGGCACTGCAAACAGGGGACGGAACCTCCTCACATTCAGAATTCCGGAACGCGGCCGAGTGGCTGGGGGAGGTTTGGGACCGCGCTCCACGCAGCTGCCTGGTTTCACAGCTGTTCCCTTGAAGGGGAAAGTCCGCTAATTACCTCCCCTCTCCAGGGGGAGGCACTATATGCTTCCTGCATTTCCGGTCAAATCCCCGCCTTTCCCCGGCAGCCCGCAACATGAGTCACTCGAGGAAGACACGAGGAGGGCTACTTGGTAATCCCAGGCACTGCAGACATAGGACGGAACCTCCCCAACTCAGAATTACGGAACAATTACGAGTGGTTGGGGTAGGTTTGGGGCCACCTTCCACGCAGCATCCTGGTATAACAGCTGTTCCCTGGCAGGGGGAAGTTCGCTAATTTCCTCCCCTGTCCAGGGGGAGGCACTAAAGCCTTCCTGCATTTCCTGCAAATCCCCCGTTTTCCCTGGCAGCCCGCACTAGGAGGCACTAGGGGAAGGCCCGCGGATGGCTCCTAGGAGATCCCAAGTGCTGCAGACAGTTGACGGAACCTCCCCACACTCAGAATTACGGAATAAGTAGGAGTGGTTTGGGGAGGTTTGGGGGCGCCCTCCACGCAGCTGCCTAGAGTCACAGCTTTTCCCTGGCAGAGGGAATTCCGCTAATTACCTCCCCTGTCCAGGGGAAGGCACTAAAAGCTACCTGCAATTCCAGCCCAACCCCCGAATTTCCCAGGCAGCCCGAAATAAGAGACACTCGGGGAAGACACGCTGAGGGTTCCTAAAACATCCCAGGTGCTGCAGACATAGGACGGAACCTCCCCACACTCAGAATTCCGGAACGCGGCAGAGTGGGTTGGGGAGGTTTAGTGCCGCCCTCCACGCAGCTGCCTGGAGTCACAGCTGTTCCCTGGCAGGGGGAAGTCCGCTAATTTCCTCCCCTGTCCCGGGATAGTCACTACCTGCTACCTGCATTTCCAGCACAACCCCCGCATTTCCTCGGCAGCATGCACTAGGAGACACTGGGGAAAAACACGCGGAGGGCTCCTTGGAGATCCCAGGCGCTGCAGACAGAGGACGGAACCTCCCCACACTCAGAATTACGGAACAATTACGGGTGGTTCGGGGAGGTTTGGGGCCACACTCCACGGAGCTGCCTGGAGTCACAGCTGTTCCCTGGCTGGGGGAAGTCCGCTAATTTCCTCCCCTGTCCAGGGAGAGTCACTACATGCTACCTGCATTTCCAGCACAACCCCCGCATTTCCTCGGCAGCATGCACTAGGAGACACTGGGGAAAAACACGCGGAGGGCTCTTAGGGGATCCCAGGCGCTGCAGACAGAGGACGGAACCTCCCCACACTCAGAATTCCCGAACGCGTCTGAGTGGGTTGGGGAGATATGGGGCCGCCCTCCACGCAGCTGCCTGGAGCCACAGGTGTTCCCTGGCAGGGGGAAGTCCTCTAATTACCTCCCCTGTTCAGGGGGAGGCACTAGATATTACCTATATTTCCACCAAAACACCCGCATTTCCTCGGGAGCCCTCACTAGGAGACACTCAGTGAAGACACGCGGAGGGCTCCTAGGAGTTCCCAAGTGCTGCAGACAGAGGAAGGAACCTCCCCACAATCAGAATTACGGAATAAATAGGAGTGGTTTGGGGAGGTTTGGGGGCGACCTCCACGCAGCTGCCTGGTGTCACAGCTGTTCCTTGGCAGGGGGAAGTTCGCTAATTACCTCCCCTGTCCAGTTGGAGGCACTACATGCTACCTGCATTTCCAGCTCAACTCCCGCATGTCCAAGGCAGACCGCACTAGTAGTCACTCGGGGAAGACACGCGGAGGGCTCCTAGGAGATCCTAGGCTCTGCAGACAGAGGTCGGAACCTCCCCACACTCAGAATTACGGAACAATTACGAGTGGTTTGGGGAGGATTGGGGCCAAATTCCACGGAGCTGCCTGGTGTCACAGCTGTTCCCTGGCAGGGGGAATTTCGCTAATTTCCTCCCCTGTCCTGAGGGAGGCACTAAAGCCTTCCTGCATTTCATGCAAATTCCCCGTTTTCCCTGGCAGCCCGCACTAGGAGGCACTAGGGGAAGGCCTGCGGATGGCTCCTAGGAGATCCCAGGCACTGCAGACATTTGACGGAACCTCCCAACTCTCAGAATTCCGGAACGAGGCTGAGTGGGTGGGGGAGGTTTTGGGCCGCCCTCCACGCAGCTGCCTGTTGTCACAGCTGTTCCCTGTCAGGGGAAGTATGCTAAATATTTCCCCTGTCCACGGGAAGGCACTACATGCTACCTGCATTTCCAGACAAACCCCCGAATTACCCAGGCAGCCCGCACTAGGAAACATTCTGGGAAGACACGCGGAGGGCTCCCAGGAGATCCCAAGTGCTGCAGACAGTTGACGGAACCTCCCCACACTCAGAATTACGGAATAAGTAGGAGTGGTTTGGGGAGGTTTGGGGGCGCCCTCCACGCAGCTGCCTAGAGTCACAGCTTTTCCCTGGCAGAGGGAATTCCGCTAATTACCTCCCCTGTCCAGAGGAAGGCACTACAAGCTACCTGCAATTCCAGCCCAACCCCCGAATTTCCCAGGCAGCCCGAAATAAGAGATATTCGGGGAAGACACGCGGAGGGTTCCTAAAACATCCCAGGTGCTGCAGACATAGGAAGGAACCTCCCCACACTCAGAATTCCGGAACGCGGCAGAGTGGGTGGGGGAGGTTTAGTGCCGACCTCCACACAGCTGCCTGTTGTCACAGCTCTTCCCTGTCACGGGAAGTCCGCTAATTACCTCCCCTGTCCAGAGTGAGGCACTAGATGCTACCTGCATTTCCAGCCATTCCCCCGCCTTTCCCCTGCTGCCCGCACTAAGAGAAACTCAAGGAAGACACGCGGAGGGCTCCTAGGAGATCCCAGGCTCTGCAGACAGAGGACGGAACCTCCCCACACTCAGAATTCTGGAACGCGTCCGAGTGGGTTTGGGAGGTTTGGGGCCGCCCTCCACGCAGCTGCCGGGTGTCACAGGTGTTCCCTGGTAGGGGGAAGTCCGCTAATTACCTCCCCTGTCCAAGGGGAGGAACTAGATTCTACCTGCATTTCCAACCCAACCCCAGCATTTCCCCGGCATCCCGCAATAGAGACACTCTCGGAAGACACGCGGAGGGCTCCTAGGAGATCCCAAGTGCTGGCGACAGTTTACGTAACCTCCCCACACTCAGAATTCCGGAACGCGTCCGAGTGGGTTTGGGAGGTTTGGGGCCGCCCTCCACGCAGCTGCCTGGAGTCACAGCTGTTCCCTGGCAGGGGGAAGTCCGCTAATTTCCTCCCCTGTCCAGGGAGAGTCACTACATGCTACCTGCATTTCCAGCACTACCCCCGCATTTCCTCTGCAGCATGCACTAGGAGACACTGGGGAAAAACACGCGGAGGGCTCCTTGGAGATCCCAGGTGCTGCAGACAGAGGACGGAACCTCCCCACACTCAGAATTCCCGAACGCGTCCGAGTGGTTTGGGGAGTTTTGGGGCCGCCCTCCACGCAGCTGCCTGGTGTCACAGCTGTTCCATGGCAGGGGGAAGTCCTCTAATTACCTCCTCTGTCCAGGGTGAGGCACTACATCTTTCCTGCATTTCCAGCACAACCCCCGCATTTCCCCGGCAGCCCGCACTAGGAGAAACTCGGGGAAGACACGCGGAGGGCTCCTAGGAGATCCAAGTTGCTGCAGACAGAGGACGGAACCTCCCCACACTCAGAATTATGGAACAATTACGGGTGGTTCGGGGAGGTTTGGGGCCACACTCCACGGAGCTGCCTGGTGTCACAGCTGTTCCTTGGCAGGGGGAATTTTTCTAAATTCCTCCCCTGTCCAGGGGGAGTCACTAAATGCTTCCTGCATTTCCATCCAAACCCCCGCATTTCCCCGGGACCCCGCACTAGGAGACACTCAGGGAAGACACGCGGAGGGCTCCTAGGAAATCCCAAGGGCTTCAAACAGAGGAAGGATCCTCCCCACAAACAGAATTACGGAATAAATAGGAGTGGATTGGGGTGGTTATTGGGGCACACCACGCAGCTGCCTGGTGTCACAGCTGTTCCCTGACAGGGGGAATTCCGCTAATTACCTCCCCTGTCCAGAGGGAGGCACTAGATGCTACCTGAAATTCCATCCCACCACCGGCATTTAACCGGCAGCCCGCAAAAGGAGACACTCTGGGAAGACACACGGACGGCTCCTAGGAGATCCCAGGTGCTGCAGACAGAGGACGGAATCTCCCCACACTCAGAATTATGAAACAATTACGAGTGGGTGGGGGAGGTTTGGGGCCAACCTCCACGGAGCTGCCTGGTGTCACAGCTATACCCTGGCAGGGGGAATTTCGCTAATTTCCTCCCCTGTCCAGGTGGAGGCACTATGCTTCCTGCATTTCCATCACAACCCACGCCTTTCCCCGGCAGCCCGCACTAGGAGTCACTCGTGAAAGACACGCGGATGGCTCCTAGGAGATCCCAGGCGCTGCAGACATTTGACGGAACCTCCCAACTCTCAGAATTCCGGAACGTGCCTGAGTGCGTGGGGGAGGATTTGGGCTGCCCTCCACGCAGCTGCCTATTGTCACAGCTCTTCCCTGTCAGGGGAAGTACGATAAATACTTCCCCTGTCCAGGGGAAGGCACTACATGCTACCTGCATTTTCAGCCCAAACCCCGAATTACCCAGGCAGCCCGCACTAGGAGACACACTGGGAAGACACGCGGAGGGCTCCTAGGAGATCCCAAGTGCTGCAGACAGTGGACGGAACCTCCCCACACTCAGAATTCCGGAACGCGTCCGAGTGGGTTTGGGAGGTTTGGAGCCGCCCTCCACGCAGCTGCCTGGAGTCACAGGTGTTTCCTGGCAGGGGGATGTCCTCTAATTACCTCCCCTGTCCAGGGGGAGGCAGTAGATATTACCTGCATTTCCAGCCAAACACCCGCATTTCCCCGGCAGCCCTCAATAGGAGACTCTCAGGGAAGACACGGGGAGGGATCCTAGGAGTTCCCAAGTGCTGCAGACAGAGGAAGGAACCTCCCCACAATCAGAATTACGGAATAAATAGGAGTGGTTTGGGGAGGTTTGGGGGCGACCTCCACGCAGCTGCCTGGTGTCACAGCTGTTCCATGGCAGGGGGAAGTCCACTAATTACCTCCCCTGTGCAGGGGGAGGCACTACATGCTTCCTGCATTTCGATCCCAACCCCGGCATTTAACCGGCTGCCCGCACTAGGAGAGAATCTGGGAAGACACGCGGAGGGCTCCTAGGAGATCCCAGGCACTGCAAACAGGGGACGGAACCTCCTCACATTCAGAATTCCGGAACGCGGCCGAGTGGCTGGGGGAGGTTTGGGACCGCGCTCCACGCAGCTGCCTGGTTTCACAGCTGTTCCCTTGAAGGGGAAAGTCCGCTAATTACCTCCCCTCTCCAGGGGGAGGCACTATATGCTTCCTGCATTTCCGGTCAAATCCCCGCCTTTCCCCGGCAGCCCGCAACATGAGTCACTCGAGGAAGACACGAGGAGGGCTACTTGGTAATCCCAGGCACTGCAGACATAGGACGGAACCTCCCCAACTCAGAATTACGGAACAATTACGAGTGGTTGGGGTAGGTTTGGGGCCACCTTCCACGCAGCATCCTGGTATAACAGCTGTTCCCTGGCAGGGGGAAGTTCGCTAATTTCCTCCCCTGTCCAGGGGGAGGCACTAAAGCCTTCCTGCATTTCCTGCAAATCCCCCGTTTTCCCTGGCAGCCCGCACTAGGAGGCACTAGGGGAAGGCCCGCGGATGGCTCCTAGGAGATCCCAAGTGCTGCAGACAGTTGACGGAACCTCCCCACACTCAGAATTACGGAATAAGTAGGAGTGGTTTGGGGAGGTTTGGGGGCGCCCTCCACGCAGCTGCCTAGAGTCACAGCTTTTCCCTGGCAGAGGGAATTCCGCTAATTACCTCCCCTGTCCAGGGGAAGGCACTAAAAGCTACCTGCAATTCCAGCCCAACCCCCGAATTTCCCAGGCAGCCCGAAATAAGAGACACTCGGGGAAGACACGCTGAGGGTTCCTAAAACATCCCAGGTGCTGCAGACATAGGACGGAACCTCCCCACACTCAGAATTCCGGAACGCGGCAGAGTGGGTTGGGGAGGTTTAGTGCCGCCCTCCACGCAGCTGCCTGGAGTCACAGCTGTTCCCTGGCAGGGGGAAGTCCGCTAATTTCCTCCCCTGTCCCGGGATAGTCACTACCTGCTACCTGCATTTCCAGCACAACCCCCGCATTTCCTCGGCAGCATGCACTAGGAGACACTGGGGAAAAACACGCGGAGGGCTCCTTGGAGATCCCAGGCGCTGCAGACAGAGGACGGAACCTCCCCACACTCAGAATTACGGAACAATTACGGGTGGTTCGGGGAGGTTTGGGGCCACACTCCACGGAGCTGCCTGGAGTCACAGCTGTTCCCTGGCTGGGGGAAGTCCGCTAATTTCCTCCCCTGTCCAGGGAGAGTCACTACATGCTACCTGCATTTCCAGCACAACCCCCGCATTTCCTCGGCAGCATGCACTAGGAGACACTGGGGAAAAACACGCGGAGGGCTCTTAGGGGATCCCAGGCGCTGCAGACAGAGGACGGAACCTCCCCACACTCAGAATTCCCGAACGCGTCTGAGTGGGTTGGGGAGATATGGGGCCGCCCTCCACGCAGCTGCCTGGAGCCACAGGTGTTCCCTGGCAGGGGGAAGTCCTCTAATTACCTCCCCTGTTCAGGGGGAGGCACTAGATATTACCTATATTTCCACCAAAACACCCGCATTTCCTCGGGAGCCCTCACTAGGAGACACTCAGTGAAGACACGCGGAGGGCTCCTAGGAGTTCCCAAGTGCTGCAGACAGAGGAAGGAACCTCCCCACAATCAGAATTACGGAATAAATAGGAGTGGTTTGGGGAGGTTTGGGGGCGACCTCCACGCAGCTGCCTGGTGTCACAGCTGTTCCATGGCAGGGGGAACTCCTCTAATTAGCTCCTCTGTCCAGGGTGAGGCACTACATCATTCCTGCATTTCCAGCACAACCCCCGCATTTCCCCGGCAGCCCGCACTAGGAGACACTCGGGGAAGTCACGCGGAGGGCTCCTAGGAGATCCAAGGTGCTGCAGACAGAGGACGGAACCTCCCCACACTCAGAATTTCGGAACAATTACGGGTGGTTCGGGGAGGTTTGGGGCCACACTCCACGGAGCTGCCTGGTGTCACAGCTGTTCCTTGGCAGGGGGAATTTGTCTAATTTCCTCCCCTGTCCAGGGGGAGGCACTAAATGCTTCCTGCATTTCCATCCCAACCCCCGCATTTCCCCGGGAGCCCGCACTAGGAGACACTCAGGGAAGACACGCGGAGGGCTCCTAGGAAATCCCAAGGGCTGCAAACAGAGGAAGGATCCTCCCCACAAACAGAATTACGGAATAAATAGGAGTGGTTTGGGGTGGTTATTGGGGCACACCACGCAGTTGCCTGGTGTCACAGCTGTTCCCTGCCAGGGGGAATTCCGCTAATTACCTCCCCTGTCCAGGGGGAGGCACTAGATGCTACCTGAAATTCCATCCCACCACCGGCTTTTAACCGGCAGCCCGCAAAAAGAGACACTCTGGGAAGACACGCGGACGGCTCCTAGTAGATCCCAGGTGCTGCAGACAGAGGACGGAACCTCCCCACACTCAGAATTATGAAACAATTACGAGTGGGTGGGGGAGGTTTGGGGCCACCCTCCACGGAGCTGCCTGGTGTCACAGCTGTACCCTGGCAGGGGGAAGTTCGCTAATTTCCTCCCCTGTCCAGGTGGAGGCACTATGCTTCCTGCATTTCCATCACAACCCACGTCTTTCCCCGGCAGCCCGCACTAGGAGTCACTCGTGAAAGACACGCGGATGGCTCCTAGGAGATCCCAGGCGCTGCAGACATTTGACGGAACCTTCCAACTCTCAGAATTCCGGAACGGGGCTGAGTGCTTGGGGGAGGTTTTGGGCCGCCCTCCACGCAGCTGCCTGTTGTCACAGCTCTTCCCTCTCAGGGGAAGTACGCTAAATACTTCACCTGTCCAGGGGAAGGCACTACATGCTACCTGCATTTCCAGCCCAACCCCCGACTTTCCCAGGCAGCCCGCACTAAGAGACACTCGGGGAAGACACGCGGAGGGCTCCTAAAAGATCCTAGGTGCTGCAGACCGAGGACGGAACCTCCCCACACTCAGAATTCCGGAACGCGTCCGAGTGGGTTTGGGAGGTTCGGGGCCGCCCTCCACGCAGCTGCCTGGAGTCACAGGTGTTTCCTGGCAGGGGGATGTCCTCTAATTACCTCCCCTGTCCAGGGGGAGGCAGTAGATATTACCTGCATTTCCAGCCAAACACCCGCATTTCCCCGGCAGCCCTCAATATGAGACACTCAGGGAAGACACGGGGAGGGATCCTAGGAGTTCCCAAGTGCTGCAGACAGAGGAAAGAACCTCCCCACAATCAGAATTACGGAATAAATAGGAGTGGTTTAGGGAGGTTTGGGGGAGACCTCCACGCAGCTGCCTGGTGTCACACCTGTTCCATGGCAGGGGGAAGTCCACTAATTACCTCCCCTTTCCAGGGGGAGGCACTACATGCTTCCTGCATTTCGATCCCAACCCCGGCATTTAACCGGCTGCCTGCACTAGGAGAGAATCTGGGAAGACACGTGGAGGGCTCCTAGGAGATCCCAGGCACTGCAAACAGAGGACGGAACCTCCTCACATTCAGAATTCCGGAACGCGGCCGAGTGGCTGAGGGAGGTTTGGGACCGCGCTCCACGCAGCTGCCTGGTTTCACAGCTGTTCCCTTGAAGGGGAAATTCCGCTAATTACCTCCCCTTTCCAGGGGGAGGCACTATATGCTTCCTGCATTTCCGGTCAAATCCCCGCCTTTCCCCGGCAGCCCGCAACATGAGTCACTCGAGGAAGACACGAGGAGGGCTACTTGGTAATCCCAGGCACTGCAGACATAGGACGGAACCTCCCCAACTCAGAATTACGGAACAATTACGAGTGGTTGGGGTAGGTTTGGGGCCACCTTCCACGCAGCATCCTGGTATAACAGCTGTTCCCTGGCAGGGGGATGTCCGCTAATTACCTCCCCTGTCCAGAGGAAGGCACTACATGCTACCTGCATTTCCAGCCCAACCCCCGAATTTCCCCGTCAGCCTGCAATAGCAGACACTCGGGGAAGACACGCGGAGGGCTCCTAGGAGATCCCAGGCGCTGCAGACAGAGGACGGAACCTCCCAACACTCAGAATTCCGGAAAGAGGCCGAGTGGGTGGGGGAGGTTTGGGGCCGCCCTCCACGCAGCTTCCTGGTATAACAGCTGTTCCCTGGCCGGGGGAAGTTCGCTAATTTCCTCCCCTGTCCAGGGGGAGGCACTAAAGCCTTCCTGCATTTCCAGCCCAACCCCTGCATATTCCTGGCAGCCCGCACTAGGAGACACTCGGGGAAAACACGAGGAGGGCTCCTAATAGATCCCAGGTGCTGCAGACATAGGACGGAACCTCCCCACACTTAGAATTCCGGAGCTCGTCAGACTGGGTGGGGGAGGTTTGGGGCCGCCCTCCAAGCAGCTGCCTGTTGTCACAGCTGTTCCCTGTCAGGGGAAGTACGCTAATTACCTCCCCTGTCCAGGCGAAGGCACTACATTCTACCTGCATTTCCAGCCCAACCCCCGACTTACCCAGGCTGCCCGCACTTGTAGACACTCTGGGAAGACACGCGGAGGGCTCAAAGAGATCCCAAGGGCTGCAGACAGTGGACGGAACCTCCCCACACTCAGAATATTGGAATAAGTAGGAGTGGTTTGGGGAAGTTTGGGGGCGCCCTCCACGCAGCTACCTGGTGTCACAGCTGTTCCTGGCAGGGGGAAGTCCGCTAATTACCTCCCCTGTCCAGGGGAAGGCACTACATGCTACCAGCATTTCCAGCCCAACCCCCGACTTTCCCAGGCAGCCCGCACTAGGAAACACTCGGGGAAGACACGCGGAGGGCTCCTAATAGATCCCAAGTGCTGCGGAACGAGGACGGAACCTCCCCACACTCAGAATTCCTGAACGCGGCAGAGTGGGTGCGGGAGGTTTAGGGCCGCCCTCCACGCAGCTGCCTGGTTTCACAGCTGTTCCCTGGCAGGGGGAATTCCGCAAATTACATCCCCAGTCCAGGGGGAGGCCCTAAATGCTTCCTGCATTTCCTGCCCAACCCCCGCTTTCCCTGGCATCAGGCATTAGTAGTCACTCAGGGAAGACACGTGGATGGATCCTAGAGGATCCTAGGCGCAGCAGACCGAGGTCGGAACCTCCCCACACTCAAAATTCCGGAACGCGTCCGAGTGGGTTTGGGAGGTTTGGGGGCGCCCTCCACGCAGCTGCCTAGAGTCACAGCTTTTCCCTGGCAGAGTGAATTCCGCTAATTACCTCCCCTGTCCAGGGGAAGGCACTACAAGCTACCTGAAATTCCAGCCCAACCCCAGAATTTCCCAGGCAGCCCGAAATAAGAGACACTCGGGGAAGACACGCGGAGGGTTCCTAAAAGATCCCAGGTGCTGCAGAACGAGGACGGAACCTCCCCACACTCAGAATTCCGGAACGCGGCAGAGTGGGTGGGGGAGGTTTAGTGCCGACCTCCACGCAGCTGCCTGTTGTCACAGCTCTTCCCTGTCACGGGAAGTCCGCTAATTACCTCCCCTGTCCAGAGTGAGGCACTAGATGCTACCTGCATTTCCAGCCAATCCTCCGCTTTTCCCCGGCTGCCCTCACTAAGAGAAACTCAGGGAAGACACGCGGAGGGCTCCTAGGAGATCCCAGGCTCTGCACACAGAGGATGGAACCTCCCCACACTCAGAATACCGGAACGCGTCCGAGTGGGTTTGGGAGGTTTGGGGCCGCCCTCCACGCAGCTGCCTGGAGTCACAGGTGTTCCCTGGCAGGGGGAAGTCCGCTAATTACCTCCCCTGTCCAGGGGGAGGCACTAGATGCTACCTGCATTTCCAGCCCAACCCCCGCATTTCCCCGGCAGCCCGCACTAGGAGACACTCAGGGAAGACACGCGGAAGGCTCCTAGGAGATCCCAAGTGCTGCAGACAGAGGACGGAACCTCCCCACACTCAGAATTACGGAACAATTACGAGTGGTTTGGGGAAGTTTGGGGCCAAACTCCACGCAGCTTCCTGGTGTCACAGCTGTTCCCTGGCAGGGGGAATTTCGCTAATTTCCTCCCCTGTTCAGGGGGAGGCACTAAATGCTTCCTGCATTTCCTGCAAATCCCCCGTTTTCCCTGGCAGCCCGCACTAGGAGGCACTAGGGGAAGGCCCGCGGATGGCTCCTAGGAGATCCCAGGCGCTGCAGACCGAGGACAGAACCTCCCCACACTCAGTAATCCGGAACGCGGCCAAGTGGGTTGGGGAGGTTTGGCGCCGCCCTCCACGCAGCTGCCTGGTGTCACAGCTGTTCCCTGGCAGGGGGAATTTCGCTAATTACCTCCCCTGTCCAGTTGGAGGCACTACATGCTACCTGCATTTCCAGCTCAACCCCCGCATTTCCCCGGCAGACCGCACTAGGAGTCACTCGGGGAAGACACGCGGAGGGCTCCTAGGAGATCCTAGGCGCTGCAGACAGAGGTCGGAACCTCCCCACACTCAGAAGTACGGAACAATTACGAGTGGTTGGGGGAGGTTTGGGGCCAAACTCCACGGAGCTGCCTGTGTCACAGCTGTTCCCTGGCCGGGGGAAGTTCGCTAATTTCCTCCCCTGTCCAGGTGGAGGCACTAAATGCTTCCTGCATTTCCATCACAACCCCCGCCTTTCCCCGGCAGCCCGCACTAGGAGTCACTCGTGGAAGACACACGGATGGCTCTTAGGAGATCCCATGCGCTGCAGACATAGGACGGAACCTCCCAACTCTCAGAATTCCGGAACGAGGCTGAGTGGTTCGGGGAGGTTTGGGGCCGCCCTCCACGCAGCTGCCTGTTGTCACAGCTGTTCCCTGTCAGGGGAAGTACGCTAATTACCTCCCCTGTCCAGGGGAAGGCATTACATGCTTCTGCATTTCCGGTCAAATCTCCGCCTTTACCCGGCAGCCCGCAACATGAGTCACTCGAGGAAGACACGAGGAGGGTTACTTGGTAATCCCAGGCACTGCAGACATAGGACGGAACCTCCCCAACTCAGAATTACGGAACAATTACGAGTGGTTGGGGTAGGTTTGGGGCCACCTTCCACGCAGCATCCTGGTATAACAGCTGTTCCCTGGCAGGGGGAAGTTCGCAAATTTCCTCCCCTGTCCAGGGGGAGGCACTAAAGCCTTCCTGCATTTCCTGCAAATCCCCCGTTTTCCCTGGCAGCCCGAACTAGGAGGCACTGGGGGAAGGCCCGCGGATGGCTCCTAGGAGATCCCAGGCGCTGCAGACCGAGGACGGAACCTCTCCACACTCAGTATTCCGGAACGCGGCCAAGTGGGTTGGGGAGGTTTGGCGCCGCCATCCACGCAGATGCCTGGTGTCACAGCTGTTCCCTGGCAGGGGGAAGTTCGCTAATTACCTCCCATGTCCAGTTGGAGGCACTACATGCTACCTGCATTTCCAGCCCAACCCCCGCATTTCCCCGGCAGCCCGAACTAGGAGGCACTGGGGGAAGGCCCGCGGATGGCTCCTAGGAGATCCCAGACGCTGCAGACAGAGGACGGAACCTCCCCACTCTCAGAATTCCAGAATGAGTCCGAGTGGGTGGGGGAGGTTTCGGGCCGCCCTCCACGCAGCTGCTTTTTGTCACAGCTGTTCCTTATCAGGGGAAGTCCGCTAATTACCTCCCCTGTCCAAAGTGAGGCACTAGATGCTACCTGCATTTCCAGCCCAACCCCCGCCTTTCCCCGGCAGCCCGCACTAAGAGACACTCAGGGAAGACAATCGGAGTGCTCCTATGAGATCCCAGGAGCTGCAGACATAGGACGGAACCTCCCCACACTCAGAATTCCGGAACGCGGCCGAGTGGGTGGGGGAGATTTGGGGCCGCCCTCCACGGAGCTGCCTGGTGTCACAGCTGTACCCTGGCAGGGGGAAGTTCGCTAATTTCCTCCCCTGTCCAGTTGGAGGCACTATGCTTCCTGCATTTCCATCACAACCCACGCCTTTCCCTGGCAGCCCGCATTAGGAGTCACTCGTGAAAGACACGCGAATGGCTCCTAGGAGATCCTAGGCGCTGCAGACCGAGGTCGGAACCTCCCCTCACTCAGAATTCCGGAACGCGTCCGAGTGGGTTTGGGAGGTTTGGGGTCGCCCTCCACGCATCTGACTAGAGTCACAGCATTTCCCTGGCAGAGTGAATTCCGCTAATTACCTCCCCTGTCCAGGGGAAGGCACTACAAGCTACCTGCAATTCCAGCCCAACCCCCGAATTTCCCAGGCAGCCCGAAATAAGAGACACTCGGGGAAGACACGCGGAGGTTTCCTAAAAGATCCCAGGTGCTGCAGACCGAGGACGGAACCTCCCCACACTCAGAAATCCGGAACGCGGCAGAATGGGTTGGGGAGGTTTAGTGCCGACCTCCACGCAGCTGCATGTTGTCACAGCACTTCCCTGTCACGGGAAGTCCGCTAATTACCTCCCCTGTCCAGAGTGAGGCACTAGATGCTACCTGCATTTCCAGCCAATCCCCCGCCTTTCCCCGGCTGACCTCACTAAGAGAAACTCAGGGAAGACATGCGGAGGGCTCCTAGGAGATCCCAGGCTCTGCACACAGAGGACGGAACCTCCCCACACTCAGAATTCCGGAACGCGTCCGAGTGGGTTTGGGAGGTTTGGGGACGCCCTCCACGCAGCTGCCTGGAGTCACAGGTGTTCCCTGGCAGGGGGAAGTCCGCTAATTACCTCCCCTGTCCAGGGGGAGGCACTAGATGCTACCTGCATTTCCAGCCCAACCCCCGCATTTCCCCGGCAGCCCGCACTAGGAGACACTCAGGGAAGACACGCGGAAGGCTCCTAGGAGATCCCAAGTGCTGCAGACAGAGGACAAACCTCCCCACACTCAGAATTACGGAACAATTACGAGTGGTTTGGGGAAGTTTGGGGCCAAACTCCACGCAGATTCCTGGTGTCACAGCTGTTCCCTGGCAGGGGGAATTTCGCTAATTTCCTCCCCCGTTCAGGGGGAGGCACTAAATGCTTCCTGCATTTCCTGCAAATCCCCCATTTTCCCTGGCAGCCCGCACCAGGAGGCACTAGGGGAAGGCCCGCGGATGGCTCCTAGGAGATCCCAGGCGCTGCAGACCGAGGACAGAACCTCCCCACACTCAGTAATCCGGAACGCGGCCAAGTGGGTTGGGGAGGTTTGGCGCCGCCCTCCACGCAGCTTCTTGGTGTCACAGCTGTTCCCTGGCAGGGGGAAGTTCGCTAATTACCTCCCCTGTCCAGTTGGACGCACTACATGCTACCTGCATTTCCAGCTCAACCCCCGCATTTCCCCGGCAGACCGCACTAGGAGTCACTCGGGGAAGACACGCGGAGGGCTCCTAGGAGATCCTAGGCGCTGCAGACAGAGGCCGGAACCTCCCCACACTCAGAATTACGGAACAATTACGAGTGGTTGGGGGAGGTTTGGGGCCAAACTCCACGGAGCTGCTTGGTGTCACAGCTGTTCCCTGGCAGGGGGAAGTTCGCTAATTTCCTCCCCTGTCCAGGTGGAGGCACTAAATGCTTCCTGCATTTCCATCACAACCCCCGCCTTTCCCCGGCAGCCCGCACTAAGTGTCACTCGTGGAAGACACACGGATGGCTCTTAGGAGATCCCATGCGCTGCAGACATAGGACGGAACCTCCCAACTCACAGAATTCCGGAACGAGGCTGAGTGGTTCGGGGAGGTTTGGGGCCGCCCTCCACGCAGCTGCCTGTTGTCACAGCTGTTCCCTGTCAGGGGAAGTACGCTAATTACCTCCCCTGTCCAGGGGAAGGCATTACATGCTTCTGCATTTCCGGTCAAATCCCCGACTTTCCCCGGCAGCCCGCAACATGAGTCACTCGAGGAAGACACGAGGAGTGCTACTTGGTAATCCCAGGCACTGCAGACATAGGACGGAACCTCCCCAACTCAGAATTACGGAACAATTACGAGTGGTTGGGGTAGGTTTGGGGCCACCTTCCACGCAGCATCCTGGTATAACAGCTGTTCCCTGGCAGGGGGAAGTTCGCTAATTTCCTCCCCTGTCCAGAGGGAGGCACTAAAACCTTCCTGCATTTCATGCAAATCCCCCGTTTTCCCTGGCAGCCCGCACTAGGAGGCACTAGGGGAAGGCGTGCGGATGGCTCCTAGGAGATCCCAGGCGCTGCAGACATTTGACGGAACCTCCCAACTCTCAGAATTCCGGAACGAGGCTGAGTGGGTGGGGGAGGTTTTGGGCCGCCCTCCACGCAGCTGCCTGTTGTCACAGCTGTTCCCTGTCAGGGGAAGTATGCTAAATATTTCCCCTGTCCAGGGGAAGGCACTACATGCTACCTGCATTTCCAGTCAAACCCACGAATTACCCAGGCAGCCCGCACTAGGAAACACTCTGGGAAGACACGCGGAGGGCTCCCAGGAGATCCCAAGTGCTGCAGACCGAGGACGGAACCTCCCCACACTCAGAATTACGGAATAACTAGGAGTGGTTTGGGGAGGTTTGGGGGCGCACTCCACGCAGCTGCCTAGAGTCACAGCTTTTCCCTGGCAGAGGGAATTCCGCTAATTACCTCCCCTGTCCTGAGGAAGGCACTACAAGCTACCTGCAATTCCAGCCCAACCCCCGAATTTCCCAGGCAGCCCGAAATAAGAGACATTCGGGGAAGACACGCGGAGGGTTCCTAAAACATCCCAGGTGCTGCAGACATAGGAAGGAACCTCCCCACACTCAGAATTCTGGAACGCGGCAGAGTGGGTGGGGGAGGTTTAGTGCCGACCTCCACGCAGCTGCCTGTTGTCACAGCTCTTCCCTGTCACGGGAAGTCCGCTAATTACCTCCCCTGTCCAGAGTGAGGCACTAGATGCTACCTGCATTTCCAGCCATTCCCCCGCCTTTCCCCTGCTGCCCGCACTAATAGAAACTCAGGGAAGACACGCGGAGGGCTCCTAGGAGATCCCAGGCTCTGCAGACAGAGGACGGAACCTCCCCACACTCAGAATTCCGGAACGCGTCCGAGTGGGTTTGGGAGGTTTGGGGCCGCCCTCCACGCAGCTGCCTGGAGTCACAGCTGTTCCCTGGCAGGGGGAAGTCCGCTAATTTCCTCCCCTGTCCAGGGAGAGTCACTACATGCTACCTGCATTTCCAGCACAACCCCCGCATTTCCTCGGCAGCATGCACTAGGAGACACTGGGGAAAAACACGCGGAGGGCTCCTTGGAGATCCCAGGCGCTGCAGACAGAGGACGGAACCTCCCCACACTCAGAATTCCCGAACGCGTCCGAGTGGTTTGGGGAGTATTGGGGCCGCCCTCCACGCAGCTGCCTGGAGCCACAGGTGTTCCCTAGCAGGGGGAAGTCCTCTAATTACCTCCCCTGTTCAGGGGGAGGCACTAGATATTACCTACATTTCCACCCAAACACCCGCATTTCCTCGGGGGCCCTCACTAGGAGACACTCAGGGAAGACACGCGGAGGGCTCCTAGGAGTTCCCAAGTGCTGCAGACAGAGGAAGGAACCTCCCCACAATCAGAATTACGGAATAAATAGGAGTGGTTTGGGGAGGTTTGGGGGCGACCTCCACGCAGCTGCCTGGTGTCACAGCTGTTCCATGGCAGGGGGAAGTCCTCTAATTACCTCCTCTGTCCAGGGTGAGGCACTACATCTTTCCTGCATTTCCAGCACAACCCCCGCATTTCCCCGGCAGCCCGCACTAGGAGAAACTCGGGGAAGACACGCGGAGGGCTCCTAGGAGATCCAAGTTGCTGCAGACAGAGGACGGAACCTCCCCACACTCAGAATTATGGAACAATTACGGGTGGTTCGGGGAGGTTTTGGGCCACACTCCACGGAGCTGCCTAGTGTCACAGCTGTTCCTTGGCAGGGGGAATTTGTCTAATTTCCTCCCCTGTCCAGGGGGAGGCACTAAATGCTTCCTGCATTTCCATACAAACCCCCGCATTTCCCCGGGAGCCGGCACTAGGAGACACTGAGGGAAGACACGCGGTTGGCTCCTAGGAAATCCCAAGGGCTGCAAACAGAGGAAGGATCCTCCCCACAAACAGAATTACGGAATAAATAGGAGTGGTTTGGGGTGGTTATTGGGGCACACCACGCAGCTGCCTGGTGTCACAGCTGTTCCCTGCCAGGGGGAATTCCGCTAATTACCTCCCCTGTCCAGAGGGAGGCACTAGATGCTACCTGAAATTCCATCCCACCACCGGCATTTAACCGGCAGCCCGCAAAAGGAGACACTCTGGGAACACACACGAACGGCTCCTAGGAGATCCCAGGTGCTGCAGACAGAGGACGGAATCTCCCCACACTCAGAATTATGAAACAGTTACGAGTGGGTGGGGGAGGTTTGGGGCCAACCTCCACGGAGCTGCCTGGTGTCACAGCTGTACCCTGGCAGGGGGAAATTCGCTAATTTCCTCCCCTGTCCAGGTGGAGGCACTATGCTTCCTGCATTTCCATCACAACCCACGCCTTTCCCCGGCAGCCCGCACATGGAGTCACTCGTGAAAGACACGCGGATGGCTCCTAGGAGATCAAAGGCGCTGCAGACATTTGACGGAACCTCCCAACTCTCAGAATTCCGGAACGTGGCTGAGTGCGTGGGGGAGGATTTGGGCTGCCCTCCACGCAGCTGCCTATTGTCACAGCTCTTCCCTGTCAGGGGAAGTACGCTAAATACTTCCCCTGTCCAGGGGAAGGCACTACATGCTACCTGCATTTCCAGCCCAAACCCCGAATTACCCAGGCAGCCCGCACTAGGAGACACTCTGGGAAGACACGCGGAGGGCTCCTAGGAGATCCCAAGTGCTGCAGACAGTGGACGGAACCTCCCCACACTCAGAATTCCGGAACGCGTCCGAGTGGGTTTGGGAGGTTCGGGGCCGCCCTCCACGCAGCTGCCTGGAGTCACAGGTGTTTCCTGGCAGGGGGATGTCCTCTAATTACCTCCCCTGTCCAGGGGGAGGCAGTAGATATTACCTGCATTTCCAGCCAAACACCCGCATTTCCCCGGCAGCCCTCAATAGGAGACACTCAGGGAAGACACGGGGAGGGATCCTAGGAGTTCCCAAGTGCTGCAGACAGAGGAAGGAACCTCCCCACAATCAGAATTACGGAATAAATAGTAGTGGTTTGGGGAGTTTTGGGGGCGACCTCCACGCAGCTGCCTGGTGTCACAGCTATTCCATGGCAGGGGGAAGTCCACTAATTACCTCCCCTGTCCAGGGGGAGGCACTACATGCTTCCTGCATTTCGATCCCAACCCCGGCATTTAACCGGCTGCCCGCACTAGGAGAGAATCTGGGAAGACACGCGGAGGGCTCCTAGGAGATCCCAGGCACTGCAAACAGAGGACGGAACCTCCTCACATTCAGAATTCCGGAACGCGGCCGAGTGGCTGGGGGAGGTTTGGGACCGCGCTCCACGCAGCTGCCTGGTTTCACAGCTGTTCCCTTGAAGGGGAAAGTCCGCTAATTACCTCCCCTCTCCAGGGGGAGGCACTATATGCTTCCTGCATTTCCGGTCAAATCCCCGCCTTTCCCCGGCAGCCCGCAACATGAGTCACTCGAGGAAGACACGAGGAGGGCTACTTGGTAATCCCAGGCACTGCAGACATAGGACGGAACCTCCCCAACTCAGAATTACGGAACAATTACGAGTGGTTGGGGTAGGTTTGGGGCCACCTTCCACGCAGCATCCTGGTATAACAGCTGTTCCCTGGCAGGTTGAATTTCGCTAATTTCCTTCCCTGTCCAGGGGGAGGCACTAAAGCCTTCCTGCATTTCCAGCACAACCCCTGCCTTTCCCCGGTAGCCCGCACTAGGAGACACTCTGGGAAGACACGCGGAGGGCTCCTAGGAGATCCCAAGTGCTGCAGACAGTGGACGGAACCTCCCCACACTCAGAATTACGGAATAAGTAGGAGTGGTTTGGGGAGATTTGGGGGCGCCCTCCACGCAGCTGCCTGGTGTCACAGCTGTTCCCTGGCAGGGGGAAGTCCGCTAATTACCTCCCCTGTCCAGAGGAAGGCACTACATTCTACCTGCATTTCCAGCCCAACCCCCGAATTTCCCCGTCAGCCCGCAATAGCAGACACTCGGGGAAGACACGCGGAGGGCTCCTAGGAGATCCCAGGCGCTGCAGACAGAGGACGGAACCTCCCAACACTCAGAATTCCGGAAAGAGGCCGAGTGGGTGGGGGAGGTTTGGGGCCGCCCTCCACGCAGCTTCCTGGTATAACAGCTGTTCCCTGGCCGGGGGAAGTTCGCTAATTTCCTCCCCTGTCCAGGGGGAGGCACTAAAGCCTTCCTGCATTTCCAGCCCAACCCCTGCATATCCCCGGAATCCCGCACTAGGAGACACTCGAGGAAGACACGAGGAGGGCTCCTAATAGATCCCAGGTGCTGCAGACATAGGACGGAACCTCCCCACACTTAGAATTCCGGAGCTCGTCAGACTGGGTGGGGGATTATTAAGGGCCGCCCTCCACGCAGCTGCCTGGATTCAATGCTGTTCCCTGGCAGGGGGATTTCCGCTAATTACCTCCCCTGTCCAGGGGGAGGCACTAAATGCTTCCTGCATTTCCTGCAAATCCCCCGTTTTCCCTGGCAGCCCGCAGTAGGAGGCACTAGGGAAGGCCCGCAGATGGCTCCTAGGAGATCCCATTCGCTGCAGGCATAGGACGGAATCTCCCAAATCTCAGAATTCCGGAACGACGCTGAGTGGGAGGGGGAGGTTTGGGGCCGCCATCCAAGCAGCTGCCTGTTGTCACAGCTGTTCCCTCTCAGGGGAAGTACGCTAATTACCTCCCCTGTCCAGGCGAATGCACTACATTCTACCTGCATTTCCAGACCAACCCCCGACTTACCCAGGCTGCCCGCACTAGGAGACACTCTGGGAAGACACGCGGAGGGCTCAAACGAGATTCCCAAGGGCTGCAGACAGTGTACGGAACCTCCCCACACTCAGAATAATGAAATAAGTAGGAGTGGTTTGGGGAAGTTTGGGGGCGCCCTCCACGCAGCTACCTGGTGTCACAGCTGTTCCCTGGCAGGGGGAATTTCGCTAATTTCCTCCCATGTTCAGGGGGAGGCACTAAATGCTTCCTGCATTTCCTGCAAATCCCCCGTTTTCCCTGGCAGCCCGCACTAGGATGCACTAGGGGAAGGCCCACGGATGGCTCCTAGGGGATCCCAGGCGCTGCAGACCGAGGACGGAACCTCCCAACTCTCAGAATTCCGGAACGAGGCTGAGTGGTTCGGGGAGGTTTGGGGCCGCCCTCCACGCAGCTGCCTGTTGTCACAGCTGTTCCCTGTCAGGGGAAGTACGCTAATAACCTCCCCTGTCCAGGGGAAGGCATTACATGCTACTTGCATTTCCAGCCCAACCCCCGCCTTTCCCCGGCAGCCCGCACTAAGAGACACTCGTGGAAGACACGCGGAGGGCTCCTAGGAGATCCCAGACGCTGCAGACAGAGGAAGGAACCTCCCCACAATCAGAATTATGGAATAAATAGGAGTGGTTTGGGGAGGTTTGGGGGTGAACTCCACGCAGCTGCCTGGGGTCACAGCTGTTCCATGGCAGGGGGAAATCCACTAATTGCCTCCCCTGTCCAGGGGGAGGCACTACATGCTTCCTGCATTTCCGGTCAAATCCCCGCCTTTCCCCGGCAGCCCGCAACATGAGTCACTCGAGGAAGACACGAGGAGGGCTACTTGGTAATCCCAGGCACTGCAGACATAGGACGGAACCTCCCCAACTCAAAATTACGGAACAATTACGAATGGTTGGGGTAGGTTTGGGGCCACCTTCCACGCAGCATCCTGGTATAACAGCTGTTCCCTGGCAGGAGGAAGTTCGCTAATTTCCTCCCCTGTCCAGGGGGAGGCACTAAATGCTTCCTGCATTTCCTGCAAATCCCCCGTTTTCCCTGGCAGCCCGCACTAGGAGGCACTAGGGGAAGGCCCGCGGATGGCTCCTAGGAGATCCCATGCGCTGCAGACCGAGGACGGAACCTCCCCACACTCAGTATTCCGGAACGCGGCCAAGTGGGTTGGGGAGGTTTGGCGCCGCCCTCAACGCAGATGCCTGGTGTCACAGCTGTTCCCTGGCAGGGGGAAGTTCGCTAATTACCTCCCCTGTCCAGTTGGAGGCACTACATGCTACCTGCATTTCCAGCCTAACCCCCGCATTTCCCCGGCAGACCGCACTAGGAGTCACTCGGGGAAGACAATCGGAGTGCTCCTATGAGATCCCAGGAGCTGCAGACATAGGACGGAACCTCCCCACACTCAGAATTCCGGAACGCGGCCGAGTGGGTGGGGGAGATTTGGGGCCGCCCTCCACGGAGCTGCCTGATGTCACAGCTGTACCCTGGCAGGGGGAAGTTCGCTAATTTCCTCCCCTGTCCAGGTGGAGGCACTATGCTTCCTGCATTTCCATCACAACCCACGCTTTTCCCCGGCAGCCCGCATTAGGAGTCACTCGTGAAAGACACGCGGATGGCTCCTAGGAGATCCCAGGCCCTGCAGACATTTGACGGAACCTCCCAACTCTCAGAATTCCGGAACGAGGCTGAGTGGGTGGGGGAGGTTTTGGGCCGCCCTCCACGCAGCTGCCTGTTGTCACAGCTGTTCCCTGTCAGGGGAAGTATGCTGAATACTTCCCCTCTCCAGGGGAAGGCACTACATGCTACCTGCATTTCCAGTCCAACCCACGAATTACCCAGGCAGCCCGCACTTGGAGACACTCTGGGAAGACACGCGGAGGGCTCCCAGGAGATCCCAAGTGCTGCAGACAGTTGACGGAACCTCCCCACACTCAGAATTACGGAATAAGTAGGAGTGGTTTGGGGAGGTTTGGGGGCGCCCTCCACGCAGCTGCCTAGAGTCACAGCTTTTCCCTGGCAGAGGGAATTCCGCTAATTACCTCCCCTGTCCAGGGGAAGGCACTAAAAGCTACCTGCAATTCCAGCCCAACCCCCGAATTTCCCAGGCAGCCCGAAATAAGAGACACTCGGGGATGACACGCTGAGGGTTCCTAAAACATCCCAGGTGCTGCAGACATAGGACGGAACCTCCCCACACTCAGAATTCCGGAACGCGGCAGAGTGGGGTGGGGAGGTTTAGTGCCGACCTCCACGCAGCTGCCTGTTGTCACAGCTCTTCCCTGTCACGGGAAGTCCGTTAATTACCTCCCCTGTTCAGAGTGAGGCACTAGATTCTACCTGCATTTCCAGCCAATCCCCCGCCTTTTCCCGGCTGCCCGCACTAAGAGAAACTCTGGGAAGACACTCGGAGGGCTCCTAGGAGATCCCAGGCTCTGCAGACAGAGGACGGAACCTCCCCACACTCAGAATTCCGGAACGCGTCCAAGTGGGTTTGGGAGGTTTGGGGCCGCCCTCCACGCAGCTGCCTGGAGTCACAGGTGTTCCCTGGCAGGGGGAAGTCCGCTAATTACCTCCCCTGTCCAGGGGGAGGCACTAGATGGTACCTGCATTTCCAGCCCAACCCCCGCATTTCCCCGGCAGCCCGCACTAGGAGACACTCAGCGAAGACACGCGGAGGGCTCCTAGGAGATCCCAGGCACTGCAGATAGAGGACGGAACCTCCCCACACTCAGAATTCCGGAACGCGGCCGAGTGGGAGGGGGTGTTTTGGTATCCCCCTACACGCAGCTGCCGGGTGTCACAGGTGTTCCCTGGCAGGGGGAAGTCCGCTAATTACCTCCCCTGTCCAGGGGGAGGCACTAGATGCTACCTGAAATTCCATCCCACCACCGGCTTTTAACCGGCAGCCCGCAAAAGGAGACACTCTGGGAAGACACGCGGACGGCTCCTATTAGATCCCAGGTGCTGCAGACAGAGGACGGAACCTCCCCACACTCAGAATTATGAAACAATTACGAGTGGGTGGGGGAGGTTTGGGGCCACCCTCCACGGAGCTGCCTGGTGTCACAGCTGTACCCTGGCAGGGGGAATTTCGCTAATTTCCTCCCCTGTCCAGGTGGAGGCACTATGCTTCCTGCATTTCCATCACAACCCACGCCTTTCCCCGGCAGCCCGCACTAGGAGTCACTCGTGAAAGACACGCGGATGGCTCCTAGGAGATCCCAGGCCCTGCAGACATTTGACGGAACCTTCTAACTCTCAGAATTCCGTAACGGGGCTGAGTGCGTGGGGGAGGTTTTGGGCCGCCCTCCACGCAGCTGCCTGTTGTCACAGCTCTTCCCTGTCAGGGGAAGTACGCTAAATACTTCCCCTGTCCAGGGGAAGGCACTACATGCTACCTGCATTTCCAGCCCAACCCCCGAATTACCCAGGCAGCCCGCACTAGGAGACACTCTGGGAAGACACGCGGAGGGCTCCTAGGAGATCCCAAGTGCTGCAGACAGTGGACGGATCCTCCCCACACTCAGAATTACACAATAAGTAGGAGTGGTTTCGGGAGGTTTGGGGGCGCCCTCCACGCAGCTGCCTAGAGTCACAGCTCTTCCCTGGCAGGGGAAAGTCCGCTAATTACCTCCCCTGTCCAGGGGAAGGCACTACAAACTACCTGCATTTCCAGCCCAACCCCCGACTTTCCCAGGCAGCCCGCACTAAGAGACACTCGGGGAAGACACGCGGAGGGCTCCTAAAAGATCCTAGGTGCTGCAGACCGAGGACGGAACCTCCCCACACTCAGAAATCCGGAACACGTCCGAGTGGGTTTGGGAGGTTCGGGGCCGCCCTCCACGCAGCTGCATGGAGTCACAGGTGTTTCCTGGCAGGGGGATGTCCTCTAATTACCTCCCCTGTCCAGGGGGAGGCAGTAGATATTACCTGCATTTCCAGCCAAACACCCGCATTTCCCCGGCAGCCCTCAATAGGAGACACTCAGGGAAGACACGGGGAGGGATCCTAGGAGTTCCCAAGTGCTGCAGACAGAGGAAAGAACCTCCCCACAATCAGAATTACGGAATAAATAGGAGTGGTTTAGGGAGGTTTGGGGGCGACCTCCACGCAGCTGCCTGGTGTCACAGCTGTTCCATGGCAGGGGGAATTCCACTAATTACCTCCCCTTTCCAGGGGGAGGCACTACATGCTTCCTGCATTTCGATCCCAACCCCGGCATTTAACCGGCTGCCCGCACTAGGAGAGAATCTGGGAAGACACGCGGAGGGCTCCTAGGAGATCCCAGGCACTGCAAACAGAGGACGGAACCTCCTCACATTCAGAATTCCGGAACGCGGCCGAGTGGCTGGGGGAGGTTTGGGACCGCGCTCCACGCAGCTGCCTGGTTTCACAGCTGTTCCCTTGAAGGGGAAAGTCCGCTAATTACCTCCCCTTTCCAGGGGGAGGCACTATATGCTTCCTGCATTTCCGGTCAAATCCCCGCCTTTCCCCGGCAGCCCGCAACATGAGTCACTCGAGGAAGACAGGAGGAGGGCTACTTGGTAATCCCAGGCACTGCAGACATAGGACGGAACCTCCCCAACTCAGAATTACGGAACAATTACGAGTGGTTGGGGTAGGTTTGGGGCCACCTTCCACGCAGCATCCTGGTATAACAGCTGTTCCCTGGCAGGGGGAAGTCCGCTAATTACCTCCCCTGTCCAGAGGAAGGCACTACATGCTACCTGCATTTCCAGCCCAACCCCCGAATTTCCCCGTCAGCCCGCAATAGCAGACACTCGGGGAAGACACGCGGAGGGCTCCTAGGAGATTCCAGGCGCTGCAGACAGAGGACGGAACCTCCCAACACTCAGAATTCCGGAAAGAGGCCGAGTGGGTGGGGGAGGTTTGGGGCCGCCCTCCACGCAGCTTCCTGGTATAACAGCTGTTCCCTGACCGGGGGAAGTTCGCTAATTTCCTCCCCTGTCCAGGGGGAGGCACTAAAGCCTTCCTGCATTTCCAGCCCAACCCCTGCATATTCCTGGCAGCCCGCACTAGGAGACACTCGGGGAAGACACGCGGAGGGCTCCTAGGAGATCCCAGGTGCTGCAGACATAGGACGGAACCTCCCCACACTTAGAATTCCGGAGCTCGTCAGACTGGGTGGGGGAGGTTTGGGGCCGCCCTCCAAGCAGCTGCCTGTTGTCACAGCTGTTCCCTGTCAGGGGAAGTACGCTAATTACCTCCCCTGTCCAGGCGAAGGCACTACATTCTACCTGCATTTCCAGCCCAACCCCCGACTTACCCAGGCTGCCCGCACTTGTAGACACTCTGGGAAGACACGCGGAGGGCTCAAAGGAGATCCCAAGTGCTGCAGACAGAGGACGGAACCTCCCCAACTCAGAATTACGGAACAATTACGAGTGGTTTGGGGAAGTTTGGGGCCAAATTCCACGCAGCTTCCTGGTGTCACAGCTGTTCCCTGGCAGGGGGAAGTTCGCTAATTTCCTCCCCTGTTCAGGGGGAGGCACTAAATGCTTCCTGCATTTCCTGCAAATCCCCCGTTTTCCCTGGCAGCCCGCACTAGGAGGCACTAGGGGAAGGCCCGCGGATGGCTCCTAGTAGATCCCAGGCGCTGCAGACCGAGGACAGAACCTCCCCACACTCAGTAATCCGGAACGCGGCCAAGTGGGTTGGGGAGGTTTGGCGCCGCCCTCCACGCAGCTGCATGGTGTCACAGCTGTTCCCTGGCAGGGGGAAGTTCGCTAATTACCTCCCCTGTCCAGTTGGAGGCACTACATGCTACCTGCATTTCCAGCTCAACCCCCGCATTTCCCCGGCAGACCGCACTAGGAGTCACTCGGGGAAGACACGCGGAGGGCTACTAGGAGATCCTAGGCGCTGCAGACAGAGGTCGGAACCTCCCCACACTCAGAATTACGGAACAATTACGAGTGGTTGGGGGAGGTTTGGGGCCAAACTCCACGGAGCTGCCTGGTGTCACAGCTGTTCCCTGGCCAGGGTAAGTTCGCTAATTTCCTCCCCTGTCCAGGTGGAGGCACTAAATGCTTCCTGCATTTCCATCACAACCCCCGCCTTTCCCCGGCAGCCCGCACTAGGAGTCACTCGTGGAAGACACACGGATGGCTCTTAGGAGATCCCATGCGCTGCAGACATAGGACGGAACCTCCCAACTCTCAGAATTCCGGAACGAGGCTGAGTGGTTCGGGGAGGTTTGGGGCCGCCCTCCACGCAGCTGCCTGTTGTCACAGCTGTTCCCTGTCAGGGGAAGTACGCTAATTACCTCCCCTGTCCAGGGGAAGGCACTACATGCTTCCTGCATTTCCGGTCAAATCCCCGCCTTTCCCCGGCAGCCCGCAACATGAGTCACTCGAGGAAGACACGAGGAGGGCTACTTGGTAATCCCAGGCACTGCAGACATAGGACGGAACCTCCCCAACTCAGAATTACGGAACAATTACGAGTGGTTGGGGTAGGTTTGGGGCCACCTTCCACGCAGCATCCTGGTATAACAGCTGTTCCCTGGCAGGGGGAAGTTCGCTAATTTCCTCCCCTGTCCAGGGGGAGGCACTAAAGCCTTCCTGCATTTCCTGCAAATCCCCCGTTTTCCCTGGCAGCCCGCACTAGGAGGCACTAGGGGAAGGCCCGCGGATGGCTCCTAGGAGATCCCAGGCCCTGCAGACCGAGGACGGAACCTCCCCACACTCAGTATTCCGGAACGCGGCCAAGTGGGTTGGGGAGGTTTGGCGCCGCCCTCCACGCAGATGCCTGGTGTCACAGCTGTTCCCTGGCAGGGGGAAGTTCGCTAATTACCTCCCATGTCCAGTTGGAGGCACTACATGCTACCTGAATTTCCAGCCCAACCCCCGCATTTCCCCGGCAGACCGCACTAGGAGTCACTCGGGGAAGACACGCGGAGGGCTCCTATGAGATCCCAGACCCTGCAGACAGAGGACGGAACCTCCCCACTCTCAGAATTCCAGAACGAGTCCGAGTGGGTGGTGGAGGTTTCGGGCCGCCCTCCACGCAGCTGCTTTTTGTCACAGCTGTTCCTTATCAGGGGAAGTCCGCTAATTACCTCCCCTGTCCAAAGTGAGGCACTAGATGCTACCTGCATTTCCAGCCCAACCCCCGCCTTTCCCCGGCAGCCCGCACTAAGAGACACTCAGGGAAGACAATCGGAGTGCTCCTATGAGATCCCAGGAGCTGCAGACATAAGACGGAACCTCCCCACACTCAGAATTCCGGAATAAATAGGAGTGGTTTGGGGAGGTTTGGGGGCGCCCTCCACGCAGCTGCCTAGAGTCACAACTTTTCCCTGGCAGAGTGAATTCCGCTAATTACCTCCCCTGTCCAGGGGAAGGCACTACAAGCTACCTGCAATTCCAGCCCAACCCCCGAATTTCCCAGGCAGCCCGAAATAAGAGACACTCGGGGAAGACACGCTGAGGGTTCCTAAAACATCCCAGGTGCTGCAGACCGAGGACGGAACCTCCCCACACTCAGAATTCCGGAACGCGGCAGAGTGGGTGGGGGAGGTTTAGTGCCGACCTCCACGCAGCTGCCTGTTGTCACAGCTCTTCCCTGTCACGGGAAGTCCGCTAATTACCTCCCCTGTCCAGAGTGAGGCACTAGATGCTACCTGCATTTCCAGCCAATCCCCCGCCTTTCCCCGGCTGCCCTCACTAAGAGAAACACTGGGAAGACACGCGGAGGGCTCCTAGGAGATCCCAGGCTCTGCACACAGAGGACGGAACCTCCCCACACTCAGAATTCCGGAACGCGTCTGAGTGGGTTTGGGAGGTTTGGGGCCGCCCTCCACGCAGCTGCCTGGAGTCACAGGTGTTCCCTGGCAGGGGGAAGTCCGCTAATTACCTCCCCTGTACAGGGGGTGGCACTACATGTTTCCTCATTTCCAGCACAACCCCCGCTTTTCCCCGGCAGCCCGCATTAGGACACAATCTGGTAAACATGCACAGGGCTCTTAGTAAATCCCACGCGCTGCAGACAGAGGACGTAACCTCCCCAAACTCAGATATCCGGAATAAGTAGGAGAGGTTTGGGGAAGTTTGGGGCCGCCCTCCACGCAGCTGCCTGGTGTCACAGCTGTTCCTTTGCAGGGGGAATTCCGCTAAATTCCTCCGCTGTCCAGGGGGTGGCACTACTTGCTACCTTCATTTCCAGCCCAACCCCCGTGTTTCAACTTGAGCCCGCCCTAGGAGACACTCAGGGAAGACACGTGGAAGGCTCCTAGTAGATCCCAAGAGCTGCAGACCGAAGGCGGAACCTCCCCACACTCAGAATTACGAAATAAGTAGGAGTGGTTTGGGGAGGTTTGGGGGCGCCATCCACAAGGCTGCCTTTTGTCACAGCTGTTCCCTGGCAGGGGGAATTCGGCTACTTACCTCCCCAGTCCAGGGTGAGGTACTAGATGCTACCTGCATTTCCAGCCCAACCCCCACATTTCCCCGGCAGCCCGCACTAGGAAACACTCAGGGAAGACACGCGGAATGCTCCTAGGAAATCCCAAGAGCTGCAGACAGAGGACAGAACCTCCCCACACTCAGAATTACAGAATAAGTAGGAGTGGTCTGGGGAATTTTGGGGGCGCCAACCACGTAGGTTCCTGGTGTCACACTTGTTCCCTGGCAGGTGGAATTCCGCTAATTACCTCATCATTCCAGGTGGAGGCACTAGATGCTACCTGCATTTCCAGAACAACCCCCGCATTTCCTCTGCTGCCCGCACTAGAGAAACTCGTTGAAGACACGCCGAGTTCTCCTAGGAGATCCCATGTGCTGCAGACAGAGGACGGAACTTCCCCACACTCACAGTTACGGAACGCGGCCGAGTGGTTGTGGGAGGATTGGAGCCGCCCTCCACGCATCTGCCTGTTGTCACAGCTGTTACCTGTCAGGGGGAAGTCCGCTAATTACCTCCATTGTCCAGGGGGAAGTACTACAGTTTTCCTGCATTTCCAGCCGTACCCCGGGCTTTCCCCGGCAGCCCGCAATAGGAGTCACTCGGGGAAGACACGCGGAAGGCTCCTACGAGATCCCAGGGGATGCAGACAGAGGACAGAACCTCCCCAAACTCAGAATTACGGAATAAGTAGGAGTGGTCTGGGGAGTTTTGGGGGCGCCCACCACGTAGCTTCCTGGTGTCACACTTGTTCCCTGGCAGGGGTAATTCCGCTAATTACCTCATCATTCCAGGTGGAGGCACTAGATGCTACCTGCATTTCCAGAACAACCCCCGCCTTTCCTCGGCTGCCCGCACTAGAGAAACTCGTTGAAGACACGCCGAGGGCTCCTAGGAGATCCCTGGCGCTGCAGAAAGAGGACGGAACCTCGCCACACTCAGAATTCCGGAACGCGGCCGAGTGGGTGGGGAGGTTTGGGGCTGCCCTCCACGCAGCTGCGTGGTGTCACAGGTGTTCACTGGCAGGTTGAATTCCGCTAATTACCTCATCAGTCCAGGGGGTGGCACTAGTTGCTACCTGCATTTCGAGCCCAACTCCCACCTTTCTCCATCAGCCCGCACTAGGATAAACTCGGGGAAGACCCGCGGAAGTTTCCTAGGAGATTCCATGTGCTGCAGACAGAGGAAGGAACCTCGCCAACCTCAGAATTCAGGAACGCGGACGAGTGGGTGGGGGATATTTGGGGCCGCCCTCCACTCTGCTGCTTGTTGTCACAGGTGTTCCCTAGCATGGGGAAGTCCACTAATTACCTGATATGTCCAGGGGGAGGCACTAGATGCTACCTGCATTTCCAGACCAACCCTCGCATTTCCCCGGCACCCCGCACTAAGACACTCGGGGAAGACACGCGGAGGGCTTCTAGGAGATCCCTGGCACTGCAGAAAGAGGACGGAACCTCGCCACACTCAGAATTCCGGAACGCGGCCGAGTGGTTGGGGGAGGTTTGGGGCCACCCTCCACGCAGCTGCCTGGTGTCACAGGTGTTCCCTGGCAGGGGGAAGTCCGCTAATTACCTCATCAGTCCAGGGGGAGGCACTAAATACTACCCGCATTTCCAGGCTTACCCACGCCTTTCCCCGGCAGCCCGCACTAGCAGACACTCGGGGAAGACACGCGGATGGCTCCTAGGAGATAACAGGCTCTACAGACAGAGGACGGAACATCGCCACTCTCAGAATTCCAGAAAGCGGCCGAGTGGGTGGGGGAGGTTTGGGGCCGCCCTCCACGCAGCTGCCTGGTTTCACAGGTGTTCCCTGGCAGGGGTAAGTCCGCTAATTACCTCACCAGTCCAGGGGAAAGCACTAGATGCTACCTGCATTTCCAGAACAACCCCCGCCTTTCCTCGGCTGCCCGCACTAGAGAAACTCGTTGAAGACACGCCGAGGGCTCCTAGGAGATCCCAGGTGCTGCAGACAGAGGACGGAACTTCCCCACACTCAGAGTTACGGAACGCGGCCGAGTGGGTGGGGGAGGATTGGGGCCGCCCTCCACGCATCTGCCTGTTGTCACAGCTATTACCTGTCAGGGGGAAGTCCGCTAATTACCTCCATTGTCCGGGGGGAAGCACTACATTTTTCCTGCATTTCCAGCCCTACCCCTGCCTTTCCCCGGCAGCCCGCAATAGGAGTCACTCGGGGAAGACACGCGGATGGCTCCTAGGAGATGCCAGGGGATGCAGACACAGAACGGAACCTCCCCACACTCAGAATTCCACAACGCGGCCAAGTGGGTGGGGGAGGATTGCGGCCGCACTCCACGAACCTGCCTGGTGTCACAGCTGTTCCCTGCCAGGGGGAAGTCCGCTAATTACCTCCTCTGTCCACGTTGAGGCACTAGATGCTAAATGCATTTCCAGCCCAACCCACAGCTTTCCCCGGCAGCCCGCAATATTAGACACTCAGGGAAGTCACGCGGAGGGCTCCTAGGAGATCCCAGGTGCCGCAGACAGAGGACGGAACCTTCCCACACTCATAATTATGGAATACGTACGAGAGGGTTGGGGAGGTTTGGGGCTGCACTGCACACAGCTGCCTGGTGTCACAGCTGTTCCCTGGCAGGGGGAATTCCGTTAATTACATCAACTCTCCAGGGGGAGGCACTACATTCTACCTGCATTTTCAGCCCAACCCCCGCCTTTCCCTGGCAGCCCGCAATAGCAGACTCTCGGGGATGAAACGCAGAGGGCTCCTATGAGATCCCAGGAGCTGCAGTGAGACGACGGAACCTATCCAGACTCAGAATTCCGGAACGAGGCCGAGTGGGTGGGGGAGGTTTGGGGCCGCCCTCCACGCAGCTGCCTGCTGTCACAGCTATTCCCTGTCAGGGGAATTCCGCTAAATACCTCCCCTATCCAGGGGGAGCCACTAGATGCTTCCTGCATTTCCAGGCCAACCCCCGAATTTCCCATGTAGCCCGCACTTGGAGACAATCGGGAAAATACGCGGATTTCTCCTAGGAGATACCATGCGCTGCAGACAGAGGACGGAACCTCCCCACACTCAGAATTCCGGAACGCGGCCGAGTGTTTGGGGGAGGTTTAAGGCCGCCCTCCACGCAGCTGCCTGGTGTCACAGCTGTTCCCTTTCAGGTGGAATTCCGCTAATTACCTCCCCTATCCAGGGGGAGCCACTAGATGCTTCCTGCATTTCCAGGCAAACCCCCGCCTTTCCCCGGCAGCACGCATTAGGAGTCACTCTGGGAAGACACGAGGAAGGCTCCTAGGAGATCCCAGGCGCTGCAGACAGAGGACGGAACCTCCCCACACTCAGAATTACAGAACAATTACGAGTGGTTGGGGGATGTTTTGGGCCAAACTCCACGAGCTGCCTTTTCTCACAGCTGTTCTCTGGCAGGGGGAATTTCGCTAATTACCTCCCCTGTCCAGGGGGAGGCACTACATGCTTCCTGCATTTCCAGTCAAATCCCCGCCTTTCCCCAGCAGCCCGCACTACGAGTCACTCGAGGAAGACACGCGGAGGGCTCCTAGGAGATCCCAAGAGCTGCAGACAGAAGACGGAACCTCCCCACACTCAGAATTAGGGAATAAATAGGAGTGGTTTGGGGAGGTTTGGGGGCGCCCTCCACGCAGCTGCCTGGTATCACAGCTGTTCCCTGTCAGGGGGAAGTCCGCTAAATACCTCCCCAGTCCAGGGGGAGGCACTGCGAGTTTCCTGCATTCCCAGACCAACCCCCGACATTCCCCGGCAGCCCGCACTAAGAGACACTCGGGGATGACATGCGGAGGGCTCCTAGGAGATCCCAGGCGCTGCAGACGGAGGACGGAACCTCCCCACACTCAGAATTCCGGAACGCGACCGAGTGTGTGGGGGAGGTTTGGGACCGCCCTCCACTCAGCTGCCTGGTGTCACAGCTGTTCCCTGGCAGGGGAATTCCGCTAAATACCTCCCCAGTCCAGGGGGAGGCACTACATGCTACCTGCATTTCCAGCCAAACCCCCGCCTTTCCCCGGCATCCCACACTAGAGACACTCGGGGAAGACACGCGGAGGGCCCTTAGGAGATCCCAGGCGCTACAGGCAGAGGATGGAACCTCCAAACACTCAGAATTACGGAACACCTACGAGTGGGTAGGGGAGGTATGAGGCAGCCCTCCACGAACCTGCCTGGTGTCACAGCTGTTCCCTGTCAGGGGGAAGTTCGCTAATTACCTCCCCTTTCCAGGGGAGGCACTAGATGCTACCTGCATTTCCAGCTCAAACCCCGCTTTTCCTCTGCAGCCCGCACTAGGAGACACTCGGGGAATTTACGCGGAGGGCTCCTAAGAGATCCTAGGCGCTGCAGACAGAGGACGGAACCTACCCACACTCAGATATCCGGAATAAGTAGGAGAGGTTTGGGGAGGTTTGGGGCCGCCCTCCACGCAGCTGCCTGGTGTCACAGCTGTTCCCTGGCAGGGGGAAGTCCGCTAATTACCTCCCAAGTCCAGGGTGTGGCACTACATGCTACCTGCATTTTAAGCCCAACCCCCGCTTTTCCCCTGCAGCCTGCATTCGGAGACACTCAGGGAAGACACGCGGAGGGCTCCTAGGAGATCCCAGGCGCTGCAGACAGAGGACGGAACCTCCCAACACTCAGTGTTACAGAACACGGCCGATTGGGTGGGGGAGGATTGGAGCCGCCCTCCAGGCAGCTGCCTGTTGTCACAGCTTTTCCCTGTCAGGGGGAATTCCGCTAATTACCTCCCTTGTCCAGGGTGAGACACTAGATTCTACCTGCATTTCCAGGCCAACCCCCGCATTTCCCCGGCAGCCCGCACTAGGAGACACTCGGGGAAAGCACGCGGAGGAATCCTAGGAGATCCCAGGCGCTGCAGACAGAGGACGGAACCTCCCCACAATCAGAATTCCGGAACGCGGCCGAGTGGGTGGAGGAGTATTGGGGCCGCCCTCCATGCAGCTGCCTGTTGTCAGAGCTGTTCCTTGGCATGGGGAAGTCCGCTAAATTCCTCCGCTGTCCAGGGGAATGTACTACATGCTACCTTCTTTTCCAGCCCAACCCCTGCCTTTCAACGGCAGCCCGCCCTAGGAGACACTCAGGGAAGACACGCGGATGGCTCCTAGGAGATCCCAAGAGCTGCAGACAGAAGACATAACCTCCCCACACTCAGAATTAGGGAATAAGTAGGAGTGGTTTGGGGAGGTTTGGGGGCGCCCTCCACGCAGCGGCCTGTTTTTCACAGCTGTTCACTGTCAGGGGAAGTACGCTAATTACCTCCCCTGTCCAGGGGAAGGCACTACATGCTACCTGAATTTCCAATGCAACCCCCGACTTTCCCAGGCAGCCCGCAGTAGAAGACACACGGGCAAGACACGCGGAGGGCTCCTATTAGATCCCAGGTGCTGCAGACCGAGGACGGAAACTCCCCACACTCAGAATTCCGGAACGCGGCCGAGTGGATTGGGGACGCGTGTGGCCGCCCTCCACGCAGCTGCCTGGTGTCACAGCTGTTCCCTTGCCAGGGGAATTCCGCTAATTACCTCCCCTATCCAGGGGGAGGCACTACATGCTTCCTGCATTTCCAGTCAAATCCCCGCCTTTCCCCAGCAGCCCGCACTATGAGTCACTCGAGGAAGACACGAGGAGGACTACTAGGAGATCCCAGGCGCTGCAGACAGAGGACGGAACCTTCCCACCCTCAGAATTCCGGAAGTCGCCAGAGTGGTTGAGGGAGGTTTGGGACCGCGCTCCACGCAGCTGCATGGTGTCACAGCTGTTCCATGGCAGGGGGAATTCCGCTAATAACCTCCCCTGTCCAGGGGGAGGCACTTCATGCTACCTGCATTTCCAGCCCAAACCCCGCCTTTCAACGGAAGCCCGCCCTAGGAGACACTCAGGGAAGACACGCGGAGGGCTCCTAGGAGATCCCAGGTGCCGCAGACAGAAGACGGAACCTCCCCACACTCAGATTTAGGGAATAAGTAGGAGTGGTTTGGGGAGGTTTGGGGGCGCCCTCCACGCAGCTGCCTGGTGTCACAGCTGTTCCCTGGCAGGGGGAATTCCGCTAAATACCTCCCCTATCCAGGGGGAGGCACTATGATTTTCCTGCATTTCCAGATCAACCCCCGACTTTCCCCGGCAGCCCGCACTAAGAGCCACTCGGTGAAGTCACGCGGAGGGCTCCTAGGAGATCCCAGGTGCTGCAGATGCAAGACGGAACCTCCCCACACTCAGAATTCCGGAACGCAACCGAGTGGGTGGGGGAGGTTTGGGACCGCACTCCACTTAGCTGCCTGGTGTCACAGCTGTTCCCTGGCAGGGGGAAGTCCGCTAAATACCTCCCCTGTACAGGGGGTGGCACTACATGGTTCCTGCATTTCCAGCACAACCCTCGCTTTTCCCCGGCAGCCCGCACAAGGACACACTCGGGGAAAACATGCGGAGGGCTCCTAGTAGATCCCACGCGCTGCAGACAGAGGACGGAACCTCCACACACTCAGATATCCGGAATAAGTAGGAGAGGTTTGGGGAGGTTTGGGGCCGCCCTCCAAGCAGCTGCCTGGTGTCACAGCTGTTCCTTTGCAGGGGGAAGTCCGCTAAATTCCTCCGCTGTCCAGGGGGAGGCACTACATGCTACCTTCATTTCCAGCCCAACCCCCGCCTTTCAACGGCAGCCCGCCCTAGGAGACACTCAGGGAAGACACGTGGAGGGCTCCTAGTTGATCCAAAGAGCTGCAGACAGAAGGCGGAACCTCCCCACACTCAGAATTACGGAATAAGTAGGAGTGGTTTGGGGAGGTTTGGGGGCACCCTCCAAGCAGCTGCCTTTTGTCACAGCTGTTCCCTGTCAGGGGGAAGTCTGCTAATTACCTCCCCATTCCAGGGTGAGGTACTAGATGCTACCTGCATTTCCAGCCAAACCCCCAACTTTCTCCGGCAGCCCGCACTAGGAGCCACTCGGGGTAGACACGCGGAAGGCTCCTAGGAGATCCCAGGCGCTGCAGACAGAGGACGGAACCTCCCCACACTCAGAATTCCGAAACGCGTCCGAGTGGTTGGGGGAGGTTTGGGGGTGCCCTCCACGCAGCTGCCTGGTGTCGCATCTGTTCCCTGTCTGGGGGAATTCCGCTAATTACCTCCCCTGTCCAGGGGGAGCCACTAGATGCTTCCTGCATTTCCAGGCCAACCCCCGAATTTCCCATGTAGCCCGCACTTGGAGACAATCGGGAAAATACGCGGATTTCTCCTAGGAGAACCCATGCGCTGCAGACAGAGGACGGAACCTCCCCACACTCAGAATTCCGGAACGTGGCCGAGTGGGTGGGGGAGGTTTAAGGCCGCCCTCCACGCAGCTGCCTGGTGTCACAGCTGTTCCCTGTCAGGGGGAAATTCGCTAATTACCTCCCCGATCCAGGGGGAGCCACTAGATGCTTCCTGCATTTCCAGGCAAACCCCCGCCTTTCCCCGGCAGCACGCATTAGGAGTCACTCTGGGAAGACACGAGGAAGGCTCCTAGGAGATCCCAGGCGCTGCAGACAGAGGACGGAACCTCCCCACACTCAGAATTACAGAACAATTACGAGTGGTTGGGGGATGTTTTGGGCCAAACTCCACGAGCTGCCTTTTCTCACAGCTGTTCCATGGCAGGGGGAAGTCCGCTAATTACCTACCCTGTCCAGGGGGAGGCACTACATGCTTCCTGCATTTCCAGTCAAATCCTCGCCTTTCCCCAGCAGCCCGCACTACGAGTCACTCGAGGAAGACACGCGGAGGGCTCCTAGGAGATCCCAAGAGCTGCAGACAGAAGACGGAACCGCCCCACACTCAGAATTAGGGAATAAATAGGAGTGGTTTGGGGAGGTTTGGGGGCGCCCTCCACTCAGCTGCCTGGTGTCACAGCTGTTCCCTGGCAGGGGGAAGTCCGCTAATTACCTCCCGATTCCAGGGGGAGGCACTACATGCTACCTGCATTTCCAGCCAAACCCCCGCCTTTCCCCGGCATCCCACACTAGAGACACTCGGGGAAGACACGCGGAGGGCTCTTAGGAGATCCCAGGCGCTACAGGCAGAGGATGGAACCTCCACACACTCAGAATTACGGAACACCTACGAGTGGGTAAGGGAGGTATGAGGCCGCCCTCCACGAACCTGCCTGGTGTCACAGCTGTTCCCTGTCAGGGGGAAGTTCGCTAATTACCTCCCCTTTCAAGGGGGAGGCACTAGATGCTACCTGCATTTCCAGCTCAACCCCCGCATTTCCTCTGCAGCCCGCACTAGGAGACACTCGGGGAATTTACGCGGAGGGCTCCTAAGAGATCCCAGGCGCTGCAGACAGAGGACGGAACCTACCCACACTCAGATATCCGCAATAAGTAGGAGAGGTTTGGGGAGCTTTGGGGCCGCCCTCCACGCAGCTGCCTGTTGTCACAGCTGTTCCCTGGCAGGGGGAAATCCGCTAATTACCTCCCCAGTCCAGGGGGAGGCACTACATGCTACCTGCATTTACAGCCTAACCCCCGTATTTCCCAGGCAGCCCGCAATACAGACACTCGGGGAAGACAAACGGAGGGCTCCTATGTGATCCCAGGCGCTGCAGACAGAGGACGGATCCTCCCCACAATCAGAATTCCGGAACGCGGCCGAGTGGGTTGTGGAGTATTGGGGCCGCCCTCCACGCAGCTGCCTGGTGTCCCAGCTGTTCCCTAACAGGGGGAATTCCGCTAATTACCTCCCCTGTCCAGGGTGTGGCACTACATGCTACCTGCATTTTAAGCCCAACCCCCGCTTTTCCCCTGCAGCCTGCATTCGGAGACACTCAGGGAAGACACCCGGAGGGCTCCTAGGAGATCCCAGGCGCTGCAGACAGAGGACGGAACCTCCCCACACTCAGTGTTACAGAACGCGGCCGATTGGGTGGGGGAGGATTGGAGCCGCCCTCCATGCAGCTGCCTGTTGTCACAGCTTTTCCCTGTCAGGGGGAATTCCGCTAATTACCTCCCTTGTCCAGGGTGAGGCACTAGATTCTACCTGCATTTCCAGGCCAACCCCCGCATTTCCCCGGCAGCCCGCACTAGGAGACACTCGGGGAAGACACACGGAGGGATCCTAGGAGATCCCAGGCGCTGCAGACAGAGGACGGAACCTCCCCACAATCAGAATTCCGGAACGCGGCCGAGTGGGTGGAGGAGTATTGGGGCCGCCCCCCATGCAGCTGCCTGTTGTCAGAGCTGTTCCTTGGCATGGGGAAGTCCGTTAAATTCCTCCGCTGTCCAGGGGAATTTACTACATGCTACCTTCTTTTCCAGCCCAACCCCCGCCTTTCAACGGCAGCCCGCCCTAGGAGACACTCAGGGAAGACACGCGGAGGGCTCCTAGGAGATCCCAAGAGCTGCAGACAGAAGACGGAACCTCCCCACTCTCAAAATTAGGGAAGTAGGAGTGGTTTGGGGAGGTTTGGGGGCGCCCTCCACGCAGCGGCCTGTTTTTCACAGCTGTTCACTGTCAGGGGAAGTACGCTAATTACCTCCCCTGTCCAGGGGAAGGCACTACATGCTACCTGAATTTCCAATGCAACCCCCGACTTTCCCAGGCAGCCCGCAGTAAAAGACACTCGGGGAAGACACGCGGAGGGCTCCTAATACATCCCAGGTGCTGCAGACCGAGGACGGAAACTCCCCACACTCAGAATTCCGGAACGCGGACGAATGGATTGGGGACGCGTGTGGCCGCCTCCACGCAGCTGCCTGGTGTCACAGCTGTTCCCTTGCCAGGGGAATTCCGCTAATTACCTCCCCTATCCAGGGGGAGGCACTACATGCTTCCTGCATTTCCAGTCAAATCCCCGCCTTTCCCCAGCCGCCCGCACTATGGGTCACTCGAGGAAGACACGAGGAGGACTACTAGGAGATCCCAGGCGCTGCAGGCAGAGGACGGAACCTCCCAACACTCAGAATTCCGGAAAGAGCCCGAGTGGGTGGGGGAGGTTTGGGGCCGCCCTCCACGCAGCTTCCTGGTATAACAGCTGTTCCCTGGCCGGGGGAAGTTCGCTAATTTCCTCCCCTGTCCAGGGGGAGGCACTAAAGCCTTCCTGCATTTCCAGCCCAACCCCTGCATATCCCCGGAATCCCGCACTAGGAGACACTCGGGGAAGACACGAGGAGGGCTCCTAATAGATCCCAGGTGCTGCAGACATAGGACGGAACCTCCCCACACTTAGAATTCCGGAGCTCGTCAGACTGGGTGGGGGATGATTAAGGGCCGCCCTCCACGCAGCTGCCTGGATTCAATGCTGTTCCCTGGCAGGGGGATTTCCGCTAATTACCTCCCCTGTCCAGGGGGAGGCACTAAATGCTTCCTGCATTTCCTGCAAATCCCCCGTTTTCCCTGGCAGCCCGCAGTAGGAGGCACTAGGGAAGGCCCGCAGATGGCTCCTAGGAGATCCCATTCGCTGCAGGCATAGGACGGAACCTCCCAAATCTCAGAATTCCGGAACGACGCTGAGTGGGAGGGGGAGGTTTGGGGCCGCCATCCAAGCAGCTGCCTGTTGTCACAGCTGTTCCCTCTCAGGGGAAGTACGCTAATTACCTCCCCTGTCCAGGCGAATGCACTACATTCTACCTGCATTTCCAGCCCAACCCCCGCCTTTCCCTGGCAGCCCGCAATAGCAGACTCTCGGGGATGAAACGCAGAGGGCTCCTATGAGATCCCAGGAGCTGCAGTGAGACGACGGAACCTATCCAGACTCAGAATTCCGGAACGAGGCCGAGTGGGTGGGGGAGGTTTGGGGCCGCCCTCCACGCAGCTGCCTGCTGTCACAGCTATTCCCTGTCAGGGGAATTCCGCTAAATACCTCCCCTATCCAGGGGGAGCCACTAGATGCTTCCTGCATTTCCAGGCCAACCCCCGAATTTCCCATGTAGCCCGCACTAGGAGACAATCGGGAAAATACGCGGATTTCTCCTAGGAGATACCATGCGCTGCAGACAGAGGACGGAACCTCCCCACACTCAGAATTCCGGAACGCTGCCGAGTGGTTGGGGGAGGTTTAAGGCCGCCCTCCACGCAGCTGCCTGGTGTCACAGCTGTTCCCTTGCAGGTGGAATTCCGCTAATTACCTCCCCTATCCAGGGGGAGCCACTAGATGCTTCCTGCATTTCCAGGCAAACCCCCGCCTTTCCCCGGCAGCACGCATTAGGAGTCACTCTGGGAAGACACGAGGAAGGCTCCTAGGAGATCCCAGGCGCTGCAGACAGAGGACGGAACCTCCCCACACTCAGAATTACAGAACAATTACGAGTGGTTGGGGGATGTTTTGGGCCAAACTCCACGAGCTGCCTTTTCTCACAGCTGTTCTCTGGCAGGGGGAATTTCGCTAATTACCTCCCCTGTCCAGGGGGAGGCACTACATGCTTCCTGCATTTCCAGTCAAATCCCCGCCTTTCCCCAGCAGCCCGCACTACGAGTCACTCGAGGAAGACACGCGGAGGGCTCCTAGGAGATCCCAAGAGCTGCAGACAGAAGACGGAACCTCCCCACACTCAGATTTAGGGAATAAGTAGGAGTGGTTTGGGGAGGTTTGGGGGCGCCCTCCACGCAGCTGCCTGGTATCACAGCTGTTCCCTGTCAGGGGGAAGTCCGCTAAATACCTCCCCAGTCCAGGGGGAGGCACTGCGAGTTTCCTGCATTCCCAGACCAACCCCCGACTTTCCCCGGAAGCCCGCACTAAGAGACACTCGGGGATGACATGCGGAGGGCTCCTAGGAGATCCCAGGCGCTGCAGACGGAGGACGGAACCTCCCCACACTCAGAATTCCGGAACGCGACCGAGTGTGTGGGGGAGGTTTGGGACCGCCCTCCACTCAGCTGCCTGGTGTCACAGCTGTTCCCTGGCAGGGGAATTCCGCTAAATACCTCCCCAGTCCAGGGGGAGGCACTACATGCTACCTGCATTTCCAGCCAAACCCCCGCCTTTCCCCGGCATCCCACACTAGAGACACTCGGGGAAGACACGCGGAGGGCCCTTAGGAGATCCCAGGCGCTACAGGCAGAGGATGGAACCTCCAAACACTCAGAATTACGGAACACCTACGAGTGGGTAGGGGAGGTATGAGGCAGCCCTCCACGAACCTGCCTGGTGTCACAGCTGTTCCCTGTCAGGGGGAAGTTCGCTAATTACCTCCCCTTTCCAGTGGGAGGCACTAGATGCTACCTGCATTTCCAGCTCAAACCCCGCTTTTCCTCTGCAGCCCGCACTAGGAGACACTCGGGGAATTTACGCGGAGGGCTCCTAAGAGATCCTAGGCGCTGCAGACAGAGGACGGAACCTACCCACACTCAGATATCCGGAATAAGTAGGAGAGGTTTGGGGAGGTTTGGGGCCGCCCTCCACGCAGCTGCCTGGTGTCACAGCTGTTCCCTGGCAGGGGGAAGTCCGCTAATTACCTCCCAAGTCCAGGGTGTGGCACTACATGCTACCTGCATTTTAAGCCCAACCCCCGCTTTTCCCCTGCAGCCTGCATTCGGAGACACTCAGGGAAGACACGCGGAGGGCTCCTAGGAGATCCCAGGCGCTGCAGACAGAGGACGGAACCTCCCAACACTCAGTGTTACAGAACACGGCCGATTGGGTGGGGGAGGATTGGAGCCGCCCTCCAGGCAGCTGCCTGTTGTCACAGCTTTTCCCTGTCAGGGGGAATTCCGCTAATTACCTCCCTTGTCCAGGGTGAGACACTAGATTCTACCTGCATTTCCAGGCCAACCCCCGCATTTCCCCGGCAGCCCGCACTAGGAGACACTCGGGGAAGGCACGCGGAGGAATCCTAGGAGATCCCAGGCGCTGCAGACAGAGGACGGAACCTCCCCACAATCAGAATTCCGGAACGCGGCCGAGTGGGTGGAGGAGTATTGGGGCCGCCCTCCACGCAGCTGCCTGTTGTCAGAGCTGTTCCTTGGCATGGGGAAGTCCGCTAAATTCCTCCGCTGTCCAGGGGAATGTACTACATGCTACCTTCTTTTCCAGCCCAACCCCTGCCTTTCAACGGCAGCCCGCCCTAGGAGACACTCAGGGAAGACACGCGGATGGCTCCTAGGAGATCCCAAGAGCTGCAGACAGAAGACATAACCTCCCCACACTCAGAATTAGGGAATAAGTAGGAGTGGTTTGGGGAGGTTTGGGGGCGCCCTCCACGCAGCGGCCTGTTTTTCACAGCTGTTCACTGTCAGGGGAAGTACGCTAATTACCTCCCCTGTCCAGGGGAAGGCACTACATGCTACCTGAATTTCCAATGCAACCCCCGACTTTCCCAGGCAGCCCGCAGTAGAAGACACTCGGGCAAGACACGCGGAGGGCTCCTATTAGATCCCAGGTGCTGCAGACCGAGGACGGAAACTCCCCACACTCAGAATTCCGGAACGCGGCCGAGTGGATTGGGGACGCGTGTGGCCGCCCTCCACGCAGCTGCCTGGTGTCACAGCTGTTCCCTTGCCAGGGGAATTCCGCTAATTACCTCCCCTATCCAGGGGGCGGCACTACATGCTTCCTGCATTTCCAGTCAAATCCCCGCCTTTCCCCAGCAGCCCGCACTATGAGTCACTCGAGGAAGACACGAGGAGGACTACTAGGAGATCCCAGGCGCTGCAGACAGAGGACGGAACCTTCCCACCCTCAGAATTCCGGAAGTCGCCAGAGTGGTTGAGGGAGGTTTGGGACCGCGCTCCACGCAGCTGCATGGTGTCACAGCTGTTCCATGGCAGGGGGAATTCCGCTAATAACCTCCCCTGTCCAGGGGGAGGCACTTCATGCTACCTGCATTTCCAGCCCAAACCCCGCCTTTCAACGGAAGCCCGCCCTAGGAGACACTCAGGGAAGACACGCGGAGGGCTCCTAGGAGATCCCAGGTGCCGCAGACAGAAGACGGAACCTCCCCACACTCAGATTTAGGGAATAAGTAGGAGTGGTTTGGGGAGGTTTGGGGGCGCCCTCCACGCAGCTGCCTGGTGTCACAGCTGTTCCCTGGCAGGGGGAATTCCGCTAAATACCTCCCCTATCCAGGGGGAGGCACTATGATTTTCCTGCATTTCCAGATCAACCCCCGACTTTCCCCGGCAGCCCGCACTAAGAGCCACTCGGTGAAGTCACGCGGAGGGCTCCTAGGAGATCCCAGGCGCTGCAGATGCAAGACGGAACCTCCCCACACTCAGAATTCCGGAACGCAACCGAGTGGGTGGGGGAGGTTTGGGACCGCACTCCACTTAGCTGCCTGGTGTCACAGCTGTTCCCTGGCAGGGGGAAGTCCGCTAAATACCTCCCCTGTACAGGGGGTGGCACTACATGGTTCCTGCATTTCCAGCACAACCCTCGCTTTTCCCCGGCAGCCCGCACAAGGACACACTCGGGGAAAACATGCGGAGGGCTCCTAGTAGATCCCACGCGCTGCAGACAGAGGACGGAACCTCCACACACTCAGATATCCGGAATAAGTAGGAGAGGTTTGGGGAGGTTTGGGGCCGCCCTCCAAGCAGCTGCCTGGTGTCACAGCTGTTCCTTTGCAGGGGGAAGTCCGCTAAATTCCTCCGCTGTCCAGGGGGAGGCACTAAAAGCTACCTTCATTTCCAGCCCAACCACCGCCTTTCAACGGCAGCCCGCCCTAGGAGACACTCAGGGAAGACACGTGGAGGGCTCCTAGTAGATCCAAAGAGCTGCAGACAGAAGGCGGAACCTCCCCACACTCAGAATTACGGAATAAGTAGGAGTGGTTTGGGGAGGTTTGGGGGCACCCCCCAAGCAGCTGCCTTTTGTCACAGCTGTTCCCTGGCAGGGGGAAGTCTGCTAATTACCTCCCCATTCCAGGGTGAGGTAGTAGATGCTACCTGCATTTCCAGCCAAACCCCCAACTTTCCCCGGCAGCCCGCACTAGGAGCCACTCGGGGTAGACACGCGGAAGGCTCCTAGGAGATCCCAGGCGCTGCAGACAGAGGACGGAACCTCCCCACACTCAGAATTCCGAAACGCGTCCGAGTGGTTGGGGGAGGTTTGGGGGTGCCCTCCACGCAGCTGCCTGGTGTCGCAGCTGTTCCCTGTCTGGGGGAATTCCGCTAATTACCTCCCCTGTCCAGGGGGAGCCACTAGATGCTTCCTGCATTTCCAGGCCAACCCCCGAATTTCCCATGTAGACCGCACTAGGAGACAATCGGGAAAATACGCGGATTTCTCCTAGGAGAACCCATGCGCTGCAGACAGAGGACGGAACCTCCCCACACTCAGAATTCCGGAACGTGGCCGAGTGGGTGGGGGAGGTTTAAGGCCGCCCTCCACGCAGCTGCCTGGTGTCACAGCTGTTCCCTGTCAGGGGGAAATTCGCTAATTACCTCCCCGATCCAGGGGGAGCCACTACATGCTTCCTGCATTTCCAGGCAAACCCCCGCCTTTCCCCGGCAGCACGCATTAGGAGTCACTCTGGGAAGACACGAGGAAGGCTCCTAGGAGATCCCAGGCGCTGCAGACAGAGGACGGAACCTCCCCACACTCAGAATTACAGAACAATTACGAGTGGTTGGGGGATGTTTTGGGCCAAACTCCACGAGCTGCCTTTTCTCACAGCTGTTCCATGGCAGGGGGAAGTCCGCTAATTACCTCCCCTGTCCAGGGGGAGGCACTACATGCTTCCTGCATTTCCAGTCAAATCCTCGCCTTTCCCCAGCAGCCCGCACTACGAGTCACTCGAGGAAGACACGCGGAGGGCTCCTAGGAGATCCCAAGAGCTGCAGACAGAAGACGGAACCGCCCCACACTCAGAATTAGGGAATAAATAGGAGTGGTTTGGGGAGGTTTGGGGGCGCCCTCCACTCAGCTGCCTGGTGTCACAGCTGTTCCCTGGCAGGGGGAAGTCCGCTAATTACCTCCCGAGTCCAGGGGGAGGCACTACATGCTACCTGCATTTCCAGCCAAACCCCCGCCTTTCCCCGGCATCCCACACTAGAGACACTCGGGGAAGACACGCGGAGGGCTCTTAGGAGATCCCAGGCGCTACAGGCAGAGGATGGAACCTCCACACACTCAGAATTATGGAACACCTACGAGTGGGTAAGGGAGGTATGAGGCCGCCCTCCACGAACCTGCCTGGTGTCACAGCTGTTCCCTGTCAGGGGGAAGTTCGCTAATTACCTCCCCTTTCAAGGGGGAGGCACTAGATGCTACCTGCATTTCCAGCTCAACCCCCGCATTTCCTCTGCAGCCTGCACTAGGAGACACTCGGGGAATTTACGCGGAGGGCTCCTAAGAGATCCCAGGCGCTGCAGACAGAGGACGGAACCTACCCACACTCAGATATCCGGAATAAGTAGGAGAGGTTTGGGGAGCTTTGGGGCCGCCCTCCACGCAGCTGCCTGTTGTCACAGCTGTTCCCTGGCAGGGGGAAATCCGCTAATTACCTCCCCAGTCCAGGGGGAGGCACTACATGCTACCTGCATTTACAGCCTAACCCCCGTATTTCCCAGGCAGCCCGCAATACAGACACTCGGGGAAGACAAACGGAGGGCTCCTATGTGATCCCAGGCGCTGCAGACAGAGGACGGATCCTCCCCACAATCAGAATTCCGGAACGCGGCCGAGTGGGTTGTGGAGTATTGGGGCCGCCCTCCACGCAGCTGCCTGGTGTCCCAGCTGTTCCCTAACAGGGGGAATTCCGCTAATTACCTCCCCTGTCCAGGGTGTGGCACTACATGCTACCTGCATTTTAAGCCCAACCCCCGCTTTTCCCCTGCAGCCTGCATTCGGAGACACTCAGGGAAGACACCCGGAGGGCTCCTAGGAGATCCCAGGCGCTGCAGACAGAGGACGGAACCTCCCCACACTCAGTGTTACAGAACGCGGCCGATTGGGTGGGGGAGGATTGGAGCCGCCCTCCATGCAGCTGCCTGTTGTCACAGCTTTTCCCTGTCAGGGGGAATTCCGCTAATTACCTCCCTTGTCCAGGGTGAGGCACTAGATTCTACCTGCATTTCCAGGCCAACCCCCGCATTTCCCCGGCAGCCCGCACTAGGAGACACTCGGGGAAGACACACGGAGGGATCCTAGGAGATCCCAGGCGCTGCAGACAGAGGACGGAACCTCCCCACAATCAGAATTCCGGAACGCGGCCGAGTGGGTGGAGGAGTATTGGGGCCGCCCCCCATGCAGCTGCCTGTTGTCAGAGCTGTTCCTTGGCATGGGGAAGTCCGTTAAATTCCTCCGCTGTCCAGGGGAATTTACTACATGCTACCTTCTTTTCCAGCCCAACCCCCGCCTTTCAACGGCAGCCCGCCCTAGGAGACACTCAGGGAAGACACGCGGAGGGCTCCTAGGAGATCCCAAGAGCTGCAGACAGAAGACGGAACCTCCCCACTCTCAGAATTAGGGAAGTAGGAGTGGTTTGGGGAGGTTTGGGGGCGCCCTCCACGCAGCGGCCTGTTTTTCACAGCTGTTCACTGTCAGGGGAAGTACGCTAATTACCTCCCCTGTCCAGGGGAAGGCACTACATGCTACCTGAATTTCCAATGCAACCCCCGACTTTCCCAGGCAGCCCGCAGTAGAAGACACTCGGGGAAGACACGCGGAGGGCTCCTAATACATCCCAGGTGCTGCAGACCGAGGACGGAAACTCCCCACACTCAGAATTCCGGAACGCGGACGAATGGATTGGGGACGCGTGTGGCCGCCCTCCACGCAGCTGCCTGGTGTCACAGCTGTTCCCTTGCCAGGGGAATTCCGCTAATTACCTCCCCTATCCAGGGGGAGGCACTACATGCTTCCTGCATTTCCAGTCAAATCCCCGCCTTTCCCCAGCAGCCCGCACTATGAGTCACTCGAGGAAGACACGAGGAGGACTACTAGGAGATCCCAGGCGCTGCAGACAGAGGACGGAACCTCCCAACACTCAGAATTCCGGAAAGAGGCCGAGTGGGTGGGGGAGGTTTGGGGCCGCCCTCCACGCAGCTTCCTGGTATAACAGCTGTTCCCTGGCCGGGGGAAGTTCGCTAATTTCCTCCCCTGTCCAGGGGGAGGCACTAAAGCCTTCCTGCATTTCCAGCCCAACCCCTGCATATCCCCGGAATCCCGCACTAGGAGACACTCGGGGAAGACACGAGGAGGGCTCCTAATAGATCCCAGGTGCTGCAGACATAGGACGGAACCTCCCCACACTTAGAATTCCGGAGCTCGTCAGACTGGGTGGGGGATGATTAAGGGCCGCCCTCCACGCAGCTGCCTGGATTCAATGCTGTTCCCTGGCAGGGGGATTTCCGCTAATTACCTCCCCTGTCCAGGGGGAGGCACTAAATGCTTCCTGCATTTCCTGCAAATCCCCCGTTTTCCCTGGCAGCCCGCAGTAGGAGGCACTAGGGAAGGCCCGCAGATGGCTCCTAGGAGATCCCATTCGCTGCAGGCATAGGACGGAACCTCCCAAATCTCAGAATTCCGGAACGACGCTGAGTGGGAGGGGGAGGTTTGGGGCTGCCATCCAAGCAGCTGCCTGTTGTCACAGCTGTTCCCTCTCAGGGGAAGTACGCTAATTACCTCCCCTGTCCAGGCGAATGCACTACATTCTACCTGCATTTCCAGCCCAACCCCCGACTTACCCAGGCTGCCCGCACTTGTAGACACTCTGGGAAGACACGCGGAGGGCTCAAAGGAGATCCCAAGGGCTGCAGACAGTGGACGGAACCTCTCCACACTCAGAATAATGAAATAAGTAGGAGTGGTTTGGGGAAGTTTGGGGGCGCCCTCCACGCAGCTACCTGGTGTCACAGCTGTTCCCTGGCAGGGGGAATTTCGCTAATTTCCTCCCATGTTCAGGGGGAGGCACTAAATGCTTCCTGCATTTCCTGCAAATCCCCCGTTTTCCCTGGCAGCCCGCACTAGGATGCACTAGGGGAAGGCCCACGGATGGCTCCTAGGAGATCCCAGGCGCTGCAGACCGAGGACGGAACCTCCCAACTCTCAGAATTCCGGAACGAGGCTGAGTGGTTCGGGGAGGTTTGGGGCCGCCCTCCACGCAGCTGCCTGTTGTCACAGCTGTTCCCTGTCAGGGGAAGTACGCTAATAACCTCCCCTGTCCAGGGGAAGGCATTACATGCTACTTGCATTTCCAGCCCAACCCCCGCCTTTCCCCTGCAGTCCGCACTAAGAGACACTCGTGGAAGACACGCGGAGGGCTCCTAGGAGATCCCAGACGCTGCAGACAGAGGAAGGAACCTCCCCACAATCAGAATTATGGAATAAATAGGAGTGGTTTGGGGAGGTTTGGGGGTGACCTCCACGCAGCTGCCTGGGGTCACAGCTGTTCCATGGCAGGGGGAAGTCCACTAATTGCCTCCCCTGTCCAGGGGGAGGCACTAAATGCTTCCTGCATTTCGATCCCAACCCCGGCATTAACCGGCTGCCCTCACTAGGAGAGAATCTGGGAAGACACGCGGAGGGCTCCTAGGAGATCCCAGGCACTGCAGACAGAGGACGGAACCTCCTCACTTTCAGAATTCCGGAACACGGCCGAGTGGCTGGGGGAGGTTTGGGACCGCGCTCCACGCAGCTGCCTGGTTTCACTGCTGTTCCCTGGAAGGGGAAAGTCCGCCAATTACCTCCCCAGTCCAGGGGGAGGCACTACATGCTTCCTGCATTTCCGGTCAAATCCCCGCCTTTCCCCGGCAGCCCGCAACATGAGTCACTCGAGGAAGACACGAGGAGGGCTACTTGGTAATCCCAGGCACTGCAGACATAGGACGGAACCTCCCCAACTCAAAATTACGGAACAATTACGAATGGTTCGGGTAGGTTTGGGGCCACCTTCCACGCAGCATCCTGGTATAACAGCTGTTCCCTGGCAGGAGGAAGTTCGCTAATTTCCTCCCCTGTCCAGGGGGAGGCACTAAATGCTTCCTGCATTTCCTGCAAATCCCCCGTTTTCCCTGGCAGCCCGCACTAGGAGGCACTAGGGGAAGGCCCGCGGATGGCTCCTAGGAGATCCCATGCGCTGCAGACCGAGGACGGAACATCCCCACACTCAGTATTCCGGAACGCGGCCAAGTGGGTTGGGGAGGTTTGGCGCCGCCCTCAACGCAGATGCCTGGTGTCACAGCTGTTCCCTGGCAGGGGGAAGTTCGCTAATTACCTCCCCTGTCCAGTTGGAGGCCCTACATGCTACCTGCATTTCCAGCCTAACCCCCGCATTTCCCCGGCAGACCGCACTAGGAGTCACTCGGGGAAGACAATCGGAGTGCTCCTATGAGGTCCCAGGAGCTGCAGACATAGGACGGAACCTCCCCACACTCAGAATAATGAAATAAGTAGGAGTGGTTTGGGCAAGTTTGGGGGCGCCCTCCACGCAGCTACCTGGTGTCACAGCTGTTCCCTGGCAGGGGGAATTTCGCTAATTTCCTCCCATGTTCAGGGGGAGGCACTAAATGCTTCCTGCATTTCCTGCAAATCCCCCGTTTTCCCTGGCAGCCCGCACTAGGATGCACTAGGGGAAGGCCCACGGATGGCTCCTAGGAGATCCCAGGCGCTGCAGACCGAGGACGGAACCTCCCAACTCTCAGAATTCCGGAACGAGGCTGAGTGGTTCGGGGAGGTTTGGGGCCGCCCTCCACGCAGCTGCCTTTTGTCACAGCTGTTCCCTGTCAGGGGAAGTACGCTAATAACCTCCCCTGTCCAGGGGAAGGCATTACATGCTACTTGCATTTCCAGCCCAACCCCCGCCTTTCCCCGGCAGCCCGCACTAAGAGACACTCGTGGAAGACACGCGGAGGGCTCCTAGGAGATCCCAGACGCTGCAGACAGAGGAAGGAACCTCCCCACAATCAGAATTATGGAATAAATAGGAGTGGTTTGGGGAGGTTTGGGGGTGACCTCCACGCAGCTGCCTGGGGTCACAGCTGTTCCATGGCAGGGGGAAGTCCACTAATTGCCTCCCCTGTCCAGGGGGAGGCACTAAATGCTTCCTGCATTTCGATCCCAACCCCGGCATTAACCGGCTGCCCGCACTAGGAGAGAATCTGGGAAGACACGCGGAGGGCTCCTAGGAGATCCCAGGCACTGCAGACAGAGGACGGAACCTCCTCACTTTCAGAATTCCGGAACACGGCCGAGTGGCTGGGGGAGGTTTGGGACCGCGCTCCACGCAGCTGCCTGGTTTCACTGCTGTTCCCTGGAAGGGGAAAGTCCGCCAATTACCTCCCCAGTCCAGGGGGAGGCACTACATGCTTCCTGCATTTCCGGTCAAATCCCCGCCTTTCCCCGGCAGCCCGCAACATGAGTCACTCGAGGAAGACACGAGGAGGGCTACTTGGTAATCCCAGGCACTGCAGACATAGGACGGAACCTCCCCAACTCAAAATTACGGAACAATTACGAATGGTTCGGGTAGGTTTGGGGCCACCTTCCACGCAGCATCCTGGTATAACAGCTGTTCCCTGGCAGGAGGAAGTTCGCTAATTTCCTCCCCTGTCCAGGAGGAGGCACTAAATGCTTCCTGCATTTCCTGCAAATCCCCCGTTTTCCCTGGCAGCCCGCACTAGGAGGCACTAGGGGAAGGCCCGCGGATGGCTCCTAGGAGATCCCATGTGCTGCAGACCGAGGACGGAACCTCCCCACACTCAGTATTCCGGAACGCGGCCAAGTGGGTTGGGGAGGTTTGGCGCCGCCCTCAACGCAGATGCCTGGTGTCACAGCTGTTCCCTGGCAGGGGGAAGTTCGCTAATTACCTCCCCTGTCCAGTTGGAGGCCCTACATGCTACCTGCATTTCCAGCCTAACCCCCGCATTTCCCCGGGAGACCGCACTAGGAGTCACTCGGGGAAGACAATCGGAGTGCTCCTATGAGATCCCAGGAGCTGCAGACATAGGACGGAACCTCCCCACACTCAGAATTACAGAACAATTACGAGTGGTTGGGGGATGTTTTGGGCCAAACTCCACGAGCTGCCTTTTCTCACAGCTGTTCCATGGCAGGGGGAAGTCCGCTAATTACCTACCCTGTCCAGGGGGAGGCACTACATGCTTCCTGCATTTCCAGTCAAATCCTCGCCTTTCCCCAGCAGCCCGCACTACGAGTCACTCGAGGAAGACACGCGGAGGGCTCCTAGGAGATCCCAAGAGCTGCAGACAGAAGACGGAACCGCCCCACACTCAGAATTAGGGAATAAATAGGAGTGGTTTGGGGAGGTTTGGGGGCGCCCTCCACTCAGCTGCCTGGTGTCACAGCTGTTCCCTGGCAGGGGGAAGTCCGCTAATTACCTCCCGAGTCCAGGGGGAGGCACTACATGCTACCTGCATTTCCAGCCAAACCCCCGCCTTTCCCCGGCATCCCACACTAGAGACACTCGGGGAAGACACGCAGAGGGCTCTTAGGAGATCCCAGGCGCTACAGGCAGAGGATGGAACCTCCACACACTCAGAATTATGGAACACCTACGAGTGGGTAAGGGAGGTATGAGGCCGCCCTCCACGAACCTGCCTGGTGTCACAGCTGTTCCCTGTCAGGGGGAATTTCGCTAATTACCTCCCCTTTCAAGGGGGAGGCACTAGATGCTACCTGCATTTCCAGCTCAACCCCCGCATTTCCTCTGCAGCCCGCACTAGGAGACACTCGGGGAATTTACGCGGAGGGCTCCTAAGAGATCCCAGGCGCTGCAGACAGAGGACGGAACCTACCCACACTCAGATATCCGGAATAAGTAGGAGAGGTTTGGGGAGCTTTGGGGCCGCCCTCCACGCAGCTGCCTGTTGTCACAGCTGTTCCCTGGCAGGGGGAAATCCGCTAATTACCTCCCCAGTCCAGGGGGAGGCACTACATGCTACCTGCATTTACAGCCTAACCCCCGTATTTCCCAGGCAGCCCGCAATACAGACACTCGGGGAAGACAAACGGAGGGCTCCTATGTGATCCCAGGCGCTGCAGACAGAGGACGGATCCTCCCCACAATCAGAATTCCGGAACGCGGCCGAGTGGGTTGTGGAGTATTGGGGCCGCCCTCCACGCAGCTGCCTGGTGTCCCAGCTGTTCCCTAACAGGGGGAATTCCGCTAATTACCTCCCCTGTCCAGGGTGTGGCACTACATGCTACCTGCATTTTAAGCCCAACCCCCGCTTTTCCCCTGCAGCCTGCATTCGGAGACACTCAGGGAAGACACCCGGAGGGCTCCTAGGAGATCCCAGGCGCTGCAGACAGAGGACGGAACCTCCCCACACTCAGTGTTACAGAACGCGGCCGATTGGGTGGGGGAGGATTGGAGCCGCCCTCCATGCAGCTGCCTGTTGTCACAGCTTTTCCCTGTCAGGGGGAATTCCGCTAATTACCTCCCTTGTCCAGGGTGAGGCACTAGATTCTACCTGCATTTCCAGGCCAACCCCCGCATTTCCCCGGCAGCCCGCACTAGGAGACACTCGGGGAAGACACACGGAGGGATCCTAGGAGATCCCAGGCGCTGCAGACAGAGGACGGAACCTCCCCACAATCAGAATTCCGGAACGCGGCCGAGTGGGTGGAGGAGTATTGGGGCCGCCCCCCATGCAGCTGCCTGTTGTCAGAGCTGTTCCTTGGCATGGGGAAGTCCGTTAAATTCCTCCGCTGTCCAGGGGAATTTACTACATGCTACCTTCTTTTCCAGCCCAACCCCCGCCTTTCAACGGCAGCCCGCCCTAGGAGACACTCAGGGAAGACACGCGGAGGGCTCCTAGGAGATCCCAAGAGCTGCAGACAGAAGACGGAACCTCCCCACTCTCAGAATTAGGGAAGTAGGAGTGGTTTGGGGAGGTTTGGGGGCGCCCTCCACGCAGCGGCCTGTTTTTCACAGCTGTTCACTGTCAGGGGAAGTACGCTAATTACCTCCCCTGTCCAGGGGAAGGCACTACATGCTACCTGAATTTCCAATGCAACCCCCGACTTTCCCAGGCAGCCCGCAGTAGAAGACACTCGGGGAAGACACGCGGAGGGCTCCTAATACATCCCAGGTGCTGCAGACCGAGGACGGAAACTCCCCACACTCAGAATTCCGGAACGCGGCCGAATGGATTGGGGACGCGTGTGGCCGCCCTCCACGCAGCTGCCTGGTGTCACAGCTGTTCCCTTGCCAGGGGAATTCCGCTAATTACCTCCCCTATCCAGGGGGAGGCACTACATGCTTCCTGCATTTCCAGTCAAATCCCCGCCTTTCCCCAGCAGCCCGCACTATGAGTCACTCAAGGAAGACACGAGGAGGACTACTAGGAGATCCCAGGCGCTGCAGACAGAGGACGGAACCTCCCAACACTCAGAATTCCGGAAAGAGGCCGAGTGGGTGGGGGAGGTTTGGGGCCGCCCTCCACGCAGCTTCCTGGTATAACAGCTGTTCCCTGGCCGGGGGAAGTTCGCTAATTTCCTCCCCTGTCCAGGGGGAGGCACTAAAGCCTTCCTGCATTTCCAGCCCAACCCCTGCATATCCCCGGAATCCCGCACTAGGAGACACTCGGGGAAGACACGAGGAGGGCTCCTAATAGATCCCAGGTGCTGCAGACATAGGACGGAACCTCCCCACACTTAGAATTCCGGAGCTCGTCAGACTGGGAGGGGGATGATTAAGGGCCGCACTCCATGCAGCTGCCTGGATTCAATGCTGTTCCCTGGCAGGGGGATTTCCGCTAATTACCTCCCCAGTCAAGGGGGAGGCACTAAATGCTTCCTGCATTTCCTGCAAATCCCCCGTTTTCCCTGGCAGCCCGCAGTAGGAGGCACTAGGGAAGGCCCGCAGATGGCTCCTAGGAGATCCCATTCGCTGCAGGCATAGGACGGAACCTCCCAAATCTCAGAATTCCGGAACGACGCTGAGTGGGAGGGGGAGGTTTGGGGCCGCCATCCAAGCAGCTGCCTGTTGTCACAGCTGTTCCCTCTCGGGGAAGTACGCTAATTACCTCCCCTGTCCAGGCGAATGCACTACATTCTACCTGCATTTCCAGCCCAACCCCCGACTTACCCAGGCTGCCCGCACTAGGAGACACTCTGGGAAGACACGCGGAGGGCTCAAAGGAGATCCCAAGGGCTGCAGACAGTGGACGGAACCTCCCCACACTCAGAATAATGAAATAAGTAGGAGTGGTTTGGGGAAGTTTGGGGGCGCCCTCCACGCAGCTACCTGGTGTCACAGCTGTTCCCTGGCAGGGGGAATTTCGCTAATTTCCTCCCATGTTCAGGGGGAGGCACTAAATGCTTCCTGCATTTCCTGCAAATCCCCCGTTTTCCCTGGCAGCCCGCACTAGGATGCACTAGGGGAAGGCCCACGGATGGCTCCTAGGAGATCCCAGGCGCTGCAGACCGAGGACGGAACCTCCCAACTCTCAGAATTCCGGAACGAGGCTGAGTGGTTCGGGGAGGTTTGGGGCCGCCCTCCACGCAGCTGCCTTTTGTCACAGCTGTTCCCTGTCAGGGGAAGTACGCTAATAACCTCCCCTGTCCAGGGGAAGGCATTACATGCTACTTGCATTTCCAGCCCAACCCCCGCCTTTCCCCGGCAGCCCGCACTAAGAGACACTCGTGGAAGACACGCGGAGGGCTCCTAGGAGATCCCAGACGCTGCAGACAGAGGAAGGAACCTCCCCACAATCAGAATTATGGAATAAATAGGAGTGGTTTGGGGAGGTTTGGGGGTGACCTCCACGCAGCTGCCTGGGGTCACAGCTGTTCCATGGCAGGGGGAAGTCCACTAATTGCCTCCCCTGTCCAGGGGGAGGCACTAAATGCTTCCTGCATTTCGATCCCAACCCCGGCATTAACCGGCTGCCCGCACTAGGAGAGAATCTGGGAAGACACGCGGAGGGCTCCTAGGAGATCCCAGGCACTGCAGACAGAGGACGGAACCTCCTCACTTTCAGAATTCCGGAACACGGCCGAGTGGCTGGGGGAGGTTTGGGACCGCGCTCCACGCACCTGCCTGGTTCCACTGCTGTTCCCTGGAAGGGGAAAGTCCGCCAATTACCTCCCCAGTCCAGGGGGAGGCACTACATGCTTCCTGCATTTCCGGTCAAATCCCCGCCTTTCCCCGGCAGCCCGCAACATGAGTCACTCGAGGAAGACACGAGGAGGGCTACTTGGTAATCCCAGGCACTGCAGACATAGGATGGAACCTCCCCAACTCAAAATTACGGAACAATTACGAATGGTTCGGGTAGGTTTGGGGCCACCTTCCACGCAGCATCCTGGTATAACAGCTGTTCCCTGGCAGGAGGAAGTTCGCTAATTTCCTCCCCTGTCCAGGGGGAGGCACTAAATGCTTCCTGCATTTCCTGCAAATCCCCCGTTTTCCCTGGCAGCCCGCACTAGGAGGCACTAGGGGAAGGCCGGCGGATGGCTCCTAGGAGATCCCATGCGCTGCAGACCGAGGACGGAACCTCCCCACACTCAGTATTCCGGAACGCGGCCAAGTGGGTTGGGGAGGTTTGGCGCCGCCCTCAACGCAGATGCCTGGTGTCACAGCTGTTCCCTGGCAGGGGGAAGTTCGCTAATTACCTCCCCTGTCCAGTTGGAGGCCCTACATGCTACCTGCATTTCCAGCCTAACCCCCGCATTTCCCCGGCAGACCGCACTAGGAGTCACTCGGGGAAGACAATCGGAGTGCTCCTATGAGATCCCAGGAGCTGCAGACATAGGACGGAACCTCCCCACACTCAGAATTCCGGAACGCGGCCGAGTGGGTGGGGGAGATTTGGGGCCGCCCTCCACGGAGCTGCCTGGTGTCACAGCTGTACCCTGGCAGGGGGAAGTTCGCTAATTTCCTCCCCTGTCCAGGTGGAGGCACTATGCTTCCTGCATTTCCATCACAACCCACGCTTTTCCCCGGCAGCCCGCATTAGGAGTCACTCGTGAAAGACACGCGGATGGCTCCTAGGAGATCCCAGGCCCTGCAGACATTTGACGGAACCTCCCAACTCTCAGAATTCCGGAACGAGGCTGAGTGGGTGGGGGAGGTTTTGGGCCGCCCTCCACGCAGCTGCCTGTTGTCACAGCTGTTCCCTGTCAGGGGAAGTACGCTGAATACTTCCCCTCTCCAGGGGAAGGCACTACATGCTACCTGCATTTCCAGTCCAACCCACGAATTACCCAGGCAGCCCGCACTTGGAGACACTCTGGGAAGACACGCGGAGGGCTCCCAGGAGATCCCAAGTGCTGCAGACAGTTGACGGAACCTCCCCACACTCAGAATTACGGAATAAGTAGGAGTGGTTTGGGGAGGTTTGGGGGCGCCCTCCACGCAGCTGCCTAGAGTCACAGCTTTTCCCTGGCAGAGGGAATTCCGCTAATTACCTCCCTTGTCCAGGGGAATGCACTAAAAGCTACCTGCAATTCCAGCCCAACCCCCGAATTTCCCAGGCAGCCCGAAATAAGAGACACTCGGTGATGACACGCTGAGGGTTCCTAAAACATCCCAGGTGCTGCAGACATAGGACGGAACCTCCCCACACTCAGAATTCCGGAACGCGGCAGAGTGGGGTGGGGAGGTTTAGTGCCGACCTCCACGCAGCTGCCTGTTGTCACAGCTCTTCCCTGTCACGGGAAGTCCGTTAATTACCTCCCCTGTTCAGAGTGAGGCACTAGATTCTACCTGCATTTCCAGCCAATCCCCCGCCTTTTTCCAGCTGCCCGCACTAAGAGAAAATCAGGGAAGACACGCGGAGGGCTCCTAGGAGATCCCAGGCTCTGCAGACAGAGGACGGAACCTCCCCACACTCAGAATTCCGGAACGCGTCCGAGTGGGTTTGGGAGGTTTGGGGCCGCCCTCCACGCAGCTGCCTGGAGTCACAGGTGTTCCCTGGCAGGGGGAAGTCCGCTAATTACCTCCCCTGTCCAGGGGGAGGCACTAGATGGTACCTGCATTTCCAGCCCAACCCCCGCATTTCCCCGGCAGCCCGCACTAGGAGACACTCAGGGAAGACACGCGGAGGGCTCCTAGGAGATCCCAGGCACTGCAGATAGAGGACGGAACCTCCCCACACTCAGAATTCCGGAACGAGGCCGAGTGGGAGGGGGTGTTTTGGTATCCCCCTACACGCAGCTGCCGGGTGTCACAGGTGTTCCCTGGTAGGGGGAAGTTCGCTAATTACCTCCCCTGTCCAAGCGGAGGAACTAGATTCTACCTTCATTTCCAACCCAACCCCCGCATTTCCCCGGCAGCCCGCACTAGGAGACACTCAGGGAAGACACGCGGAGGGCTCCTAGGAGATCCCAGATGCTGCAGACAGAGGACGGAACCTCCCCACACTCAGAATTCCGGAACGCGTCCGAGTGGGTTTGGGAGGTTTGGGGCCGCCCTCCACGCAGCTGCCTGGAGTCACAGCTGTTCCCTGGCAGGGGGAAGTCCGCTAATTTCCTCCCCTGTCCAGGGAGAGTCACTACATGCTACCTGCATTTCCAGCACAACCCCCGCATTTCCTCGGCAGCATGCACTAGGAGACACTGGGGAAAAACACGCGGAGGGCTCCTTGGAGATCCCAGGCGCTGCAGACAGAGGACGGAACCTCCCCACACTCAGAATTCCCGAACGCGTCTGAGTGGGTTTGGGAGATATGGGGCCGCCCTCCACGCAGCTGCCTGGAGCCACAGGTGTTCCCTGGCAGGGGGAAGTCCTCTAATTACCTCCCCTGTTCAGGGGGAGGCACTAGATATTACCTATATTTCCACCCAAACACCCGCATTTCCTCGGGAGCCCTCACCAGGAGACACTCAGGGAAGACACGCGGAGGGCTCAAAGGAGATCCCAAGTGCTGCAGACAGAGGACGGAACCTCCCCAACTCAGAATTACGGAACAATTACGAGTAGTTTGGGGAAGTTTGGGGCCAAACTCCACGCAGCTTCCTGGTGTCACAGCTGTTCCCTGGCAGGGGGAATTTCGCTAATTTCCTCCCCTGTTCAGGGGGAGGCACTAAATGCTTCCTGCATTTCCTGCAAATCCCCCGTTTTCCCTGGCAGCCCGCACTAGGAGACACTAGGGAAGGCCCGCAGATGGCTCCTAGGAGATCCCATTCCCTGCAGGCATAGGACGGAACCTCCCAAATCTCAGAATTCCGGAACGACGCTGAGTGGGAGGGGGAGGTTTGGGGCCGCCATTCAAGCAGCTGCCTGTTGTCACAGCTGTTCCCTCTCGGGGAAGTACGCTAATTACCTCCCCTGTCCAGGCGAATGCACTACATTCTACCTGCATTTCCAGCCCAACCCCCGACTTACCCAGGCTGCCCGCACTAGGAGACACTCTGGGAAGACACGCGGAGGGCTCAAAGGAGATCCCAAGGGCTGCAGACAGTGGACGGAACCTCCCCACACTCAGAATAATGAAATAAGTAGGAGTGGTTTGGGGAAGTTTGGGGGCGCCCTCCACGCAGCTACCTGGTGTCACAGCTGTTCCCTGGCAGGGGGAATTTCGCTAATTTCCTCCCATGTTCAGGGGGAGGCACTAAATGCTTCCTGCATTTCCTGCAAATCCCCCGTTTTCCCTGGCAGCCCGCACTAGGATGCACTAGGGGAAGGCCCACGGATGGCTCCTAGGAGATCCCAGGCGCTGCAGACCGAGGACGGAACCTCCCAACTCTCAGAATTCCGGAACGAGGCTGAGTGGTTCGGGGAGGTTTGGGGCCGCCCTCCACGCAGCTGCCTGTTGTCACAGCTGTTCCCTGTCAGGGGAAGTACGCTAATAACCTCCCCTGTCCAGGGGAAGGCATTACATGCTACTTGCATTTCCAGCCCAACCCCCGCCTTTCCCCGGCAGCCCGCACTAAGAGACACTCGTGGAAGACACGCGGAGGGCTCCTAGGAGATCCCAGACGCTGCAGAGAGAGGAAGGAACCTCCCCACAATCAGAATTATGGAATAAATAGGAGTGGTTTGGGGAGGTTTGGGGGTGACCTCCACGCAGCTGCCTGGGGTCACAGCTGTTCCATGGCAGGGGGAAGTCCACTAATTGCCTCCCCTGTCCAGGGGGAGGCACTAAATGCTTCCTGCATTTCGATCCCAACCCCGGCATTAACCGGCTGCCCGCACTAGGAGAGAATCTGGGAAGACACGCGGAGGGCTCCTAGGAGATCCCAGGCACTGCAGACAGAGGACGGAACCTCCTCACTTTCAGAATTCCGGAACACGGCCGAGTGGCTGGGGGAGGTTTGGGACCGCGCTCCACGCAGCTGCCTGGTTTCACTGCTGTTCCCTGGAAGGGGAAAGTCCGCCAATTACCTCCCCAGTCCAGGGGGAGGCACTACATGCTTCCTGCATTTCCGGTCAAATCCCCGCCTTTCCCCGGCAGCCCGCAACATGAGTCACTCGAGGAAGACACGAGGAGGGCTACTTGGTAATCCCAGGCACTGCAGACATAGGACGGAACCTCCCCAACTCAAAATTACGGAACAATTACGAATGGTTCGGGTAGGTTTGGGGCCACCTTCCACGCAGCATCCTGGTATAACAGCTGTTCCCTGGCAGGAGGAAGTTCGCTAATTTCCTCCCCTGTCCAGGGGGAGGCACTAAATGCTTCCTGCATTTCCTGCAAATCCCCCGTTTTCCCTGGCAGCCCGCACTAGGAGGCACTAGGGGAAGGCCCGCGGATGGCTCCTAGGAGATCCCATGCGCTGCAGACCGAGGACGGAACGTCCCCACACTCAGTATTCCGGAACGCGGCCAAGTGGGTTGGGGAGGTTTGGCGCCGCCCTCAACGCAGATGCCTGGTGTCACAGCTGTTCCCTGGCAGGGGGAAGTTCGCTAATTACCTCCCCTGTCCAGTTGGAGGCCCTACATGCTACCTGCATTTCCAGCCTAACCCCCGCATTTCCCCGGCAGACCGCACTAGGAGTCACTCGGGGAAGACAATCGGAGTGCTCCTATGAGATCCCAGGAGCTGCAGACATAGGACGGAACCTCCCCACACTCAGAATAATGAAATAAGTAGGAGTGGTTTGGGGAAGTTTGGGGGCGCCCTCCACGCAGCTACCTGGTGTCACAGCTGTTCCCTGGCAGGGGGAATTTCGCTAATTTCCTCCCATGTTCAGGGGGAGGCACTAAATGCTTCCTGCATTTCCTGCAAATCCCCCGTTTTCCCTGGCAGCCCGCACTAGGATGCACTAGGGGAAGGCCCACGGATGGCTCCTAGGAGATCCCAGGCGCTGCAGACCGAGGACGGAACCTCCCAACTCTCAGAATTCCGGAACGAGGCTGAGTGGTTCGGGGAGGTTTGGGGCCGCCCTCCACGCAGCTGCCTTTTGTCACAGCTGTTCCCTGTCAGGGGAAGTACGCTAATAACCTCCCCTGTCCAGGGGAAGGCATTACATGCTACTTGCATTTCCAGCCCAACCCCCGCCTTTCTCCGGCAGCCCGCACTAAGAGACACTCGTGGAAGACACGCGGAGGGCTCCTAGGAGATCCCAGACGCTGCAGAGAGAGGAAGGAACCTCCCCACAATCAGAATTATGGAATAAATAGGAGTGGTTTGGGGAGGTTTGGGGGTGACCTCCACGCAGCTGCCTGGGGTCACAGCTGTTCCATGGCAGGGGGAAGTCCACTAATTGCCTCCCCTGTCCAGGGGGAGGCACTAAATGCTTCCTGCATTTCGATCCCAACCCCGGCATTAACCGGCTGCCCGCACTAGGAGAGAATCTGGGAAGACACGCGGAGGGCTCCTAGGAGATCCCAGGCACTGCAGACAGAGGACGGAACCTCCTCACTTTCAGAATTCCGGAACACGGCCGAGTGGCTGGGGGAGGTTTGGGACCGCGCTCCACGCAGCTGCCTGGTTTCACTGCTGTTCCCTGGAAGGGGAAAGTCCGCCAATTACCTCCCCAGTCCAGGGGGAGGCACTACATGCTTCCTGCATTTCCGGTCAAATCCCCGCCTTTCCCCGGCAGCCCGCAACATGAGTCACTCGAGGAAGACACGAGGAGGGCTACTTGGTAATCCCAGGCACTGCAGACATAGGACGGAACCTCCCCAACTCAAAATTACGGAACAATTACGAATGGTTCGGGTAGGTTTGGGGCCACCTTCCACGCAGCATCCTGGTATAACAGCTGTTCCCTGGCAGGAGGAAGTTCGCTAATTTCCTCCCCTGTCCAGGAGGAGGCACTAAATGCTTCCTGCATTTCCTGCAAATCCCCCGTTTTCCCTGGCAGCCCGCACTAGGAGGCACTAGGGGAAGGCCCGCGGATGGCTCCTAGGAGATCCCATGTGCTGCAGACCGAGGACGGAACCTCCCCACACTCAGTATTCCGGAACGCGGCCAAGTGGGTTGGGGAGGTTTGGCGCCGCCCTCAACGCAGATGCCTGGTGTCACAGCTGTTCCCTGGCAGGGGGAAGTTCGCTAATTACCTCCCCTGTCCAGTTGGAGGCCCTACATGCTACCTGCATTTCCAGCCTAACCCCCGCATTTCCCCGGGAGACCGCACTAGGAGTCACTCGGGGAAGACAATCGGAGTGCTCC